>NC_090845.1:106316749-106941749 GCF_028021215.1 Eschrichtius robustus
TATTCTCTCTTTTCCTCTATGTTTTGAAATTTGCATAAAAATTTTAAAAGCTTAAATAGGCCCCAAACTGAATTGATTAACCTTGTCTACATCCATCTCCTGACAATCATTTCCTCTTATCTTCCCAGTCACTTATTATGAAAACCAAAGCTCTTGGTTTCTTCCTTCTCCCTGACCTCTACACCCAATCAATTGCTAAGTCAGGCCGAGCCTCACTTCACAGTGAATCCTGCTTCTATCCTCTCTTTCCCATTCAAACTGCCACCACTCTCTTAAGTCCCTAATTACTTCTTGCCTGCACTAGTTTAATAGCATTCATAAATTTCTCTCCATTTCCAGTCCCTCCTCACTTGGTATATGTGAAGCATCTAGCATAGTGCTTGGTACTTAGTCCCGTCTCCATTTCTCCTCAATAGTGAATTCCTCTTCCTTCCTGCTGCCTGCTTAACCCTCTGATGACATCTCCCTTCCCTGAGACTGCTCCTCACTCCCTTTCAGAATTGCTTTCTTCCCCGTCCCTCCTGGATCCTGCACCCTCACTGCTGCCTCCAATCCACCCAGCTGCTATGCTTTGTGGAGGAAGCATGTGTCTGAATAAAGAATGATTTCTCAGTTCCAAAGTTAGAGTGGGGTTTTTCATAGCTGTAGGTGAGTGGAGTCTTTACGTACAGACGAAACAGGCATACCAAGTGTGAGTAAAAGAGAAGCAAGTTTTAAAGCTGCCTCCTGTCCCCTCAACTCATTGGAGAAGAAGAGGCAAGATCTCTAGTCCAGAGGGATCAGCTTCTAGATCCAGGCAGGCTAGGGTAAATGCCAATGGCAAAGAAGGAGCTGGGTGGATATTTTTCCAGCAAGCTGGGGACTTCTTGAGGAAATACCTCTTGCCTAGTCTGGCTAAGGGAGGAAGAGCAAGAACTGCCTCCGGTGGGTCTCATAGAGGCAGCATCAGCAGTATGGATTGGGCGAAGGTCCTGTTGCTCAGGGCTGTCCCAGAGAAATAGAACCCTTACTTTTGATGGCCTGCCTAGGTGTAGTTCTGTCTGTTTTGGAGAGCAGCCAGGCATTCAGGAGCTGGGCTGACCGAGCACAAAAAACCCCCCTATCCTTTAAAAAAAATTCTGTAAATCAATCACATTCTTGCATTTTAAGCATAACACTTGCAACTAAAACCAAACTGCTGTATTATAATCAAGATGCATCTGCCTGTTTTATATTTAAGGCCCACAGGCTTCAACTAATTTAGGGGACCATCTGGTGAGAAAGAGAGAAAGTCTTATTACAAAGTGGCATTTGTTTGCAGTCTCAGGCCTCAGAAGGGATTGTTCTGGGGATCCCAACCAATTTCCAGTGCTCCTGACTTAGGTAGAAAGGCATGGCTCTGGAGTCAAATAGATCAGATTCAGTTCCTCCTGCAACATTAACAAACTGGTGTCTTGAGCCATAGGACTTCTGAGGTTTGAATTTCCTCAGTTTCCTCATATGTAAAATGGGAATTAGATTATACCTGAAGTTGCTGGGAAGATAAAGGAGATAAAGTCTCCCAGAGGGAGCCTAGAAACATTGCTTCCTTTCCCTTGATCCATAACTTAATCTTCCATCTTATTCCCTCTGAGCCTGGCTCTTCTTGCCTACTTTGTGTAATATCCACTTTCACATGGATAGACGTGGGCATGCTTTTACACTGAGCTTTGAACAAAAGTTCTGAAAAATAAGCTTTATTCCAATGCTGTTATTTGTTCACTTCTACAGAAGTTAAAGAATTGAAATGGAATTGCCCTGGGATGCAGTGGTCAGAGGGCAGTTTTGCCTCTTCTGTGGTATGCTAAACAAATCTATTCTCAAAGTCCTCCTGTCCTACATTTAAGTAGTTGAAAGGATTAGACCAGTTAGCTGGGACAAGTGCCAGTTGCAGCTCAGCGGGAGGAGAGGGAGTTAGAAAGCAGGTTGGTTAGAGATGGAAAATCTGGGAATGGGGATGCTCTTTGATTTTAACTAGATAACTGCTACTTGGGTGACAGCTTTATTTCAAGTGAGAATATGAATTTGGCTGTATTCGTAGTTAGAATCTAATGCTCAAAATTTCCTCTAAATCGAGAAACAAAATTAAAAAGTGATGATTGAGATAGGCAAATGTAATTGCTGAAGCTGAGTAGTAGCTACCTGGAACTTCATTGCACCATTTTCTATACTTTTGTGTGTGTTTGAAAACATCCATAATTAAAAGTTTTTTGTTTATGTGACAGTTATGGGACAATGGAGGTCACTCAAAAACTGGGGAGTTTGATGTCATGTCAGTAAAGCTAGTAGAGGATATTTGAACCAAAAGAACTCCTTAGCGGAAATGTGGTGATTTCTATAATTATTATCTAGCTAAGTGGATTTATTTGAAGGATTAAACAGCATGCAGATAAGACATTTGATGGATATAATATGAATTGACCTCCAAAAGTTTTTGACAAGATCTTACGACCACTGTTTTGGGTTTGTTTGGTTTTTTTTTAGGTTTTTGTTTGTTTGTTTTGGGACCATGCCACGCTTGCAGGATCTTAGTTCCCCAACCAGGGATTGAACCCGGGCCCACAGTAGTGAAAGCACAGAGTCCTAACCACTGGACCACCAGGGAATTCCCACGACCACTGTTTTTAAGGGAGTTGAGTCACTATAGGACCGTGACCCTCCTTCCTCTGAGTAGATATCACCTTAGAAATAAGAAACAGACATAGAGTTAAAGGAGGTTAAGGACATTATTTTGACATTTTGAAAATATGATTTCTTAGGGATTGGTGGAGGGGCTAGTTTAAAAAAATTTTTTATAAAAGATCCAAAGGAAGGAATGCACAGTGAAATCTCCAAGTGGAGAATTACATGAAACTTCCTGACAATAAAAAGCTTAGGTGATGGGAATAAATTATAAGGAAATCTCATGAATATGGGCGTGGGTATATTCACTGGTAGCTATGAAGATTGGCTTTAGCTGTTGCTCTGAGTTGTTGCTAAACTACTTAGGGATATTATGAAAACCTTGCTTGGCAAGGCTCTAGGCATGAAGGCTCATTATAGAATGACTTAACAATAATTCACAAATGTAAATGTACACATATGCATTTGATGCTAGAGTAGTGGCTGGGATTGATTGTGGATCACAGGAGAACAGATTTTTCTTTTCCTAGAATTGGCATGTTGGAAGGTAGGTACTCTATTATGGACACCTGCAATCCATCCTGTCAGGGGCTGGGAGAGAGTGTAAAACTAAAATCTAGTAGGGAAGAAAAAATAATCTGCCCTCAGAGGCTTTCCCTTCCCTTCAGGGAGACGATTGATAGTCTTGCTGACAGTGGAAAAAATAGGTCAAAAGCCTCCTTGTTGAGAGGTGTTACCCTTCTACTTGAAGGAACAAAAATGAGAGTAGCAAGTTCTCACGTGGTGTTTGTAGAACAACACATTTCCGGATGAGAGCTGAAGAGGCAAGCTATACTCCTGACAGGACCAGCAATGTAATTTGTAGGGCTCAGTGCAAAATGAAAATGTGGGGCCCCTTGTTCATGAATTACTCAGAATTTCAAAATAGTGACAGCAGAATATTAAACCAAACATGGGCTCTTCTAAGCATGGGACCCTGTGTGATAGCACAGGTTGTATGCCCATCAAGCTGACCTTACTCCTGGGCAGCAGGAATAGTGATAACAAAAATTCAGAAGACATAATAGAAAGGTATAAAGCAGAAAATCAAGATCATCTAAAACTCCCACCACGTAGAAACAACCCTTGTTATTTTGGTGTATATATCTAAGAGATGTTTCTGTATACATATACATATATAGACACATATTCATACAGTTTTTTATACTATGGAAATTGTATGTTAAAAAGGAGATAAGGGGGCTTCCCTGGTGGCGCAGTGGTTAAGAATCCGCCTGCCAATGCAGGAGACATGGGTTTGAGCCCTGGTCCAGGAAGATCCCATATGCCGCGGAACAACTAAGCCCGTGCGCCACAACTACTGAGCCTGCGCTCTAGAGCCCACGAGCCACAACTACTGAGCCCACGTGCCACAACTACTGAAGCCTGTGCTCCTAGAGCCTGTGCTCCATAACAAGAGAAGCCACCACAATGAGAAACCCGCGCACCACAACGAAGAGTAGCCCCCACTCGCTGCAACCAGAGAAAGCCCGTGCGCAGCAACGAAGACCCAACACAGCCAAAAATAAACAAATAAATTAATAAATTTATTTAAAAAAAAAAGGAGATAAGGCCCAAAATGGAGTCACTTGTGCTAAGCCCATGTCACCAAATGGAGACTTAATATGTACGAAACCTAATTACAGTTTCAGCCTCTCCTAGGAATGTAATCTTAACGAGTCAGTCTGGAATTTCCTGGTTAGCACTAAAGAGGTAATCTCCTTGATGGACCCCTGCTGTCCCCCAGAGGAAGGTAACCTTGCTTGAAACAACCAGCTCTTTGCTAGAATAACTTCCTTGTTCTGCCTCCTTCTACCTGTAAAAGTCTTCCATTTTGTACAGCTCCTCAGAGCTTTTTCCTATTTGGTAGATGGTATGCTGCCCAATTCATGAATTGTTTAATAAAGCCAATAAGATGTTTAAAATTTACTCAGTTGAACTTTGTTATTTAACAGATTCGGTGGCAGCAGTGGGACTGAAGGAGACTTCTGATGGCTTCAGGGACAATGAGAAACACAGGAGTTATACCTTGTGAACCCCTTGAGTTCTCTTCCTCGCCATTTCCAGGGGCCGTGGGTAAGTTCCTCTTGGTTCTGAGCTCCACTCTTTGCCTTGAGCTTCCAATCTAATTGGCTTTCTGCAGTTCCACGTTGGGACCTTCTGGTAGTTAGACCACAATCCCCTATTTGACTGGAAAACCCCAGCCCTTAGTTCAGTCCCCAGATTCAACGTTGGGAACTGCTGGCGATTCTGTCAATAGTTCCCCATTTGTTTAGAATCCCAGTCTGTAGTCCCCACTTGTTGGGTCTGCTGGTTCAGTCCTTTCCCGAGTCCCAGGTTCCACATTGGGAATTGCTGGTGGTGTGTACAGGGCCTTCTCTTGTCCAGGCCACAGTAACATCTCTTGGTTGCTGCTGGTGTGTTAAGGTGCACATGTTTGTTTGTCTTGTTTTGTGTAGATAAGGGCTATTGCTAATGGGATTCTTGGAAGCCAAAAGTCGCAAAATTGGTGGGCATGGGTCGAGCACTTAAAAACTGATGGAGCACTCACCACCTAACTCTAAGATTCCTGTGTTAGGATAAGTTGATCACCAACCTCAAGAAAATTTCCATGCAATGAAGTATGCTGTAAAACACCACACAATCCCCAATGCAGCAGCACAACCCTCTTAGGTATTACAGTAGTCCCCCCATATCTGCAGTTTCACCTTCCATAGTTTCTGTTACCCCTAGTCAACTGTGGTCTGAAAATATTAAATGGAAAATTCTAGAATTAAACAATTCATACATTTTAAATTGCACACCATTCTGAGTAGCTTGATGAAACCTTGAGCCCTCCAGCTCCATCCTGCCCAGGATCCCCAACCAGTGACATTGTCCGCTCCTGACATCCAGCCATCTACATCATCATGGCTCGATGATCTAGGATCACCCAAAGCAGATGATCCTTCTGACATATCATAAGAAAGTCAATAGTAGCCTAATGCTACATCACAATGCCTATGTCATTCACCTCACTTCATGTCATCACATAGGCATTTATCATTTCACATCATCACAAGAAGGATGAGTATAGTACAATAAAATATTTTGTGACAGAGACCACATTCACATAATTTTTATTACAGTATATTGTTATAATTGTTCTATTTTGTTATTAGTTATTATTGTAACTCTCTTACTGTGCCTAATTTATAAATTAAACTTTACAATATGTATGTATGTACGTATAGGAAAAAATATATATAGGGTTTGGTACTATCCTTAGTTTCAGGCATCCACTAGGGGTCTTTCTTGGAATGTATCCCCTGTGATTAAGGAGGGACTACTGTAGTTTGGCTCCGAGAGACCAAAAAGGCTTAGCTAAAAGAAATGGGATCCTTAAATTCCAAAGAGTTGAATGCACCACCTTTTGGCACACCTGCTTATTTTATGTCTAAGAACTATGGTCCCGGAAGCTATAAATATCTACAAAACTGGCAGAATCTTACTAAAAAAATCCTAGAATTACAATGGCCATTATGGGGAATGTTCCAACTAGATAAGATCGTTCAGTTAAGAGGTTCACTAAAAAGCAAAGGTTCCCAAATCAAACAAACAGAATGGGATACCTATTTTAATTGGTATGTAGAAGCTTCCAAAAGGCTTCTAGATTCCAAAATAGCTTCAGTGAAAATTTTGTTGTAAAAGGCTAATGGAAAATCAAAGACACAAAAGGTATCTAAAACAACACCAAGGCCTCCCGAATTACACCCTCCTAGGGGTCCATCATCAAAATGCTGTCCTAGAGATTGATATCTATTGTAATCAACTGGGATACTGGAAAAGAGATCGTCCTCAAAGGTCCTATGCAAATTCTTCAACATCAGCTTGAATGCCCCCGTATCTACCTTCTAAGGAGGGGCCCTATATGGGCCCCTCCAGAGTTGATGAGACTCTGAGGGATTTTTCTAGTAAACTGCTACTTTATTCCCTTAAGCAGCCAAGGGGAAGCTAAAGTTAAAATCAATCAAAAACTTTACCAAATTCTGGTAGATACCAGAGCTTACACTCTCTACTTTAAACCCCACTCAGAGCCTGCAGATGGGATCCTGGGAAAACTGGCAGAAGCTGGCTAAGGGTAATAATTCTTGCTAGAGTTGGCTCTCCCAGATCTCTGTCTGTTGTATCCTGTAGAGAAAGGAAAATAAAATACCGTTTGCACCCTCTTTGGGGGCGCCTCTTTAGTCCAAGGAATTGTTCAGTACTGCCAGAAATATTTACTGTTTTTCCCGGATGAAACCTGACAAGATATTTGAAAGGATTTTTTTTTTTTTAAGTAGCTCTGCAGTCAGAAGTTGGCCAAATTGAAGCAGATATTCAAAGCCTATTGGGAACTTTTTTAAAGACCTTCTCCCCAAAGCTAAAATGAAAACTATACAACCAGAGGGAAAGAAAAACCTTCTGAAGCCTTTGTGGAAGGATTTACTAAAACATTCCAAAGACAAATATTTCTAAATCCAGAACATAGAAATATTTTGGTTTTCATCTTAGTTGGGAATCTTCTCCCTGATACAGAAAAGCAAATTGAAGATAATGTGGTTGGATGAGTGGAACAACCTATGATGCCATTTAAGTTGCAACCCAATTTCTTGAGAAATTAAAAGCAACTGTCCTTATCTTACAGATCTTTGCAAAACCAGAAATGTGGCTCCAGAAAAAATGCAAAGTCCACCTATCCTTTTTACCTATCCCAAAACCTCCCCTACTTATCTCAGAAAGCTTGTAAGTATTGTAAAAATTCTGGTCTTTAAAGAACAAAAGTCCTTCCTGGAGGAACTTGCATTCTTTCCCTGAGCCTTTGAGAAGTAAATGTTTTACCTAGTCTTTCTCTGGGAACTCTTCTCTAGACCATCGCCAATTCCTGAGAATGAAAGAAAAAAGTAGGGGGAAGGCTTTTAAAAAATACAAACTGCTATAAAAGCTCTCTTGCCCCAAATCTGGTCCACAGCTTCTATAAGGTTACTTGTTAAAGACAAATACAAATCTTCAGTGTCTTCTCCACAAATATTATTAGAAGAAGCTTTAGCCATAGCCATTGGAGCAGGTATACTTATTTCAACTGTTCTTTTATAAGCTAGTGAGTTTTATATTATCATATCTGTCTCATGGTTAAAATTTTAGGGCAAGAACTATAAAGTCTCAACTATAAAGTTTGCATCTGTATGTTTATGTGTGTCTCTCTATATATGTTGTAGATGTGTGGTATTTTTTTTTTTACCTCCAGATGGTATTGCCAAAATTAATTTGTAAAAGAGTTCTGTTTAATTGGCTTAAAGAAAATGAATGCCTATATGAATTAAGTATTTATAAAATTCTCAAAAAATATAATAGAGACTAACCCAAATGCTTTTCAGGTTCGTGTGATCTAGGAAAATATTTGGTATTAAAGCTAATTTAAATCTGTTGGTTTAATTAAAATAGACATGTCTTTAGAGTTATCAACATTGAATATAATGCAGACATACAACTTTTATTCTACCTAGGTTTATTAGTCAAATAAGTTCATGTTACCTCTGTTATAAAACTTGTCAGTAAGAAACATAACTTGGTATGATGAAGTAATCTAAGCATAATTGTTGAAAACAAGTGAATTAAATAGATGTGAGGTAAGAGTTTTTAGGTGAACTTTTTAGCAATAATTATATTTTACAGTATATATACTTAAGCAGTTTCCCCAAATCTTTTTGGTAACCTGAAACCTTAAAGTTTTGCTAAGTTAAATTAAATGATAGTCATTAAATATCTAGATAATTTCCAAATAAGATGAAATACTGAAACACTAATTACTGAATGTAGGTTTATCCACTTTTGGCTTTGTTTTACAGAGCAGCTAAAGATATTTGGGTTTATTAGTAAACATGTTTTGTGCCACACTGAAAAAAAAATCACTATGAAAAAGCATATGTTTCTAGAAAATATAAAATGTTTATAAATTTGCCACAAAATGCTAATGTATAAAATAGTTCACAATTGTTTACTTATTTATTTTCACTAGAAATTAAAGTTTTTAAGGGTTGAAAGTTATATGTAATTAAAACTACTAGAAATAATAAGGGAAAGTTTCCGTATGCAAGGAAAGTAGGATGTATGTTTTCAGTAAAAGAAGGTATGAGGAATGGAAATGCATTTTTGTTGAGGGAAAGGAAAGTAGTTTTGTCCTAAGGCTGGTTATTTCAGAATGGAAAAGAGGGAAAACATAGGACAAAATCTGAAAGTAAAAAAAGAAAGTTGTAAAAAGTTTATGGGAAAAGAATCTTGGGAAATAATTTTATGCATGGTCAAGCTGGCTAAGATTAAAATGAATTTATTTGAGTGAAAAATGAGTTTTAATATCAAAAGCAGCTGGTGCAATATTAGAATTTGGTTTTCTCTCTGTTAAAAGGACAAAGATTTTGTGCACTATTGATCTGCTCTTGTAAGAGATTGCAAATGGTTTTTCTTTATCTTTTAAGTAACTTGCCTAGAAGACAAAGATTTTGTGTCTTATCAAAATAATTTCCTATTTCACATTGTCTTTATCAAGTCTCTGATTACTTAAGAAAATTGAGTCTTCTCTATTAAAAGAGCTAAGATATTTTGTTTGTTTGTTTGTTTACAAGTATTTAACTTTCTGTATTTGCCTGTGAAGTCTAATTGTCACTATGGCTAAATAGATAATTAAGTATTGTTTCAGTGACCTATGATCCTATTTGACCAAATGTTTTTAAAGCCTTTTGATATTTTTGAAAACTGCCCCCCCACCACCAAAAAAAAAATCAAATTCTAAATGAAGTCTTTTTGACCTGGAAGTAACTTTGAGATTTTTCCAGAAGCCCCTGGAAAATCACAAAAGAATTACTCTCCTTAGAAAAAGAGAGATGTTAAACTTATTAGGCATATTTGATATGCTAAATTACATGGGAAGCATTGTCAAATAAGTAGTACTAAGCCTTCTTTATGTTGTATTTGTATAGACATATGTGTTCCAGAAATTGTATGAAATTCCTGGGAATTTGAAGTGTCCTGGTATGTTATCAGTAATAATTCCACTTATTATCTTAAAATGTTGTATGTCACAGAAATAACCAAATTTCCTCATCAATTCCATTGTAATTAATTCTAATCAGATCTTTAACAATGAGCATTTTTAAAGTCTTTTTACAGACAGTTACTGTTTTACTCTGATACTTTTGTAAAAATGTTCCTGCAAAGTACTTCCATCCTCAAGGAGATTCACGGAAAGAACTTTGACAAGTACAGGTTTCTGATAACTTTAAGATCATAAAGCTGAACTCAGTGAGAATTTCCAGAGCTAATGGAAAAATTGGATTCAAGCAGAACAAGTATTAATTACATGGGTCTGAATGAACTGAGGAGGATGATTATAATTTTTAATGACTTTTTGGTTGAAACATTGCTGGTTCCTTAATGTTTTGTTTTTCCATATTTAAGGAAACCTTTCCTCTTAAGCTAGCTATGACATGCAGCAATTTGGTAAAGTATACCTTTGTAAGCAAAGATGAAACATGTACTTTTTCTCCCTACCCAATCCCTCCATAATTTAGAAACTCTTGAGTATTCTTTTCATGGCAATATAGTTAGTTATTTGAATAAGTTCAATAAGGATCTGTTTGTTCTCCTTGTAACAGAACACAATTAGAAACATTGGCTATATTACAATACCAAGGCTTTGACAGGAAAGTCATATTTGAGAGAGACATGCATAGACTCAGATATGACCAGACAGCTTTAAGGTACTAAGGTTGACTTCATGGAGCCAATAAAGCCTCTCAGAAACATCGACCTGGTACTTTGCTTACTGGATTCCCGGCAGCCTTACCAGGTAAGTAAGTAAGGTCACTTCCTGGCAGGCTCAGAAAGCTCAGGATATTTTGGGGATCTGAAGAAGAGAGGAATTTACACAACTATAGGCAAAATCTTGGCTAGGCTTCCTGTCCTCAGAGGCTTTTAAGAGTTCAAGCTGAGATTTCTTATGAAAAGTTCCAGCAAAGCTGTCTTAAAAAGAACTTATATGGTCAATCACTATTCTTGCTGCACTTATGTAAATAACAAAGCCAGTTTTAATGCAAACAAATTAGTTTTACTGTGATTATCTTGGTAAAAATAATGGGGGTGATTGTAGAGAGAAAAATTATGTTTGCACCTTTGTAGATACTAGATTTTAGTCCTGTTAACTGTCTTTGAAGTTTTGTTATATACCTGTAAACTGGACTGGATCCTCAATTCTTTTAGTTTCCTCAAATATCTGGCTATAACTCTCCAAACTAACGTTTCCAATTTTCTGCCACCCTTCTGATTTGGAATCACTAAGAATAAAGGCTGTGGTTAAATTTTCTTGGAAGGGACTATACCAGGTCTTCCTCATTTATCCAGATGGCAGCCAAACTTCAGGGACTTGAACCTTGGGTACACATCTCACAGCTAAAGAAGGCTGCACCTGACAACTGGTCCTGTGTAGACACTGGAGACTCCCAATCAGAGGAAGAGAAGTAGCTAACATTGATGGAGACTGCCAAGATGCCAGATCAAGAATTCATACTTTAGCTAAACAGGAAACTCTCTCTCCTTCTCTTTCTTTCCTTTACTCTTCCAGGCCATTGCTAGTAGAGTTAACCTTTCAGACGGCTGGGTTTGTCATCAAAAATGCCTGTCTGTGATGCCAGAGACCCCCTGGTCCTCCCTGTGACCAATTTCTCTTCTATTCCCAATTGACATCCCCCCCACCACCGCCACCAGGAGTCACTTAGAGTCTGACTTTCATGGCCAGAACATCCTGTGCCTTCTTTGACTTTTCTTCAATTATAACTGTACTTGCCCAATTAGACACAAATACCTGTGTAAATCATAGTACATATGCACCCCCACGCTCTTATGGTTATCTAAATCAGATCTTCCCCTAATCATGAAAAGCTCTCACCAGCAGCACTCATCTTTGCAAGGAATTTAGAACAACTTTTCATTTCAGGCTCGGAGGTTTACTTTCCAATTGTGCTGAAAACCTAACTGACCCCTGGCTTGAATGGACAAATGCAACAATCCATTAACAATACCACCTTGGTGGGAATGGTTTGTGCCCTGACAGGATTTATCTTTGTCTGTGGTGTTTGTCATTCTCCTTGAGCCTATGAATGCCTAGATGGCTGGTGCATAACTGAGCAATCAATGCCCCTTAGGTTATCTAACTGTGCCCCTAGCTGTCCACAATCAAACTGAGACACCTCATTGGTCAACTCCCCTGAATTTACATCGTCCAGTTAGAAAAGACCTCCCAGGAGGTGTTCATGATTCAGGATTCACTTCCTTTGGCAGGTCCCTACTTCCCTGGTTAGGAGTGAATACAAGTAAGGCTATGATCAGGAACCTCTCCTTAACTCTCGAAAATACTACAGAATCTACTGCAAAAGCCATAGCTGCCCAACAAAAATCCTTACACTCTCTGATCAGATTGCTCTTGATAAAAAGATAACCCTTGATTATCTTTTAGCTGAGCAAGGAGTTGTTTGTGCTGTGGCCAGCACCATTTGCTGCACCTGGATTAGCACTTCTGCAGTTGAAACTCAGCTGTATAAGATCACTGAATATGCCACTGGCTTAAGAAAGTAACTCCTTCAACGGGTTGTTTCTTTGATGTAGTTGATTTTGATTGGTTTGGGTCTTGGGGACCATGACTCGAAAGTGCACTCCAGACTTTGGGAATTATCCTGCTTACCACAGCCATAGTAGTCTCCCTGGTGTGCTGTGTTCTCTCAAAAGCTTTAAATGCATGGTTGCAGCTGCTCACCACCAAGCAAATGTTCTAACACTGGAATGTCAGGAAAGAACAAAGAGAACGACCAGCTAAAAAATTGTGAACCTGAAGTCATGACCTTTGAATGCCACAGAGGTTCAGCAAAAAAAGTCATGACCTGTGAATACTACACAGAGGATCAGCAAAAACTGTGGGAACTTCAGAGTGGTAGCTGGAAGTGCCACTAATGCCTTAAATTTTGATCACATCTCCCAGTTAAGCTGAGAGTCTGATCAGAAAGGGGGAATTGTTAAAAAAGAGACAATAGGCCCCAAATGGAGTCACTTGTGCTAAGCCCACATCACCAAACTGAGACTTAATACCTAACCTAATTGCAGTTTCAGCCTCTCCCAGGAATGTAATTCCAGTCAGTCTGGAATTGTCTGGTCAGCGGTAGTGAGGTAATCCACCTGATAGACCCCTGCTGTCCCCCAAAGGAAGGTGACCTTGCTTGAAACAATCCACTCGTTTTTAGTAATTTCCTTGTCCCTCCGCCTTCTGCTTGTAAAAGTCTTCTATTTTGTACTGCTCTTCAGAGCTCCTTTCTATTTGCTAGATGGGATGCTGCCCAATTCATGAATTGTTGAATAAAGCCAATAAGATCTTTAAAGCTTACTCAGTTGAGGGACTTCCCTGGTGGTCCAGTGGTAAAGAATCCACCTTGCAATGCAGAGGACGTGGGTTCGATCCCTGGTCAGGGAACTAAGATCCCACGTGCCGAGGGGCAACTAAGCCCGCACGCCACAACTACTGAGCTCGCGTGCCTCAACTAGAGCCCACGTGCTGCAAACTACAGAGCCCACGTGCCCTGGAGCCTGTGCACCACAACTAGAGAAGAGAACACCCGCATGCCACAACTAGAGAGAAGCCCACGCACCACAACGAAGACCCTGTGCGCTGCAACAAAGGATCCTGCATGCATCAACAAAGATCCTGTGTGCCGCAACTAAGACCTGACACAGCCATAAATAAATAAATAATAAATAAATCTTTAAAAAACAACTTAGTTGAATTTTGTTACTTAACAGGTATATTGTACATTCTCTTTTGTCACCTTTTAAAAAACTTACTACATTTTACAGGGTTTTCCATGTTGGTAAATATAAATCATTTCAATCCTATTGTATAGAGATTCCATGTTCTATTTAACCAAACCCTATTGTTGGGTGTCTGAGGAATCTCGAGTTTTTCATTATTACACATGATGCACATTGAATATCCATACAAGTTGAGTGGGGATTGAATAGCTCAATCAGTATAAAGCACTTCACAGAGTACTTGGCAAATAGTAAGCTCTTTATAAATGTTAGTGTTATTTTTATATTGTCAAATTGCCCCATATAAAGGTGAACTAATTTACATTCCTGATAGCAGGGTGAGAGGGCTTAGTTTCCCTAAATCCTTGCCAGTTCTTTCAACTTTTGCCTTTTGTATTTCTTCCTCTGTGAATGGCCTGTTCATGTTCTTTGATGGTTCTCCTGTTAGATTCCTCATGCGTTAACATTTTTAATGGGTTTCTGTACTGGGGCTATTAAGCCTTTGTAATATGAATAACAGGTACTTTTTCTTCTAGTTTTTTTGTTTGATGTTGTTTGCTTTAACCACACAGATGTTTTAAAGTTTAATACAGTTAAATCTGTTCATCTTTTCCTTTAGGATTTTGGTCTTTGCTGTCTTCTTCTTCTTCTTCTTCTTTATTTTTTTGGGCCACGCTGTGAAGCTCGTGGGATCTTAATTCCCCGACCAGGGATTGAACCTGTGCCCCCTGCAGTGGAAGCGCAGAGTCCAAACCATTGGACCTCCAGGGAATTCCCTTGCTGTCTTCCTTTAGAAAGTCTTTTGCCACAGCATAGGTTTGAAGTTCAATGGGGGTGAAACCTCTCCTACCTTAGGTTAGGTCCACCAGCTTTCCTCTGAGGCTTCATTCTTCTGGGGTGTGGTGTTCCAAATTCTACCATGGAATTCACAACATTAGAATACTTTCAAACGTACATGGGAATACTTTTATTAACTTTGAATGATACAAGGTATATTAAGAATGAGTGTTTTCTACCTTCTTCCCACCCAGAAAACACTTCTGCCTTTCCATATTTTCTGCCTTGCTTTGCTTGCTTCTCTTTTTTTTGGCTGCACTGCGCGGCTTGTGGGATCTTAGTTCCCTGACCAGGGATTGAACCTGGGCCCTCGGCCGTGAAAGTGTGGAGTCCTAACCACTGGACCACGAGGGAATTCCCTACCTTGCTTTGTTTTCTAGGGAGAGTTCTGTCTTTATCAGAGCTATTCTTTTGGGGATCAAACCAAAGAGAAACTGAATTGCGTATACATTTATTTGGAGTTAGTGGGATATACTTATGTGGTTTGCTATCACTTCTGCATATAGTTAAGTTATTGCTGGCTGTACGAGTGTAGGAATGACTTGTGGAAACATTTCTGAAGTGGTAAATCTAAAGCTTATTTAAGATTAGTTATTACTTAAAAAACTCGACACATCGTAAAATCTTACAGCTTACGTATAAAAGAAATGAGAGAGGTTTTCCCAAATTTTATAACAATCCAGAAAATTTACATGACATTAACCAGTGGTGGTGAGTTGTGAAGCTGAAAAAGACTTTTCAAACTCTCAGAAGAAAACCGAGTTGTTTTTCTATTCTCTCTATAGAAATTGTACTACAAAAGGTGTATTGGATGAAGAGGTGATCAAAAGTCATGCAACTAAAAAATATAGGAAAAAAGTATATATTCAAAGTGATGAAAGGGAAGAACCTACAACCAAGATTACTCTACCTGGCAAGGATCTCATTCAGATTCGATGGAGAAATCAAAAGCTTTACAGACAAGCAAAAGATAAGAGAATTCAGCACCACCAAACCAGCTCTACAACAAATGCTAAAGGAACTTCTCTAAGTGGGAAACACAAGAGAAGAAAAGGACCTACAAAAACAAACCCAAAACAATTAAGAAAATGGTAATAGGAAAATACCTATCAATAATTACCTTAAACGTGAATGGATTAAATGCTCCAACCAAAACACACAGGCTTGCTGAATGGATACAAAAGCAAGACCCATATATATGCTGTCTACAAGAGACCCACTTCAGACCTAGGGACACATACAGACTGAAAGTGAGGGGATGGAAAAAGATATTCCATGCAAATGGAAATCAAAGCTGGAGTAGCAATACTCATATCAGATAAAATAGACTTTAAAATAAAGAATGTTACAAGAGACAAGGAAGGACACTACATAATGTTCAAGGGATCAATCCAAGAAGAAGATATAACAATTATAAATACATATGCACCCAACATAGGAGCACCTCAATACATAAGGCAACTGCTAACAGCTATAAAAGAGGAAATTGACAGCAACACAATAATAGTGGGGGACATTAATACCTCATTTACACCAATGGACGGATCATCCAAACAGAAAATTAATATGGAAACGCAAGCTTTAAATGACACAATAGACCAGATAGATTTAATTGATATTTATAGTACATTCCATCCAAAAACAGCAGATTACACTTTCTTCTCAAGTGCGCACGGAACTTTCTCCAGGATAGATCACATCTTGGGTCACAAATCAAGCCTCAGTAAATTTAAGAAAATTGAAATCATATCAAGCATCTTTTCTGACCACAACGCTATGAGATGAGAAATCAGTTACAGGGAAAAAAACGTAAAAAACACAAATACATGGAGGCTAAACAATACGTTACTAAATAACCAAGAGATCACTGAAGAAATCAAAGAGGAAATCAAAAAATACCTAGAGACAAATGACAATGAAAACACGACGATCCAAAACCTATGGGATGCAGCAAAAGCAGTTCTAAGAGGGAAGTTTATAGCTATACAAGCCTACCTCAAGAAACAAGAAAAATCTCAAATAAACAATCTAACCTTACACCTAAAGGAACTAGAGAAAGAAGAACAAACAAAACTCAAAGTTAGCAGAAGGAAAGAAATCATAAAGACCAGAGCAGAAATAAATGAAATAGAAGCAAAGAAAACAATAGCAAAGATCAATAAAACTAAAAGCTGGTTCTTTGAGAAGATAAACAAAATTGATAAACCATTAGCCAGACTCATCAAGAAAAAGAGGGAGAGGACTTAAATCGATAAAATTAGAGACAGAAAAGGAGAAGTTACAACAGACACCACAGAAATACAAAGCATCCTAAGAGACTACTACAAGCAACTCTATGCCAATAAAATGGACAACCTGGAAGAAATGGACAAATTCTTAGAAAGGTATAACCTTCCAAGACTGAATCAGGAAGAAATAGAAAATATGAACAGACCAATCACAAGTAATGAAATTGAAACTGTGATTTAAAATCTTCCAACAAACAAAAGTCCAGGACCAGATGGCTTCACAGGTGAATTCTATCAAAATTTAGAGAAGAGCTAACACCCATCCTTCTCAAACTCATCCAAAAAATTGCAGAGGAAGGAACACTCCCAAACTCATTCTATGAGGCCACCATCACCCTGATACCAAAACCAGACAAAGATACTACAAAAAAAGAAAATTACAGACCAATATCACTGATGAATATAGATAGATGCAAAATTCCTCAACAAAATACTAGCAAACAGAATACAATGACACATTAAAAGGATCAGACACCATGACCAAGTGGGATTTATCCCAGGGATGCAAGGATTCTTCAATATATGCAAATCAATCCATCTGATACACCATATTAACAAATTGAAGAATAAAAATATGATCATCTCAATAGATGCAGAAAAAGCTTTTGACAAAATTCAACACCCATTTATGATAAAAACTCTCTGGAAAGTGGGCATCGAGAGAACTTACCTCAACATAATAAAGGCCATATACGACAAACCCACGGCAAACATCATTCTCAGTGGTGAAAAACTGAAAACATTTCCTCTAAGATCAGGAACAAGACAAGGATGTCCACTCTCACCACTATTATTCAACATAGTTTTGGAAGTCCTAGCCACAGTAATCAGAGAAGAAAAAGAAATAAAAGGAATACAAATTGGAAAAGAAGATGTAAAACTGTCACTGTTTGCAGATGACATGATACTATACATAGAGAATCCTAAAGATGCCACCAGAAAACTACTAGAACTAATCAATGATTTTGGTAAAGTTGCAGGATACAAAATTAATGCACAGAAGAAATCTCTTGCATTCCTATACACTAATGATGAAAAATTTGAAAGAGAAATTAAGGAAACACTCCCATTTACCACTGCAACAAAAAGAATAAAATACCTAGGAATAAACCTACCTAGGGAGACAAAAGAGCTGTATGCAGAAAACTGTAAGACACTGATGAAAGAAATTAAAGATGATACCAACAGATGGAGGGATATACCATGTTCTTGGATTGGAAGAATCAATATTGTGAAAGTGACTATACTACCCAAAGCAATCTACAGATTCAATGCAATCCCTATCAAATTACCAATGGCATTTTTTACGGAACTAGAACAAAAAATCTTAAAATTTATATGGAGACACAAAAGACCCCGAATAGCCAAAGCAGTCTTGAGGGAAAAAAACGGAGCTGGAGGAAGCAGACCCTCTGACTTCAGACTATACTACAAAGCTATAACAATCAAGACAGTATGGTACTGGCACAAAAACAGAAATATAGATCAATGGAACAGGATAGAAAGCCCAGAGATAAACCCACGCACCTATGGTCAACTAATGTATGACAAAGGAGGCAAGGATATACAATGGAGAAAAGACAGTCTCTTCAATAAGTGATGCTGGGAAAACTGGACAGCTACATGTAAAAGAATGAAATCAGAACACTCTCTAACACCATACACAAAAATAAACTCAAAATGGATTAGAGACCTAAATGTAAGACCAGACACTATAAAACTCTTAGAGAAAAACATAGGAAGAACACTCTTTGACATAAATCACAGCAAGATCTTTTTTGATCCACCTCCTAGAGTAATGGAAATAAAAACAAAAGTAAACAAATGGGACCTAATGAAACTTAAAAGCTTTTGCAAAGCAAAGGAAACTACAAAGAAGACGAAAAGACAACCCTCAGAATGGGAGAAAATATTTGCAAACGTATCAACAAAGGATTAATCTCCAAAATATATAAACAGCTCATGCAGCTCAATATTAAATAAACAAACAACCCAATCCAAAAATGGGCAGAAGACCTAAATAGACATTTCTCCAAAGAAGACATACAGATGGCCAAGAAGCACATGCAAAGCTGCTCAACATCACTAATTATTAGAGAAATGCAAATCAAAACTACAATGAGGTATCACCTCACACCAGTTAGAATGGGTATCATCAGAAAATCTACAAACAACAAATGCTGGAGAGGGTGTGGAGAAAAGGGAACCCTCTTGCACTGTTGGTGGGAATGTAAATTGCTACAGCCAGTATGGAGAACAGTATGGAGGTTCCTTAAAAAACTAGAAATACAATTACCATATGACCCAGCAATCCCACTACTGGGCATATACCCAGAGAAAACCAGACACATGCACCCCAATGTTCATTGCAGCACTATTTACAATAGCCAGGTCATGGAAGCAACCTAAATGCCCATTGACAGAGGGATAAAGAAGATGTGGTGTATATACACAATGGAATATTACTCAACCATAAAAAGGAACGAAATTGGGTCATTTATAGAGATGTGGATGGATCTAGTGACTGTCATATAGAGTGAAGTAAGTCAGAAAGAGAAAAACAAATATCATGTATTAACGCATTTATGGGAACCTAGCAAAATGGTACAGTGCAGTGGTGGGCTGCACAGGCTTCCGGAGGGGGTGGTGTGTGTGGATAGTGACCTGTGCTTGCACACAGGATTCTTGGTGCCTGCAGCAGGAGCGTTAGCGTTTCATGCCCGTCTCTGGGGTCCAAGCTGATAGCCACGGCTTGTGCCCATCTCTGTAGCTCGTTTAAGTGGTGCTCTGCCTTCTGTGGGCAGACAGGGAAGGAATCCCCTCTCCTCGCGCACCCCGAAACAATGGTCTCTTGCCTCTTAGGCAGGTCCGGGCTTTTTCCCGGACTCCCTCCCGGGTAGCTGTGGCGCACTAGCCCCCTTCAGGCTGTGTTCACGCAGCCAACCCCAGTCCTCTCCCTGGGATCTGACCTCCGATGCCCGAGCCTCGGCTCCCACCCCGCCCCGCCCCCGCGGGTGATCAGACACGCCTCTCGGGCTGGTGAGTGGTGGTTGCCCTGATCCTCTGTGCGGGAATCTCTCCGCTTTGCCCTCCGCACCCCTGTTGCTGCTCTCCTCCGTGGCTCCGAAGCTTCCCTCATGCCCAGCCCCTGTCTCTGCCAGTGAAGGGGCTTCCTAGTGTGTGGAAACTTTTCCTCCTTCACAGCTCCCTCCCAGAGGTGCAGGTCCCGTCCCTATTCTTTTGTCTCTGTTTCTTCTTTTGCCCTACCCAGGTACGTGTAGATTTATTTGCCTTTTGGGAAGTCTGAGGTCTTCTGCCAGCGTTCAGTAGGTGTTCTGTAGGAGTTGTTCCACATGTAGATGTATTTTTGATGTATTTGTGGGGAGGAAGGTGATCTCCACGTCTTACTCCTCCGCCATCTTGAAGGCCTCCCCCAGCAGCTTTATTTTGATATGCAACATAGTTGAGCCCCAAGCACAAGTCTTCCTGACTGACAGGCCCTGGTATTTTGTACAGGCCTTCCCCTCCTTCTTCAGCTCTGTGCTCTGCTTCTGATCTCAGGAGCCAACTCACTGAGGTGTTTTGCAATCTGTGAACAGTCCTTCAATCAGGTCCTGTAGTGTCTACAGAATCCCCCCAGTGTTTTTAAATACTGGGCCCTGGACATTCAGTCATCTTTCCCCAGTCTGTGCCCAGGCCCTGTTGTGATTTTATATGTCCAACGTATTTTATTGAGGTCTGGCAGGACTGGCATTTGTCAAGGGACAATTTTAGGCTGTGTTTTCCAGGCGATCCAGTAATATAAGGAGCCATTGTTCCTCTCCTCCAAAGCTCTGCCAAATGTAATTATGCCATCTAAACAAATAAGCGCCTCCAGGTAATTCATATCACCAATTGCTTTTTCCATCAAACTCCTCAATGTGTCTGGGCCTCCAGAGATGTGTGGGGCAGCCTTTCAAATAGGGAAAACCCCACAGGGAAGACAAAAGCTGGCTTTTCTTTGCCCTAGTCAGAGGTAGGAATTCAACAATAGCACTTCTCAAACACAGCACTGGAAATTACTGATCTCTACCATGCAGTCTAGAGGTTAATCTGGACACAGAACTCTCTCTTTAAGGTGGAGAAGGATAATAGAACATCATTATCCACACCCCTGTCCTGAGTCTGCCCTCTCCTATCATGAGCTTTCCTTCTTCTCCTTTACATATTCATTTATTCAGCTGAATAGTAGTTCTCAACCTTGACTGCCTATTATAATCCATGGAGTTTCTCATAGAACATCTATCCCTGGGCCCCACCCACCCCTAGAGATCCTAACATTTTCTAAACACCTACTCTATGCTAGGTCCTGTGCCCTGCCTTAGGAGTAGAGGCAATTCAGTCATGATCCCTGCCACCATGTAGTTCATAGTCAAGGGACAGAGACAGAGACAGATAAATTAAAAAATATAATTCAGTGAGAAAATACAGTGTTAACTCCATGTTCTTCTCTTAGTCTAACTTGTTTCTCATAAAACTGTGCCAGTATGGGTAAGGTAAACATGGATTTTTTCAACAAGTCCTAGTATACAGGAGAAGGAGGCTTTCTTGGGTTCTTGGGTGACATAAATTGCGAATTAAAAAAAATACTAAAATGTACATGAATGCCCATAGAAATTTTATTTGTAATAGCCAAAAACTGGAAACAGCCCACTGTCCTTCAGTGGATGAATGGTTGCACAAACTGGCACATCCATACCTTGGAATACTACTTAGCAAGAAAAAGTAACGAGCTATGAATACATATGACAACCTGGATGAATCACCAAATTATGCTTAGTGAGAAAGGCTGCTCCTAAAAGGTTGCATCTTGTGTGATTCCATTTATACAACATTTTTGAAGCGACAAAATTATAGAGATGGAAGAATGTTTAGTGGTTGCTAGGGGTTAGGGAATTGGAGAGGGAGGGAGGTAAGTGTGGCAACATGAAAGATCCTTGTGGTAATGAAAATATTCTATATCTTCATTGTTGTGGTGGTTACGCAAGGCTATACATGTGATAAAATTATATAGAGCTAAACACCCACCCATACACATACTCAGACACAAATGAATACATGTATAACTAGTGAAATCTGAATAAGCACTGTGAATTGTACCAATGTCAATTTTTGGTTTTGATGTTGCATTATAGTTGTATAAGATGCTAATACTGGGGATACCAAGGAAACATTGCATGGGACTTCCCTATACATTTCTTGCAACTTTCTTTGAATGTATAGTGATTAAAAAAATAATAATATAAGAAGTTACTAACCAGAAATCAAAAGGATTAAAAGTGTTAGACACACTTATAAATGCAAAACCATAAATGGCTACATTAGGAGAAGCTGGGATTTTAGCTACTCTTTGATGTTATAAGGAAGACAAACAGTCCTCAGGGAATATTAAATTTAAAAAATAGATAAGTTTTATTGTTTTTTCCAATTAAAAAATGTTTCTTCAGGAAAATTTAAAACATGTAGTTCAAAAAAAGGTCTTTAGTAATCCTATCATTTTGAGATAATCATTTTTTTCAACATTTAGGGTATATATCTTTTCAATCTTTTTTCTATGCATAAAATTAAAAGAAAAAATTTCACACTCAGCAATAAATACATTTTTTTTCTCTCTTTAAAGAGTCTTGTATTAATATGACCTTAATGTATATACAGTATTCTATCGTGTGGATGCAGAATGAATTATTCACCCAGTCCTCTATTCTGGATAGATTGTTTTCAAGTTTTTGGTATTATAAATAATAATCCTGCAATACACATCATTGTGCTTGCATCTTTGTATATATCTCTGGTTATTTCCTTAGTAAAAATTCTTAGGAGCAAAATTACTGGGTCAAGGATTATATAAAAATTTAAAGCTTTTGCTTTGTTTGGCTAAATTGCCAGCCAGAAAGGTTTTATGAATGTTCCATCTCTGTTTTTTCCTGAGCATATTCTTTGTTGCTAATGTTAGCAGCTGGGTAGTAGGCTGGGTAGACCCACTGTGGCAAATCTTCTGTTCCTTGGTACAGTGTTATAGGATCTAGCACAATGCTGGGTGCACACTAAGCCCTCAAAAATATTTGTTGATTTAACATCCTTCATAATGCATTCTTTGAAACTCTTATCTGCAGTTCGTGGAAACAAAATCGTCAAAATATTAGTGTGCTTTAACCCCGAATTATATCACTGACATCTAGTAAAGAGTAAGGACTTGAGGGAACAAATAGGTACATTTTGATAGAGGGGAAGGACTTGGGAAAAGCCTGGAGGCTCTAAAGTGGGAAGCAGAAACCATCTGAGGTTTCTGGGAGCAGACTGAAGGGGTCTGAAAAACTGAGGTTTGAGGTTTGCTGGGAAGGGTAGTTGTTGGGAGGGTAGAAGAGAGGAAAGCTCTTGCCTGTTACCTGCTTCCCACAACTCCACTCCTTTAAGCACTCAGGGTGTTAATAGACCTGGTGGCCTTTATGTAAAACAGAGGGCAAACTTCTCCCAGCAGACGTCTGGGCATAATTTATTCTGAATTGTGCTTTTATTTTTCACTTGTAGTGAGGAAGGTACGGGTTTCATCTGTCTTTCTAAGTTTCTCTCTTTGTGTCTTGCATGTGGCTATTACCCATGGAGTGGGACCGGTGGCCAGAGAGAGGTCTGGGCTTCCCATCATTGCTGCTCCTTCCACCCTCTGCCTGAAATACAAAGAGGGTGGACCACCTCACAGGCCCCAGGGCTCTCTGGGAGGAGCCCACCGTGGTTTCAGAAAAGACTGGGACACGGTCAGTTCTATTTAATCACCAGATGTGATTAAATAATAACAATATGTAAGCACTCAAAAAATTATACCAGATTCTTCTTGGATAACTTTATGTCATCTTATTTAATCTTTTCTAACCTGGTAAGATAGATCCTTATTATCCTCATTTTACAGTTCCAGAAATGGACTTAATTTATTTACCTGGATCACCCAGCTAGTATGTTGTAGATCAGGTCTGATTCTAAACACCTGCTCCTAGCCACTGCCTGATTTGAAGCACACAGAGTGATGTGCTCTTCCTGAATCTATTTCCTCCATTGCATGTTTTATTTTCTTAGATTCCACCTTTGGAGATTCAATCCCTTGCCTCATGAAGGCTTTTCCTACCCAAAGATCCCTTTAAAAATGATATCTATTCAAAGGAGCAGCAGTGGCTTAAGCACATCAGATAACACTGGAGTGGAGGAAAATGGGCTGTTAGCTAATTCCCCCAAACAAAGGACATGGGAAATTAATTCAGTTTTCTCAAGGTAATCAGGGAGCTTTGGAGAATCAGGGACACAAAGATCCAAAGTAGGA
Source organism: Eschrichtius robustus (assembly GCF_028021215.1). Classification (NCBI taxonomy): domain Eukaryota; kingdom Metazoa; phylum Chordata; class Mammalia; order Artiodactyla; family Eschrichtiidae; genus Eschrichtius; species Eschrichtius robustus. The sequence goes on from NC_090845.1 coordinate 106,340,768, forward strand.
TAGATTAGATCCAGTATAAATTTTATATTGGTACCCTCAGAGGTTTGCTACCATTTAGAAAGCCAATCCTTTGGGGCCTACCCCATTGTTTCTGCATTCCAGATGATGTTATTAGCATATAAAGTAAACAATACATTTTAATTCTCGGAGGCCCCAATTCAACCTTCTGTAGCTTTTCTTGCCTCCTTCAAAGTTCCCTTTATTTCTCAAGGTTACAGGAAGATTCAATCATGTTTGTATATCATGAGGGAGTTTTTTCCCCAGCAGGCTGAGACAGCATACTGTCACAGGCCCTTTGATATTCTGGTTTTGCTGTACATTTTAATAGGTACTTGCTCAGACTAATCAATCATCTGTAAGATGTAACAGTAATATTGTTGAGTGCATGTTATATTCCAGACACTGTACTAAGCACTTTCCATGTGTGATCTCATTAAAGTCTCATGAGTCTGAGAACAAACACTGTCCCAGAAAAGGCCAACTTGTTCAAAGTCACAAAGATAGTAGCAGAATGAGGACTTAGTTCTAGTCTGACTTCAGAGTCTCATAACTCTGCCTGTGGTAACTATAGTTACATAATAATAATAGATCTAAATACATAGGGGCTCCAAAAAAAGGTGGTAGGATATTTGGAAGGGCTGTTAGAGGTCATCTTGTCCAACCTGCACATTTCACAAACGACAGAACTGAAGCTAGACCAAATTGCCTGCCCAAAGGCTACAGTTATTGGCAGACTTAATAGACAACTTTAGCTTTTATGGTGAGCATCATTCTAGCAAAATCAATGGAGATCTAATTTATTTCAATCTTGTTTACCCAATATCCGTTTGTTATAACCAGGTTAGTCTCATCACTGACCTGGGCACATGTTTTGCTCATTTCTACCTCAGCATGACCCACACTGGTCCCTTTGCCTGGGATTTATTCTTTCCAACCTATCTATTTTATTAATCCTTCAAGCCCCAGCTCAGTTTTCACCCCCTCCATGCAGACTTTCCTGCCCATTCTGGCTCATTGTAAAGTCATACAGCAGCCTGTATCATTCATTTGGCCTGTAATCACACATTAATGTGTACTTTCATTTAAATGTTCTCAGGTGTGTTTTTTCTTCCCCACAGGCTGCCCTCCCCCAAGCTCATCAAGGACAGGAACCATATCACATAGTGTGCCTCTTTTGTAATCCTTTTGATTCCTAGAAAGCACTAGACACATAGTGGACATTTGAAGAATAATTCTTGAATGAATGAATGAATGAATGATGTAAGCAAGAAAAAAATGAAATGGTAAACTCTGCCATCTTGTGGCTATTGGTCTTCAGTGTTGCCATTGTCACAGCGTTTTTCAGTGTTGAAATTAGAAAAGTGGCACATGGCAAGAAACTAAGGTGATGGTGGCAAAGTGGGGAAGGTGTCTTTTTTTTCTTTTTTTCTCAATGTATCAGCAGCATGGTCACTGAAATGTTTTATATGAGAAAACAGAGATGGAGGGAAACCAAAAACTAAATTAACTGTGTACCTAAGGACTGAACACAGACCCAGGGAATAGTGATTGGATTTCCTCCCTGCTTTGAAAGGGACAAGTAATAGAAACTGTCCCAACATGTTCAACAGTCCAGAGCACTGATCAGATGACCAACCTACTTATTTAGGGGATCTATGAATAGACCTTTCATAACAGTCATCTGGTGAAGAGAATCTCTGCCTTGGAGTTAACCGTTCTAGGATCCAGTTCTTAGTTTTGCTGAGCAACAACTTCTCTTGTCTCAGTTTTCTTATTAGTTAATTTACTGCCCAGTTTAATCCTAGGGCTGTTGTGAGGCTCTGTGAGACTACAGGCAGGAAAATTCTTAGAAAAGTTTCAAAAAAGTGATATATATGTTTAACATTTCCATAAAAGAAAAATAATGTTTATACTTTACATTTGTGTAACACCTAAACATGTGTAAAGTGCATTTACAGCCATTATTTATTTTCAGTCTAGGAGGGAGGCAGGCAGGTGGGCATTATTGCCCTCAATTTAAGATGAAGTTCAGAGATTCATGTTTGGAGTAAATAAACACATATTGAGGACCTGTTACATGCCAGGCATGGTGATCGGTGCTTTCCAACTTCGGTTAGAGAAGTTAAGTGAGTTGCCCAAGATCACCTGGCTGGTAAATGGCTGAGTCTGTGCTCCAACCCAGGTCATCTGACTTCAGAACCCAGTGCTCAAGCACTACTGTCTTTCGGTCCAGTCTAATTAATCTCTGGGGCCATTTGCATTTCATTGTTCTCTCTCTTGTGGAATGAAACATTTTGTTTCCTGTTAAAAATATTTAAGGTCTCAAAAGCAGGTGCCCCCAAAAGCACTTGGTGTGGGTTACTGTCCTCTACTTCAGGCAGTGGTGCTCCGCCCCGGTTGTACATTAACACTATCTGGAGAGTTAAAGCAATTACCCATGTCCTGGCCCCACAGCAGAGTAATTATTATACATCAGAGTCTAAGGGTAAAGCCTGGGAAAAAGTTTCCTTTTTCTTGTCTTTTAAAGCTAATTCGAAGGTGCAGCCTGGGTTGAGAACCACACTGCTCTAGCAGAAAGTCAGTGACTCAACATTCTAAGAGTCAGTCCAACTTTCTCAGAGACTGGTCTCAGAGCATTCAATGGGGAAGAGGGAAGGGGAGTGAAAAAACATCTTAGAAATGTCATTTGTTGAGTCTGATTTTAGTAGTGCAAGCAAACTGAATAGCAGTGACAGAGGTAAATCATTAGAGCTAAAGAAGAACCAGGAAAGAGAAGGACATGGATCCCACTTTGAGGTAGAGAGAGAGATGGCAGACATCTCCTCACTTCAGAAGAGCAGACATTATGTCCCTATTAATTAATTAATTCATAAATCAAGTGTTTACTGGGCACCTCCTATATGTCAGGCACTCTTCTGGGTACTGGGGGTATAGCAGTGAACAAGCCAGATATAGAATTTAGAATCATGGAACTTTCACCCTAGTTGTGGGTGCAGGGGAATAGTTCCTCCACGGTGCCTTGGTGACCTTGAATGTCTCCACACAGGCCACATAGCCAAGGCTCAACAATGGTCTGACTCAAGCCTTAGAGGAATGCCCTGTAATCCTCTCTGGAACATGGCAAGATAAGCAATATTGTGAGGAGCTGTTACAAGACCATTTCTGATCCACCTCCCTATCCTGTGGGAGGCTACCGTGAAACTGTCTCATCTGCCTCTCTGCTTCTGGTAAGGCATAGAGCTTTCCACCATCACGGACACAATCCCTTTCAGTATAGCTGCAGTATAAGCGGCTTGGCTGTAGTTTAGATTTGGCTCCTCTGCAACAGTGACCCACTGCTCATGTCATCTGTCATCTGGCCCCTCCAATTCAATGTCATCCTGTGGGACTAGGGACATGGGGTGCCGACACCATGATGATCTTGCTTTTGCTGCCTGTGTAAGTAATAAACTGTCTGTATCCATTGGGGCTCATTGTCTTCCAATTGGCTGAATCCATGAAAGTGTGGTAAGTCAACCTAGCAGCTGCCAATGCATTGCTGCTTAGGGACTGCTTGACTACTTGATAGTAGGGACAGACCCATACCAATTACACAGAAAAACGAAATTACAAATTGTGATGCATACAATGACCCCTAAGTGAGCTTAGAAATCACCTAAATATTGGGGAGAAGGGACAAGCCTTACTTACTGATGAATTCCAAGTAAGAAATGTAGAAAAAATGAGAAAAATACAAAATCACCATTAGACAAATATCATAATAATAATTGTTGTGGATAAGATAGATGCTAACATCAGTGGGCAAAAGTTTGAGAAGAAATGGGATATTTGTGTAGTCTCAAAGTACCTCCCCCAAGATACTTACTGATTGCAAGGGGAAAAATAGTAACTTTACAGTGGAGAAACCCAGTGCCCTTAGTTCGTTCGAGAGGGAACATTTGGGGGTCAGATAACTAATGGAGTCCTGGCCCAGGAGTGGTTCATGATGGGTCTGCCGGGTGTATGGACCTACCTGATTGTCATTTCCCTAGTTCCAGACTGTATAACTAGACTGGAGAAATTCAGCAGTTGGCAGAGCTCTCACATTGGTTCCCTGACCAGTAGAGTAAGAACTATTGTGGTAGGAAAGGCCAAATAGAAGCCTCAGAAATTCCTCACTCCCGCATATCAAGATAGTAAGTTAAGTAAGTGAATAAAATTTAAAAACCATTCTGCATCCCAGGGAGAATTGCAGAATTTAGTGCTCTCAACAACTTATACCATGCAGTCCCCATCAGGTTCCTATTTAATTCACTAGTGTGGCCCCTGAAAAAAAACAGATGAATCACGGCAGGTGACAAAATGAAGTACCAAAAATTTTACTAAGTAGTAGTACCAACTGCTGTGTCAAATGTGGTATCATCACTAGAGCAGATTAACATATGTGGCTATTGATCTGGTCAATGTGTTATTTTCTATACCCATTAGAAAGCAGATCAGAAAGTTTGCATTCACACGGTGTGGCTATCAGCACATGTGCTGAATGCTCTAATGTGCTGCCTAGATCTCCTTTCAGCAATGAAGATGTTATTCCCTCAGCTGCTGGGAGCGCATCTAGAAGATGGCCCTCAGGTGTCAGCTTTCCTTAGGGATTACCTCAGCTAAAGAAAAGTGCCTCACCCAAGGGAAGCCTACATCCGATGACTAATCAATGCAGGGGTATAGAGGCCCAGGCCTCTTAACCCAGTTTGGGACAACCAGTTATTCTATTTCCAGAGCTTACCATGGGGTTGGCTGAGGTCTTTGTTAGGACTGCATTATAGCTTCACTGACCAATGCTGTCTCCTCCACTGCCTTTCCACAGGTGTTGATCCCAAGGGCACTCCCAAATTAACATCTCACGCACTAGTCCCTATCTCAGAGTCTGTTGCCTGGGGAACCCAGACTCTGTGATAGTTGGTGCCCGGAGTGGTCTGTGGAAGCACATGTTATGGGATTTTGGACCTGGATTACCCACTGCCTGGCTGGCATTGAAGACGCCATACTGGTGGTAGATGGAGCATGGATATTCCCTGATACAAGGTCACAGTGCAGTTAAAACTTTCGTTGGTGCAAGGGAATATATTAGCTATTGGCTTATATATATTTGAGAAATATGGGGAGACTAGTAATCTGTAAAAGAATAGAATTTGGTGGTTATTCTAAGTTTGATTGACACTCTGGGAAAAGATTACAAGAAGCTGAAAGTGATTAGTTGGCAATTTAAAGTTAAGTGTGAAAGCCATAGAACCTCTTTGGTAGCATATAAAGAGGCTGTCACTCCTGCAGCAGGATGAGAGAGAAAGGGAAGGACCAGGCCCAAGACTTAGTCATAAGGGTAGTCAATCTTCAAAGGTAGTTAAAATCCCAACTAAGGCAGGTCTGCAATGCCAAGGTCAGGGCTCTGGTGGGGAAAGAATGAGACTGACATATGAAAAAGGGACTTCTGGGCCTTGAAAACCTTGAATTTCTGGATTCCCTTGACCCTCTGAGCCTGTAGAAGTGGCCCATTCCTCCTTATTAAGAGCTAGCATGCCTCATTTGCTTGAACACAATACAGAGGCCTCTCCCTTACAAGACAATATGTGCCTGCCCCCCTCAGGGTTTGCCTCCCCACCTCCCCACCTTGCTTCTCCAATAACAAGGGTTAAATCACCATGTAATCCAACTGGGGATGTGCTATGCTGCTAAGATAGGAAAGGGACAATACCCTGATAAAACTGCAGCATCTGTCAAAATGTATCAGTGGGAGCTGGGACAGTAGGTATGGGCAAAGATTTTGCTAAACCATGAAGGGGTAGAACACAAGTTTGGATAAAAGATAGTTTATAAATATAGGAATATTCTCCTGGGATACAGGATTTAACACCCTGGCAAGGACCCTGTATAACGATACAAACACACCTAGAAGGTTGGATCCTAGAAGCATGGAAAACATGTTGGTTGATATTAACTTTGGGTAGAAATGCCTGAACTGCCATGACAGACAGTGGCTTAGAAGGCTCAGAGTGGACCCTGGGAGTGGATATGTTATGTGAGGCCAGAAGATCCACTGGAGGATTATGTTGCACATGAGGGCTCAGGGAACAAACACACTGTTCACCAAGGCCATGAGGAATGTGCTGGTGAGAGGGCACCAGCATCACTACGAAGTTCATGTGCAGGCCACATGCAGGCCAGGGTGGATAGTAGGAGAGGCAATCACAGAGTTAGGCTCATAACTAGCAAAGGGGGTGATGGGGAAACTGAAGTAATAGAGGCCAGGTGGTTATGCTCAACTGCCAGAAGCTAGGTGGATGCAACAATCATAATAAGGAACTAGGTCAGAGTGGCAGCCAAGGGGGCCTGACCCAGTGGGAGTTGAGGAGGTGGTGCATATCATATGATATCCCTAGGGGCAAAATAGATGGGCAGGCAACAAGGACACTGCTCAATCTGCAAACTCAAAAGCAATCAAGCTTGAATAATCAGGATGCTGAGAGCAGTCGCTCCAATACAAAGCCATGCCCTCTTGCTGAGCTTCTGGACATGAGAGTTTTCAGACCTGGAACCCATGGACTAAATGGGGGTCCAAGTCTCCAGGTAGAAAGGACCCTGCAATACCAGTGCAAGGTATATACATACATAAACTGCAAGTATATGTAGTAATGATTCCTTCCATCCTTTCCCAAAGGGACCCATGGCCATTTATTGGGTACACTGGAGAAAGGGAACTCAAACATTTTGAGAACTGTTGGACTGATGGGCATGGGGGTACAAAAGGCCTTTTCCTCGAGTTGGGGGAGGGGTACTCTGTAGTGCAATGTATACTCCAGAGGATCTCTGTGGGGTCAGGTTGAAGCTAGTCTCCAGCTAAGACCAAATTCTTGCCAAGTTTTCCCCCCTGGTTCTCTCTTGCCTGCCTTACTCCCTTCTCCTGAGAGCATCTCTCCAATGAATCACGTGCACAAGAATCCTTGCCTCAGGCCCTGCTTCTAGCAAACCCAACTTAAGACAAACTGTGTCCATTCATACAGGAAAGATTCATAGTAATCCACAGGATGGTTGTGCCCTGATACATTTAACCATTTTCCAAGTGATGGATTTATCTAGTCTTTTTCTATTACAAACAGTGCTTCACTGAACATTCTTGCATTTGACTCTATATGTCCCATATGTTCTCAAACCTCTTTATGTAACTTGTCTTCAGAAATGCTCATCTAGGATTTCAGGTAGTCCCAAGAGAGCTATGAACATTAGTTTTGTGGACTATGGCTATATTCCAGGAAACTAATTACCTAAGGTAAATCATAAAAGAGTCCATGAATTATGGAGCTACACAAAGGTATTCACAAAGCATCACAGATTAAGGAGATGAAAAGGAAGAAGGATGGCTGGAGAAATAAGTTGAGTTAGTGAGAATAGTCCAGATAAGCTTTGAGGAAGTGGTTAGATTTAAGTAGCATTTAGGAGTATTAGAATATTGAGGTTAGGTAATATTAAGTGGCAAACACATGGTTGAATGTTCTGGTTAATTAGGAGACTGAAGAGATGAGGCAAGGGACTAAAGTGAGGATCTTAAAGTGCAATATTGGAAATTACAACCAAAATGGCTAAACTGAACAGGTGTACCTAGGAATGAACTATTAATGAATACAAATGCCTAAGAATCGTTTTTCTTGAACTTATTTCCTGTAGTGCTTTTCTGAAAGAACACCATGCTCTTTTCTAAGCTTATTTTTTCTTTGTTTTGATCATCATTCCTCCCTTACTTCCTGCTGTCATTGCCAAGATCCAGGAGGCAAAGATAGGCAAGAGAGCATGTCATGGATCATAGGACAAGCTGTGTGACTCCAAACAAAGGTTGGAGCACAGAAACCCTGCCTTGGCTATGCTCTTACACAAATGGGTCACCTGGCCTATTTTTTAAAAACTGGATCCATGAATATGACAACGTCCATTTTGTGATTGTTCCACTTTATGGTGTTCCTATGACATGCTGCTTTTACTCCCATAATATCACTGTTTTCTTCCTATGACATGCTGCTTTTACTCCCATAATATCACTGTTTTCATTCTGATTTGCATTATAGTTAAATTATTTACTATTCTGAGGTCACAGAGTTGTGGCATACGGGACACCTTTGGCCCATAGATGTGCTGTATTAAGCTAACATGTGTTCACATTTAAAAAGATAGTTGCCAATATTTCAAAAATAGGAGGGTTCATACAAAAACATGGATTCCTTAATTCTGCAAAAACGGAATCTGGCACATAGAGCCCCCATTTCCTCATGACAACAACTGACTGGAACTGAGCAGTGGCTGCCCTTGTTATCAACTTGACATTGAATCTGAAAGTCTGTTACTGTTTTTTATAGAACAGAACTGGCATTGTTGTTCTTCTAGCGACATTAAGAAAGTGAAATCTTTTTCTATATCCAGTTTCTATAAAAATTGGGAAAACAATAGCTAGACTGAGAGGGGAGAGGACTGTTGATTCAAGAAATAAAGGACAGAAGTGGGCTGAAGACTAGGTTAGGCTAGGAATGGAGAACTTGGACAAAACTGCTGAGATGGCGGAGGGAGAAAGTGGAGAAGGTAGTTGGGTCACTTCTCTTACCAGGCTTCTCATGGGGAAACCACTCCTAGGGCATATTGTACTGTTTCTCTGCCTTCAACTGAAATTTTCATTGAGTGCCTGCATGCTACCAGGCACTGGGGATATGGTCATGAATAAAGGACACGTAGCTCCTGCTCTCCTGGAGCTCACCGTTGACTTGGGGAGCCAGACGTTAATAAATATTATGAGAGAAAATAAGAGGGTGCTAAGAAACAAACACTAAAGAAACTTTTCCTCAAGGTCCATCCATGTTGTTACAAATGTCCTTCTTTTTCATGGATGAATAATACTCCATCGTGTGTGTGTGTGTGTATGCACACACTGTTGTATGTATGTATATATATATGTGTGTGTGTGTGTGTGAGTGTATATATATATATATATACACTCCATTGTATGTATGTATGTATATGTATATATATATATATATATATATATACACACACGTGTGTGCATGTGTGTTTGTGTGTATATATAGCACATCTTCTTTATCCTTGAGGACATTATGCTAAGTGAGAGAATTCAGACAGAGATAGACAAATACCGTATGATCTCACTTATGTGTGGAATCTAAAAAAGTCAAACTTTTTTTTTTTTGGCCAGGCTGTGAGGCATGTGGGATCTTAGTTCCCTGACCAGGGATCAAACCCGGGCCCCCTGCATTGGGAGCTCAGAGTCTTAACCACTAGACCACCAGGGAAGTCTCTCTCTTTTTTTTTTTTTTGATTCAATTAATCAATTGTATGGCCGACCACAAGGGTGTGGCTGTTCTTTTTTAATTGAAGTATAGTGTTGTACAATATATCCTTGTAGCTTATTTTATACCTAATTGTTTGCACCTCTTGCTCCCCCACCCCTATATTGCCCCTCTCCTCTTCCCTCTCCCCACTGGTAACCAGTAGTTTGTTCTCTATATTTGTGAGTCTGCTTCTTTTTTGTTATATTTACTAGTTTGTCGTATTTTTTAGATTCCACATATAAGTGATAACATATGGTATTTGTCTTTCTCTGTCTGAGTTACTTCACTTAGTATGATAATCTCTAGGTGCATCCATGTTGTTGTAAATGGCAAAATTACATTCTTTTTAATGTCTGAGTAGTATTCCATTGTATGTATATACCACATCTTCTTTATCTGTTCCTCTGTTAATGGAAACTTAGGTTGTTTCCATACCTTGGCAATTGTAAATAATGCTGCTATGAACACTGGGGTGCATGTATCTTTTCGAATTAGTGTTTGTGGTTTTTAAAAAGCCAAACTCTTAAAAACAGAGAGTAAAATGGTGGTTACCAGGGGCTGGGGTCGGGGTGGTAGGACAGGAAAGATGTTTAAGGATACAAACTTGCAACTAGTAGTAAATAAGTCCTGGAGATCTAATGCGTAGTACAGTGAATATAGACAACAAGACTGTATTATAATCATTACACTTGCTAAGAGACTCGAACTTGATTATTCCAACCACTAAAAAGAAAGGATAATTATGTGACATGATAGAGGTACTAATTTTTGCTACAATGGCAATCATACTACAATATATAAATGTATTAAATTAACATGTTGTACACCTTAAATTTACACAATGCTGTATGTCAAATATATTTCAATTAAAAAAAAGGAAAATTTTCCTAATCTAGGAGAAAGTTTCCCTGTGTAAGTGACACTTAAATTGGGGCCTGAAGTAAATAGGAGTTAGGCAAATAGGAGGGGATATAGCTTTATAGACAGAGGGAACAGCATGTGCAAATACCACAAAACAGGCAGGAGTTCGGCACCACTGAAGACCTGACAGAAGGTCTTGTTGTTTCAGAGAGGAGAGTGGCTGGCAATGAAGCTGGAAGCATCCCCGAGGCCACTGCACAGCCTTGGACGCTGTGGGAAGGAGTCTGGATCTTGTCTTCAGAGCAGCAAGAGTCACCAACAGGTTTTAAGCAAAATGCGCCATGATACAAATTTTGTTTTAACACTTGCTTCAGCCACCCAGCAGTGAGTCCTTGTCCACAGAAAGCTTATCATTCTCACTGTTTTCTATGGTTAAAGCAGCTAAAGGTTTTTCCCACAGAGGATTTAAAAATTTTTTTCTTCAGAAATAATAATTGCAGCACAAATCTCTGACAACTGTGGACAATATGTCTTTCAGGAGATCTAAAATAAGTCTAGGAAAAACCTCCACTCTTCTCTGGCTCACTGGCCATATTGAAACCAATGGGAGTGAGGAGAGGTGTATTTTTCAGTCATGTCAATTAATTTTAAAATTTAGAGGAGTACAAACAAAATCATTTTATTAATTAAGTCCTGCTCATTTGCCCTTGGATGTGTTTTTCCTACATGTCTCTGACATTCTAGTCTCACAGCTACTGGCCTTGTTCAGGCCCTTATTACCTACATGTGAATCATGGTCCCCTCACTATGCTCCCTACCCATCTTCCAACCATTACATGCTTGAGCTGGGACCCATCAGTCATTTTTCCCCTGCTGGCAGGCCTGCCAATCCCATCACCATGTCACCCTGCAGCTCAGAAAACCCTAACAGCTCTCCCACTGTCTACAGCAGGGTTTCTAAAGTGTGGCTCATGACTCTGCTCAAATATATGTGTTTGCTTTCATTTGCATAAAACATCTCTGGAAGGAAATGTAAGGAACTGATAACATTGATTGCCTTCAGGGAAGAGAATGAGTTGCTGGGTGCATGGTGGGAAGGAGACTTCTCTTTATATAATCCTTTATAGTTTTTGAATTTTGAAACCTGTGATTTTTAGTATTTTTTTAAATTAAGAAGTATGGTTCAGGAGTGTATTAGTTTGCTAGGGCTGCTATAACAAAATACCACAGATTGAATGGCTTAAACAATAGAAATTTGTTTTCTCATAGTTCTAGAGGCTAGAAGTCCAAGATCAAGGTATCAGCATGTTTGGTTTCTGCTGAGGCCTGGCTCCTTGGCTCGCAAATGGCCATCCTCATATGGCCTTTCCTCTGTGTGTGCATATTCCTGGTGTCTTTTTTGTGTGTCCAGATTTCCTCTTCTTATATGGACACTAGTCAGATTGGATTAGGGCCCACTCTAGCAGCCTCATTTTATCTTAATCACTTCTTTAAAGGCCCTACCTCTAAATAACAGTTACATTCTGAGGTACTGGGGGTTAGGGTTTCAGCATATGGTTTTGGGGGGGCCATTATTCAGCCCCTAACAATGAGCCACGTGCACTAGAAACATCTGTAGTGCTTGTTGAGAATGTTGAAAATCCTGTGCTCCATCCCAGATCCACTGATTCAGAATCTACTTATCATGAGTCTGAGGTCACGTGGGTTGTTTGACTCCAGAAGCCCTCAGTTTGGCAGGACTTCACATTCTCTCCTCACCGAAGTACTTGTGTCTGAGGGGAAGTCATGCTTCCTCCTTTGTTCCTATCAATCCTTGGACGGAGGAATTCCACTCTCTCATTCCACTTCTATTAACCACTTGGCCCAGGTCTTTGCTCCTGTTATGCACACTACCTCTGCTTTATAACCCTGGATGTATCATCTTGTCCAACTTCCACAAGATCAGAGGCATGTACTACTGTCCACTCTGTTTCAGTTGCTTTAAATGGAACTCACATTTTTACATGTGTGGGAACATCAATAATAATAGGAGTAGGACTACTATCCCACATTTATTGCATGCTACTATGTTTCAGGAATTATGTTAAAATTTTATATTATCTCATTTAATCTTTACAATAAAGCTATGGAATTAGTTACAGTCATCTCCATTTTATGGATGAGAAACAAGATCAGAGAGGTTAAGTTGGTGAAGATGGCATAGCTAGTAAATGGCAGACTCTGGACTCTAACCCAGGCCTGTGTACCTCTAAAGTCCATGTTTTTCTATTACCATGATGGAGATTTTTGCCTCTAGGTTCATGAGAAATATTGGTCTGTAATTTTCTTTTTTCGTACTGTTTTAGTCTGGTTTTGGTACCAAGGTAATGCTGGACTCATAAAATGCACTGGCAATTGTTTGTTCCTCTACTATTTTTCTGATAGAGATTGTGTAGAATTGATGTTATTTATTCTTTAAATGTTTAGCAGTGAAACCATCTGGGCCTAGAGATTTTTTTTTTGGAAGGTTTTAAAAATATGACTTCAATGTCTTTAATAGTTATAGAAATATTCAGGTTATTTCATCTTGGATGAATTTCCATAGTTTGTGTTTTTTGTGGAATTTGCCTGTTATATCTAAGTTGTCAAATTTATGTGCATAGAGCTGTTTGTAGTACTCCCTTATTTTCCTTTTAATGTGTGAGGCATTTCTACTGATAGTCATTCTCTGATTTCTGGTATTGATAATTTGTCTTATCTTCCTTCCTTTATCAGTCTTTGTCAGGTTATTACTTCTATTAATATTTTAAATTAATTAGCTTGATTTTCATTTATCTTCTCTATTATTTTGTTTTTAATTTCATTAGTTTTTCCTCTTATCTTTATTATTTCCTTCCTTCTGTTTGCTTTGGATTTATTTCATTCTTCTTTTTCTAGTTTCTTCTTCCTTCTGTTTGCTTTGGATTTATTTCATTCTTTTTTTTTCTAGTTTCTTTTTCTAGTTTCATTTTCTTTTTTCTAGTTTCTTGGGAGCTCATATTATTGATATGAGACTTTTTCTCTTTTCTAATATAAGCATTCAATGCTATAAATTTCCCTCTAAGGATTGCTTTAGCAGAATTTTGATGTTTTACTTTCATTTTCATTGTTTTATTATTTAGTAACCCTAGTTAAATTTTCCATCTGTTTCTCTCAGTATACAGTTTTGAAAAAAATCTATTGCTATTTCTTCAAATTTACTCCTCTTCTGCAATGTCTTATTTGCTTTTAATCTGTCAAGTGTACTTTTCGTTTCAGATGCTGTTATTTTCATCTCTAGAAGCTCCTTTTGAGTCTTTTTTATATCTTCTATTCCTCTTCTCATTGTGCTCGTGTTTTTCTCTACCTTCTTAAACATATGCAGCATATTTATAACAGCTGTTTTAATGTCCTTGTCTGCTGTTTCCATCATCTTGGTCATATCTTGATCTCTTTCTGTTGACTTTTTTCCTCATTAGGGGTCATATTTTCTTGCTTCTTTGTATGCCTAGTAACTTTATATTGAACACCAGACATTGTTAGACTTTAGCTGTTGGTTGCTGGATTTTGTTGCATTCCTTTAAATAATGTTGGATTTATTTTTCTGATACACAGTTAAGCTACTCAGAATTAGTTTGATCCTTTCAAGTCTTGCTTTTAAACTTTGTCAGGACACGTTCAGAACATCCTTTAGACTAGGGTTAATTTTGTCCCCCTAGTAAGGTACCATCCTTCTGAGGATTCCACTGGATGATCTGTGTATTAGGAGATCTTTCTATTCTGGCTGGTTAGGACATGGAGTGTTACCAGCCTTATGTGAGCTCCAGGAGTTATTCTAATTACTCTTTTCTGTGGGTTTCTTTCCCTGGCCCTGGGTATTTTTCTCTCACATCTGTGCAGGTCAATACTCAGCCAAAGACTTAAGGGGACCCTTTTGCATATCTCTAGAGCTCTTTCTCTGTGTAGCTCCTTCTTTTCTGATAGTCTACCCTACAAATTATAGTTGCCTTGGCCCCCCTGAACACCAGTCTCTCTGTCTACTCAACTCAGTGAGACTGCTGGGCTCTGTTTGGGTTCCTTCTCCTTGCACTGCATCCTGGAAACTGCCTCAGTGCAGTCACCTGGTGCAGTTGTAGGGCTCACTTTGTTTCTACACGCTTGGGACTTGCAGTCCTTCACTGCTTGTTGCCCAATGTCCGAAAAACATTCTTTCATGTATTTATACAATTTCATAGTTTTTAAGGTGGAAGGGTATCCAGTTCCTGTTAATCCATCTTGGCTGGAAGCAGAATTTAATTAACTGAATTTTAACTTTTGTTTTTCTTACCTTGCTATGCTTAGCTTTTAGGAGAATGAAGTAAAGAATACAAAAACAGGCTGTATCTGAAATTTATTTTAAAAATTAATTTGTACAGCATGTCCTAGGCTCAGTCCACACTCAGCTGATCTGAGAACTATATGCCCTAGATGTCCCTAATTTTTCATAATTGATAGCAATGACCCTTAGGCTCTTGGCCAGTAGAAAAATACTGTGTCTCACCCAGAGTCTGCTTACTAAGAAAGGATGAGCTCAGTTTTATAAAAAGTCTTTCTAAGGGGGGTGTGCTTGGTTGTGGGGAATAATCCAAAGGGGTTTCTGCTTAACACTTAGTTGCTAGAATATTCTATTGCCCAAAAGAATTGCTCCAAACTTTCCAGTTAGTACAGGTTTTTCCTGTACTTGACATTTATTACCTAGTTTATCATCTCCACATACAGTTGCTTCTTACCCTCTACTGTTCTTCCTCACCATCAGTGCCCCTTCCCCACAGACACCATCTTTTTCCTGGCCCCAGCATGTTAGAAGCTGAGCTATGTATCCCCAACTCCTGTTAGGCATTAATCTTAATATAACCCTAGCTGTACTTTATGCTGCCCTCTGCCATGGTCCCTCTACAGGCTGGTTTTCTCACTGAGTTTTTTTTTTAATTAATTTTTATTGGAGTATAGTTGCTTTACAATGTTGTGTTAGCTTCTACTGCACAGCAAAATGAATCAGCCATACATATACACCTATTCCCTCCATTTAGGACACTACAGTGCATTAAGTAGAGTTCCCTGTGCTATACAGTATGCTCCCATCAGTTGTCTATTTTATACATACTATCAATAGTATATATGTGTCAATCCCAATCTCCCAATTCCTCCCACCCCACCCCTTTTCCCCTTGATATCCATACATTTGTTTTCTTTGTCTCTGTCTCAATATCTGCTTGGCAATTAAAGTCATCTATCCCATTTTTCTAGATTCCACGTATATGCATTAATATACGATATTTGCTTTTCTCTTTTTGACTTACTTCACTCTGTAGGACACTCTCTAGGTCCATCCACCTCTCTACAAATGACCCAATTTTGTTCCTTTTTATGGCTGAGTAATATTCCATTGTATATATGTGCTACATCTTATTTATCCATTCCTCTGCTGATGGACATTTAGGTTGCTTCCATGTCATGGCTATTGTAAATAGTGCTGCAATGAACATTGGGGTGCATGTGTCTTTTTGAATTATGGTTTTCTCTGGGTATATGCCCAGTAGTGGGATTGCTGGGTCATATGGTAGTTCTATTTTTAGTTTTTTAAGGAACCTCCATACTGTTCTCCATAGTGGCTGCATCAATTAACACTCCCACCAACAGTGCAAGAGGGTTCCCTTTTCTCCACACCCTCTCCAGCATTTATTGTTTGTAGATTTTTTGATGATGGCCATTCTGACTGGTGTGAGGTGATACCTCATTGTAGTTTTTTTAAAATTTTTTACTATGTCCACTTTTTTTTAATAATTATTTATATTTTTATTTATTTTTGGCTGTGTTGGGTCTTCGTTTCTGTGTGAGGGCTTTCTCCAGTTGCAGCAAGTGGGGGCCACTCTTCATCGCGGTGTGCGGGCCTCTCACTATCACGGCCTCTCTTGTTGCAGAGCACAGGCTCCAGACGCACAGGCTCAGTAGTTGTGGCTCACAGGCCTAGTTGCTCCGCGGCATGTGGGATCTTCCCAGACCAGGGCTCGAACCCATGTCCCCTGCATTGGCAGGCAGACTCTCAACCACTGCACCACCAGGGAAGCCCCCTCATTGTAGTTTTGATTTGCATTTCTCTAATAATTAGTGATGTTGAGCATCCTTTCATGTGTTTGTTGGCAATCTGTATATCTTCTTTGGAGAAATGTCTATTTAGATCTTCCACACATTTTTTGATTGGGTTGTTTGTTTTTTGATGTTGAGCTGCATGCTCCAGCTGCTGGCAATGGCCGGGTATGGGCCCGATGCTCCAGCACCGTCCATTTTCAGGGCTAGTTGATTTGGCATGTGAGTTGTTATGCACTCCTTAGCGGATTCCGACTTCCATGGCCACTGTCCTACTTCTCACTGACTTTGGAATATGTTTTACTCATTTGGAATTTTAAGTCTATGCCCATGCTATTGCCACTTTCTGCAGTGTCCTTTGCCACCACAACTTTTGGCCATCCTTCAAAGGTCAACACAAGTTGCACGCAGCCATCTTTGCCTTCAACTCCATCAAGTGTACCCTTTCAATCTGAATCATTCACTTAGGGACTTAATGCCTTGCCAGGGTTCCTGAAACTATTGCTCATGCATACAGCTTGTCTCCACAATTACAATGTAAACTCCTGGCGAGTAGAAACTGTTTAGAGGTGTTCTTATCTTTCTTTGTACTCCAACTCCAGTATCTAGTATTTTGTTATGCTCATGGTAAAGTAAGCCACCAAACAATAATTTTTTTGAATGAGCAAATGAATAGAGAAATAAAAGAGCACTCTGAAATCTTTAAAATGAATAATAACAAAAGCCAACATTTACTGAACACTTACTCTGTGCCAGGTTTTTGCTAAGGACCATACATAGACTATCTTATTGAATTTCTCTCTCTTTTTAGAGGGATCAGCATTTCTTTCTTTTTTATTGAAGTATAATTGACATACAGCATAATATTAGTTTCAGGTGTACAACATAATGATTTTATACTTGTATACATTTTGTTTTTATTTATTTTTATTTTTTTATTGAAGTATAGTTGATTTACAATGTTGTGGCAGTCTCTGCTGTACAGCAAAGTGACTCAGTTATACACATACAGACATTCTTTTTTTATATTCTTTTCCATTATGGTTTATCACAGGATATTGAATATAGTTTCCTGTGCTATACAGTAGAACCTTGTCGTTTATCCATTCTAAATGTAATAGTTTGCATCTACCAACCCCAAACTCCCAGTCCATCCCTCTTGTATACATTTTGAAATGATCACACAATAGATCTAGTTAACATCCATCACCATACAAAGTTACAAAATTTTTTTCTTGTAATGAGAACTTTTAATATTTATTCTCTTAGCAACTTTCGAATATACAATACAGTATTATTAGTTATAGTCACCATACTGTACATTACATCCTCTGACTTATTTATCTTATAACTGGAAGTTTGTACCTTTTAACTCCCTTCACCCACTTTGCCTGCCCCCATCCCCCACCACCAATCTGTTCTCTGTATCTATGAGCTTGGTTATTTATCTACTTATTTATTTATTTATTTATTTGATTCCTAAAGGAATCAGCATTTATTTCTTTTAAAAATGTTACAGTAAAGTCAAGTGGGATAGAATGGTTTTAGCAATTATCTATATCTATTTCTAACTGTACATCTACATCTATATCTTTCTATCTATATCTGTATCATCTATTTCTGTATCTATCCAGGGTTTGCCATTATATGTTAATTACAACAAGGGGGGAAAGAGATAACAAGAAGTTGTTTTACATTAGATATTTTCTTGCCCCCTCCCCAAAGCCTAACCACTTCCCTATCATGTCTGAAAGGAACACAGAGTTGATTTTCACAGTCTGGAGGCATAAACTTAGTGATGGCCAGTGCTCTAACTCAGAGACCCTGGGAACAGCACAAGAGGCTAAAACCTCAACATGGTGTGGCGGGTGTGGATGCTCAGAGTCTAGGCACTCTACTGGCTCAGGGGCTTAGTGGGCAGGGTAAACAAAACTTACCTGGAATAGAAGTAGGGAGGAGAATCAGAAATTGACCTCTGCAGGTATAGAGCCAGAGAAGGAGGTGGGGACACGGACAGGAGAATTTTACATCCCTAAACTCACTTGGGAAACTGGGAGAGACCATTTTCAACTGTCCTTGAGGAAGGAAGGCCAGATGGATAATGGGAGATGCCTCAGGAAGGAGAAGGGGGTAAACGTGGCTGGGAGGGGTCAGCAGCCTGTTCCTTTTTTAGCATGAGGAGAAAGCCAGAGCACCAGGTTTGGCCAGTGACTCTACAACTATAGGACAAATTGTTGCAGCTTAGAAATCAACTGTGTGCCCCCACCCAGCTCCCTGGCTCTTGGTGCGGGTGCTGGTCTCCGGCCTGGACAGCTCTTGGCCTAGATCACTGTCTCTTCTTTTGTGTCTCTGCCACTACTGGCAGAGGTAACCTCTGCCTGGGATTCCTGGCTCTTGGGATCGGGGTGGTGGTGGTGGGCTTTTCTTCCTGGCAGACTGCTTAATACTACCAGCCTGACCTCCTCCTTCTCCTAATCCTCTTGGTGAATGAGGCAGGAGACACAACATCTTCAACCCCTTTCTGGTTTCTTTTGAAGGATGGGCCTCTATTTGAAAGGCTCCTGTAAGGGAAATTATTTCTTCTCATTCTCTTCCTCCTCTTTTCCATCTCTCTTCCCTTCTCCTTCCCCTTGTCCTCTTCCTTTCTTCTTCTGAGTCTCTTATGGGCTCTCTCTTGGACTCAAGACTGGGAGATACTGACTCAGTGGCACCTCTGGTGGTCTGGGCTGCCTCCTCTGTCCTATTCAGAGTGGGGAGACTCCCCTTTGCCTATAGATGTTAATCTTTATTGCTTTTCAGGTGGCCATTCTCTTGTCCTTTGGCCTTGGTAGTGGGGTGGGGGTGGAGTAAGTGTTCACATTGCCCTAGGGCACCTAAGAGCTCTGGGTGCTCATACTGGGGCTCATGCCCCGGAGGGAGTCCAGTGCTAGTGGAGTGGTGGGCCTGCATTCTGAGGGAGTGGCATGCCAGGGGAGGAGCTGCACCAGAATCTCTCATTTAATTCTTACAACAACTCTAGGAGATACATAACTATCGTTATCCCGATCATGAAACAGTCTCAGAGGAGGTAAGTAACTTGTCCAAGGTCCCACAGCTACTGAGTAAGAAGAGATGTCTTAAATTAAAACTCACGTTTGTCTCCAGAGCCTGTGTTCTTGACCAGGATAGGTTAGGTTAATTTGATTTTAAATCAGTAAACTATTTGAACGCTGCTACTGGCAAATAGGACTTTTTTTTTTTTTTTTTGCTGCTGACTGTGGGCGTAAGAAGGTTTCTAAGAGGTATTATTGTCCCCTGCGAATCGTGTACCTTTGTGGACAGGGGCTGGACCACCTACTGTTCAGATGTCGTGGCAGATGTAACTAGGGCATCTGAAGGGAATTGGAGTAGTTGCCAATTGGGCAAGTTCAAGTCACCGTGTCATGGTCAACAGAGCCATTGGAAGTGCTAAAGGAGGCACAGTTAGTAGAGAGTAAAGGAGAAGCACACATTGAAGCAGAGTTCCTCTCATTTGCCAAACTTCTTACCAAAGGGTTTCCTGATGAAACTTGTCTGGACTTTGCTTCTTTTCTTGAATGAGTCAGAAGTTTAGAATGCAGGCACCTGGCTGCCAGCAGAGTCCTTCAGGCCCCTATTGGAAGGTACCAGTCAGAGCTCTCCTGTGAGCGCAATAATTACTAAGCTGTTATTGGAACGGGCTTTGGAAGAAAACATTTAAAGGGTTATATCCTGGGAATTTTTACTCCTCCAATGTTATTAAAACCCAGTTGCTGTTTACCCAGTTAGGCAAATGTTAGAGGAAATGAAATATACACAGAAATTAATTTCTTCTCTCTGACATTTGATTTGCATTAGTTCCAAGTTATACTGTGTTCCTTTTAAAGCTCTGTTTTACAAAATTAAATATATATGTTTTTCTTTTGAGATTGATAATAAACTTTAAAACTCATGTTTCTAGGAGAGAGCTTTGATGTGACCTGCCTTTTTGGATTTACCCAAGTGGTATATTCTTGAATTTGTTTTTGGGGGCAGAAAATAGCTACCATGTAGATCCCTCCATGCAGGGCTAGGCAGAGTTGTGAAGGAGGAGGCAAAAGCTGCTGTTGGTGGCTCCCTCCTTCTTCAGCCATTTTTCTCCACTCCCCCCATTCCTGCCTCAGCCAGCTTGTGCCCAGATACTGCTCAATCTGCCCCACCTCCATTGTAGTGTGCCCACCCTCTTCTCCCTCTCTCTTTTAAGAACTTAAATCTCATCCAGATGTCCTCCCTCAAGACCTCTTACTCCATCCCTTGGCTTCATCCTACCATTCTCTTGCTTTTATTCTGGACTGGAACTGATGCCTCCTTACTGTTTCTCCTGGTCTGACACCTACGTGAGTCTGGTTTTAGCCTCTCTAGACTCTACACTGTGCCAGAGGTAACAATAAGTATTTATTGAATGAATAGGTAAATGAGTGAATTTCAGGAATTGTGATACCCAAACAGCATGTGAGATCCTCTATTTTATTTATTACTTTGAAATCATTTTAGTATGAAAAATTTCAAATATACAGAAAAGTGGAGGGAGTAGTATAAAGAACTCTGATGTACTCATCACCCAGTTTCTGTGGTTTTCAACACATAGCCACTCTTCTTTTATTTTCACCCCACCTACCTTTTGCCAGGCCCTTTAACTGAATGCAGTTCAGCCAAACAAGTGCAAGATGGGAAGACTTAAAAAGCCACTATAGGTATCTGCTCTTCATCATCTGAATTCATTTAGAACTCCTTCTCGCCCCTTCTGTGACTCTTTGTTCTTAACTTTTCATCATTTCTTCTTTGGTCTCCTGTTTTTCACTTCTCCTAGGGGTTCTTAATGTGGGTGCCCAAGTTCCCAGGGAGTCCATGGATGAAAATCAAGGGGTCATTAAATTTGCATGGGGAAAAAGAATACAGTTTTGTTTTCACTAACCTCTAACTGATTTTTTTTTTTTTAATCTTTTGGCCGCACCTTGTGGCATGTGGGAGGATCTTAGTTCCCTGACCAGAGATCGGACCCGCACCAACCCCTGTGTTGGAAGCATGGAGGCTTAACCAGTGGACCACCAGGGATGTCCCTCTAACTGATATTTAACGTTTTCTTCTATCATGAATGTAAGCAATGAACCACAGTAGTATTCACAGTACCTGCAACTTTGAAACCAGTAGGAATCCTTTTATATCATATTACAGAAGTTGTAGAGATTTCCAAATACCTTTTATGCCCATCACTGATTTTGAAATTACGGTAGTGATTACATCCACCACTAGATCTTATTATTTAATGTGTTAATAAGAAAACACACATATTACTATATCATGTATAAAATATTCTACAATTGTATAGCAGCATATTTGGTTTCCTTTGTAATCCATTATGTTTTATTTCATGCATTTAAAAATATTATTCTGAAAAGAAATCCATAGGTTTCACCAAACTGTCACAGGAGTCTATGGGTCAAAAAAGGTTAAGAACCTCAGGTCTAAACACTTTGACTGACAGCATATTTGAACTCCCTATTCTAACTTTGACTTGCTGTCTTCCTCCCCACCCCATCCCTCTCCCCTTGCCACCATACGGTTTATTTATTGTTTTCTGCCTAATACAGGAAAGAAGGACCTCTCTTCCAAATCCTGCCCTCAAGGCTAACTGCCCAGGGCCTGCTCCTTTTACTCTCTGCCAGAAGAGGAGCCTGAGCAACCTTGGCTGGCAACCCCAGAAAATGGATTCAGCCAATTATCATTTACTAGCAATAGGAAGACCTGATGGATGACTTTAATATATTTCAGTTTTCTACTGCTCAAGTAATTCTCATAAATCAGCTAGTTTCACATTATAATCTATTTTAGCCTCTGACTGATGGGTAAATATTTAATCCTTGACTCTTCTGGGATTCTGGCAAGGCACCCCCACCCCCAGCCCCCAGCCCCACCCCAGCCCTTGAAATTGTAACGGAAGAAGCAGGCTGGGTTCTATGCCCCGCCCCACTTTATTTTATCAATGCTTCCCCTCACTTTTCTATACCTTCTCTGCCTCCTCTCCCTTTACATTCAAAGACGTTTTCATTCCTTCTGGTCCCAGATCTTTGCTAGGTGGCAATAGAAGAATCTAGTGAGCCTCATGATTTGATCGTCCCTGCACTGAATTGATAAGCATGGGCTGTAGGAGCACTGCTGAGGTTGAAAGGGGCAGCCTTCCCAGTTGTGTAATAAGTCTCCTCTAACAGAGGTTTTGTCTCCCTCTTTGCCTCAGCTCCACTCAACTGTCCTCATTTTCTCTACCTCTTACCACTCTTAGCCTTTAGCACACTGATCTGACTTGGACAACTAGCTTGTGGGTTTGGTCACTCTGGGGGTAGGGCTTCCATAGCAGGTACTAACATCCCAGGAACATCTGTTTCATGTAGTATCCACTTTCCAATATCCAATATCCAATTGTCATGCAATAGACAATTGTTATCTCTTCCATTTTTAAAGTCCCTGTGCCTACAATGAAATGTCCTCTACGTTCTTTTATTGCATCTGAGGGATGCCACTATTTCTATAGATCATTTGCAGAGGAGAAAAGATTTACATACCCTGATTCTTCTCTTCTCAGGCTAACAGCTCCTGTCAGTTTCCCAGGTAACTTCTCTTTTTAAAAGGGAATGTTCTTAAAAGAATCTAATAATTGTGGTTTATAATGTCAAAATACCTTCAACTTCCTGTTCTTTTCAGGTCTTTAAATGCAAAATCAGGCATGAGAATCCTATAAAAAATCTGAGGCAGACAGCTCAGGATTAATTTAGGCCCACCCTAACTCACTTCCTGGGTTAGCTTCCTGGCATCTCTCCCATTTTTGCTTTCATATCATGATTCTACATTTCTGCTAGGCCCTCAGACTGGGTGATCTATGTTTTGGGCTCTATATCAACTTGCATCGTGGCATCCTCAAGACTCTACATTTGGAATCTTCTCCTTGGTTCTGTGCCTTGTAACCCTGGGCAGCAAACATGTTGGCTTCACCCACAGTTGTTGGAACACCCCACCCCATCCCCGCCTAACACAAGTGTTGAGATCATTCAATTTCCAGGGCCTCCAGAGATCTCTTGTATAGAGTCATGGATCATGCATCCTACCTGCAGCTCAGCAAAACAGCATCTGATGAGAATGGGGATGGTTGAACCACCACACTGAACTACCACCATCCTTGTGCAAAAGCAAGGTTGGGATTGCTGGCATGGTCCTCTCAGGCCCCCTGTCAAAGTGCCCTTGAGCTGCTTCTGCTTCTGTTATGGCTTCTCATTTCAAATATAAACAGTGACATGAATAAAGCAATTGCTTTTTTTTAATTGTCGTAAAATATATATGATATAAACATTGCCATTTAAACTGTTTTCAGTGTACAATTTAGTGGCATTAATTACATTCACAATGTTGTGCAACCATCACCACTATTTCTAAAAATTTTTGTCACCCCCCCAAAAATTCTGTACCCATTAAACAATAACTCCCCACTCTTTCACCCCTCCCATTTCTGGCCCCTGGTAACCTCTAATCTATTTTCTGTCCCTATGAATTTGCCTATTCAAGATATTTCATATAAGTGGAATTATGTAAAATTTGTTCTTTGTGCCTGATGTATTTTGCTCAGAATAATATTTTCTAGGTTCATCCACATTGTAGCGTGTATCAGTATTTAATTCCTTTCTGTGGCTGAATAATATTCCATTGTATGGGTATACCACATTTTATTTATCCATTCATCTGTTGATGGACACTTGGGTTGTTTCCACCTCTTGGCTATTGTGAATAAGGTCGCTATGAACATTGGTGTTCAGATATCTGTTTTTTGAGACCCTACTTTCAATTTAGAAGTGGAATTGCTGGATCATATAGTAATTCTATGTTTAACTTTTTGAAGAACTGCCACACTGTTTTCCACAGTGACCTCACCATTTTACATTCCCACAAGCAATGCATGAGGGCTCCAATTTCTCCAACTTCTCATCAACACTTGTTATTTTCTGATTTTTAAAAGATGATAGCTGTTCTAGTAGGAGTGAAGTAGTATCGTTTTTTGGTTTTGCTTTACATTTCCCTAACGACTAACGATGTGGAGCATCTTGTACTTATTGGCCATTTGTATATCTTCTTTGGCAAATGTCTTTTCAAATCCTTTGCCCATTTTTAAATTGGGTTGTTTGTCTTTCTGTTGTTGAGTTGTAGTTCTTTATATATTTTGGATATTAAACCCTTATCAGATATATGATTTGCGAGTAGTTTTCTCCCATTCTGTGGCTTGTCTTTTCATTCTCTTGGTGTCCTTTGATGCACAAAAGCTTTCAATTTTAATGAAGTGCATTTAATTAATTTTTTTCTTTCGTTACCTGTGCTTTTAGTGTGATATTTAAGGAAACATGCTTCAAACCATGGTAATGAAGATTTTCCCTTATGTTTTCTTCTATGAATTTAGGGCTTTGATCCATTTTGAGTTAATTTTTGTATATGGTATATATTAAGATCTACTGCTTTTGACAGTCTTGATTCATAAATTCTCTTGGCTCCTTCTCCAAATTTGGCTTCATACCATTGTTCCTACCATTTAAAAAAATCTGGGGCTTCCCTGGTGGCACAGTGGTTGAGAATATGCCTGCCAATGCAGGGGACACGGGTTCAAGCCCTGGTCTGAGAAGATCCTACATGCCGCGGAGCAACTAGGCCCGTGAGCCACAACTACTGAGCCTGCGCATCTGGAGCCTGTGTTCCGTAACAAGAGAGGCCACGATAGTGAGAGGCCCGCGCACCACGATGAAGAGTGGCCCCCACTTGCCGCAACTAGAGAAAGCCTTCGCACAGAAACGAAGACCCAACACAGCCAAAAATAAATAAATTAAAAAAAATCTGCACTGTTGGATTGGTTACGCAGCTAGGACATTGGCCCCGTCAAGTCTCTGCAAGTAAGAGTCACTTAACCTATGTGCTCTATGCCACTGTGTCAGAGAAAGATATCAGATATAGAGTACCAGAAGACTGGTCACCAACTCTAAGAGAAGGATGCTTTCTTACATTATTATGCAGGAGAACCATGTACCTACCACATGCCTAATCAAATATAAAAGGATAAAAGTATAAAGAGTATAATATATATAATTGTGTAATAATATCATTTATTAAAAGTATAGAAGGATATTGTAAAACAGAATTCAGAAGGCTTGAAGAATCATAGGTTGCCCACAAAAGAGCTATAAGAGCTGAGATCTGGCTCTCTCCATGTTAATCAGATGACCCAATCTCTGCTGCGTTTTTTAAAAAAAACATTATTTATTTATTTATTTATTTGGCCGCGTGGCATGTGAGATCTTAGTTCCCTGACCAGGGATAGACCCATGCCCCCTGCAGTGGAAGCTCAGAGTCTTTTTTTCTTTTTTAGAATTTTATTTTATTTTATTATTTATTTATTTATTGGCTGCGTTGGGTCTTCGTTTCTGCGCGCGGGCTTTCTTTAGTTGCGACGAGCGGGGGCTGCTCTTTGTTGCAGTGCGTGGGCTTCTCATTGCTGTGGCTCCTCTTGTTGCGGAGCATGGCTCTAGGCACGTGGGCTTCAGTAGTTGTGGCTCGGGGGCTCTAGAGCGCAGGCTCAGTGGTTGGGGCCACATGTGCTCCGCGGCATGTGGGATCTTCCCAGACCAGGGATCGAACCCGTGTCCCCTTCATCGGCAGGCAGATTCTTAACCACTGGACCTCCAGGGAAATCCCTCTGCTGCATGTTAATCCTTGATAGTATAAAGTATATACCCTACAGTATAGGATAAAGGATGGTATAAAGTATACATCTTAACCCTTTAAAGAGTGAAGACTGTACTGAGAAGATAAGGCAGCATGACAGGCCAGTGTGCGGCATCACTTTGGGTAGGAAGCACTTTCAGAGCTGCACTTTCTGTTCACAACACCATGCTGCTAGTGGTTGATGGTGACAACACAGGAGGCTGAGGCCATCTCGAAAGAGTAATGAATTTGCATCTAATGTAAGAGAAAGTGACTCTGGAATGAAAGCCTTGCCATGTCCCCACTCATGCTGTGGGTGACAGTATCTCCATCTCAGTTCGTCTACTGCCTAATGCTGTGATACCTGCTAGGGAAGGTTGAGAACCGCTTCTTCCTTCTCTTCTCGTGCAATTCAATGAAATTTCCCTGAGCATCTACTCCGGACCAGGCCCTGCACTGGACTGAGGACTGACAGATGAAAAAGACTTGGTTCTTATTCTTGGGAGCATTCTCATCACAGTCTTGTTTCATTGCTGCCTTGCCATATTACTTTATGGAAACTTGAGTGCTTTGGTCTATATTGGTAACTGAGGACATTTGAAGGGGCCTACATGGCAAAGAAACTCAAGATTTCACACTCAGGTTTCCATAGAGGAAATGGGCTTTGAGGATGCATGTGAGAAAGGTATAGATTTGAATGAAGGAAATAGGGCATGCTCCTATAAGAAAATCTTCCATCTGCCAACCACTGTATGGTTGGATCTTGATAGATTGTTGGGCTTTGATAATGTATTCCATTAACAACGAAAACAACAATAATAATGGTAAAAATAGTTAACAGTGAGCACTTACTGTTGTCAGGCATTGTACTAAGCATTTTACATATATGAACTCATTACATCTTTGCCTCAATCACATGAAATAGGTGCTGTTATTATCCCCATTTTACAGATGAAGAAACAGAGGCACGGACTGATATGCTGGTTTTGCTGTGTATAGGTTTTTAAAAAAATTAATTAATTAATTATTTTTTAACATCTTTATTGGAATATAATTGCTTTGCAATGTTGTGTTAGTTTCTGCTATATAACAAAGTGAATCAGCTATATGTATACATATATCCCCATATCCCCTCCCTCTCGTGTCTCCCTCCCACCCTCCCTATCCCTCCCCTCTAGGTGGTCACGAAGCACCGACCTGATCTCCTTGTGCTATGTAGCTGCTTCCCACTAGCTATCTATTTTACATTTGGTAGTGTGCATAT
This sequence comes from Eschrichtius robustus, assembly GCF_028021215.1. NCBI lineage: Eukaryota > Metazoa > Chordata > Mammalia > Artiodactyla > Eschrichtiidae > Eschrichtius > Eschrichtius robustus. Next base: position 106,368,140 of record NC_090845.1, read on the forward strand.
GTCAATGCTGCTCTCTCACTTCGTCCCAGCTTACCCTTCCCCCTCCCCATGTCCTCAAGTCCATTATCTATGTCTGCGTCTTTATTCCTGTCCTGCCCCTAGGTTCATCAGAACCTTTTTTTTTTTTTTCCTTAGATTCCATATATATGTGTTAGCATACGGTATTTGTTTTTCACTTTCTGACTTACTTCACTCTGTATGACAGACTCTAGGTCCATCCACCTCACTACAAATAACTCAATTTCGTTTCTTTTTATGGCTGAGTAATATTCCATTGTATATATGTGCCACATCTTCTTCATCCATTCATCTGTCGATGGACACTTTGGTTGCTTCCATGTCCTAGCTATTGTAAATAGTGCTGCAGTGAACACTGTGGTGCATGACTCTTTTTGAATTATGGATTTCTCTGGGTATATGCCCAGTAGTGGGATTGCTGGGTCATATGGTAGTTCTATTTTTATTTTTTTAAGGAACCTCCATACTGTTCTCCATAGTGGCTGTATCAATTAACACTCCCACCAACAGTGCAAGAGGGTTCCCTTTTCTCCACACCCTCTCCAGCATTTATTGTTTGTAGATTTTTTGATGATGGCCATTCTGACTGGTGTGAGGTGATACCTCATTGTAGTTTTGATTTGCATTTCTCTAATGATTAGTGATGTTGAGCATCCTTTCATGTGTTTGTTGGCAATCTGTATATCTTCTTTGGAGAAATGTCTATTTAGGTCTTCTGCCCATTTATGGATTGGGTTGTTTGTTCTTTGATATTGAGCAGCATGAGCTGCTTGTATATTTTGGAGGTTAATCCTTTATCAGTTGCTTCGTTTGCAAACATTTCCTCGCATTCTGAGAGTTGTCTTTTCATCTTGTTTATGGTCTGAGGTCTTCTGCCAGCGTTCAGTAGGTGTTCTGTAGGAGTTGTTCCACATGTAGATGTATTTCTGATGTATTTGTGGGGAGGAAGGTGATCTCCACGTCTTACTCCTCCGCCATCTTGAAGGTCCCCCCCCCACCCCCGTGTATAGGTTTATATAGATAGTGCAGCAGCCTTGGGGATAGCTGTTTCCTTTCAAGGGGGTGGCAGTACAGTTAAGCTCCACTGGAATTGGGGCTGTATTTATTGCCTAAGAATCTCTGGCTACCATGTTGATCCTGTTGGCATGGATGATGTCCTGAAGGCTGCTGGAACCCTCTTGGGAAACCACCTTCTTCTACCATCACCAGGGACTGCTTCTGCTAAAAGGGGCTATGAAAAGTCAGAAACATGTTGGTTAATTTAAAATGTGACCAGAAAGGTGATGTTAATCTCAAATCTTGGGGGAACAATCTGAACTCCACAACTTGTTGTAACTGACCTAGCATCAACTGAGAGATCCATGACATGAGGATTTTTTAATACATCTTTGTTGGAGTATAATTGCTTTACAGTGTTGTGTTAGTTTCTGCTGTACAACAAAGTGGATCAGCTATATGTATACATATATCCCCATGTCCCCTCCCTCTTGAGCCTCCCTCCCACCCTCCCTATCCCACCCCTCTAGGTTGTCACAAAGCACCGAGCTGATCTCCCTGTGCTTTGCAGCAGCTTCCCACTAGCTATCTATTTTACATTTGTGTGACATGAGGATTTTAAAATCATGGGGACTGAGTTCCCTGGCGGTCCAGTGGTTAGGTCTCCACGCTTTCACTGCCGAGGGCGCAGGTTCAATCCCTGGTCGGAGAACTAAGATCCCACAAGCTGTGCGGCCAAAGGAAAAATAAATTATGGGGACTAATTCTGTAAACCCTGATTAACCAAGCAAAATTTCCCCTAATTGTGCTTTGGAATTTCTTACCTCAGTCAGATTTCTCTGGCTAGTGAACTTGTTAACTGTTAATGTTGAGTCTTTTTCATGTAACCATAACACTGTAAACTATATAGATACCATGAAAGCTTTTGGGTGGTGGGCTGAGTAACAAATCAAAACATCCCTGGGATAGAGTATTCTTTCTTTATCTTCTTCCTCCCTCTTCTCTTTCATACAAAAGCTCTCAGTCCAACACTCTCACCAAAATATACAATCTGTCTTGCAAGTGGATAAAAAGAAACTCTGTTTAGATAACCCCAATCCCCTCTTCAGTTGCAATGTGAACAGTAAACTAGTTTTGCAAATTGTGCTAATTATATTTAAAAACACCAGGTAAACTACTTTTAAAGTGGAACAGAAAAAAGTAATTTTATTAAATCTCTGGTGTTTGGAATATAGTAATGGTCAGCAAGTATGTATATTTCCCTCATATGCAAAGCTCTTTGCTAGATGCTAAAGTGTAGGTGATAAAAGAGGAATAAGACACAGTTTCTGCCTTCCTCCAGAAGCTTAACCCCAATCCCCACTGTTCTTCTTCACATAGTCTCTTGATTCGCCAGTTCCACTTAATTCTCACTGCCCAGGTGGTAGTGTGGGCTGCTATTCCACTAGACCTGCTTTGCTGCCCATAGTCTCCCAGCCCACTTTCATCTCACTTCTGCCTCACCTGTACACCGTTACCAGATTAACGGGACTTCCTAAAGTCGTGTTTCCCAAATTGTGCTTTGAGGAACGTTAGCCCCCATTAAAAAGAGGATTTTGTGCTAACGCAAGTTTAGAAACCAGGGAGTGTCCAAATTTGAAAATTCACGATGTACATGATTAGCATGTTAAAGGGTCTGAGAAGTTCTGTGATAAACATTTTTAACTTTCTTTAACCCAGCATTTCCCATGCTTAGTTGACCACAAAACTTCTTTTTCATGAAACATCAGTTAATATTACATACAAAACTTCTTCAGAAATGTTGCCCTGAAGCATCTCTTTGATCATGCCATTTTCCCAGTTTAGAAATCTCGAGTGGTTCCCCATTTTCTCCTTGGGGAGGGATGTCCACCTTGCCAGCCTTCTTTCAAGGACCTTTGCAACCTGGTCCTAAGTTAACTGAGCCTGATTTCATTTTCCACTGCTTCCCTACGTGGCCCATTTCCCCCTAACAATAGATTGATCTGCTCATCATTCTGTGCTCCTCAGCTATTAAGGACCAAGGGAGGAAGTAGGCCAAGAATGGGTGGGGACCAAGATCTGAGGCTTCAGGTAGTGGTCATTTGTGAGCAGGGAAGGCCCAACAGCAGGAACCTGGGAGTGGGGCAACTCAAGCAGGATGAAGTGGAAGTAGAGTTCAGGATGAGTATGTGTGGGAATACTAATGGCTTACAACTTGAGATATAACCCTGAGCATGCAGTGCAAGGCCTGATAGCCAGAGAAATGAACATCAGGACAGGGCAGATTCTAAAAGTAAGTGCCAAAAAAAAAAAAAAAAGAAAAAAGAAAGAAAGAAAAGAAAAGAAGCAGTGGTGAGATCAGGTCAGCTATTTTTCATATGCAGAAATAGCTATGGGGTCTGCCGGCATGGGATCAAAAACTAAAACATCCCTAAAGACAGGATGTGTGTGTGAGTGTATGTGTGTGTGTGCATACGTGTACATGTGCACACCTTTGTTTAAGATAGTGATTGTTGGTATTCTTTGAGAATCTGATGGAAGTTATGAGACTTCTTCTTAGAAAAATGCACACACACAAAGAATTTTGCATAGAATTTTAGGGGTTTCATAGACTCTGAAATCCATGGGCCTAAGTTTACTGAAACCATCTTATCTAATGTTTAAGAGGAGAGATAGAGATAGACAGAGAACTTTCCAAACAACAGAGATACTACCCAGGCTGATCTCTTAGGTGTGTTTTTCTCCTTTATTTCTCCAAAGCAGCCCCAATTTAAAAGCTAGCAGTGTGACATCAACCAAATTGTACTTTGCTTCTGCTTATTGACTTACTGATACCACTTCTGGAATTGATTCAGTGACCTGTTCTCTGTTACAGTTTTCTATGTCCCTGGGAAATCTATTCTCTGTGACCATTCGATCTGTGAAACACACATACACACATGCTCACACAGAGTTGCTTAGATACCTCTGTGTCCATTTAGTATCCTGGAGAGAAGGAGACTCATGAAAGAGGACAAGGGGGTGTATAAATCAAGATCTCCAGAGGCTTTAAGACAGGGAGATTTCGGTGTGTGTGAGGACAGGGCAGGGTGTGAATGAAGCTGTTGTGCTGGGTGAGTGATTATAGTGGTGGTACTTGCTTCAAGGAACAAGTGGGCTTTGAGTGCTGTTCACACTAAAGCGTGAGCCTTGACTTTCTTAATACAATTCTCCCAAAGCAATGGTTGTCAACCCTGACTATATACTAGAATCACCTGAGAAACTTTAAAAATATGCCCGTGTCCAGGCCCCAAACTCCAGGGATTCTGATTTAATTGTTCTGAGGTGTGGACAGAGCATACTTATATTTTATAAACTGTAAAACATTTAATTTAAAAATGCTACACTACAATATATTAAAAATAGCTCTTATATAAACACCTATAATGTTTTCTTTAGCTACCAGATTTCCTTTGCTTAAAAATATTTTATCTATCTATCATCATCAACATCATCATCATCATCATCATCTATCTAAGGAAACTGTAAATTTCACCTATGGAAAAGCCCATATTCTATCACAAATGTGTATGGCTAGATTTCTCAGATTCCATTTTTTGGGGTCGGTATATTATAGATTTTGATACAGAAGTAGACAGAACAGTATAAAGAACCCCTATGTTCCCATCAGACATTTTGAATAATTAATAACCCATGGTCAATTTTGTAACATCTATATCCCCATTACTCCCTCTATACTTGTGTCTTAGTCTTTTTGGGCTGCTATAACATAAATACCATAGACTGAGTGGCTTGAACAAGAAATATTTGTTCCTCACAGTTCTGGAGGCTGGGGAGTCCAAGATCAAGGTGTTGCTAATAGATTCTGTGTCTGGTGAGAGCTGGCTGCTTCCTGGTTCATAGATGGCCATCTTCTCACTGTGGCCTCACATGGCAGAAGGGCCGAGGGAACACTCTGAGGTCTTTTATAAGGGCACTAATCCCGTTCACGAAGGCGCCTTCCTCATGACCTAATCACCTCCCAAAGGCCCCACCTCCAAATACCATCACATTGGGGATTATATTTCAATGTATGAATTATGAATTTTGGGGGGACACAAGCATTCAATCTATACAAACTTGGCAATTCTATTCCTTTAAAATATATATTTATTGAGTGACTTCCCTGGTGGTCCAGTGGTTAAGACTCCATGCTCCCAATTCAGGGGGCCCAGGTTTGATCCCTGGTCAGGGAACTAGATCCTGCATGCCGCAACTAAAGATCCCGCATGCTGCAACTAAAGATCCTGCATGCTGCAACTAAGACCCAGTGCAGCCAAATAAATAAATAAATAAATATTAAAAAATACATTTATTGAGGGATAATTTACCTTCTTTTAGTGTGCAGGTCTATGAGTTTTGAAAAACTCATACAGTTGTATAAGCATCACTGTGATCAAGATATAGGACATTTGCATCACCCTAAAATGTTCCTTTATGACACTTTATAGTATATAGTATCACATGGTATGGATGTACCACAATTTGTCCATTCACCCATTGAAGGACTTTGGGGTTGTCGCCAAATTTGACTATTATGAAAAAAGCTGATGTGAACATTTGTGTACAGGTTTCTGTGGAAACAAATTTCAATTTCCTCTTTGGTGAAATGTCTGTTCATACCTTTTGCCCATTTTTTTCCACTGGAATGTTTTTTTTCTTACTGTTGAGTTTTGAGATATAGACAGATAGGTAGAATACAAATCCTTTATCAGATATACAGTTTGCAAATATTTTCTCCCAGTCTATGGATTGTGTTTTCATTTCAATGCAGTGTCTTTTCAAGAGCAGAATTAAAAAATTTTGACGTTCTAATTAATCATTTTTTTCTTTTATGAATCATGTTTTTTATGTCATGTCTAAGAATTCTTTACTGAGCACCAGATCAAGAAGATTTTCTTCTATGTTTTCTAAGATTCATTTTGAGTTAATTTTGTATAGTGTGTGAGGTTTAAGTCAACATTTTGGTTTTTTTTTTTTTGCATATGGATGTTTATTTGATCCAATTTCATTTGTTGAGACAACTATACTTTCTCCTTTGGATTGCCTCTGCACCTTTGTCAAAAATCAATTGAGCACATATGTGTCGGTCTACTTCTAGGCTATATTCTGTCCCATTCATCTGTCTGTTTATCTTGACACTTCTCTTGATTACTGTCGCTTTATAGAAAGCCCTGAGAGCATGTATCATGAGTCCTATGACTTTGTTCTTTTTCAAAATTGTTTTGGCTCTTCTATTTCTTGTGCTTTTTCATATACGTTTTTGAATTAGCTTGTTGAGCTCTATAAAATATCCTGCTGAGCTCTACAAAATATCCTGCTGGGCTTTTGATTGGAATTATGTTTAAAGTATAGATCGATTTGGAGAGAATTGACATATTAACAAATTATTTATTTATTTATGGCTGCATCGGGTCTTAGTTGCATCACACAGGATCTTTTGTTGTGGCATGAGGGCTCTTCGTTGCGGTGTGCAGGCTTCTCTCTAGTTGTGGCGTGCAGATTTTTTCTCTTCTCTAGTTGTGGTGCACAGGCTCCAGAGCGCATGGGCTCTGTAGTTTGCAGCATGCAGCCTCTCTAATTGAGGCGCATGAGCTCAGTAGTTGTGGTGCATGGGCTTAGTTGCCCCGTGACATGTGGGATCCTAGTTCCCTGACCAGGGATCGAACCCATGTCCCCTGCATTGGAAGGTGGATGCTTTACCACTGAACCACCAGGGAAGTCCCACAAATTAAGTATTTCAACACATTAACATGGTATCTTTCTCCATTTATTTAGCTTCCCTTTAATTTAGCACCATCGACACAATGTTGAATAGGAGTGATGAGAGCAGATCCATTCCTGTATAGTTTTGAGTCAAGTAAATAAAAGATATTGTATAATTTCATCTGTAACTATGACTGTGTATATTTGTAAAAGAAAAAGGATAAAAACCAACAAAATATTCATAATACATCTAAATTAATGTCTTTAATTATAATAAAATATTCATTCATGTATAAATTTTCAGTTGTCTCATAAATGTCTTTTTTTTCCTGTTTATTTGAATCAGGATGCAAATAAGGTCCATACACTGTAATTGGTTGATATGTCTTTTACATTTCTTTTAATTTATAGGTTCCTCTCATACCTTTTTATTCTTTGCAATTTATTTATTGAAGAAACTGGGTTGTTTGTCCAGTAGAGTTTTCCACAGCCTGGAGTTTGCTAAAAGCTATCCCACGGTGTTTAACATGTTCCTCTGTCTTCTGTATTTCCTATAAATTAGTAGTTGGATCTAGATGCGTACTCAGATTCAGGTTCAATTTTTAAAAAACAGTTTCAATTATTAACTACTTGGATCAAATCATAAGCAATGTTATTGCAAAAGAGCCCACTACATGTTCTAGTATTGTAATTGCTACCCAACAACTCATTAATATACAGAAACATGCATCATGAGGAGCAAGAACTATCACGCATCCATTCTATAGGTTAGCAGTTTGCCACCGTTGAGCCACAGTGCTCCCTTCATTAATCTGGGTAGTCACTCTTCACACTCATCTTGAGTGAATGATGGGATGATGTAAGCTCAAATGCAACGTATAACCATTTCTTTGTAAAAAAAGTCATAAGTTGAAAACAAAATATCTTGCATAATTTACTATTAAACACATAAAAACTGCCTTAACTTAAGGTCTTTCTCACTCTATCCAGCAGGCTAACAGGGCATCTTAGGGCATGACGGAGACTCTCTTATCACAGATGACTCACAGGTTAAAATCTTCAAATAAAACCACCCTATATGCTTCACTGGCTTTCCGAAGTACCCTAAGGCTGTATTCTGGAAACTCAAACCTATTTCGAAGTCCTGGACAATTTCCCTTACCACCTTCTGGAAAGAAAGCTTTTGGTTCAGGAGCTCTATTGATTTCCAGCTTGTAAGACAAGACTTTTACGCCGTTGGCAGCCTTAGTAGCCAGCTAATTTCGTGGGGGCCTTCCAGTCAGTGGGTTTGCAAGCAGAGTGCTTTGTGTCACCCATTTCCTTTAACCCAATATCGAAGTCTTTAGTTGCTTCTCTGTCTGTCTCTGCTGTTATGACACTAATGTGCTCTAGCAATCAAGCAAAGAAAAAAAAAAGCTGCTCTTTCAACCAATACTTAACCTTTCTACTCTTAGAGTCAAAGTCTTTTTAAAAAGTTACATATATATATGTATACACACACACATATGTGTGTGTATGTGTGTGTATGTATACACACAGATACATATATAATTTACCCCGCTTTTTAAAAACTAAGGACTTATTTAATATATAACCACAATGATATTATCACTTCTAACAAAATTAACAGTAATTTATTAATACCCAGTTCATATTCAAATTTCCCTGTTTATCTTAAGAAATGGTTAATTTGAATCAGGATCCAAACAAGGGCCACACGTTACATTTTGTGGCTGTGTTTCTTAAGTCTTTTTTATTCTGTGACAATTTCCCCTCCTCATTTTCTTCCCATGTGTTATAGGCTGAATGTTTGTGTCCCCACCCTCCCCAAATTCGTATGTTGAAATCCTAACCTCCCCTGTGATGGTCTTTGCAGGTTGGGCCTTTGGGAGGTGATTAGGTCATGAGGGTGGAGCCCTTGTGAATAGGAGTAGTGCTTTTATAGACGAGACCCCACAGAGCTCTCTTACCCCTCCCACCATGCCAGGGCACAGCAAGAAGACAGCTGTCTGCAACCAGGGAGCAGGCCTTTACCAAGAACCCAACCATGCTTTCACCCTGATCTTGAATGTCCAGGCCCCAGAAATGTGAGAAACAAATATCTGTTGTTTATAAGCCATCCAGTCTGTTACATATTCTGTTACAGCAGCCTGAATCGGCTAAGACACTATACTATTGGAGAAATTGGGTCATTTGTTCCTTAAAATGCTCCACTTTCTGCATTTGGCTGATTACCTCCTGGTACCATTTAACTTGTTCCTCTATCTCTTTTATTTCCTATATACTGGTATTTAGATCTAGACTAGAGGATTGATTTGTTTCAGGTTCATTTCTTTTGGCAAAATACTTTGTAGGTAGTTCTGTGTACATTTAATTGCCATCAGTCAGAAGGCACATTGTGTCTGTCCCAGTTTTAGCCATGAGATTGATTTCATTATGAGGTGTGTTTGGCCTGTTCCTTGTTAAGCTTTCACCTGATAGGTTTAGAATTCATTGATGATCTTTGTCTAAATCCATTATTTTGTTTGAAGTTGTGAAATGGTGATTTTATCATCCTATCATTCCTTTTGCATTGATTAGTGGCATTCTCCATGATGAAGAACTTTCCTTCTCAACTATTTTCGTGACCCTGAAATACTGTTTGACCAGGAAATGCAGAATCAATGCTTAATTCTTTACCTTTATTAATTTTTAGCTTAATGAGTTGTTGCTCTAGAAACCTCCAATGATAATCAATGAGTTTTTTTCTTGAGTATAATAATGAAGTTGTAGAATTTTATATATTTGATGTGCTTGAATCAACCACAGTCTTTTTTTTTAATGCTCAATTAATTTGACAATCTTTGGTCGGTAGAAGCCCTTTCAATTTGGCTCCTCCGTCTTTTTGATGTGTCTTCAGTAGTCTTTGATAGCATCCTTGCTTTCTGGTATGACAAGATGCCCCAGTCTCATCTTGAACATTTTCTTTTTTTAAAAAAAATTAATTAATTAATTAATTAATTTTTGGCTGTGTTGGGTCTTCGTTTCTGTGTGAGGGCTCTTTCCAGTTGCGGCAAGTGGGGGCCACTCTTCAACGCGGTGCGCGGGCCTCTCACTATCGCGGCCTCTCTTGTTGGGAGCACAGGCTCCAGACCCGCAGGCTCAGTAGTTGTGGCTCACGGGCCTAGTTGCTCCGCGGCATGTGGGATCTTCCTGTACCAGGGCTCGAACCCGTGTCCCCTGCATTGGCAGGCAGATTCTCAACCACTGCGCCACCAGGGAAGCCCAACATTTTCTACTTTAGATCTGGAAACAGCCATTTCTCCAGGGAGCCATGGATCCTTTTTTTTTTTTTTTAATTTATTTATTTTATTTATTTATTTTTGGCTGCATTGGGGCTTTGTTGCTGAGCACGGGCTTTCTCTAGTTGTGGCGAGTGGGGGCTACTCTTCGTTGTGGTGCGTGAGCTTCTCATTGCGGTGTCTTCTCTTGTTGCAGAGCATGGGCTCTAGGCAGACAGGCTTCAGTAGTTGTGGCTCGTGGGCTCTAGAGCGCAGGCTCAGCAGTTTTGGCACACGGGCTTAGTTGCTCCGCGGCATGTGGGATCTTCCTGGACCAGGGCTCGAACCCGTGTCCCCTGCATTGGCAGGCGGATTCTTAACCACTGTGCCACCAGGGAAGCCCCCATGGATCCTTTTTAATGAGAAATGCAATCAGCATAAGTAATTTTTTTGTTTGTTTTTTAAACAGACTATTTTTTAGAGAACTTTGGGGTTTACGGAAAAATTGAGTCCAAAGTACAGAGAGTTCCCATATATCTCCTCTCCCCGTCTTCCACAGTTTCCCCTTTTATTACCATCTTGCATTACTCCGGTACATTTATTACAATTAATTAACTGATATTGATACATATTATTAACTAAAGTTCATTAGTTAATGTTCATTGCCAAGTTCATTGCCAACTACTTAACAGGCTGCTGCCATCAACCAGAAAGTGGTAGCTTCCTCCCTCAGCTCCTGTGATAACTAGGATTAAGAGTGATACAGTTGCTGTGAACTCTTCCAGGAGGTGTCTCTAGGACAAGTGGCTCATAGACTAATGTCTAGGTCTGTCCAGTGAAAGTTGGGTAGGCTGGGTAGGAGAACCATTTTGGAAGGAAGCATCTGAGTAGAAGCACATTGAACTCCAGGTCAGGCTGGGATGAGAGATGTTCAAAGTGTTAGTGAGATGGGGATCTAAAGTTAACCCTGGGATATCAGTCTGCAAACTTATGTTAAGACTCCATTACAGGCCTCAGAGTGATGGGCTTCTAGTCTTAGGTCCTTATTGCTCTCTAGACTAGAGACTTTGTGTTGCCTCAGACTAGAGAGGGGTCAGAGCTGAAGGTCAAGGGACCAGGCTACCAGGATTTAGAAATCTACAGGGGAGGAAGCTAGGTAGGCTTGAACCTAATCTCTTTGGGCATGCTTCAAGAAGCATTTAAGTGGCCCAACTGGAATCCTGAAATCTAGACCCCCTTCTGTTACCATCTCTCCCCCCTTTTCTGGACTAGTTATTTTGCAATTAACAATGGGTTAATTGCTTGGAAATGTTTACTTGACTGAGCTAAGATTTAAACTTGCTTCAGGGAAAGTATCTTGGAAGGGTCAGAAGCCTGCAATGGGTAGTTGGTTGCAAAATGGGAATTAGATGGAGAGAGGATCCATCTCTATTAATCTCCACTTAGGTAGTGATTAGACTTGTGAAGAGAGCTGAGAACTTAATTGTTCAGTGTCATCGGGAAGTCAATTATTTTAATCTTTCTTCAATAGTTAGCTATTAACTTGGAATAAAGAGGAGACTAATTGGAGATGGATTTGGTCAGACTAGCTTGTGCCTTGTAGAGTCAATATTCTTGGCTGTTAATGAGATCTTGGATAAAATGAAGTAGGCACAAAGGGAGGCAACCAGCTAGAGGTGATGCTTGGCTAAGAGCAATATGACGGACTAGATGGATTCAGAGTATCCTGCACCTTCTCCCAACTTTTTCAGCAATCTTTTCCCCAAAGCTCTACACCGCAGTCCCAACCCTGGGTCTATGCCACTATAGACAGAACCCCAAGGTTTCACATGTAATGATTAAGAGTTTGGGTTTGGAGTTGGATCTGATCTAGAATCCCATCATGACCCCTTATCACCTATGTGACCTTGACTGAGTTACTTAATCTCCTTCTGTTTCCTCAGCTGCAAAATGGCAGTAATAATAATACTTACCACATGATTGTTCAGAGAATTATATGAAATTAATGCACATAAAGCACTTAGTGTAATGCCTGAAATAAAGGTACTCAACAACGAATATTTGTTTCCTTTCATGCTTTTCCAGACCACGAATCTTCTGTGGTGGAAAATCCCAAGTGCTCTGATATTTTACACATACTTCTTCCTATAAGGCTGCTACCAATGAAGGCTTGATAAACCCTTGGGCTCTGCTCAGAGCTGTGGCCTGGCAGCCCCTCTGTCTTTGACAAGCCCACCTCTACCCTTTCCAATGTGGTATAATGGTTTTGAGTGTGGGCTCTGGAGTGTGGACAGATCTGTGCTGGAATCTACAGCTCAACTACTCCCTGACTGTACAACTTCCGACAAATCATTTAACCCTTCTGTGCCACGCACGGTTTCCTTATCTGTAAAATAGCAATAATAATATTGTTATCTCATGAGATTGCTGGGAGGATTCAATGAGCTGATATATGTATAGTGCTCAGAACAATGTCTGACACATGGTAAGTGCTCAAAAAGTGGTAGCTATATTATTATCTATATTGTTCTCTCCATCCTGGCTACCATTCTCTCAGGAACCTGAGGGGTATCAAGAGTTCACCTGAAAAAATCATATAAGTGGACACTTAATGGGTTAAGTGTCCCCTACTCCACCACCATGAAACCAAAGACACCATTACCTAGTGGAAGCTTATGGGTTCTAAGCTGTGTCATTTTAAAACATGGCCCCCAAATTTTTGACACTCCTCCCATTGAGAAGTGATGTCTAATCCCCTCCCCTTGAATCTGCATTCTGTGAATGCTTGACCAATAGAATATGACAGAAGTGGCACTGTGCCAGTTTCTGGGCCTATGCCTCAAGAAACTGGCAGCTTCCACTTCCTATCTCTGGGGGTGTTCACTCTTGGAACTCGGACACATTCTGTGACAAAAGCCAACCAGTCCATGGAAAGGCCCTTGTGGAGAGGAAATGAGGCTCCTGGCCCTCAGCCCTGGTTGGGCTCTCAGTTGACAGCCAGCATGAACTTGCCAATCAATGTGAATGAGCCATCTGGGATGTAGTTCCTCTAGCTCCCCATTGATCCACCCCAGCTGATGTCACATGAAGCAAAGATCAGCCCGCTTTGCCAAACCTTGTCCATTGTTGTGACCAGCATAAATGTTGTTGTTTTAAGCCACTAAGTTTGAGGTGATTTGTTACACAGCAATAGATATTCAGATCATATATTGCGGGCAGCTGGCCAATAGGTGGGGGAGATCTTCTGGGGCAGGTGGGTCCATGTATTCCCAACTACATCATGCAAGTGGTGACTGGTCCTATCCATGTATAGGGCTGGCCTTTGAATTATGGAATGGAATTGTCCTGGGATGTGGTTAAGTCTAATGCTTCAGTCTTAAAAAATAAAGCACAAACACAAAATGTTTTTGATCAAAATGTCGACAGTATTACACTAAATATCAATCCCCTCCCTGACAAATCTACTCCTTCTCCATATCCCATATCTCAGAAATGATATCTTGTACTATCCAGTTATTCAAGTAAAACATGTAAGGGTCATCCATGAATCCTTCCTTTCCCTGACCCCTCACATCCAGTTCATTAGAAAGTACTGTTGACTCTTATCTTCAAAATGTACCCTAAATCTGTCCTCTTTTCTCCATCCCCAATGTCACTACTCTAGTCCAGACTATCCTTTTGTCTTACTTGGGCTAACCTGTATTCGACACAAACTTATGTGCCTTCTTAGATTCTTTTCTGAGATCCTGCCCACTTTCCAAATTGTGCTGCCGTCATTCCATTTTGGGAGCATCCCTCCTGAACTTTCAGAGCTACAAGGTAGTCTAAGTTGATGCCCTACACCTGCATGACCCTCATGTTCTACCCATTTACCTGTGAGTGCCAAGTTATCACTCCACTTCCACACCTGGGGAAAATGCCATACCATGGGAATGGGATCTGGCTTCGTGAGAAGCTGCCAAGGGACCAGATGATGCAACTGGAAGTGAAGGGGAATGAGTACCCTGGGGTAGGGGACTGACTAGTGGAAATGAGGAGGCAGGAGGGAGCCAGGCAGATCAATTTCTCCTACTTTCTCCCATTGTGTACAACTCTGAAACGTGTATGCGTGTTTTCCTTTCAACCATTGTGAGCAAACACACCTGGCAAGTGACCTGCAGTTTTCTGACGTGATGGCCAGTGAAGTAATGCATTGTGTCACATTGTTTTACATCTTTCCTTGCTTCACTTGCCTTTTTTCCTCATCCTTGTTGCCTTAGGCTTGCACAACTCCCATATGGTTAGTACTTGATTTTCTGACTGAGGCTCTGTTTTTTCTTTTTTAAAAAAAAAAAAAATTATTTATTTATTTATTTATTTTTGGCTGAGTTGGGTCTTTGTTGCTGCGCACGGGCTTTCTCTAGTTGTGGCGAGGGGGGGCTACTCTTCATTGCGGTGCGCGGGCTTCTCATTGTGGTGGCTTCTCTTGTTGCGGAGCACGGGCTCTAGGCGTGCGGGCTTCAGTAGTTGTGGCTAGCGGGCTTAGTTGCTCCGTGGCATGTGGGATCTTCCCAGACCAGGGCTCGAACCAGTGTCTCCTGCATTGGCAGGCGGATTCTGTTTTTTTTTTTAACATCTTTATTGGAGTATAATTGCTTTACAATGGTGTGTTAGTTTCTGCTTTATAACAAAGTGAATCAGCTATACATATACATGTATCCCCATATCTCTTCCCTCTTGCATCTCCCTCCCTGCCACCCTCCCTATCCCACCCCTCTAGGTGGACACAAAGCACCAAGCTGATCTCCCTGTGCTATGCGGCTGCTTCCCACTAGCTATCGGTTTTACATTTGGTAGTGTATATATGTCCATGACACTCTCTCACTTTGTCACAGCTTACCCTTCCCCCCCCCCCCACCGTGTCCTCAAGTCCATTCTCTAGTAGGTCTGCGTCTTTATTCCCGTCCTGCCCCTAGGTTCTTCATGACCAATTTTTTTTTTTTTTAGATTCCATATATATATGTGTTAGCATACGGTATTTGTTTTTCTCTTGCTGACTTACTTCACTCTGTATGACAGACTCTATGTCCATCCACCTCACTACAAATAACTCAATTTCGTTTCTTTTTATGGCTGAGTAGGCACGCGGATTCTTAACCACTGCGCCACCAGGGAAGCCCTCAGGTTCTGTTTTATAAGACCCTGGCTAAGACATTTGATATTAGAAATGGTTCTAGAAAACAGACTATCAGGATGGGGTTTGGGAGCTGTGTTGTTCTCCTGTCTAAAAGCAGTAGGTATCATTTCTTTTTTTTTTAGATTCTGCATATAAGTGATATCATATGATATTTGTCTTTCTCTGTCTGACTTACTTCACTTAGTATGATAATCTCCATGTCCAATCCATGTTACTGAAAATGGCATTATTTAATTCTTTTTAATGGCTGAGTAATATTCCATTGTATATATGTACCACATCTTCTTTATCCGTTCATCTGTTAATGGGCATTTAGGTTGCTTCCATGTCTTGGCTATTGTAAACAATGCTGCAAGGAACATTGCGGTGCATGTATCCTTTCGAACCATGTTTTCCTCCTGATATATGCCCAGGAGTGGGATCTCTGGATCATATGGTAGCTCTATTTTTAGTTTAGTTTTTTTTTTTAACATCTTTATTGGATTATAATTGCCTTACAATGGTGTGTTAGTTTCTGCTTTATAACAAAGTGAATCAGTTATACATATATATATGTTCCCATATCTCTTCCCTCTTGTGTCTCCCTCCCTCCCACCCTCCCTATCCCACCCCTCTAGGTGGTCACAAAGCACCGAGCTGATCTCCCTGTGCTATGCGGCTGCTTCCCACTAGCTTTAGTTTTTTAAGGAAACTCCATACTGTTCTCCATAGTGGTTGTACCAATTTACATTCCCACCAACAGTGTAGGAGGGTTCCCTTTTCTCCACACCCTCTCCAGCATTTGTTATTTATAGACTTTTTAATGATGGCCATTCTGCCCAGTGTGAATTGGTACATCATTGTAATTTTGATTTGCATTTCTCTAATAATTAGCGATATTGAGCATCTTTTCACGTGCCTCTTGGCCATCTGTATGTCTTCTTTGGAGAAATGTCTATTTAGGTCTTCTGCCCATTTTTTTGACTGGGTTGTTTGTTTTGGGGATTTTGAGTCACGTGAGCTGTAAAAATGATACAAATGAACTTATTTACAAAACAGAAACAGACTTACAGATTTAGAGAAGGAACTTATGGTTACCAGGGGGAAGGGTTGGGGGAGGGGTAGACTTGGAGTTTGGGATTGACATGTACACAGTTCTATATTTAAAATAGATAACCAACAAGGACCTACTGTATAGCACAGGGAACGCTGCTCAATATTCTGTAATAACCTAAATGACAAAAGAATTTGAAAAAGAATTGATGCATGTATATGTATAACTGAATCACTTTGCTGTACACCTGAAACTAACACAACATTGTTAATCAATTATGCTCTAATATAAAATAAAAATTTAAAAAATAAAATAAAAACAAAGGATAAATTATCAAAAAAAAAAACCCAAAGGATAAATTAAAAAAAAAGTAAAAGCAGTAGGGACCCTATTGCTGGTGTTAAGTGTGTGAAGATAACCCCTGCCACGAAATGGCATTGCAATCACTAGGGCTTTCACCTGTGCTATGTGGTATTTTATTGGTATGATATGGAGGTACAAGGCAAGATATGGGGAGGTCAAGTGGCTGTGGCACTTAATCGATATATGGACAATGTTATTTCTAAGGATCTTGGAGTAGAATGGTTGCTTTTGACTGCAGGAGGAACTCTGCCTCTATGGAAGATTTAAAGGAGATCCTTATCTCCTGCAGCTGCAGGACAGACTATACTAAAAATCAGGCTCAGGATCCGATAATAAGGGTAGCAGAGGTGCAAAAAAGACCAAATGTACAACCTTGTCAGGGCATTTTTTCAAGATCAGATAGGGAGAAATTGGAACATGGAGATCTGGAGTGGTTATTTGGATAGATGAATCCAAGTATTATGAACCCTCCAGTTTCCCCGAGCTTTTCTTGCTGGCAGGAGCAGCCGCTTTTCCCTTGCCGGAGGAGAGTAAGTTTCCTTTTCATGGAGATTATGTAATGATTTCACCTGAAGCAGCTGCCTTGTGAGATGACCTTTTTTCTCAAGATGCATCCCACCATCCTCATTACCTCCAGTCAATAACCAGAATTATATCTTGGCACAGCTTTGAAAGAAAAGTACACACCCTGCTCTAGAAATATTTTATGCTCATTCATAGGGAGAATTGAAAGCAGTTCACAATCTCAAAAACATTATTTGCATGCAAGAAGCCAGATATACCCCAAAATACATACTGCATGATTCCATTTAAACGACTTCCAAGAACGGACAATACAAATCTATGGAGAAAGAAAATCAGAAAGTGGTTGCCTCTGGGTGGGTGTCGGGATTAACTGGAAAGGGCAGGAGGGAACTTTCCAGGGTGATGGAAATGTTGCATGTCTTATTTTGAGTGGTGGTTACATGAGTATATACAGCTGTCAAAACTAAGAACTGTATATTTTTTGTATGTAAATTATACATCAATAAAGAATTAACAATCAGTTCACCTTTATATGGCAAGGACATGCTCACTGTCTTACCTCAGGGCTATTTTAACTCTCATACTTTCTATAATAATATTGTATTCAGGGCTTATACATCTTGACACTGAAGAATATCACACTAGCCCACTATATTGATGAATATATTTACATCATGAATTTCTGCAGGTTTGGGGGTCTGGGGCAGAATATCCTCTCAAAGGTAAAGGACAAAACCCTGTACTTTATATCTCCTACCACTGAGAAAGAGGCACAGCACTGATAGATCTTTTGGGATTTTGGATACAGCACATGGAACACACCTCTGACTCATTTATTTGGTAATCTAGAAGGCTGCTGGGTTCATGTGAGGCCCAGAGCAAGAGAGGGCTCTGCAGGAGGACTAGACCATCTGACAAGCTGATCTACCTTCTGGGCCTTATGATGTTTCAGATCTAGTGGTGCTAGATTAAGCCTCTGGCAAACCCCTAGGAAAGTCACAGTGCAGATCTCTAAGGTTCTGGAGCAGGGTCATGCCCTTGGTGATTGGCGTACAATATTATGTTAGTTTCAGGTGTACTGCATGGTGATTTGACATTTGCATGCATTATGAAATAATCACCATGATAGTAATAGCATCCATCTGTCCCCATATAAAATTATTACAATGTAATTGACCATGTTCCTTATGCTGTATATTATAGCCCCATGGTTTATTTATTTTATAACTGGAGGTTTATACCTTTTAACCCCTTCACCTATTTTGCCCCACTCCCACCCCCTCACCTCTGGCAACCACTTGTTTGTTCTCTGTATCTATGAGTCTGTTTTCATTTTGTTTTTGTTTGCTTTGTTTTTCAGATTCCACATATAAGTGAGATCATATGACATTTTTCTTTGTGTCTTATTTTGCTTAGCATAATACCCTCTAGACCCATCCATGTTGTCACAAATGGTAAGATTTCATTTTTTATGGCTGAGTAATATTCCTGTGTGTGTGTGTGTGTGTGTGTGTGTGTGTGTTTGTGTGTGTGTATGCCACATCTCCTTTATCCATTTATCTACCAATGGACATTTAGGTTGTTTCCATATCTTGGCTATTGTAAATAATGCTGCAATGAACATGGGGGTACATGTATCTTTTTGAATTAGTGTTTTCATTTTCTTTGGATAAATACCCAGGAGTGGAACTGCTATATTGTGTGGTAATTCTAATTTTTAATTTTTTGAGTACCCTCCATACTGTTTTCCATAGTGGCTCTACCAATTTGCATTCCCACCAGAAAACTGTTCTTTTAAAAACATCATCTAGTGTGCTAGTAAGACTGAGCAGCTCATCATGGGGCACTGTATTAGGTATCTCTTGCTGAGTTACACAACTGTCAAAAACTTAGCAACTTAAAACACCACACATTTATTATCTGGTAGTTTCCATGTGTTGGGAGTCTGGTCTTGGCTTAGCTGAATCCTCTGCTCAGGGTCTCACAAGGCTGCAGTCAAGGTTTTGGCCAGGCTGCATTCCTTTCTGGAGCTCAGGGTCCTCTTTCAAGCTCATGTGGTTGTTGACAGAATTAAGCTCCTTTCAGCTGTAGGACTGGGGTCTCTGTTTGTTTGCTGGTTGTTGACCAGGCACCTCTCTTAGTCTCAGGGACTGCCTGTGGTTTCTTGTCACATGGCCCTCGCACAGGTCCTCCTACAACATTACCATTTCGTCCTTCCTCTTCTTCCTCTTCTTCTTCTTCTCCTCCTCCTCCCTCTCCCCCTCTTTCTCCTTCTCCTTCTTCTTCATATACATTGTAGAATGATTGCCAAGATCAAGATAATTAACACACCCATTACCTTACATAGTTAACTTTTTTTCTTTTTTTTTGGTGAGAATGTTTAAGATCTACTTTCAGCAACTTTCAAGTATACAATACCATATTATTAACTATAGTTGCCATGCAGTTTAGTTCTTAGAGGCCAGGAGGAGAAGCACTCCAGTCTGCCAAGGTGGAGTTTATATAATGTAACATAATCACTGCAGTGATTGTCCTGTCACCTTGGCCATCTTCTGTTGGCTAGAAGCAAGTCACAGTTTCTGCCTACACATAAGGGGAAGGCATTATATAAGCATGTGACTCATTGGGAGTCACCTTAGGTATGTCCACCGCAGACACCGACTGTGAAAACGAGCTCCTCATAGTAAAGTGGGTGTTATCTGACATACCGAGTTGTAAGGTTGGGCATGAACAGCAACAGTCTATTGTGTGATGGAAGCGATACAGTTGGGACTGGGCTGAAGCAGGTCCAGCAGGCATGAACCAAGCATCAGAGCAGATGGCCCAGACAGGTGTCACCTGTTTCTGCGGCACCACCCCTCTTTCAAGCCACACCTGTGCTGCCTGATGTTGTTGTTGGTGGTGGCGGTGGTGGGCTGTCTGCTGCTATTAACTGACAGAGGAGGAATGGATTCTGGCCTGATTAGCAGACGGGTCAGGGCAATATGTTGGCACCGTGTGGAAATGGATTGCTGTCCCATTCTAGCTCCACTCAGCAGGGGCTCCGAAGGACAGTGGAGAAGGAAATACACCCAGTGGGTAGACTTCCTTTCACTAAAGCTGATCTAGCATCTGCCACAGCGAGGTGCCCAAACGGGTGGCAGCCCTCATACAGCACCGTTCTTCAGGGAGACCAGCCAGCTACCTGGTGTCAGATCAATTACTTGGATCTCGTCTATCCTGAAGAGGGCAGTGATCCTTCCTCAACTGAATGGTTTTCTACTCTAGACACGCCTTCTCTGCCCACATTGCCCACACTGGCACCACTGTCTGAGGGCTTACAGAATGCCTGATAGAACAATAGAACGGGCTGTTGAAGGCTCCACTAAGGTTCCAGAAAGAGGGTTGGCTGCTGTATGTTATATGCTAGGATGTAGTATATGCCTTGATACTCTGATTGGTATAGAGTACTACATCCCTTATAGTTAGAATACACAGATCCAGGAATCTGAGTCAGGATGCTTGGAAAAAGTCCTGTAAATACTGCAAGAAGTGGGAGTCTCCTTGTCACCTTGCTGGCATAACAGCGGTGATAACATTGTTTGTGCTGATGGCAGCCATAGCTACTGCCAGAGACAACCAAGGGTTTTAAACAAAGAATGCCATGGTCAGAAGCAGCTGGAAAAGCTTAATGACAGATAAGGAAAGTGGAAGAATCAGGTAAATGGAAAGAATTTTGGGGTTTTGGCTGTGGTGAAACAAATTAGAGTTCTGGGATCATAGAGACCTAACTTTAAATCCTGCCTCTACAACTTATCTACATGACCTTGGGCAAATAGTTTTATCTTCTGAACCTCACTTCCTATATCTGTAAAAGAGATAATAATAGTATCTGCCCACAGAGTTATGGTGAGAATTAATTCATGCTTGTAGTAGTATTTGTAAAATTCCTAGAACAGTGTCTGGCAAAGATCAAGTGTTCAATAAAATTATGTGTGCAAAGAACATACTTCTCACTTTAAGACAGACATGGTATGACTCTAAAAATAATGAGGTGGAACTGTCCCGAAGCTACTTGAAGGAGCTTCTTTGATGGTACCCTCAGAAAAGTGCCAATGCCTGTGCCAAAGATAGATTTGCCTTGACACCAGTGAAGCTTGAGCTACAGGGTCCTGTATTTCCACCAGCCCCTTCCGAAGCTCTGAGTGTGGCCCTAGGAATATGTTCATATAATCATGTGAACTGTATTTAAACTATATATAGTTAACTACATTTAACTATATTCTAAAGTTCCTTTTAATACATTTTCTCCAGAAAGTCCCTTAAAATAACCACTGATTTTTTTTCTTTTTCATTTCTGCATTTTGTTTCTGGTGTTCAATAGGAAAGGATCTTTCAGTGAGCTATCTGCAACACTTTTCTGCAAATGATATATTGGTTTTATTTCCACGTTTCGAGTAGCCCTGCTCTGGCCTCACGCACAATTGCATTCTGGGACCTCTCTCTGCATCTCTTCTACGTTCCGTTCACTGTTTCCTGGATTTCATACGTTCCTCTCAAGATGTTTTCCTAAGAAAAGATGCATCAGAAGTAAATTGAGAATTTGAATATCTGAAAATGTCTTTATTCTTTTCTAGAACTTCTTGTTGTTTGGCTGGGTGTGTATTTCTAAGTTGGAAAAAAAATCCCCAGTGTTTAATTTCCAGTGTTGCTATTGAGGAATTGAATGTGATTCTGATTCCCAGTCAGTATTCTTGATCTCTGTTTGTGTCCTGTTATGATTATTCCCCCTCTGGAAGCTTAGAATAACTTATCTTTAGCACTGATTTTTCCAAAATGTAATGATGATAAGCCTTACTGGGGCTATTTTTTTCATTCATCGTGCTGGGCACTCAGTGGGCTTTTCTATCTGGAGACTCATCTGGAGTCTCATGTCCTTTGGTTCTGGGGAATAATCTCGTATTCTTTCTTTAATATTTTCCTTCTCTCCTTTTTACTGTTGTCTCTTTCTAGTACACCTAATAGTCAGATATTGGATATCATGGACTGGTGCATTGATTTTATTTTTTTATCTCTTTCTTCTCCATGGTTGATGAAACCAGGCTTCATCAGTAACTCCTAACCTCAGTATATGGGGAGGAAAAGCATATGGATGACTGGTAAATGACTGAACAGAATGGAGGAAGGTCTCATCCCAAGTGCTCACAAAAGAAGACCAATGAAAAGCAAGTTGATTCTCCCTTCAGAATTCCAGGTAGGCTTGGGAATTGGAGGAACCATGTAACTTTGACAGTGAGTACAGGGTTTAGAACTTGGAGGTAATTTAAAAGTCTGTTTATGACTACCAAATGTAAAATAGATAGCTAGTGGGAAGCAGCCGCAGAGCACAGGGAGATCAGCTCGGTGCTTTGTGACCACCTAGAGGGGTGGGATAGGGAGGGTGGGAGGGAGATGCAAGAGGGAGGGGATATGGGGATATATGTATACATATAGCTGATTCACTTTGTTATACAGCAGAAACTAACACACCATTGTAAAACAATTATACTCCAATAAAGATGTTAAAAAAAATAAAAAGTCTGTTTATGGAACAGTTTTCATGTGCCTAATGCACAGTGAGGCCAAACAAACTGGAACGTCAGAGTTTGGAGCAGAGAAAGGTTTATTGCAGGACCGAGGAATGAGAATGGGTGGCTCATGCTCAAAACGCCCAAACTCCCCGGCGGGTTTCAGGGAAGCATTTTTAAAGGCCAGGTGAGGGAGGGGAGTCGCAGGGTGTATGACCAGCTTGTGTACAATTCTCTGATTGGTTGATGGTGAGGTAACAGGGTGGTGTCACAGGGGTTAACATTATCAATCCTTAGGCTCCAGTAGGTCTGGGGGCTTGTGCTCATGGTCATCATGTAGTTAACTTCTTCCATTTGGTGGGGATTTTAGCATCTGTAAAACAACTTAGGAAATGTGCATCAGATACTGTTATCTAGGTATTTCAGGGAGGAACTAAAGATTCTGTGACTGCCATATGTCTGATTTACCGTTTAAATTCTTGTCCATTCTCCTGGCCCAACTTCTACTTTTGTCACTACATGTTCACATCCTTTCAATCATTAATTCTTGATCCAGGCTTTTGTGACTCAGGAGAGGCCTGGGAGACTACAGCTTTTCTACAAACAAGAGGCAGGCAGAGGACATGATGGTGGTGGTGATGGGGGGTCCTGTCTCCAGAAGGCCCCATACAGTCCTGCTCGGCTACAAGGTGACTTTGGAACTCATTCTAGAAGACAATTTTGGTTTTTGTCTTCCAGTTGTACATATCATGATGGAAGGTAAGAGTGCACAGTTGTGAGCCTGAGTAGCATACTAAAAATAGGGGAGGTGAATGGCCAAAATGTATACTGAATGTGATATGAAAATACATTTCTATGTTTTCTCATGTCACAAACAATCCACGTTGTTTAATTTTCTTTACATTATATAAGAAAAAGTATACATTGGGGGACTTCTCTAGTGGTCCTGTGGTTAAGACTCTGCACTTCCAATGCAGGGGGTGTGGGTTCGATCCCTGGTCGGGGAACAAAGATCCCACAGGCCACGCGGCGTGGCCAAAAGATTAAAAAAAAAAAAAAAAAGAAAAGTATACATTGTCAGCCAGATATAGCACTTAGGGCCTTCTCAGCTCTCTTCTGAGTATGCGCCCGGTCCTGGGCATGCGTGTGGCCTTCTAGATTCCCAGGAATATGTGGAAGCTTTTCAAAGCCCTTATTCCCCAAAGCATCTCATTGCCCAGCCTTTCCTCCCAAGATTTTTGCTTTGTCTATTGTTTCCCCAACTGTTATGCCTTACCCCAGGTGGCAGCTACTAATGTTTGCCTTCAAATGATTTTAACAATTGCCCCCCTGGGTAGTCACCTCAGCCCTGGGAGAGTTCTGAGTTAGTCTAAATAAAGGTAAGCCCTTTGAGTTGGCCTTTAAGGAAGTCTCCAGGCACGTTAAAATAAACAGACACAATTCTTTGAGAATAAAGTCTGTTCTGCTGTCCTGGGTACTGGGTACTTATACCAGGAATGTGGGTTCCTGTTGTCTTCAAGGTCACTACGGAGCTGGGGAGCAAGGAATGGGTCCAAGGTAAATTAAAATGCCACAAATCTCTCTTAGCAAGATCCAGCTGCTTTCTCTTGATTGAGCATACCCCTGTTTCTGCAAGCTTTTGATTAGTATCCAGAGTTCCGAAAAAGTTAATTCTGATGGTTTTTGGCAGTTTATTCATAGCTTTTGTGGAGGGATGAACTTTTGGAGTTCCCTACTCTACCATTTTCGCAGATGTCACCTGGATTCTTCCTTGTTTTTGATGGCCTTGACAGTTTTGAGGAATACTGGTCAGGTATTTTTTCAAACGCCCCTCCATTGATATCTGTCTGATGTTTTTGCTCATGATATGCTGGGGCTATGGATTTTGGGAGAAACAACACAGAAGTAAAGTGCAAGTCTCACCACATTATATCACAGGTATATACTATCAGAGTGACTTATTACTGGTAAGAAGAGTGTAAGTAGAGTGTAGTGCTTTCGAGGTTTGGGCTCTCAAGTCAAACACAACTGAATTCAAATCCTGGCTCCTCCAGTTGCTTGAGTAAGTGATGGAATTTTTCTAGGCCTCAGTTTTCTCATATGTAAAGCAGGAGTAATACTAGTAGCTACCTCATAAGGTTACTGTGGGGAATTGAATGAGAAAATTCATGTGAAGTAATTAACATGATGTCTGGCACAGAGTGAATGCTCAATACATGTGAACTAGTACAATGAGAGGATGTGTGTGTGGGGGGGGTATACACAAGAGCAATTTTAAAGATAATATCAAGAGAATCTGAAGTGCTTTTCATTATATAAAGTGCCATAGTTTTTCTTAAAGATTTGATGGGAAACTCAGAGTTCAATGGAGTTAGATATATTTGGATAAAATGGGAAATTTCATGCGTGAGGCATTAGTCCTGAAGGCAGGCCAGATAGCTGTAGCTAGAGCTCCTAGGTAGCCAGGAGCTAGTATAAAGCCTGGCATTTGTGGTCAGGGGCGGACCCTAGAAGAAAAGGAAGGGGTGAAAACTATGTAGTCATTAAAAGCACTACTGTTGGAATCATACAAACCGGGGACCAAATCCCGGCTCTCTTTTCACAGGCTCTGTGACCTTGGGTAAAGTGACTAAACTTCCCTCGGCTAAAGTTTCCTTATCTGTAAAATGGGTATGATAAATTGAGGTTAAATGAAATAACCCAAGCAAATGGCCCAGAACATTCCCTGTCATGTAGTTAGCTGCTCTTTATTACCTACCAATGGTGACTTGGTCGGGAGACACACCATAGCAGTTATAAGTCTTTGAGTCAGGGAGGACATTTTGTGCCAAGAGGAGGCTTTAGGAAGCTTTACCTTTCAATATGGAGCTTGTTTTGGGCTCCTCCCCTTCGTAGTGGGCTCAGTCCCTTGCTCAGGCCTGCTGCAAGCTGCCCTAGGAGCAGGGTGCCTTTGTGATATTTGTGGTGTCTAAAAAAATCTTCAAAAAAGAGATTTTCAGTGTACAATCAGAAAGAAAATGAAAACCACATGGAAAATTCAGCTCCTTCCAATGTGTTCTTAGTCTCCCATTCTACATCCTGCTAGGCCCTCTTCTGCAGATGATGACTGAGAATATCCTCTCTAGAGTAATAAATCACTGGAACATTAAATGCGTCCTTGCAGCTGCACTAGGGCTAGTTAGAGGCCTATTCAAGAAAAGGGCTTATGTGGAGGAGTTTTCCCCCCCGCCTTTTAAAAAGCCACCTGTACCATTTTTGTCTTGGTTTTTAAGTGGAAATGATTTTAAGATGTAATTTTCTTCCTCTACTTGTGTTTATGATGTACAAATAGTTCTTTGTTAATAGGGAAAGAAAAAAAAAAAACCCCAAACCCAAATGCTAAACCTAATTAAGTCTCTTTGGAGAAAGTGTGCCTCTTTAACTTTCCAACTTCCTTTCTGAGTTAGTAATATCAGGGCTGGACAAGATGCAGGTGGAAGGAATTTCTTCACTGACAGCTGGCCCTGAATCTCTCACATTCCTGGAAGTGCACCAGTTCAGGGTACAGAGCTATCTGGGAGAACTAGGGCTAGTCTGCAAAAAGCACGTACTGTAATCTAAATCCTTTTCCTGTTCATTGGCAAAATCCCAAAAGTTCTTTGAGGCTAGGAGAGATAGCTTTGAGAAGAAAATTGGGACCAGATCATCTAATCCAGATGTGGAAAACCAGGCCTTGAGGAGGGAAGAAACCTTTTATTATAAACTAGGCCTTGAGGGAAAAAAAATCTCTTCTTTATAAACTAGACCTTGAGGAGGGGAAAATCTTTCCATTGTAATCATATCAATTCTAGTTAGTTTCACATAATGAGGTTAGCCATGCAGTTTGGCGAAGATGATGATCAGCCATGTAGAATGATTTAAAGAGTTCCAGAAGGGCTCCCTCTACCATAAAATCATCCCTAGTCAGGTTCATAATGCCTGATAGCCCTTCATCAGTGATTCTTAGCCCTTTTTTGGACAAGGACTTGCTTTAGGATCTGGTGAAAGACCTTTCCCTGCAGAAACGCACATGTGTGTGCACATGTCAGCCTACATTTTTATAGGGGTTCACAGACTCCTGTGAACTACCGTGGGGAGTCTTTGGATGGTCAGTGTTTCTCATAGTTGATTTTCAAGAGCCACGTAATGGGCGGCCTCCCCACACATAGACCACTGTTGAGGTAAATTGAAAAGAAGCCCTATCGCATTTTTATCACCATTACATTAAAATATTATTTAGAATAATATATTTAATAATAACTTAATATAAGGGAGAGGGATGAGATTTAGGGGCAATATTTCACCAAGGTGTATAGGTCTACCTTGGTGATGCACAGCTTGACCGCAGATCAACTTCCATATTGAACTGGTTTCTTTCCTTCCTATTTCTACTAAATTAAAAAAAAATCCAAACTTTAAAATACTTTAAATGCTTTAAAATACCCCAGGATAGATGAAATAAGAATGGTAAAATTTGATAACTTATTTGTCTTAGTTAGGTTTCCTCAAAGCAGAGTCTGAGGCAAGGACTCGGGAGTAGTTGGGTATATTTGGGGTGCTGTCCCAGGAAGCAGGAGTGGGGTATTTGGGAGAATTAGAGAAGGAGGAAAAGTCAATGTGAGGGTGCATTGTGAGGTTGCTACATTGCGCCACAAGGGCTTGATTCTGGTTGGGCTTCCTGAGAAGGATATCGAACATCTCCCAGAACTGTCCCCCTGATGGATGAGCGGTGGTAGTTCTCATCCACTCGTTCCTATCCCCGCCTCTCCCCCCATTCAAGGTTATCCCCAAAGGGATTAGCATTCCCACTCTTCCAGGCTGTGCTCTGATGTGGACTGGCTTTGGAGAAGGCACTGGGGCAGAAGCAGAAAGAGAGAAGCTTGATCTTGAGGTGGGATGCTCTTGGGGTGATGTGAGTCTGAGCTTGCACAGAACTGTCCATCACAGCTCTGGCTGAAATCAGAGGTGGATGGAGGGACTGTGATGTAGGGCCCCAGAGGCATTTGCACTAATACTGAATCTGAGTAGTGGGTACATGGAAGCTCATAGTCCTATCCACCCTACTTTTGTGTATGTTCGAGAATTTTCATAATAAAAAGTTAGAAATCCTAACTCAGAATCATAGGTCATTGGGAACTGCCTTAAGTATTTAGTGGCTTCCTTGTATAGTTTTGGGTGTTTGGAACAAACATGGGCCCAGAAATTACAATGAAAGCTCCCTGCTGACACTTTGAAGCACTCCATCAGATGCTAAAGTCCTTGAACAAATCATACTCAAAGGCTGGAAGGCTGAATAGTTAAACCAGGAAGTAGATGGGTGTGGATTCACTGATCACTTCTTTGATTGATTCTGTTCTACAAAGTGTGGTAGCAAGTTCTACTGAAAGACTTGGATGTGATGTTTAAATGTCCCCAACAATATGTAGTCTATTTCTTTCTGTGAGAAGTGAAGAAATCTCCACATGTTGGGGCAGAGTCAAATTCTTAGTGATAAAACTGCCCCATAGTTTGGTCTTTTTAAAGAAATCCTGCTCATTTCATCTTTAACATTAAACATAGTGATATTTCATCACTGAAGTAATTACTTGCAGCCTCTTCGAGATTCTGAATATATGGCTATGAAATACCTCTTGAGCAAGGCACTTAAAATCTGAGAAATTATCCTTAATGTCATTATCAATGTCATAGAGTCTTCCGCCCTGCCACCATCCCTTGTTTCAATAACTTGCAGGAAAGTGATTTCTCTCAACAGCTGGCATGCTTAGAGTAGAAAAGTGGAGTTGGTATTTGCTGCATTTCTTTGTACAGCATGCTGGGAAGACATACCCTTAGGGGCCACAGTTTGATTATATTCACAATTTTAATGGTTTTTTTCAATACTGAATGCGATCAAGGGACTGAATGCGATCAAGGGACATGTTACTGATTGCTAACTGTTATCAGCGTATCAAGCAGTGAGTGGCTTGGCATTTGGTTGCCACCTCTATTATTTGCTTAGCAACATATTTCTGGACTGTGCTTATGGCTAGTGCTCTTCAGAATTGATCCCAGTGCCCTTTTTCCAGTCTACTTTGTGAGTCACAAAAAACACTTGATAACTGAATTAAAAATCTTTCTTCTTAAAAAAAATGCTGTATAATTGACATTTAACATTATACTAGCTTCAGGTGTACAGCATAATGATTCAAAATTTGTATACACTGCGAAATGATCACCACTATGAGTTTAGTTAACATCTGTCACCATACAAAGTTAAAACATTTTCTTTCTTGTGATGAGAACTTTTTAAGATTTATTCTCAACAACTTTCAAATATGCAATACAATATTATTGACTATAGTCACCATGCTGTACATTACATCCCCACAACTTATTTATTTGATAACTGGAAGTTTGTACCTCTTGACCCCCTTCACCCATTTCACCTACCCCCAAACTCCCTCCCCTCTGGCAACCACCCATCTGTTCTCTGTATCTATGAGTGTGGTTTTGTTTTGTTTTGAAAAACCTTTCCTCTTATGTGGAGAAACTGTATCACTCTTACATTGCTGGTGGAAATGTAAAATGGTACAGATTCTGGAAAAGAGTTGGACAGTTTCTTATAAAACTAAATATGCAACTACTCTACAAGCCAGCAATTGTACTCATGGGTGTTTATCCCAAAGAAGTGAAAACTTATGTTCACACAAAAACCTCTACACAAATGTTCACAGCAGCATTATTTGTGATAGCCCCAAAATGGAAACAATCCAGATGTTCTTCAACAGGTGAATGGTTAAACAAACTGTGGTATATCCATGTCATGGAATACTATTCAGCAGTAAAAAGGAACAAATTATTGCTTCACACATACATCTTGGGTAGATCTATAAAGAATTACACTGAATGAAGAAAAACAATGCCTAAAGGCTACATACTGTATGATTCCAAATGTATAACATCCTTGAAATGACAGACTTACAGAAATGGAAAACAGATTAGTAGTTGCCAGGACTAAGGTGGGGGTAGTGGGTGTGGCTATTAAAGGACCACATGAGGGATCCTTGAGGTGATAGAAATGTTCTGTGTTGTGACTCTATCAATGTCAGTATCCTGGTTGTGATATTGTACTACAGTTTTACAAGATAATCTTATTGGGGAAACTGGGTAAAGGATACCTGGGTTTCTCTCTTATTATTCATTTTTTTATAGAATTTTTTAAAAAAATTTATTTATTTTTGGCTGCATTGGGTCTTTGTTGCTGCACGCGGGCTTTCTCTAGTTGCAGTGAGCAGGGGCTACTCTTTATTGCAGTGTGCGGGCTTCTCATTGCAGTGGCTTCTCTTGTTGCGGAGCACGGGCTGTAGGTGCACAGGCTTCAGTAGTTGTGGCTCACGGGCTCTAGAGTGCAGGCTCAGTAGTTGTGGCCCATGGGCTTAGTTGCTCTGCGGCATGTGGGATCTTCCCGGACCAGGGCTCGAACCCGTGTCCTCTGCATTGGCAGGTGGATTCTTAACCACTGCACCACCAGGGAAGCTCTCTCTGTATTATTCTTAAACTGCATGTAAATCTACAGTTATCTCAAAATTACAAGCTTAATTTCAAAAACTCCTTTCCCCTTACGGCATGGGATTTCAGGGTCAAAAATGCAAAAACGTTGTGGAGCACTTCTCCCTGTATATATACCACTGCTATGCCAAGAGTCTGCATATCAGTGGTTTTGTCAGACTCCATAGTTAAAAAAAAAAAAAAAAAAAAATCTGCTAGCACCCACATGTGTTAGTAATTGCCCTTCTCCATTGTGTGCTATAGCTATTATGGATGTCCGCTGATGTTGTTTGTTACAGGAATTTTGCCAATAGCTCATTCTGCTTTCTCTAAGTCATTTGTCATTAAAGTTGTGCCTGGTTTTACAAGCTTCTTGACAGTAAAGTGACTTGTACTTGTTTTGCCAAGAGGCCTAACAACTTTGAAGGATACTCCTATCACTTCAGTATCTTCTCTGCCTTAGTCACAATATTCATCAATTTCATACAACAAGGAATTACTTCATGCTTGTTCTCAAAACATTCAATTGGTTTATCACAGGGTTCACTGTACTTTGTTTAATAATTATGTAAAAGCTTTGATGACTTCATGCTTCAATTTGATAGATTTTATTACAAACAGCATGCTGGAAACTAGGGGCAAAGGTAACAAAATCAGATACTCAGATATTTATCTTCTTACTTCACATTTGCATTTTTGGCTGCTTCTGTGCTATTGTCACATGCACAGATTTATTTGTCCCAGCACATACAGATTCATATTTTGTATTCATACTGGAGTCCTGTTCACTATTTATGTTCATGATGTTTACTGAGTTGTAGCATTTAATTTACTATTTTTATTGCTACTTTAATATTCAGTGAACCTCTTTTGAGTGGTTGATTAGGTTGGGGATGTAATGGTACACAAGAGCTATAACAGAAAATGCAAATTTAACAAGCATAAGCAATAACATGCAAAAGGCACAAATATATGTTAACAGAGATGAATTGTACCCTGACAAATGAGTGTTGACAGATACAGCTCTTATTCATGCCCAATCCTGAAGAACATAAGGATTGTTAAGAATGTAATGTGATTGCTGTGAAAAATCATAATTAGCCTTACATCTCAAATAAGTGGAAGGTATGTGAAGAAATAATCTCATTGCTTTTTCCTCTGCCACTTGCTAGATTTCTGGGGAAATTAGTGACCTTGGACCACCCAGAGTCTATGCACCATACTTTAAGAAACCATGCCAGGGCTTCCCTGGTGGCGCAGTGGTTGAGAATCTGCCTGCCAATGCAGGGGACACGGGTTCGAGCCCTGGTCTGGGAAGATCCCACATGCCGCAGAGCAACTAGGCCCATGAGCTACAAGTACTGAGCCTGCGTGTTTGGAGCCTGTGCTCCGCAACAAGAGAGGCCGCGACAGTGAGAGGCCCGCGCACTGCGATGAAGAGTGGCCCCCACTTGCCGCAACTAGAGAAAGCGCACGCACAGAAACGAAGACCCAACACAGCCAAAAATAAATAAATAAATAAATAAATAAAGTGTAAAAATTAAAAAAAAAATATATATCATTAAAAAAAAAAAAGAAACCATGCCTAAGGGAAAGGTGTATGCTACATATTAAACACATTTATTAATACATTAAGTTTTAATTCTATTTAAGTTGGTTGAACTTGATTGAACTGAATTGTCAAGTTTCTACTCTGGGTAGGAAATTGTGACAAAACAGATGCTTTTTCCTGACAGGAAAGAAGGTATGGCATCTTCTATAATAATGGAATTGTAGCTGGGATGAGGCTGTCCAGCTGGGAACTACATTTCCCAGCCTCCCTTGTGGTCAGGTGTGTCTGTGTGAGCAATGGAATGTGAGCAGAAGTGATGTGTGCTTATTCTCGGACCAGCCCTTTACACATGTGCTCCTCTATGCTTTCTTCCTGTTTCTGTGAGCAGAAACATGGTTGTTCCTGGAACACAGCTTCAATTGGGCAGATGACACTGTTGCCCTAGAGGAGGGTGGAGAAACATGATGGGGTGGAATGAACCCAAGTCCACGAATGACTGAATGGAGCCAAGTAGCTCACTTATGTGCCTTGGACTGTCATGTGGAGAGAAACTTCATTGTTCTTTTCTTGCTGCATTGTTGGGTCTTTATGTTATAGCAGCTTAGCCCTTTAACCCTGATAAAGAAGGGGAAACCCTGGAGGTCTGAAAGCCCTAGTTGGTAGGTTGTGGAGAAGAGTGGCTCTTGGTGGTACAGGGCAGGTAGGAGAACATGAGAGCCAGGACTTGGCACAAGACTAGTCACTATGGTAGGTGGGTATTGGCAGGTGAGTGCCCCCCTGATTTCTAATGCTGATTCTGATGGTACTGCCAGGTTGGGGAGATGAGAAGGAAGGAATAAGCTTGGTTATGAGTCATGCAGAAATGTAGTAGTGTTCCTATAGTAAAGATTAACTGACTCGGGAACTGGTGGCACTCAGAGTCACCCCGTTTAGGATTAGAAGGAAATGAAACCAAGGGAGCCGTGTTAGGCCTAGGTCATCCCTGGGCCATGTGATGCTAGATCCAGGAGAGTGGCAGTTCTAAACTCCCCAAAGGGTGACTGGGAATCTTGATTTACTTCAGTCATGGTTAGTAATAAGAACTGCTGCAGATCTTAGTCTACAGGTGCGGCTTCGTTTGTGGCTTCAGCTCTAAAGATTTGGGGCTAGGAGAAATCAGAGCAAAATCTTATTTACCTCACAATTTGACCTACAGCTGATATAGTGCCTTGGCCACGGCTAGGGCACTTTTGTGTAAACTAGAAAAAGTGCCCTCTTTTCTGGGCACATGGCCTGGCAAACACACAATGTACCAAGTTAGGAAAGAAAGCATGGCTTGGTGAGTGCAGTGCATTTTGGATTTCAGCTCCCATTTGCCTCCATGACTGGGCATCTTTGTGCAGTGAACAACATGCACAACTGTACATGATGGCCTTGCAGACTACCAGAAGTACAATGAGAGTGAAGAGTGAAATTGGAGAATGAAGGACCAATTCAAATGTGACCCACTGACTTGGAAAGGCAAAAGGAAACTATTTTGGAAAAGTGCTACCAAATGAATGCAAGTTTGTGTGCCCAATGCACAGTGAGGCCAAACAATACCAAAACGTTGGAGTTTGGAGCAGAGAAAGATTTATTGCAGGGCCAAGCAAGGAGACGGGTGGTTCATGCCCCCCCAAACCCCAAACTGCCCGATGGGTTTCAGGAAAGCATTTTTAAAGGCCAGATGAGGGAGGGGAGTCGCAAGATATGTGATCAGCTCATGCACAATTCTATGATTGGTTGATGGTGAGGTAACAGGGCAGTGTCACAGGGGTCAACATTATCAATCCTCAGGCCCCAGTAGGCCTGGGGGCTATACTCAGATTCATCAAGTAGTTAACATCTTCCATTCAGTGGGGGGCTTTCATATCTGTAAAACAACTCAGGAAATGTGCATCAGATACTGTTATCTAGGTACTTCAGAGAGAAGCTAAAGCAGAGGACATGGGGGAAGGGCCTGCCCGGGGAAGGCCACATAGGGTCCTGCTCAGTTACAGAACCAAAAGGCGAAGGGTGATTTAACAAGTTTTAAACTTGATATGCAAAGGGCTATACTCAAATATACAATGTATTTTCTTGTATCAATACCTTTTGCTCATGCTGTTTCCCATCTGAAGCATCCTCTCTGGTTATATAATTCTTATACATGCTTGAAGGCTCAGCTCTAGCCTTAACTCTCCAAAAAGCCTTTCATGACCTCTGTAGAGACCCCTCCCTCCCTCTTGCTGCATAATCAAATGGGTAAGCCATGCTCAAAAAGATATCTATTTGTTTGAGTGACTGAGAGTCTGGAAAACTTCTTCTCCAGTCCAAAACAATGTTAAATTCCATGTAGGGAACCTCCAACAAGCTCCCCATGGTAGGGTATGGGGACCAGGTGGGACCAATCAACTTCAAGTCTTTCCCCTGTTCAAACACTATTTGAACAAATTCTTGTAGTGAAAATAGCACTAGGCTCATTGCCTAGTTCTAGTTCTAGTCCAGTTTTGCTATTAACTAGCCACGTGACTTTGAGCAAGGTGAATCACCTCTCTGGCCAGCCTTAGTTCCCTACCCTATAAAATGAAGAAAGAGCTCTATTGGTCTACCATGTTGTAAAGCAACACAATAAACAATGTGGTAATTGAGCTGAACTGTGAAGATGTATTAATATCTATGTTAATACCTAACTTCTAGCTCAGGGTGAAGCGACTTTTCTTTGGCGGTGAAAGGTCACAAGGTGTTTTACGTGTCTGATGACCAACAAACAAAACTCGAGGAAAATATAACTCCCCCTCTTAGCGTGTGTAATTTTACTTTCCTTGTTGTTATTAATGGGCTGCCACCACATCTTTCTCCTGTAGGAAGTTCATTCATCCATTCTATTTAGGGTTGCTAGATTTATCAAATAAAAGTACAATAAGATTCCTCCATATTTGTTTAGTACTTCACAGGTTATGAAGAGGCAGGGCAATGGAATGGAATGGAATGCACTATAGCAGCAGGAATAGCCTTGCTATCTAAAGCATGTCCCTCCACTGGCTGCTCCAGGATTACCTGGGAGCTGGTTAGAAATGCAAACTCTGCGCCCCACCACAAACCTATTGAATCCAAATTTGCATTTTAACAAGGTCCCCAGGTGATAAGTTGTATGTTAAAACTTGAGAAGCCCTGGGCTAGCTGCTAATTTCCTCCCCCATCTGCTCCACAGCTGTCCCTAAACTCTGGAATAGGGAAAGGGGAGGAGGGTTGCCTAAAATGGGAACTTTCTGTTGGCCCCTGCATCATAGGGACTGTAGCAGATTCAGTGGTTTTGTAGGGCAGTGCTGTATAAATAGCAGGTAACGTTGAGTTTTCTGTCTGGGTCATGTGCTAAAATGAAGTCAGAAACTATATCCACAGTATGATGACAGCACCATGTCTAGGCAAGCCTTGACCTGGGTCAGGCTGTCATCTGTGCCTGGTTGTGACGTCTATGCCTGTGAGTACTCTTGGCTCCCCTTTTGGCTCCATCTCCTCACCTATGAGGCCCTCTCCCTTTTCCTTTCAGGTGCTAGGTGTGCCTCCCCCCACCAACCAAAGTGAACACCTGGGAAAGAAGGCATGTACTCTGCTGTGCGGCCTGGTTCCTAACAGGCTGCAGACCGGTACCGGTCCGCGGACCAGGGGTTGGGGACCCCTGATCTAGTGTGAAATTAAGTACATGTTTCTCTTCCCCTGGGCTTGTTGCTTTCTCAGTTGGCTTCTTCTTTCTGAACCCCCTTTTTAAAGGGATATCAGTCCTCAGCTAGCTATTGGACTAGGGTATTGGGGGAGGGGCTGGGTCATACATGCCTTCTTAGAATAAGGACAGCTCTCTTTGTAGGCTCTTGACCCCAGCCCTGCCCATATTCCTTAGTCTCTCCACTTGGCCAGCCTCTCACACAGTTGCCCTTCCTGCCCCACCCCACCCCTCCCAGTCTGGGCTTTGTTGGGCTATGGGTGAGGCTAGACTGGGGATGGCTGTACCCTAGAGACCAGTCAGAGACACAGAGACACTAAAGCAACCTGGGGAGGCCTAGGAAACCAGAATAGGAAGGAGCGCAGAGATGTAGGCATAGTATGGTGCCTGTGGGTCTGATAAGAGGGGACTGGGGACTGGGATTCAGAGTCAAGAAAGGCTCCAGTTTTCAGAAGAATTAGGGAGTTGGCCTCAGATCTGGGAACCTGACATGCTGACCAAGGATCCAGGGAACAGAGAGAGTCATGACTGGGCACCAGTTATTGGCAAGAAACCAGGGACTGGACAGAGGTCCTGAGGTCACAAAGGGCCAGAAGCTGGGAGAGATTTGGACCTCTAAGTGGGGTTGGTGGCTTTAGGAGCAAAGATTCAAGTCCTGTGCTAAAGTCCCACCATTTGCTTTATTCATCTGTGTTAGAGACTTAGGCATTATAGAGTGGGGGTTAAGAATGTGGGTTCTGCACTCTATGACATACATCACAGCAAGATTCTTTTTGACCCAGCTCCCAGAGAAATGGAAATAAGAACACAAATAAACAAATGGGACCTAATGAAACTTAAAAGCTTTTGCACAGCAAAGGAAACCATAAACAAGACCAAAAGACAACCCTCAGAATGGGAGAAAATATTTGCAAATGAAGCAACTGACAAAGGATTAATCTCCAAGATTTACAAGCAGCTCATGCAGCTCAATAACAAAAAAACGAACAACCCAATCCAAAAATGGGCAGAAGACCTAAATAGACATTTCTCCAAAGAAGATATACAGATTGCCAACAGACACATGAAAGAATGCTCAACATCATTAATCATTAGAGAAATGCAAATCAAAACTACAATGAGATATCATCTCACACCGATCAGATTGGCCATCATCAAAAAATCTAGAAACAATAAATGCTGGAGAGGGTGTGGAGGAAAGGGAACACTCTTGCACTGTTGGTGGGAATGTAAATTGATACAGCCACTATGGAGAACAGTATGGAGGTTCCTTAAAAAACTACAAATAGAACTACCATACGACCCAGCAATCCCACTACTGGGCATATACCCTGAGAAAACCATAGGTCAAAAAGAGTCATGTACCAAAATGTTCATTGCAGCTCTATTTACAATAGCCAGGACATGGAAGCAACCTAAATGTCCATCGACAGATGAATGGATAAAGAAGATGTGGCACATATATACAATGGAATATTACTCAGCCATAAAAAGAAATGAAATGGAGGTATTTGTAATGAGGTGGATGGAGTTAGAGTCTGTCATACAGAGTGAAGTAAGTCAGAAAGAGAAAAACAAATACAGTATGCTAACACATATATACGGAATCTAAGGAAAAAAAAAAAAGCCATGAAGAACCTAGTGGCAAGACGGGAATAAAGACACAGACCTACTAGAGAATGGACTTGAGGATATGGGGAGGGGGTGGGGTGAGATGTGACAGGGTAAGAGAGTGTCATGGACATATATACACTACCAAATGTAAAATAGATAGCTAGTGGGAAGCAGCCGCATAGCACAGGGAGGTCAGCTCGGTGCTTTGTGACCACCTAGAGGGGTGGGATGGGGAGGGTGGGAGGGAGGGAGATGCAAGAGGGAAGAGATATGGGAACATATTGTATGTGTATAACTGATTCACTTTGTTATAAAGCAGAAGCTAACACACCATTGTAAGGCAATTATACTTCAATAAAGATGTTTAAAAAAAAAAAAAAGAATGTGGGTTCTGGATCCAGACGACTAGAGTTTAATTCCTGGCTTCACCACTCACCAGCGGTGTATCTTTGGATAAGGCACTTAATTTTCTTGTGCCTCCGTTCTCCATTGTCTCATCTGAGGGACGCTGTGAGCATCAACTGAGACAACGCACAGCAAACACTTAGCACAGCACTGGCGCTCAGACAACCTAGATAAATGCTGTGTGTTATTATGATTAACTTTTTTTTTTAAAGCTATTTTTTAAAATTTATTTTTGGCTGCGTTGGTCTTCGTTGCTGCGTGCGGGCTTTCTCTAGTTGCGGCGAGCGGGGGCTGCTCTTCCTTGTGGTGCACCGGCTTCTCATTGTGGTGGCTTCTCTTGTTGCAGAGCATGGGCTCTAGGCGCGCGGGCTTCAGTAGTTGTGGCACGCCAGCTCAGTAGCTGTGGCTCGCGGGCTCTAGAGCGCAGCAGGCTCAGTAGTTGTGGCGCACAGGCTTAGTTGCTCCGAGGCATGTGGGATCTTCCCGTACCAGGGATTGAACCTATGTTCCCTGCATTGGCAGGTGGATTCTTAACCACTGTGCCACCAGGGAAGTCCCTGTTATGATTAACTTTTGTCAACCTAAATAAGGAGGTAAACTGAGGCAAGCTCAAATTACCCAAAATTTGGGTTTGTTTATTCAGGAATGGCAGGGGAAAGTACAATAGCAAGCTACAGGTGAGTCCCTTGAGTGTTTGGGGCAGGCTGTATTTATAAGCAAGGAGCGCAAAGAGGGGGAAGTCCAGCCAGAGTCCAAGCAGTAAGTTCACTGGCTTGAGGATGGGGAGAGATGTTCATTGATTAGGAGATAAGTCTCCGTCCTCTGTAAATCAGGCATTTAATGGAAATCCGTCTCTCCGTTAAGTTCCGTTCTTCTGAGGGTGCATGCGTGAGATTCTCCACTTCCTATCTTCCGGTTCCATTTTAAATTGAAACGCTCTCACACCCTCAAATTCCATGCTTCCATCCCGCTGCTCCTCAAACTCACCTATGGTCATCGGTACCTGTTCCCTCTGCTTGGAACACCCTTTTTTGGTTATTTCCTTTTCATCTTTCAGGCCTCAGTTCAGAAATCACTTTCTGTGTGAATTTCTATGAGAAAAATGCACTGTGTTTTCTTTTGTTCTCACACTAACAATACTTTTGACATCAGATATGTGGATTTTCCACACCTAACAATTCTCTGACATCAGCTGGGTGTCCTACAAGTCAATTCTTTTCCAACACTAACTGGAGTTATCGCAGATCTCACAGGTTAAGGGCTCAGTCCCACAAGACTGCCACCCACTGAGATGCCAGTTGAAAGTCCAGGTTGTCACCTGTGCTTCTCACCGACTGTCTGTAAATTGGAGGTTCCCATGACCCACTCCTCAGGTTTGATCATTTGCTGGAGCAGCTCACAGAACTCAGGGAAACACGTTTATTGGTTTATTATGTAATAAAGGATATGATAAAAGATAGAGATGAACAGCCAGATGAAGAGGTACATAGGGCAAGATCTGGGACGGTCCTGAGCACAGAAGCCTTTGTCCCCATGGAGTTGGGGTGCACCACCCTCCTGGCATGCAGATGTGTTCATCAACCTGGAAGCTCTCTAAACCCTATACTTTTGGGGTTTTTATAGAAGCTTCATCACATAGGCATGATTGATCATGAACTCAACCTCGAGCCCCTCTCCCCTTTCCAGAGGATGCGGGGCAGGGCTGAAAGTTCTGAGCTTCTAATCATGGCTTGGTTTTTCTGGTGATCAGCCCCCATCTGGAAATTATCCAGGAGCCCACCCAGAGTCGCCTCATTAGATCAAGAGACACTGCTATCACCCAGGAAATTCTAAGGGATTTAGGAGCTCTGCATCGGGAACCAGGGTCAAAGATCAAATGTTAGAACCAAAGATTTTCCTACTGCTCTTATCACTTAGGAAATTACAAGGGTTTTAGGAGCTCTGTGCAAGGAACCTGGGGGAGGGGGAGTGGCACACAGAGACCAATGTATATATTTCTATTATCTCACAGGGTCCCTTCCCAGACCCTCTTGGAATGGGTGAGATGCCCTCCTTCATTCTCTCACAGCACTTGCTCTTTCACATAATGCATTGTAATCGCTCATTTCCTTGTCTGTATCTCCCATCAGACCCTCGGCTCCATGAGTTTTTAGATTACATCGTTTTTTGTTTTTTTTTTTTCCATTGCTGTCTCAGCAGTGCTGACACATGGTAGAAATTCATTAAATGTTTGTTGATTAAATGAATAAATGGTGAGAGACTCCAGGCTTAGATCCTTTGGGGAGCCATAGCCAGACAGGATTTCTCTGTTAAAACTTAATCTACCGGCAGCTGAACAATGTAGAGCCAGAGCCCCAAGGCCTGAGGTCCCTTTCAGATGAAGTCCCACTCAGGAGGTGGAAGTGAAACCCACCTGGCCCCCTCCCCCTTACCTGCTTCCTGTGTGTTGTATGGGCCACAGTGGCGTTGAGAGGAACAGCTTTCAATTTGAGGGGGGTCCCTACACATCATCCAAGCTGCTTTGGCAGCCAACATCTTTCCCAATCTGGTTTGTGTAATGATGCCTCAAGGCTGGTAAACAAAAAGTAGTCTAATACCATTCAAAGCATTCTGGGAAGTACAGTATGTGTGCTCCTGCTTGTGGCATATGAATCTGTCTTACATCATTAAGATGCTGCTTTTCCAAGTGTTCATAAACTCTTAAATTTATTTTCTTTTAATAGACCTCTCAGTCTGTCTTTGTGAGGAAAATGATAGCCTCCACCAGCAGAGCTGCTGGAGCCAGGACGGGGGCTTAAAGGCTGCAGGGGCCTGAAGAGATGGGCTTAGAAGTTGCAGGGGACAGGCTGGACAATGGGCCCCTCCTTCCTCCTCCTGAACTCTGCCACTTACCTGGGGAGCAATCACAGAACATTCTCAGGGACCTCTAAGTGACCATCACAACTGCCTAGACACTTGTAGAGAAATTCTACACATTTCTCTAAAACTTGCAGGTGGTAGAGTTCACCTGGGGAGAGTTCATTTTGTGTGAGAAAAGTAGACAGGTAACACAGAGCAAGTGAGAATTGGAGCCAGGGAGGTAGCCGCCAGCTGCTCTTAACATGGGTAAACTAGCCATGTGTACTGATTGCAGGTTTGGGGCACTGGGGTTAGGACTGGAGAGTTTGGCCCCCTTTAGATAATTTGGAAAAAAGCACATTTAAGCTTCGGAGA
Organism: Eschrichtius robustus; assembly: GCF_028021215.1. Lineage (NCBI taxonomy): Eukaryota > Metazoa > Chordata > Mammalia > Artiodactyla > Eschrichtiidae > Eschrichtius > Eschrichtius robustus. The sequence continues at coordinate 106,408,852 of NC_090845.1, forward strand.
CCTTGATTTCTTGCCCCATTATCAAAGGGCAATTTAGAGTCACATTGCTGTCTGTGGGGTTCCAGGGTAGGGTTTTGCTAAATCTGCTAAATTTTCTCCTTGGTGTATGCCTTGAAAAACCCTGCTATAGTTGGCCTTCCAAATTGGCAGTTTCCACATCCGTGGATTCAACCAACCGTGGATCGAAACTATTTTGTTAAAAAAAAATTCTAGAAAGTAACAAAAAGCAAAATTTGAATTTGTTGTGCCAGTAACTATTTACATAGCATTTACATTGTATTTACAACTATACATTGTATTAGGTGTTATAAGTAATCTAGAGCTTATTTAAAGTATGCGGGAGGATGTGTGTAGGTTATATGCAAATACTATGCCATTTTATATAAGGGACTTGAACATCTCTGGATTTTGGTATCTGGAGGGTTCCAGGATTAATCCTCCATGGATACTGAGGGACGACTGTACTTCAGTCTACTCTAAACCTCTTTTCCCAACAGGGAACCCAAATCAGTTAAGGCTCTTGACACTTTTAGCCTAAAGTCAATTTATCCTCATAAACAGAAACTATAGGATTCCAAAGGAAGCCACTGCTTGTGGAATATTCAATAGGAGAAAAACCAAAAAGGAGACTTGCTTAGAAGCCCCGTGCCTATTCACATGGGAAAAAGAATCCAAATCTGGGGATCTGAGAGGACCACCAGGGCCTTCCTCAGATATTTAAGTGAGAGAAATGATGCAGATTCAAGTGAAAGACAACTTGAACTGGAAGCAGCATTGGTGTTTGGCTGAGTGGCTTTTGGACAGTGAGCTGTAAGGAGTTTGTTTCCCTGCAGATGTCTTGCAGGCACCTGTAAGGAAAGAGATGTTCCCAGGTGTTTCGGGGAGTAGGGACTGGGAGGGTTTATTGCTAAGTGACCCACCCTGTTCACAGCACAGAAGGGCAACTTGGCCCACTTGAGACTGTACTGTCTATACTAGTATTTCTGTAATATATATATATTTTATAAATTTATTTGTTTTTTGGCTGCATTGGGTCTTCGTTGCTGCTCACGGGCTTTCTCTAGTTGCGGCGAGTGGGGGCTACTCTTCGCTGCGGTGCGCGGGCTTCTCATTGTGGTGGCTTCTCTTGTTGCAGAGCACGGGCTCTAGGCACCCGGGCTTCAGTAGTTGCAGCACGTGGGCTCAGTAGTTGTGGCTCATGGGCTCTAGAGCGCAGGCTCAGTAGTTGTGGAGCACGGGCTTAGTTGCTCTGCGGCATGTGGGACCTTCCCGGACCAGGGCTCGAACCTATGTCCCCTGCATTGGCAGGCGGATTCTTAACCACTGCGCCACCAGGGAAGCCCATCCTTAATATTTTTAAAATATTTATTTATTTATTTGGCCATGCTGGGTCTTAGTTGCGGCTCGCCAGCTCTCTAGTTGTGGCTTTCCGGCTCCTTAGTTGCGGTACGCAGGCTCCTTAGTTGCGGCATGTGAACTCTTAGTTGTGGCATGCATGTGGGGTCTAGTTCCCTGACCAGGGATTGAACCCGGGCCCCCTGCGTTGGGAGCGCAAAGTCTTAACCACTGCGCCACCAGGGAAGTCCCCTCGTTAATATTTTTGAGTCAACACTTTTTATATTTAAACAAATTTTCATTAAAAGGAAACTTTATAGCACTATCGTACATTGAAATCCAGTATCAATACCCTAAATAAAAGTGTAATAACTAGCCTGTAACTGTTAATTAGAAATGTTCATCTGGGCATGACTAACAATCATCTCGCATCTCACTGGTGGTTTGCCTCACACACTTTGGGCAAAACTATATTGTTCTAAGCAATTTCTCCATCCCCAGGACTACAACGGGCCTTGAAGGCCATCTAATGATCCTCTCTCCCCCATCTCATCCTGAGATAGTCTACACAGTCTTTCGTCTGATAGCCTCCTGCTTCAGCTTGAACTCTCTTTTTGTTTTGGCCACACTGCGTGGCTTGCAGGATCTTAGTTCCCTGACCGGGGATTGAACCCAGGCCCTGGCAGTGAAAGCACGAAGTCCTAACCACTGCACCGCCAGGGAATTCTCTTGAACTTCTCTTATGAGGACATAGGAAACCTTTTGCTTCTGACCAGAAACTGCCATTGCACATTCTTCTTTGCCCTCTGATGTTGACATAACTATATAGCCTTTGAAGGACTTTTACTGCTAGTGGAAACCTGACATAAGGCCACTTGGGTGTCCCCACCTTTGCACTCTCCCTCTTTCTCTCTTCTCTTTTAACTTAGCCTTTGTAGGGAGGAGGACAAAGGAGCACATAGGTGATGCTGGTGTGTTGGAGAGAATACAGAGGATTGATGTTTGATTTATGTGCATTACTCTGAGGGAAACAAAAACCAAACACAGTGAGTTGGTTCCAGTAAGAAAACCTTAGTCTTGGGAGGGAAGGGGAAAATTCTGAATGCAGATGTGTGCGTCTCCTGGTCCAGCTGCCTTTCAAATCATCTCGGAATCTTTTCAGAAAAAGGTGGAAGAGGAGCGGGGGGGTGGGGGGGTGTCTCTAAAAAAAAAAAAGCCTTGGTAGGACATCAGCACTTAAGCCTGCTTGGTTGATCCTCTAAGAAAGGGTATCACAAAGGGAGGGAAGAGGCATTATCTCCATCCATAACAATACATGGCAGGGTGGCTTTGGCATCCCAGGGGCCTCCGTGCCTCAGTGGTAGCTGCAGATAGGAGTGCCCAGCAGACAGAGTTCCTTAGCACAGCTACCAAGGAATAAACAGGGGGGCAGTGGCAGCAGCCCCTGGCAGGAAGCAGCTACTCCTTATGCATTCAATTATTATTCAGGGGTCTTTTGTTAAAGGCTAAGTTCCGTGTGAGAGATAAAGGCAAGAGCTGGTAAAATTTGGGAGAGGACTGGTAGTGTGGCCTGGCAAGGCCTGCGGGAGCTCAGGTAACAAACAGCTCAGAGGAAAACTCTGACGAAACCAGTTCCAGCCATCACAGAACAAGGGGTACATGCCCTTCTAAAGAAGGTCTTTTTCAAAACTCTCAGAAAGGCCTTTAAAATATAATACATGGAAGCAAAGTCTGCAACCAAAACAGGAGGTGTCCTGCCCCATCATTATTGTGAATTAGCCACTTGATCACTGACCGTCGCTTGAACATATAGGCACCGCAGCAGCAAATGGGTCTGGGTGATTGGAGGCCAGCTATTTGTCCTCTAGAGAGACAGAGCTATTAGGGTGATGTCTGGGTGAGTTATTGAAGGGGAGGGAGGCACTCATAGCGCAAAATGGGTCCTCGAAATAGTTTCTTGTGCGATGGCTCAGAAAGAAAAATGGGACTCCAGCCCCATTTGCTAATGTCTGCTGCATCTAGGCGGGGAGTGGGGTCTGTCCGTGAGCTTCATGTTGACACAGGTGCTGGGGAGACGTTGGAGAGGAGAAAACAGGCTGGAAACATTGCTGTCGGGATCAGCACTGGGGTGGGGAGTGGCTGCAGGGGAAGCAGCTGCATTTGGGCAGTGGAGGTGGGAGGAGGAAGAGCAGAGGCTTGCTGGGTTTCGAGCATCCAGCCCAGCTCTGTCTGCCCTTTGGGCCCTGGATCAGGTGGCCCTGGGTAGCGACTGGGGGGAGGGAGGAGGGAGGGAGCTCCTGGGGTCAGAACCACTCATCTGAGACTGGCTTTGCAGTGGATATCTTCATGTGTGAGGGGTGCACCAAGGTCATAGACTGGTGTAATGCCAAGTTCTTTTTTGTTTGTAATATTTCAAATTCCTGGTTCCCAGGTACTGATCACCAAAACAATCAGGTGGCAAGGACCTCTTTACCTCATATCTGCTTAGGAAAGGAGGTGTTTGCTGGCCTCCACCCTCACAGGAGCTGCCAAGAGCCTCTTCTCTTCTCCTGCAGCTCTCTCTTACCTCAGCTCTTACAAAGCACACCAGGAAGTCACTTTATTGCCTCCTTTCCATGGGAGAAAGAAGGAGGAATAATAATGAAAGCCCATATTTGTTGAAGACTTTACATTAGCCAGGCATTCACAGTGATCCTGAGGTGTAGCTGTTAATACTGGCCCCATTTTACAGATGAGGACACTGAGGTTCATTCACCCCTGCTTATTTCCTTCACAACGTGGATCACCACCTCTATTCATCTGGTTTATTTGTACCTTTGTCTGCCTGCCCGCATAGAGCGCACACTCTACGAGAGAGGACTTTTGCCTGTTTTGTTCACTGTGTAATGTCCAGGGCCTAAAAGTATGTGTGGCATATCACAGCTTCTCAATAGGTTGTATCTTTCGTCAGGTCTGGGATTTGATTTTACCCTACTTACAAGCTCATAATTTAGCCTGTTATTGTTTTGTGGGTGCTGGAAGGAAACACAAGACTCCCGGATCAGAAACAACAAAATGTATGACTCACAGCATGGCAAGTAGTATGAACTTCAACATGTTTGCCTCAGTTCCCTGTATCCCCAAGTCCCACAGGGCAACACAGAGGGATGCAGATGCATGCTTTATACATACTGGGTTTACATCACGGCTGAGGGACACTGAGCTTGGGGAACCCAGCATTTTGTAGCAGGCAGTAAGTGTGCCTACTCTTTGTCCCAGAGGTGACATTAATTCATCCCTCAAGATTCCTCGCTGCAAACGTAACCCTGAGAAATGTCGCAGATAAAGAGCACTCATGGTCTTGCATTCTTAGCATGGCCAGCAACAAATACAGGTGCACAAGAGACCCATGGAGGAATGTCTCCCAATATCCTCCCCTCTCTGCACTTCTGAACTGCACCTGGGTACTTGGCAGGGCTACCTTGTATTTGTTTCTCTTTAATGCATAGGCCTTGCCTCCTTATCTGATCTAGACTATGAACTTAATGGGGACAATCCCCCCTGCATAATTTGTGGTCCTCATAACTGTCCAAGTTTGTTGCACACAGCAGCTGCTTAGTAAACAACAAAGACAATGACAATGACAGCAGCAGCAGGCTTTGGAGTCACAGACCTGGGTGTGAATGTCAGCTCTGATTCTAACTCATGTTGTGACCTTGGGCAATTTGCTTCACCCCTCTAAACCTGTTTCCTCGTCTGTAAAATGGGCACAAGACAAGGTATTTATTTCAGAGGGTTCTTGGAATTTAAATAAATTAATCCAAATGTGGCAAATAGAAAAGTGCCTGGCATGTAATAAATATTCAATAAATGTTAGGTATTTATTATTGCAATTATTATTACTGAGCCCCGATGTGCCAGGCACTTTAATAATCAGTTTAAAAAATATAATCCTCATCTTATTTGAGCATAATAGATGTTATTATCCCTTTTTTGTACAAAAGGAAACAGGTTCAGAAAGATTAAAGTAACTTTTACACAAAGTGGCAGAGTGGAGTTTTGAGTACTCTGTGCTATTTCTGAATGGTTTCATCCTTTCTGAAAGAGTGGAATTGGTGACACTTTTTTTTTAACATCTTTATTGGAGTATAATTGCTTTACAATGGTGTGTTAGTTTCTGCTTTATAACAAAGTGAATCAGTTATACATATACATATATCCCCATATCTCTTCCCTCTTGCGTCTCCCTCCCTCCCACCCTCCCTATCCCACCCTTCTAGCTGGTCACAAAGCACCAAGCTGATCTCCCTGTCCTATGTTGCTGCTTCCCACTAGCTATCTATTTTACATTTGGTAGTGTATATATGTCCATATACACACTACCACTCTCTCACTTTGTCCCAGCTTACCCTTCCCCCTCTCCATGTCCTCAAGTCCATTCTCTAGTAAGTCTGCGTCTTTATTCCCGTCTTGCCCCTAGGTTCTTCATGACCATTTTTTTTTTTTTTTTAGGTTCCCTATATATGTGTTAGCATACGGTATTTGTTTTTCTCTTTGTGACTTACTTCACTCTGTATGACAGACTCTAGGTCCATCCACCTCACTACAAATAACTCAATTTCTGGCGACACCACTTTTAAATGAAATGCTTGGAGACCCTCACAGCCACCAAGCCACCGAGTTCCCCAGAAACCTGGCCTGAGGGAGTAGAGGGGGGAGAAGCTGAAGGGGAGAGCTGGGGTTGGGGCTGGCTTTTTGAGGAGCTGAGGGTGAGAACAGTGTGTTGAAGGAGGGCCAAAGCAGAATTAAATCCAAATGCAGGTGATTTCACTGTGGTTGGGAAAATAACAGCTTTCTGGCCAGAGAATGGAAACCCCTCCCACCAGAGGCAGTGGGGCCCAGGCTCCCAGCAGCTGGGAAGGCTCCTGCACCACCACAGCAAGCAGGTCTCCCGGATCCAGTGTTTGCTTCCCTTTCTCCTGGGATTTATGCAGAGAGGGCTGCAGAGCAAGAAACCATCAGAGACCAAATAAAACCAATTCAAGGCCAAACAGATGCTCTCTTCTTAAAGGTGTTCAGGGTGACTTAATCTGCAACAGAGCTGCTTGTCACCCCTCCCTAATTTGGGGGCCTCCTGTTGGGGAGAGTTCATCCCCTTCTCTTGGGATATGAGCCAGCTGGGATAGATGCTTCACTCAAAGACACCTGTGCATTTTGTCCCAGATCTAAGCTCCCTGCGAAGGGTCTTTGAACTCATCAAGCAACTCCAGGAAGTGGAAGAGGATCAAAGAACACAAGAGAATCGTCATTTAAGGGTCTTTGAAAGTCTAGTTGGATGTGCTGTGAAGAGGGAAGAGGCAGCTTCCTTGCCCAAGGGCTTCGTACAGAGAGAAGAGCTGTGAGGCCTCAAAAAGGACCACTTGCACCATCGTTCCCCGGGCACAGGAGTGGGGCTTATAACATGCAGATTAGTGGGCCCCCTCTCAGACCCTCCACATCAGAATCTCTGGGGCTGGGTCCCCACAGTTAGCATTTCGAACAAGCTCTCCAGGTGAGTCACGCATGGGTTCTAGAGGGCTTTAGCCTTATCTCTACTACATACTGGCTGTGTGATCTTGGGTAAGCTATTTAACTCTCTGAGCCTTAGTTTCTTCCTTATAGAGTGGAATAAAAATAGAACCTCCTTCACAACACTATTGGGAGGATTAAATGAGATTTTTTATGTCTCATTCAACATGGTAGTTTTTATTAAACTTCTTGTCCCCCTGCCATGCATTTTTTTTCTGCTTCTTTTCAGTGGGAAATGCAAACTTATTTTTCTCTATTTGATGCACCCCCTTTCTTCTCACTGACAGGTGTTTGGCCCCTCTAAACACTTGTTAAAAACAGTGTTAAAAACCTGGGCAAAGCAGAGGCTCCGTGTATAGTGGCTACAGATGGCTACCACATGGCATGCTTCTCTTGAGAAGTGCCTACCTGGCAGTGCCCCCTTTCAGATTGCCTTCTCATCCCTCCCCACGGTTAGAACTTAGGCATCCAGCGTTGCGTCTCTGTGTGGCCCTCCTCTCTGTCAGGGCTACGGACCCTGAGTTAGTCTTGTGGCTGCATAATGTTGCAGCCTGTGTTATCGATCTCTTGTGAGTTTGGTTAATGGGAGTTAATTCTTCAAGAATATTCCCCCCTGTGTGGGCTGACAAAATACAGTTTGTTAATTTCTGAAACTGAAAGCCGGCTCCCAGACCGAAGTTGACCCCATGGAGGAACAGGTCCTGTCTTTGATGGTCATTTGAACATGATTTCATCCAGATTCTTTCTTTCGAGGTAAGAGGGGTGCAAGTGGTTCCCTCTGCTGAGGTGTTGTCCCAGAGATTGCTGTTACTCATAAGACATGAAGAGTTATTTGACTTTTGGAAGCAGGGGGTAAAGGTGGCTGCACGTTAGGATCACCTGGTTAGTTTTAAAACAGATTCCTGGGCCCTGCTCACAGAGATTCTGATTTAACTGGTATTAGCAGGTTTTAAAAGCACCCCACCCAGGCGATTCTAAAGAGTCAGGGCTGGGAACCACTGCTTTAAACTATGTGAATTTGCTCATTCCACAAATATAGGCATACCTCATTTTATTGTGCTTTGCAGATATTGTGGGTTTTTTTTTTAAACAAATTGAAGATTTATGGCAATCCTGCATCAAGCAAGTCCATTGGTGCTATTTTTCCAACAGCACTTGCTCACTTCATGTCTCTGTGTCACATTTTGGTAGTTCTCACAATACTTCAAACTTTCCCATTATTATTATATTTGTTATGGTGATCTGTGATCAGGGATCTTTGTTACTGTTGCAAAAACATTACAACTTGCTGAAGGCTCAGATGATGGTTAGCATTTTTTAGCGATAAAGTGTTTTTAAATTAAGATATGTACATTGTTTTATAGACATAATGCTATTGCATACTTAATAGACTACAGTATACTTTAAACATAGCTTCTATATGCCATGGGAAACCAGAAAATTAATGTGAGTGACTTTATTGCTATATTTGCTTTATTGCAGTGGTCTGGAACTAAACCCACAGTACCTCCTAGGTATGCCTGTATTGAGTGCTTATCATGTACCAGGCACTCTTATAGGCCCTGGGAATACAGCCATGAACAAAAGTGACAAAAATCCCTACCCTCATGGAGTTTATGTTTTAATGGGAAAGACAGATAATAAATAAGATAATTATATATATTATATATGTAAAATGTTAAATGATGGTAAGTACAATGGAGAAAAATAAAGGAAGTTAGGAGGGAATGGCAGGAGTGATGTGTGAGGCACTTTGAATTAGGGTGGTTGTTTTAGTCTGATTGGGCTACTATAACAGAAATACCATAGACTGGGTGGCTTAAGCAACAAACACTTATTTCTCACAGTTCTAGGGGCTGCAAAGTCCAGGATCAAGGTGCCAGCAGATTTGGTATCTGGTGAGAGCCTGCTTCCTAGTTCGGAGATGGCTGTCTTCTCCCTGTGACCTCACACAGCAGAAGGGGTGAGAGACCTCTCTGGGGTCTCTCTTATAAGGGCACTAATCCCATTCATGAGGGCTCCACTCTCAGGACCTAATCACCTCCCAAAGGCCCCACCTCACTATCATCACATTGGGAGTTAGAATTTCAACATATGAATTTTGGGGGGACACAAACATTTCCTTGACCACAAAACTTCATGGAGAAAGGGACAATTAAGGAAGACCTGAAAGAAGTTCCTGGGTTGAGCCATGCAGATTTCTGGAGGAAGAGTCTTCTTGGCAGGGGGAATAGCCAGTGCAAAGAGCTCAAGTCAGGAGTGTGCTTGGTGTTCTAGGAAAAACAAGGAGCCTGGTGTGGCCGGAGGGAAGTAAGGGGGAGAGTGGTAGATAGAGAGCTCATGGTGGCAGTGGTAGCAGGTGGACAAGTTGCTCAGGGCCATGTAGGCCCTTGTAGGATAGATTTTTACTTTGAGTGAGATGAAAAGACATTGGATGGTTTTGAGCAGAAGAGTGGCATGATCTGACTTATGAAGGTCACTCTGGCTGCTGTGGGGAGGCTAGACTATGAGGAGCAAGGATGGAAAGAGGCTGTGTGGGAGGTCAGGGGAGTGTTCGGATTTGTCTGGGTGTTCTTGTCCCCTCTTATTGTTTCCCCTTGTGGGAATGGCAGTTGTTGGGGGAGTTCGTGACCCTGGACTTTGTGCCACAAGGTTAAAGGGAGAAATAAATCTGATATGAAAGTGTGCCTAACATTTACAGATGTGGCTTCTCTGGATTAAGAGCCCAACAAACACATCATGGCAATTTCTCATCCTCTTTTGTCTCTTATTCCGCCTCAGATTCCCCTCCCAACCTATTCCTTGAGGATTCCTAGATATATTTTTTCCCTGCAGTGACCTAGGTCTCTTATCCTGCTTTACCTCCCGCTTTTGACAGAGAGATAAAGGCTTCTGCATTGATGTGAGTGGAGACCTTATTATAGCGCCACCTGTGAAACAGCAACGGGCAGTAGAGATGCTTAACGTGTAAAATGTTCGTTGCGCTGGGAAAAATCAATACCATAAATGTTGACTTAATGGGACCCCTTGGGGAAGGGGACTCTGGGCAATGTAACATTCTAGTTGATTGAAACGTAACCCACTCCTCACCCCTGCTTTTTTTCCTCCCTTTTTTTTTTTTTTTGCACATTAGTTCTTGTTTCTGAGTCTAAAAATAATGGATTTTACCGTGTGCTTATCAGGTGCCAGGCACTGTGCTAGGTGTTTTACAGACCATTGTCTTATTTAATCCCAGCAACAACTGATGATATAGACGTTATCATTATCCCCATTTTAAAGTTGAGGAAATTGAGGCTCAGAGAAATTAAATAAGTCACCCAAGGTGGCGCAGCTGGTAAATGGCTGAGCCCATCTGATACTGAAGATCAGCCTATCAGTGTTTGTCCCTCACGGACTCTTCCTGAGCTCCAGGCAGGGTCTCAGTGCTACTGTGCCGGCCACCTGGGAGATGGTCAGGGTCAGTGATGCAGGCAGGGAGGGAGCTCAGGGGCACGGGCTGTGCAGTGGAAGGCCTGGGAACAAGGTCCATTTATTATGATTATTTTTTAAAAATAAAAGCCCCAACATCAGCTTGTTTTCTTGTTATTAGACTCTTCTAGTGGACTGTGGAAAAGCAATGTTTAGTTCGTTGATAACAGTGTTATAATGTTACTATAAGTGGTAAAGCTCCTTAATTTGGTATACCTAACTTTTATTTTTTGCAGGGGGTGGGTAGTGGTGGGGTGGTAGGCAGTGGTGCAAGGAAACGAACCTGAATTAGCTATAAATCTGAAATCCAGGCTCTTTTCAGTAGGCAGTTTCATTCCTTTCAGTCACAGTTGGTAACAGGAGCTAATGTTACCAAAGTGGCAAAGTGAGAGCCTATTTTAATAAATAGATAAGAAAAATCATTCATTGTTCTATGCAAATGGATTCTTCCCTAGTTAAAAAATGTCTGAAAATGTTTACTTTTTTCAAAAGAATAAAAGCTCTCCTTGCCATTTAGTTTATCCTACTCCTTTGCTTACCAAAGCCAGTTTTCACAGATCAAAGCACAAGACACTGATCTCAGCTCTGGTCTGAATTCCTGCAAAATTTGAATGAGAATTTCTGTTCTGGATAGCTTCCCTCTGCCCCTTCAGACCCTCTCTCCATCCTTCTCCACCCTGCACTCTGCCTCGGGAGGGGAGGCTGACCTGTAGGGATGACATCAAAGGCCTGACCATCTTTAGTCAGGCCTAGAGATGGTAAAGGCATCCCCCACTCCTGTTACTAGCCCTAGGTACCCTGCCCCCACCTTTACTCTCCAAAATACCCATTTTGAGTGTGCCATCTACTCCCTGCTGGGACCCTGACTGATACAGGTTTTGAGTGATGTCTCTATCTTTATTCCACCTACAGGTCTGAGACATCAATTTCAAGGTGTTAACGACCACACTACTAATCTGAATATACAAAGCTCCGTACAAGTCCAATGATTGGGTAGTGTCAGGGAACACAGGGACAAAGGAACAATCATCACCTGGCCATCAGGTTCCAGTGATGTGGGTTTCAGGAATCTGGGTATGGATAGATCATGACTGGGCAAAATATAGTTCCAGATCAAGGGGTAATGGTAACCTGTCTGGCCTCTTTGCTTCCCTATCAAGATCCTTCCGGCTAGGCCTTGGGTCTCAGGCATGGGGTTAAGGCAGGAGACCGCTGTGGACTGGATTCAATGCCCACAGTTGGTCCAAGGAGCAGGATAGAAACACCTGGTTCAAGTAAGGGACTTAGGAAAGGAGTTTGAGTCAAGAATCAGACAGTGTGACCCAGGAAAACACTAGTTCGTGAACTCTTTGAGGGAAGACATTGTGTGACTACCTTGCTCACTGCTGTACTCTCATGAGCACCCAGCCAATAGACTGGCAAGTAGTAGGCATTCTATAAATATCTGAGTGAATGATTGAATACAAGATGATGAAAGAACATGCTGACCAATGCACAAAGAAGTTAGGGGGTTACCTTAGGGAGAAACCTGTCCCAAGTAGGGAGGTCAATGTTTGGAAATGAGAGCTGTAATTTACCTTCCTTGGCTATAAGAGCCCCAGCCATGCACTGCACACAATCCTTTGGGCAAATTAGCCTACCAAAGCCAAGGACCAGAACCCATGGTCAGTATGCCCACTGCAAGTTTTCTTTTTTTTAACTTTTTATTTTATATTGGAGTATAGTTGATTGACAATGTTTTGTTAGTTTCAGGTGTACAGCAAAGTGATTCAGTTATACATATACATGTATCTATTCTTTTTCAAATTCTTTTCCCATTTAGGTTCTTACATAATACTGAGCAGAGTTCCCTGTGTTATACAGTAGGTCCTTGTTGGTTATCCACTTTATTTTATTTTTAAATATTTATTTATTTGGCTGTGCCGGGTCTTAGTTGCAGCATGCGGGATCTTTTAGTTGCGGCATGTGGGATCTAGTTCCCTGACCAGGGATTGAACCTGGGCCCCCTGCATTGGGAGTGAGGAGTTTTAGCCACTGGACCACCAGGGAAGTCCCTGGTTATCCATTTTAACTATAGCATGCCCACTGCTAGTTTTAAATAGAGAAGATTTTGTGAAAATGGGGATCTGATTTGACGAAGGTTTTCTTGGAGCTTAAGTAGCTATTTGAAAATGCAGGGAGATTTTTTTCTACTGAAAACAAAATGTGCCCGTAAGGTCTCTTTTACTAGAAACATGGGGAATGCCTTTTTCGGCATTCTTGTCGAAGAACACAAGATCACATAAAAGATCTAGTGGCAAATCAGTGCCTTATAGTTCTGTTGACACTTCTGCTGGCAGGGCTAATAGTTTTACTTAACAGTACAATGTGCAATTGGAATGTTTTAGGTTTTAAAAGTGAGTCTGTATGTATTTAGGGGATCTTTGCTTTATCATTTCTTCCTAGACAGGCCTCCTGAGGACTTCTACCTGGCAATGATTGATGGGGAGGAGGGCAATTAAAGTCAAACTCTGTGCTTTCAATTAAGAAGACAAGTTACAGCTCTGGAAGGCTGGGTGTTTGGGATACATCAGATCATTCATCTGGGGAGCCTTTTCAAATTTACAGACACCTGTACCTTCCCATCCCATGTTGATAACAGTCAGTTGGGAATCACCAATTTAAACTTCGTATCAATTTGAACCAGCCTTTCCCCTTCCAAAGATCTGAAATGGGAGGTTAGCCTGAATTCCAAGAAAAGCATGAACAGTGGTGTGGGAGAGGTTGGGTCAGTGAAGTTTTAGGCTCAACCAATGGTAATGGATTATGGCGATCCAGAGTGAATGTCCTCCTTTCCACTCAACCCCTGAGCTTTTAACATTTCAGGTCAGCCTAGGCACCTGGAGCTGGTGGGAGAGAGCACCTTCACAGCCCTGCTGAGCACCAGCAGACAAAAAAAAAAAAAAAATGAGGTCATGCCTTTTTTTTACACAATTTTAATGTAATCCTCACCAGCATTAGTGAAAATTGCTTTTTGGTGGCTGGAGGGAAGCAAAGAGCACTTGACTGTCTTAACGTCCTCATCCCTGACAGCCTCTGTTAAAATGGAAAATTGTTGAGATGGGAAGATCAGCTTCAGAGACTGACGGGGCAGCAGGTTCAAATCAACCTTGATTAATCCATCTTCTTTGAAAATTGGTTGTGTAAAATGGTCAAGGTCATAAGGAGACACTTCAGTCCCCAGATCCTGTTCACAGAGTGATGGTTCTGTCTCGTTCATGTAGACACTAAATGTGCCATAATTATGGTGGGGGGAAGGGATTCAGAAAAGGAAAAGGAAGGTATAGAAGGCAGGGAGGGAGGGAGAAGAGTTTAGAGATCAGGGATGAAAGTAAAAGAGGGAGGGGGTGGAAAAAAGTGAGGAGAAAAGAAACGGGAGGTGGGGGAGGGGCGTTATAATTCAGCCCCAGCAGGTGCTGATAGAGCCACAAGGGCACGCTGGGAGCAAGCGCCGGGGAGCTGAGGAATAAAACCTAGATTAGGAGGAAGGGAAAACGGCATAAAATCCAGGTGTGTGTGTGTGGGGTGGGGGGACCGACAGTCCAAATACCAAGTCCCAACAAGAAGGGAGCAGCTTTCATTGCACGGAGGCTGTGGGGCTCTGTACTTATGGAAAGGATGACAGGAGTGCAATTGTGGGGTGCATGGCAGAGATGGTGACTATGGCCACTTCTATACCTGCCTGCCTAGGAGTTCCTCAGAACAGGGCCCACTGTAGCCCCAAGATTAGCATCGTGTAGGTTGGGGCCTAGTGGGGACAGAAGCTGCCAGCGCCCACAGGGCCTGGGTAGACATGGAGAGGCCAGCGGCACAACTGTCTGTGCTGTTTAGGAGGCCTTCCTGCCGAAGGGCTGCAGAGGCCTTGTTCTGGCCCCAGACAGGCTGAGTGATTCCCAACATCCTGGTAGCTGTGTGGGCCGCACCTAAACAGCACTGGCCCTGCTTTCCCCTCGTTTGCCAGGAGAGGGAGGCACAGCCTGCTGACCTCACCCAAATCTCAGGCTCTTGCCTGGGCCTGGGACAGCATGAGGACTGCAGTTGGAGGAGAGGGAGCCTAAGAAACAAGGGTGGGTGGGGCAGAGAGGAGAAAGGCTGGAAGAAGAAAAAAAAACAAGGTACAAGCAGAAGTTGTAGAGTCACAGATTTAGGAAGTTGGAGAAACGGAAGGATCCTTATGGCAAGAGAAGGAAAGAGCAGAGTCCCTCCTTCCGCATCTCTCCCACTTTGAACCTATTATCGATTTCTGAACAAGAGTCTTATTCTCTAGTGATGATTTATGAGCAGAATGGTTTTATGGATTCTCTGCTAATTTGACCCTGAGTAATTTCTTTTGCCTCAATGATGGTAGATGGCATACTCTAGTTGTAATTGTTCTAAAAACGCTAACTGTTTCTCAGATCCATCCCATGTGCGGCATCTAGGATTTTTCTGGATCGTGGTTGTAGTGGTGATGGTACTGGAGTGCTGAAGACATCGAGTGGTTTCTGAAGCCTCATCCTTTCACGTACATTAATCCGTTTCGACATGATCAAAGGCAGTGGGCTGCCCAGCCAGCCTGGTTCCGCCTATATATGTGGGTCCTCAGCTGCTCCACTAATCAGGATCTTTTTAAAAGATCTGGCTACTCAGTTACCCTGTTCTCCAAGGTGGGGAGGTGTGGTTGGCTTCTCTTGCCAGATGTGCTAGCTGCTTCTTGCAGTGCCCCAGGGAGCCAGGCGTCAGTGGCTCTATTTACTGTTTCAGAAAGGATTGGATACGTCTGTGCTCTGTGCTTTACGTGTTGCTTCTGGCTGACTGCTTGCAGCAGGCTGAAAAAGCCAAACACCACAAATATTTGTCTGAGGTGGTTGTTATTTAGAATCTCTGATGTCAAGGGAAGCAAAATTAATGCTAAAAGCAGGAAGAGTCTCTCCTTGGCCTTGGGAATGCACGTGGCTGTACTTGATTAATCCCACATGTTTGGTAACCATCCGGCGTTTACTGGAACACTTAATAACATTTTAAGCTCTTTCTTAGTAGAAAGAAGAGGTTACTGCCCTTTCCATTGGTAGTCAACAAGCATGTCTCTGGAGCTACGTGGTATATTAGAAGGAGCACTGGATTGAGGGTCGAAGTACTGGTTCTATCAGGTATCAACTTGGTGAACTTGGACACCTGGGTCTTAATGTTCTCATCTGTAAAATGGCATTGTTGGTCTAGTGCAGTGTTTCTCAAACTTTCACATGCATTGGAATCACCTGGAGGGCTTGTCAAATCGCAGATCTTTTTTTTCTTTTCCATTATGGTTTATCACGGGATATTGAATATAGTTCCCTGTGCTATACAGTAGGACCTTGTTGTTTATTTTATATATAGTAGTTTGTATCTGCTAGTCCCAAACTCCTAATTTATCCCTCCCCCACCCCCTTTCCCCTTTGGTAACCATAAGCCTCAGAGTTTCTGATTCAGAAGGTGGAGCCTAAGAATTTGCATTTCCATAAATTCCCAGGTGATGCTGATGTGGCTGGTCTGGGGACAACACTTTGAGAATCACTGGATTAGATGATCTCACCAAGATGGTTTCTTTCTGAAACGTTGCGATTGTGTGACTGTGTGGAGTGTGGAGCATGGTGGGGAATAGTCAGAGGAAATGGAAGCCCAGCTCTGGGCCACTATTTTAGCCAGAGTTAGAGGTAGCATCCAGTGTGTGACCCAAGGGGCACAGTAAATGAGTTCCTTTCCTAGTGTACCACATGCCTGAAATCTTTACCACAAGTCTCTTGGTTGGCTTAAGGTCCCTGTTAGAATATTAATATGCTCGCTGGGAAGAGAAGGCATATACTATCAACAGTCATTAGTTTCCTGAATCCACTCCCATCGTTCAGCAGGTCCTGGAGGCCTGGGATATAGGACAGACAGGTTTTGCATAGGTAAGACAAGGGCTGTAGCAAGGCTTGCTTCTTGGAGAAGGTCTGCCTAGATAAGGTATCATAGTGGGGGCTCTGACTAGCACGAGGACAGTGGGTACCTAAGACCTTGAATAGTGATAAAAACCAACCTTTTAAAACCAGATAATCTTTGAAGCAGTGTATATTAAGAGAATATAAATGCTGATAGGCATTGGCAAAGGAAACTAACAATTGCCATACAGTATGCAAAGTTCTAGGAGAGAAGAAAACACAGAGGCCACAGGGAGTGACCATAGGAGCTACAGAGGGCGGGGACTTTACTGCCCTGTATGGCAATGGGATACAGGGACTACCCATGACAGAACTGTTTCAAAGTTAAAGTTTGTCATCATTGCTGTCTTTACCCTCTTTTATTTATTGAAAACTCAATACGTGGCAGATATCATACTATACTATATGCTTCATGTGAGTCATTACATCTAATATTCATGAAAAATATATGAAGTATTATTGACTTTTACTTATGAGGAAACAGATTCAGAGAGGTCAAGTGGCTTGCTCATGGTCACACAGCCGATAAGTAGCAGAGTTGAGATTAAAACCTCTGCCTACCTAATACCAAAGATAGCACTTAGGAAATCAACTTTATTTAGTAACAATTTACATACAATAAACTGCACCCATTGAAAGAGTGCAATTCAATGAGTTTTGACATATGAATATACCCATGAGACCAACACCATGACCACGGTATAGAACATATCCATCACCTCCAAAAGCTTCCTCCTTCCCTTTTGCTGTCAATCTTTGCCGCCTGCCCAGCCTCAGGCAACCACTGATCTGCTTTCTGTTGCTCCAGATTAGTTTGCATTTCCTAGACTTTTATATAAACGGAATCTTGCATTACGTAGTAATGTATCGTCTGTCTTCCTTCACTCAGCAGTCTGAGATTCATCCATACTGTTGCATGGATCAGTGGTTCATTCCTTTTTATTGCTGAGTAGTATTTCATTGTAGGGATATATCACATTTTTAATTCATTCACTTGTTGATGGACTTCTTTTTTTAGTTTTTGGTTGTCATGAATAAAGCTCTGTGACTATTTGTGTACAAGTCTTTGTGCAGACACATATTTTCATTCTCTTAGGGAAGTGACTTTTGATTTCAGCTCTGACATGTAAAGAGATTGGAAATCATCACTCCCATCAGAAGGCAAACTGCCATCCGCAAATCTGCAGAGACAGGTACATATAGAGAGATACAGCATTTGAGATTTGCTGACATGGAGCAGAAGTCACTGGACTCCATAAGCAGTAGGATCACTTACTTGGCTAGTAATTTGGACAAATTGCTAGAGGCTGTATGTGGGCTAGCGTGAGAGTGAGAAACTCCTGGGGGCCACAGTCCAAGTGGGGCCCCCCCAACATGTCTACAGGTTTTCCCCCCAGGAACTCCACCAGGCTCTCAAAGTGAGGATCTGAGAAAGATGCTCTCCTGGCCCTGACTGGGGAAGGGGAGGAGGAGCCATTGCAACACACAGCTGCAGCTTGATCCATGACAAAGGCCTCCTCTTTTGGGAAAAACATCAACCATTGGGTGATACTGAAACTTTATCCCACTTGGGAGAAGGGGGTTGCTTTCTACCCCCATTCCAGCCAGCTCCAGCATTCCTATCACACTTTAAAACAAAACAAAACAAAACTCGAAAAGAACAAAATAGCCAAGAAGGGACAGGGTTTTAAAGAAATAGATTGGGAATGCTGCAGCTAGGGAAGGGAGTTGGGGACAGGGTAGAAAGACTTCTATGCCCCTGAAGGAAGGACAGAAATACTTGTGAAGGCCACATCCTAGAGATGCAGGCCCACTAAAAGACTGAGACTTAATCAGGAGATTATAGAATGCTCCCTTCCCCCACAAACTACCACCACACCAACCAGTCTCTGGTATACTGTCAGCGGGTTATAGCTGAAAGAGCTGTGAGACACAGACATTCTCTAAGGAGGCATACTTGGGGAAGACCAAGGTCAAAAGGAAACAAAAACAAGGACACTAGAGGAATTTGAAGCCCCATAAATACACTAATAATCTATTTACTTTAGTTTCTATTGATACAACATGTCCGGTGGTCAACAAAAAATTACAAAGTATGCCAAAAAGCAAGAAAAAAAAGTCTGAAGAGACAGATCAACCATCAGAACCAGACTCAGATATGACACAGGTATTAGAATCATCAGACAGAGAATTTAAAATAACTATGATTGATATGTGAAGGGCTCTAATGGAAAAAGTAGACAGCATGCAGGAACAGATGGGTAATACAAGCAGAGAGATGAAGATTATAAGAGTCAAAAGGAAATGCTAGAAGTAAAAAACAGTAACAAATGAAGAATGCTTTCAGTGGGCTTGTTGGCAAAGTCGACATAGCTGAGGAAAGAATCAGTGACTGTGAAGACAGGTCAGTAGAAACTTACCAAACTGAAATGCAAAGAGAAAATAATTACTACTAGTACTACTAGTACTACTAGTACTACTACTAGTACTACTACTAGTACTACTACTAGTACTACTACTAGTACTAGTAGTACTACTACTAGTACTACTACTAGTACTACTACTAGTACTACTAGTACTACTACTAGTACTACTATTAGAACAGAACATTCAGGAACTCTGGTACAATATCAAAAGGTGTAACATTTCTCTTAGGTAAGTACCTGTGGTAGGCAGAATTCTAAGATGGCCCTCAAGATTCCTACTCTATGGTCTACATGTCCCGTATAATTCCCTCCATTGAATGTGGGTGAGAACTGGGAATATGATGAGAGATCACTCCTATGATTAGATCACATTATATGGCAAAGGTGAAGGGATTTTTCAGATGTAATTAAGGTCTCTGGTTGACTTTCAGTTAATCAAATGGAGATTATCCTGGGTGGGCCTGACCTAATCAGGTGAGCCCTTAAAAGAGAGTCTGTAATAGGCAACTGCAAAGATATGAATTCTGTAGACAACCATATAATCTTGGAAGAGAACCCCAAACCTCAGATGAGACTGCAACCCTGGTTGACACTTTGATTGCAACCCTCTGAGACCCTGAAGAGAGGACCCAGTTAAGCCACATCCAGACTCCTGAACCATGAGAAATGTGAGATTATAAATTTATGTTGTTTTCAGCCACTAAGTTTGTAGTAATTTATTATGCAGCATAGAAAGATTAATGCAGTACCTATGGATGAAATTCTGGGGTCAAAGGATAATTGTATATTAACTTTGTAAGAAACTGCCAAACGATTTTCTAAAAAAGTTATATCTTTTCACATTCCCACTAGCGATGTATGAGAGTTTCACTTGCCAACATTTGGTATTGTCAGTCTTCTGAATTTTAGCCATTCTAGCGGGTATGGAGTGATATCTCATTATGGTTTTTTCCCAAATTAATTAGTTAATTAATTAATTTTTGGCTGTGTCGGGTCTTCGTTACTGCATGTGGGCTTTCTCTAGTTGCGGTGAGTGGGGACTACTCTTCGTTGCCGTGCATGCGCTTCTCATTGCGGTGGCTTCTCTTGTTGCGGAGCACAGGCTCTAGGTGCATGGGCTTCAGTAGTTGTGGCATGCAGGCTCAGTAGTTGTGGCTCGCGGGCTCTAGAGCGCAGGCTCAGTAGTTGTGGCGCATGGGCTTTGTTGCTCCGTGGCATGTGGGATCTTCCCGGACCAGGGATTGAACCTGTGTCCCCTGCATTGGCAGGCGGATTCTTTTTTTTTTTAAAACATCTTTATTGGAGTATAATTGCTTTACAATGGTGTGTTAGTTTCTGCTGTATAACAAAGTGAATCAGTTACACATATACATATGTTCCCATATCTCTTCCCTCTTGCGTCTCCCTTCCTCCCACCCTCCCTATCCCACCCCTCTAGGAGGTCACAAAGCACCGAGCTGATCTCCCTGTGCTATGCGGCTGCTTCCCACTAGCTATCTATTTTACATTTGGTAGTGTATATATGTCCATGCCACTCTCTCACTTCATCCCAGCTTACCCTTTCCCCTCCCCGTGTCCTCAGATCCATTCTCTATGCCTGTATCTTTATTCCTATGCTGCCCCTAGGTTCTTCAGAACCTTTTTTTTTTTTAGATTCCATATATATGTGTTAGCATATGGTATTTGTTTTTCTCTTTCTGACTTACTTCACTCTGTATGACAGTCTCTAGGTCCATCCACCTCACTACAGATAACTCAATTTTGTTTCTTTTTATGGCTGAGTAATATTCCGTTGTATATATGTGCCACATCTTCTTTATCCATTCATCTGTTGATGGACACTTAGGTTGCTTCCATGTCCTGGCTATTGTAAATAGAGCTGAAATGAACATTATGGTACATGACTCTTTTTGAATTATGGTTTTCTCAGGGTATATGCCCAGTAGTGGGATTGCTGGGTTGTATGGTAGTTCTATTTTTAGTTTTTTAAGGAACCTCCATACTGTTCTCCATAGTGGCTGTATCAATTTACATTGCCACCAATATTGCAAGAGGGTGCCCTTTTCTCCACACCGTCTCCAGCATTTATTGTTTGTAGATTTTTTGATGATGGCCATTCTGACTGGTATGAGATGATATCTCATTGTAGTTTTGATTTGCATTTCTCTAATGATTAATGATGTTGAGCATCCTTTCATGTGTTTGTTGGCAATCTGTATATCTTCTTTGGAGAAATGTCTATTTAGGTCTTCTGCCCATTTTTGGATTGGGTTGTTTGTTTTTTTGATATTGAGCAGCATGAGCTGCTTGTAAATTTTGGAGATTAATCCTTTGTCAGGCAGGCGGATTCTTAACCACTGCGCCACCAGGGAAGTCCCTCATTATGGTTTTAATCTGCATTTCTTTGTTGAGAATCTTTTCATGGGCTTGTTGGCCGTTCATATATCTCCTTTTGTGAAGTGTCTGTTCAAATGTTATGCCCATGTCTTAATTGAATTTTTTCTTACTCTTTTTATACTTTGGGTAAATGTCCTCTGTCAGGCTTGGTTATTGCAAATATTTTCTCTCATTCTGTGCCTTGAGTTTTCATTTTCTTAATGGGGCCCTGAACCATATGAGAGTAAGTTATATATATCATCATGATCATGGCCTCTTAATACTTCAGTGGATACTTCCTAAGGATAAGAATATTCTCTTACATAACCACAGTATAATTATCAACTTCAGGAAATTTAATACAGCTACAACATTTTATCTAACCCACTGACTCTATGCCAGTTTTTTCAGTTGGTTAAATAGTGTTTTCACAGCATTATTTGACCCTCCAGTACAGGATCCAACCTAGAGTCAGGTATTGCTTTTCGTTGTCATGTCTCTTTAGCTTCTTTTAATCTGGAATATTTCCAAAGCCTTTGTCTTTTATGACACAGACATTTTTGGAGAATAAAGTCCTTTTTAAAAAATATAACATTCCTCAGTTTGGGTTTGTCTGATGTTTCCCCATGGTGAGATTCAGGTGATGCATCCTTAGCTGGAAAACTACCTGAGCGATGCTGGGTTCTTCTCAGGGCGTCACAGAAGCACATGATAGCTATCTGCCCTTCATTGATAGTGCCAATCCTGATCACCTTGACCAGGTGTTATCCATTTTTCTACTGTATGCTTACTGTTATTTCCCTTGCAAATCATAAGGAATCCATGGGAATAGTGTTCCATGTGCAGGGCATAGAAAGTACAGAGCCCCGAAGCAAGAATATACCTGGAGTGTTGGCAAAACAGCATGGAAGCAGTGTGGCAGCAGTGGAGTGGATGAGGGTGAGGCCAGTAGGAGAAAAGATCAGAGAGGTAGGAGGTGGCAGACTGTGAGGGCTTCTGAGGCCATTGTAAAGAATTTGGCTTTATACTGACCCAAATGGGAAGTGACTGAAGGTTGAGAAGGAGCTGCCTGTCATTATTTGTTTTTTTGTTACTTTTATTATTTAAAGGCCCCAAGTTTGGAGGGCCTGGGTTTCAGTGAAGGAACCCATTCCCAGAATTGGGCAGCAAGTGGGGACTTAAATTAAGGGACAAGGCAGAAGCCTAAAGAAGTGCTGGGGCCCAAGATCTTTAGTAGACCAACAGGATGTGGTGGTGAACCCCCGAGCACTGTTAGAGGCCCCTTTGGACTTCCTGCCACTGGTCTGCATGAGAGTTAGAACCTAAGTGGGGCTTAGTCTGGTGATGGGGGCAAATGAGCCATTTGTGAGGAGAGAGGAGCTGCAAGGACCCAGAACCAGGCAGGTCCCAATCCCTAGCAGCTGACTCTGTTTTCCATGGTGAGAACTCAATAAATTTGACAAATAAATCCATCCTCATGGTAGAAGTCCAACCACCTCTCTCATGCCAGGCACCCATTTCCACTTTCCACTCCCTCCCTCAATTGCCAAATGTGTAATATGTACCACTTGTGTACCAGATGACACCTACCCATGGAAGCAGTTCCTTGGAGGCAATGACTTACAGTTGTTAGTTAACCTTAAAAAGTGATTCAATGATACTAATTCCAGGATCAATTAATAACTAGTGACAGTCATATTTTTGGGTGGAGTAAGGGGTGAGAAGGGTGGGGGAGATGAGGAGTTTTCAGTAGATATATTGATAGTATAGGGTGAAGATTAAGATTGTAAGCTCTGGAGTTAGACTGTGTTCAAATCCCACCTCTGCCGCTTACTGGCTATGTGATCTTGGGCGAGACACTTAACCATTTGGTTCCTGTGTTTCCTCATCTGTAAAATGGGGCCAATAATAGTACCTGTCTTATAAGATTTTTGTGAGGATTAAATGGGTTAATATATGTAGTGCACATAGAACAGAGCCTGACATAATTACTACTCATTAAGTATTAGCTATTAGCATTATCATTATTAGTGCCCATCTTTGAGGGAATGGTTCAGATGAAAGTGATCCCCAGCTATTCCTTGTGCCTCATTTTCTTCCATTATACTGAATTTAGATTCTTGAACCTTGAATGAGAGCAATGAAAATCACTCTTCCTCTTCATGCATTTGAGGTAAGTTTAGACTGTTTTAAGAGACAAACACAATAAAACAAAGAAATCAGACCTTGTATGGAGTACATATTTGCTAACATTATCATTCTAATAATTATTCTTTGTGTTTAATTTATGGAATCCAAGTGCTCATGTTTATAATTTGATTAAATATTC
The DNA here is from genome assembly GCF_028021215.1 of Eschrichtius robustus. NCBI lineage: Eukaryota > Metazoa > Chordata > Mammalia > Artiodactyla > Eschrichtiidae > Eschrichtius > Eschrichtius robustus. Next base: position 106,432,311 of record NC_090845.1, read on the forward strand.
ACAAAATCCTGTAAGTTGGGCAAGGCAGAGATAATTAGCCCCATTTGACAGAAGGGAAAACCAAGGCCCAGTAAGACTGTACCTTGTAGTATCCCAGCTCTAAATAGAACAGAAAGAATAAGAACTTGGACCTTTTAGTTCCAAGCCTGTGTTCTTTCTACTAGGCAATATCTAGCCAAAACAAATTTTGGCTCCTTTCTGTTGCCAGAATCCTATTCCAGAGTCCTGTTCGGGACACTTGACACCATCTCTTTCCTTTATATGTCCCTCTATTCCAGGTGAAAGGCTAGGTTGAATATTCCTGAGACACTTTATAAGGCTGGGGGAACAAGACTGTTAAAGAGTCATCCTGGGTTGAAGAAAGCATCAGCTCTGCATTCCAGGGCCAATGTGCGTCTTGGACACCCAGTGCCCACTTGGCTGAGTGAGCCCTTAGGAGTAATTGTATGGTAGGTTCAACTGTACCATAAGGGTGGCCATCTACTGTGTCTATCCTTAGGAAGAGTCCTGGGGCCCAAGAGCTGGTGGACTAGACTGGCAGGTCCCTCAGTCTCATGCTGTGTGGAGCAGCTGGGGCCATTGAGGGTGTGCAGTGCTCAGGAAGCCTTGCCAAGGATGCAGACAAAAGAGATGTCAGTGAAAGCATCGTTTGTAAATTACATCAGCTGTAGATCCCTGGGTGAGTTCAAAGGGGAAAAAAAGACTCCATCCATTTGACCGCTCTCTCAGTCTACTCAGATGCAGTAATCTCACTTCTCAGCACAATCACAATGCATTTGTATCTCTTTATAGCTCAGTCCTAAGGAAGTGAACTTGGCATTCCCAAAGCCCCAGAGACCTTCATGCTCTTGTAGTCAAACCCAAGGCCAAACTGAGGAAGGCCTTCTTCCCTCTGGCTACCCTTCCTGGATGGGATAAAGATGGAAGAAGATATACTTTATTTTTTCTTTAAGTTGTTATCATGGAAAACATCAAACGTATACTGTAGCAGATGATACTCCCATAGCATATCTTTGGTCCATTTCTGATCTTAGCCACAGCTCTAATGGACAGTTCCATGCAAGCTGAGACTCAGCTCACAGTGAAAGTATCCTACCTTTAATGTGTTCCTCTTGTCTTTCTACTTTTTGCCTCAGAAACTTTTCCTATCCTCTGGGTGGGAAAAGTTGAGGATGGATGAATGAATGTGTTTTTCTATCATATTTTAGGCAGTCAGTTTTGGGAGGCATTCTGTATGCATCTCAGGTCATCCTGGCAGATTTGAGCTCCCAATACCCATAGTGGTGACCTGAATGATATTCTTATATTGGAGTTTCTACCTTCTCTATTTTATTCTTCCAACTCCCTTAATCCTGCTCCCTGGAATTGATTCCCAAATAAACTACCAGCACACACGTCTTTGTCTCAGGCCTTGCTTTTAGGGGACCTAAACTAAGAAATATGCAGAAGTAGATGGAAATGTATCATGAATCCCCATGTACCCATCACTCAGCTCAACAGTGATCAACTCAGGGCCAATCTTACTTCATCCATACCTCACCCAGCCCCAGATTATTTTGAAGCAGATCCAAGATACCACATAAAGATGCACTTTAAGCTGCCTCGAACCCCCTTCCCACTCTGGAAGGTGAATTTTAGAGGGTAAAATGATCAGATTAAGTTGTAGTCTTGTATTTGTCTTTTAGTTTGCAAATATTGTCACTATACCCAGATTTTATTCTTAGTATAGAATAATAATAGCCATCTCCTAGCTAAAGATTCTGAAAACCTTAACTTTATCTAGTTGCTCCCCTATTCACTGATTTCCGTGGTTCTCCCACTGTCCACACCACAGTTTAAAGCCCAAATGCCTCAGCCTGGAGATACTCTGGTGTAACAGAGCATTGAACCAGGGGCCAGAACATGTCAGTTTCTAATTAGCAGTGTGTCCTTAAGCTAGTTACTTGATGGATCAGAGAATCCACTTCCTCATCTGCCTGCCCTGCCGACTTTATAGGGTTGTTGGAAGATCAAATGAGATCAGTATTTGAAGGCCTATTAAACTGTAGGACACTGTAATAAATGTAAGGATCCTTGCTCAAGGCCCTCCATAGTTTGGCCCTACTCAGCTTTTCAAGTCTTATTTCCCATTGTACTCCGATAGAAACTTTCTGTCCCATACCTGCTGGAGCATTCATTCATTCATTTGTTCATTCAATAAACATTTACTGAGTGGCCAGATGCTGAATTTATGGGTATGAATTAGAAACGATTCCTGAATTATAGGAGTATACTGACTGGGAAGGGAGGCAGACAAGCAAACAATGACAAGAGGGTGTGTTAGTACACAACGAGAAAGGTAAGCTGAAGATGCTGCTGAGCGCAGCTAGCTCAGGGAAGCTGAGCTGAGGAATGGATCTGGGGAGGCTTCTTGGAGGAGGTGCTAGCTGAGCTAAGAATTAAAGAAAAGTAGGAGTTCACCAAGCAGATTGGGGGGAAGACATTACAAGCAGAAGAAACAGTATGAGCAGAGGCACAGAAGTGTGAAACAGCTCCATGTATTCAGGGGAACCACAGCTGGTTTGGCAGAGCTGGAGCATGGAGTGTGGGTGGTTGGAGTAGAGTGGAAAGTGTCCAGTGATGCAGCTAGAACAGTAAGCAAGGGTCAAATTAGAAGGGTCCTTCTTGTCAAGGACTTTACCCTGAAGGCAATTGGGAACCTTTGGAAGGTTTAACCCTAGGTGTATCATCAGGGTCTATTGGACCCAATTTTATTTTTTAAGTGTCTATTTTGAACAGTTCTAATTTGTAAGAATTATTTTTTTAAGAACAGAATACAACTTATTCTGTCTTGCAATTACTATGTGAGTCCATTGAACCCTTTTATAAAGTTAAGATACATTATGGTATCCTACTGATCTTATTTTTCTTATACAGACGGTCCTTGACTTATGATGGTTCGACTTTGCGGTGGTGTGAAAGTGATATGCATTCAGTATAAACTGTACTTCAAATTTTGATCTTTTCCTGGGTTAAGGATATGCTCTAGATACTCTTGTGATGCCGGGCAGCGCAGCGAGCCGCAGCTCCCAGTCAGCCACGCAATAACAAGGGTAAACCACCGACACACTTACAACCCTTTTATACCCACACAACCGGTCTGTTTTTCACTTTCAGTACCGTATTCAATAAACTACATGAGCTATTCCACACTTTACTATAAAATAGGCTTTGTGTTCGATGATTTTGTCCAACTGTAGGCTAATGTAAGTGTTCTGAGCACCTTTAAGGTAGGCTAGGCTAAGCTATGGTGTTTTGTAGGTTAGGTATATAAAATGCATTTTTTACTTAATATTTTCAGCTTATGGTGGGTTTATTGGGACATAACCCCATCATAAGTTGAGGAAGATCTGTATCTTGAAACACTTTGCTATTTCAGTGTCCCAGGAATTATTTCATTATTAGTCGTCAGTTATTCTCAACTATGGTGGAAAAATCCTATAAAGTAATAAGAATATAACAGAATCCTAGAATAGCCCAGAAGGATAATGCAATTCTGGAATATATCATCACCATTACACCACTTTCAGTTTTTTTATTGTGTTGCCCAAAGTTGTGCATCGTCCTGCAAAAATGTATAAAGAAGTCTGAAAACACATCTTTGTAGGTTTTTATTAAACACAGATGAAAATGCAGAAATTTTAATTTTCTACTAAGAGAAGAAAATTGACAGAGGATGATGTTTCCCAATTATTAGATAAATCAGAAGATGAATCGAAAGAGACAGCAGCACTCTAGACTAATGGTGATGGCAAAATTGATCATGTAAGTGAAATCTCAGACTGTGAGTCTACAGATGTAGATATCCTGGATATCCTAGATACAATTTTTCAAACTCAAGCATCTATGAGGGAGCAGTGTATTTCCAAGGACAAAAAGGAAACATGATATTCTTACCCAGCTAGTCATTCAATAGGAAGGACTTCATCAGGCAATATTTTGTGACATGAATCTGGACTACCCTGTTTTGCTAAAAGGACATGTGGCACTATTCTTTTATCTTTTATAATATTTCTGCATGAAAATTTACTTGATATAGTTCATAAGTAGAGACATGCTGACAGCAGATGTAATGTATATCCAAAGGTGAATGGACGGAAAAAGATAATGTAGAAATGAAAAATAAAACATCATTGAATTGGTCATTCTAATCAGTGTTTAGAATTCTAAAAGTGAAAATGTTAAGAGCCATCAAAGTTTTCAAAAGTATTACATTTTGACATTTTAAGTGTATGAAGAAGAACCAGAAGCAACGACAAACCAGAACTTCTTAGAGATGTGTTTGAAATCTGGAGTCAGTATTTATAAGGTGATATGTTCCAGGTTTGTGCATGACAGTTGTTGAGCAGTGAGTTACATTAAAAGAATATTGCCCATTTGGGGTAGATATACCTTCAAAACCAGGAGAATATGGAATAAAATTTGATTTACTTGCCTAAATTCTTATTAAGCTTGCTAATCAAATTGTTTTTCATTACCCCTTTATCCTTACTTCTGTTACTTATTTGTAATATGACTTAAAATATAAAACTATAAAAGGTCCATTAGATACAGATGGTAAGTGATTATAACTATTTTTCCTGGTACATTGAGGGTTAAGCAGGAGAATCATCTGGTTTCAAAGTTAGTAAATGACATGCATGGGGTTTAACTCAGATTCACCAATCTCCACTTTTTAAAAAAAAATTTATCTGGTCGCACCAGGTCTTAGTTGCGGCAGGCAGGCTCCTTAGTTGCAGCTCGCTGGCTCCTTAGTTGCAGTATGTGGGCTCCTTAGTTGCGGCAGGTGGTCTCCTTAGTTGCGGTACATGGGCTCCTTAGTTGAGGCAGGTGGGCTTCTTAGTTGTGGCATGCGAACTCTTAGTTGCGGCATGCATGTGGGATCTAGTTCCCTCTCCAGGGATCGAGCCCAGGCCCCCTACGTTGGGAGCGCGGAGTCCTATCCACTGCGCCACCAGGGGAGTTCCCCAATCTCCACTTTCTATGTTATGATATCTTTGAATAATCCTGAATTGCTTACAGTCCCTGTGAGCTGGGCAGCCATAACAGCACTCTCTGAATGGATGAATTGGTCCTAAGACTTGCATTTAGGAGCTGAGGATAACTGGTACTTCCCAATATTTCTGTGTAACTGTGTTGTGTGGCTATGGTTCATCTTATCTCCCAAAGTGGATGTAAGCCCCTGGAGAGCACGACAATAGTGTCAATTTCTTTTGAATTCCCCTCTGTCTCTAGCATGTAGCAAATATATCTGAAATCTTTCCTGAATGGACAACAATAAACCTAAGCAGAAAACAAAATCAAGTGCCTCCTTGTGATAGAATAGGTAGAGGTTGGTTCAGCCAACATTCATTGAGCCCTAGTTCTGTGCCAGGCCCTGTGCTAGAGATTGGGGATGTGCTACTTGTTCCTGTCCTCAAAGAGCTCTTGGTCTAGCAAATCAGAGAACACAGGGAGAGCAACAGAAATACATGTTCTCTAGCTGTCCGTGGCATTGACATACACATGGGCTGGAAATCTCACAGCACTAGGTTCTATTATGCTATGTGCTTTATACATAGTAGGCCTTTGGTTCAGGGTTCAAGGCTAACTATGTACTCAGTTTCCTAGCACTGCCAGTGTCAGAGTTTCTTCTTGACTCCCATTTCTTGTCTTTTGGCTCTACCTCCTGACTATAGATGATCTTTTATGGCATGTTTTTCACTCTCTGAGGTGTAAATATTGCCAAGGATCTCCTAATTAACAAGGGCCTGAAGCTCTGGCCTTGGACTCATCCACACATCCTCGACCTAATATGTGACCAGAAAACAAAGCAGCCCGTCATCTGCATAGAGATTTGAGTGAATGCATGAATGAATGAACAGATGGAGAGGCAGTATTTCTAGGTATCTGGTCCATCTCTGGCTCAGAAATTTATTATGATTTTGGTTCAAAGGCTCCAAGCCATAGAATAATATTCATCCATTGAAATTTAGGCAAGCTATGGAGGATTCAGCTCTGCTTTGCTTCAGGGCTCAAGTGTGGACGGAGAAGCAATAGCTGCAAACCTTGAGCATTGGCACCCCAGTCAGATAGATCTGGATTCAAATCTGTCACTTATTGTACGACCTTGGGTAGGTGTCTTTAACTTTTCTGGTCCGTCTCATTTTCCATATCTGTAAATGGGGTAATAATTGTACCCATCTCAGGGTAGTTATGAGGATTAAATGAGATCATGTATATAAAGCACTTAGTACAATCCCTGGTATGGGGTAAGCTCTCAAATGAGAGCTGCTGCTATTAGTATTTTGGGCAGCCTAACCCCTGAGGCCTCCTCTGAGGGTCAGAGTGGCATGGTGACGTAGAGCTTCACTGGGGCTTCTGGCCAATTCTGGCAGGAGTTTTCCTCTCCAGGTGTTACCTCTAAGGTTGATGGAAGCTCCAGGCTCAGAATCAGGACAAGGGCAAGGTTGTGTTGTGCAGTGGCTCTGGGCTAGAGGCTGCAGGGCTGAGGGAGCCTGGGAGGAAACCTGCGGCAAGGCAAAGACATTGCTAGGGCCAGAGGGGCTGAGGCATTCGCATTCCTCTGGCTTTGACTCTTTCATATGCAACACCAGATGCCTGGCCAGAGGATGACTTGCGTCCTGCTCTGCCTGTGTTTGCCATCTGCCATCTGCCTGGCATTTGAAATACACTTGGGATTTTACTTAAGAATCCAAAGAAGGTATTTATTTTCATCAGAAATTGTTTCCTGTTATACATCCGTTCTTACTGAATAAAAAAATAATAAAATTAGAAGTGTACAACATAGGTAACATCCACCCTCCCCATTTCCACTTTCCAGAGATAACTCCAGTTAAGTTTGGTATATAGTCCTCCAAGTGTTCTACCTTCCAGTATTCAGGGCATCTGTGTTTTATGCAAGGAATGTGTTCCCAAGGGCCCAACATAATTAGAAATTTGCATAATTCAAGACCAGTCTTGACAAAGGAAGACCAGAATTTCTGTTGATCAGCTAAAGTGGCGCCACCACGTGGCAACAGTAGAAATATGCCTTACAATTCACTTGGCCTTCAGGTTTTGAAATTATGTGATTCTTGATGACGTTTTAATTTGGGGAGATTTGCATTATTTCAAATGTTGTGCATAAACCGGGACTGAAATATTTTTATATCAAAATACAGTAAGTCCCGTGCACATGAACCTTCAAGTTGCAAACTTTCAAAGATGCGAACGTGCATTCACATGTCCAATCACGTAAGTTAGTTCACGTGTCTGGCATACATTGTCACGTGCGTGCATCTTCTGCAAGTTGTTGTGCTTTTGTGTAATTTAGTGTACAGTACTGTATAGAGTACAGTAGTACAGTATCTTTATTTCAAGCCCAGGATGGCTGGAAGAAGTGTAAAAGCAGCAGTGATGTAGCCGGTACAGTACTACCTAGACATCATGGATTGTTTTTTCAAGAGGGTAGATAGGATTGAATCCAGCAAGGAACCAGAACCTGTGCCATCAACGTCAGGTGTGAGTGCAATTGCAGCTTGCCCTCCGTCTCCTATTGCTGACGATCCTTCAGCTCTACCATCTCCCACCTCCTCTCCCTCCTCCAGTCAGTAACCCTTCTTGCCTGTTCACTTGATGCCAGCCCCTGTATGCCAGCTGTTGTACTGTACTACTGTACTTTTCAAGGTACTATACTGTAAGATTTTAAATGTTTGATTTTTTGTATTTTTTATGTATTATTTGTGTGAAAAGTATTCTAAACCTATTACAGTACAGTACTATATAGCTGATTGTGTTAGTTGGGTACCTAGGCTAACTTTGTTGGACTTACGAACAAATTGGACTTATGAACATGCTCTCGGAACGGAACTCATTCATATGTAGGGGACTTACTGTATTTCAAATTCTTATAATCTAAATTTATTTAAAATGGGACTACACTGTGTTAACTTTAAAATGGCATTGTATTATAAAAGCTGTTCTAAAACTTGCTTTTTAAAATTCAGATAATAATGTATTTTGGACACTCATGTCAGCAAATAAACTTTTTACCTCTTTTTTAAAAACATCTTTATTGGAGTATAACTGCTTTACAATGGTGTGTTAGTTGCTGCTGTATAACAAAGTGAATCAGCTATATGTATACATGTATCCCCATATTCCCTCCCTCTTGCGTCTCCCTCCCACCCTCCCTATCCTACCCCTCTAGGTGGTCACAAAGCACCGAGCTGATCTCCCTGTGCTATGTGGCTGCTTCCCACTAGCTATCTATTTTATATTTGGTAGTGTATATATGTCCATGCCACTCCTCCGCCATCTTGAAGGTTCCCCCCCTTTTCTTTTTTTTTTTAACATCTTTATTGGAGTATAATTGCTTTACAATGATGTGTTAATTTCTGCTTTATAACAAAGTGAATCAGTTATACATATACATATGTTCCCATATCTCTTCCCTCTTGCGTCTCCCTCCCTCCCACCCTCCCTATCCCACCCCTCTAGGTGGGCACAAAGCACCGAGCTGATCTCCCTGTGCTATGCGGCTGCTTCCCACTAGCTATCTATTTTACGTTTGGTAGTGTATATATGTCCATGCCACTCTCTCACTTTGTCCCACCCTTTCTTTTTAAGGGCTGTGGATCACTCCAGGATAGCAGTGTATCCTAATGCATTTAACCAGTCCTCTATATAGATGGCTAATTCTCCCCAGGGATAAGGCTTCCTCCCGCTGCCTTTCTGTCGTCAGATTTATCCTCAGTAAAAGGGACCTGGACAAATCTATGTACATAGTTCTGAGTGCCAGAGATTTACTTGAAGCCGGAGCAAAGCAAACTTCTGCATCTTGGGGACCACCAAGGTAGTGGCAGCCCTGACCAAGGGCCCCAGAAGTCCCTTGCCTTTTTCTCTTCCAAGTACAGTTGGCCTTGTCACTGAACTGGCCTGGCCTGGTGTCACAGGGTGGATTCTCTGGAGACAGATTCTGAAACAGTTTGAGGTGCAAGCCATTTGTTAGGGATTTAATACCCATGAAGTGAAAGGAGAGAAGCAGGATTGGGCAGAGGCAGAAGGTGAACTGGGAGATAGGCTGGTCAAAGCGTTGGCCAACTTGGTGGGGAAGTTCTGTAATAAGGATTGTCCATCAGAGCTGTCCTATGTAGACCTGCAATGGCTTGGCCTTTTTCCACCAGTGCCTTGCTCAGTCATTGGATGCAGGTTGTCCCTGGACAGATGTGATCTCAGGTGAGGCCATTCTGCAGCTGAGGCACAACCGAAAGGCGCTGACAGCTGGAGGTTGTCTGCTGACCTCCTTCCTGGGAACTGGGCAGTAGGTCCTTCTTTGAGGCAGGAGCTGGGGAGTCCATCTCTGTGACCAGCACATCTGGTCTCCCGTCTCCTCCAATGCACATAGCAGGCTCCTCTGGAGGCCTGGCAGCCTCAGGGGTTTTATATGCGAGGTCCAGATAGGATTTTGGAGGTTTGCAAGCAGAAAGGGCTTGCTGCCATGTAACGTAAGGGTGGCCAGGCAGAGTGGCAAGCAGTTCTCTACTAGGACACAGACACTAGACTAGGGACTCGGCTTGGCAGCAGGGTACCTACCTGTGTGACGTGTGAGGATGACTCTCCATTTGTGCATGTGTGGGAGTGAACGTGGGTATTAACTTCTGCCGCCTGTGTGAGGCATGTGGTGGCACTCAAGGAATTCTACTTGATCAATTCTTCATAGGATTGCAGATAGATTATTAGGGTTAGTTTCTGTCACTCACTAGTCCTTCCAGGTTTGTTTCCTCTGCAAATTGGGTGAATATGCCCTCTTTATTGGCTCGTGATCTGCCACGTTTGCCGTTTGGCCTTGCTTTGAAAACGAGGTGTTAGGAAACCATAATCTCAGGTTCTGTCCACAACATTAATAAGCCCCTCTTGAAGTGAATTCGAGCAGTACCTAGTGTCGACTAAAAAGTTATTCACCACCTAAAAGTTGAGAGTTATGTTTTATTTGGCGGGAATTTTTAGGACTTAAAGCCCGGGAGGCAGCATCTCAAGTAACCCTGAGAGAACTGCTCCGAGGAGACGAGGGGGGAGCTAGGATATAGAGGAGTTTTGCAACAAAGGGCACGTAGTTGGGAGCATCGAAAGATTATTGATAATTAAAGAAAACCGGATATCCCAAGTTAAGGAATTTAGCGCTTTTCTATGTGTGGGAAGATGCAAGAGTCTGGGCTCACTGAAATCATTCCTTTGATATGCACCTCAGCTATCTGGGGCAAGTGTCCTGTATTTTCACATCCTGAGTTTCCTCAGGGCTCACCATAGGGAGTGGCTGCAGTCTGATGGCTGCTAGATAGCAGGTATTCTTTCCTTCCTGAGTTCCCTCAGGGCTCACCAGCTCACTGTCTGGTGGTGGCTGCAATTGCTGATGACTGTGACATCCTTTGTTTACTGATTTGGTGGGAAATATTCCATTTCTCACTAGTCAGACTCCCTGGAGCAGCCAGATCTCCAGAGATGTGGCTGGGGTACCTGTATTTGAACAAGTTCCCAAGATGATTCTGATGAACAGCCAAAAGAATTGACCATTGGGTAGCACTTGTTGCTTTAAGTGTTCCCTCAGCTCTTCTTGTGTGAGTTTTATTTCTCCAGTCAGATTGTTTGCTCCAGGAGGAGCATTATGTGTTCTAATGTCATGAGCTTGTGGGCACATAGTAGGGGCTTAGTTTGCTATGGGTTTACTGTTTGTATGTCTGTCTGTGTGTGTGTGCACTATCCTGTAAGCCCTGGTGAGAATCTCTAAGACCAGACCAGAGATGAGGGAATATGTGTGTGTGTGTGTGTGTGTGTGTGTGTGTGTGTGTGCATTGGAGAGGAGAATCAACTATAGCAATGATAACTTTTGACTGCCTTTTGATATGTATAGAATCTCACAACTTTTCCATGCAGTTTGAAATTTCAAAATATAACTACTGAGCCTGAGCTCTAGAGCCCGCGAGCCACAACTACTGAGCCCACGTGCCACAACTACTGAATCTCGTGTGCCTAGAGCCCGTGCTCTGCAACGAGAGAAGCCACTGCAATGAGAAGCCCGTGCACCACAACGAAGAGTAGCCCCTGTTTGACACAACTAGAGAAAGCCCGTGAGCAGCAACGAAGACCCAAGGCAGCCAAAAATAAAAGTAAATAAATAAATAAATAAATAAACAAATATCATGACTTAAAGCAAATCAAAGCAATTGCAAGAATATGCTTTTTCAAATTATAATTTGGATGTTTCTCATCCCTCCAAAATGCCAGAACTATAATAAAGTATCACTAATTCAGTCAATATGTGGGGATTTTGGAGTAGTGAAAAATCTAAATTGTTTAATACAGAAATTCAGTTTTATATCTTATGGTAACTCAGACTACCAATAATATTCCATCTAGAGCACCTCCCCAATTTTTTATGAGTAGGTAAGAATTATTTTTAATTGATAACTGTGTTTAAAAAATGAATTTGTCAAATTTCTAAAATACAGTTTATTTTCTTAGACAGGTTAAACATATCCTAAGACTTATTAACTGTATGGCCTTGGGCAAGTTGCTTTATTTCTCTGAGACACTGTTTTTCATCTGTAAAATGGGAGAGATAATAATACCTAATCTACAGGCTGATTATATAAATTAAATTCAGTAATGCATGTAAAACAGTTAATAAAATACCTGTTACATAATTACTGGTCAATACATACTAAATGCTATTATTGTTTATAATAATAATGATGATGATGTTGATGGCAATGATGTCTGTGTCCTTATTTACAACCCAATCTGTGTAGCCTGGATCTTGTCACCTTACCTTTCTGAGCCCCAGTTTCCTTGTCTGTAACATAAGGACAATAAAACCTGTTTCATAGGATGATTATGAGGATAAAATGAGGTGTGTGTTGAGGGAGCTTTTTAGTATGTTTTTTTTTTTTTAAATTATTTATTTATTTATTTTTGGCTGTGTTGGGTCTTCGTTTCTGTGCGAGGGCTTTCTCCAGTTGCGGCAAGTGGGGGCCACTCTTCATCGCGGTGCGCGGGCCTCTCACTATCGCGGCCTGTCTTGTTGTGGAGCACAGGCTCCAGACGCGCAGGCTCAGCAATTGTGGCTCACGGGCCTAGTTGCTCTGCGACATGTGGGATCTTCCCAGACCAGGGCTCGAACCCGTGTCCCCTGCATTGGCAGGCAGATTCTCAACCACTGCGCCACTGGGGAAGCCCGAGGGAGCTTTTTAAACTGGAGCTCATGAAGCCCCACACCCAACTTACTTGTGTAATAAACTTACTATTTATTTGCTCAATAAATCCTTCTTCCAAAATAGCAGCAACAGGTACTCCATTGCAGTTTAGGTCAAATCAATATAGATGTTGACTGAATAAAAGGTTTAGATGGAAGAAGAGAGAGAATTTTCAGAATGCTCAGTAGGGACATTATTGTGGCGCCCTTGCTCTGTAGGCTCTAAGGGAGGTCTGCTCTTAAGCTAGTAAAGATAACTTATCTCAGTTGTTGAGCAAATACTCTAACAGACAGGAAGGAGATAAGCTGTGACCTTCAAATTTGACAAGGTCACTCCCTGGGAGAGAGGATGCTTTTCCTCATCAGGAGGAGACTAGCCTCTTGTCTTAAAGGGACTTGGGCTGGGTGGCCAGTGGGCTTTGGCCGAAAAGCCATTCAACATGAAGATAACCTCCATGGTGACCCTCAGACAGCCCCTAGAAGCCTGTGAATACAAATCCTCCCAGTTTTCTTTTAGCGTTTTGGGGTTCAGAGAGTTTCCTGTGGGGAAATGAATGAAACTTTTGAAAGGGTAAGTGAATGATTGGCAGCAATATTCATCCAAAGATAAAATGTCAGGCAATTCATGCTTCAGAGGACATTTAGATCTATAGATCAGCCAGGGACATGTGCAGTCAAGTTGGTTCAATTTCATTATTTATTTATTTAATAAGCATTTCTAGCAAAGCCTCTTTTAAACAAAATGCTCACAGAATGGAATTTTCTGGCTAACTGCAGGCTGACCATGTATACCTGTAACCGTGAAAATGCAACTGTTACAGCTGATTCTCAGATTAGAACCTTAAAAGCCTTAAGGAAAAGGATGTTTGTACATTTAAAAAATTATCTTTTTAAGCTATAAATTGGTATTGCCAATATTTTTCTCCCTTCTCAGAGAAACCTTAAGGTTTTAAAAATCCATGGCAAATAGGAAAAAAGTAACAATTGCACGAATTCCTCAGCTTGCAACTCCTATACATACATGTCTTAAATATTTTCATATTTTTCTGGAAATATTTATTTTTTAAAACGGGATTTAATTTACAAAAGAAAACACCACAATTTGTATTGTAGATATGATTTGTTGATATTTTGCACTTTGGAAGGTTGGGGTTTGCATCTCGATGGTTCTTTTTGAGTGCTTCTGGTCTGTGTTCCCTTAAGAGCAAAATGTGTCAAGGGGACTCTGGCTTTTTTGGCTGGCTTGTTGGTGGTTGGCTTCTCACATTTTGGTTAGAATAAAAATGAGATTCAAGAATGCTCCATACCTGGAGGCTTTGACACAGGATGAAATTCCAAGCTTTATGGCTCATTATGACTGTAATGAAGATATGTCATTACAGTTTTCAAAGTGACTTGTTCACGCTTTTTTGCTCTTGTCTGAAACCTTCAGTCAGGCAGCTTTTAGCGTGAGGAACTTCACTTCTTCCTGTCTTCTCCAGAGCGTTAGTTATCTCTTCTGGCAACTTCTGCTCTAAAAACAGATGCTATTTCAGGGAATTCGTATGACTATAGATTTTGCTCCTTAAGCATCTACTTCGTGAAAAGCCTTGTACACAGCCTTTTGGAGAGGGAACAAGGATAGTAACTACCACCACCTGACTTGGCCCTTCTTCTGTCCTCACGGCCTGGTTGAGACTACTAGGGATCACTAATGTCTGTGTCTCTTCTTCCTGAGCACAGCACCACACTGCCCTGCCCTACCCTCCTGCTCTAGATGGGGCTGCGTCACGGTTCTCACCAATGGAACGTGACCTGAAATGATGAGTGCCGCTTCTAGCCCTGGCCCGCCGGAACCTCCCTCATAACCTTCCATTCACTCTCTTTTCAAAAGCTGCCTGCTGGATGAATAGGATCTAGTGGAGGACTCAGAGGCCCTAAAAGGTGCCACATAGTGGAAGGAGGCTGGATACCTGAATAACTGCCTGGAGCAGAGCCCTCCTCCCACCCCACCCCACAGTCCATATCAGACCCCACAATCCATGTCACTCATGTTTATTTCTCACCATTGAAAGAAACCATTAAACCCTTTTATGTTAAGCCACAGAGATTTCTTTTAAAGTAGTCAACCTACCTTTACTAGTAAACTTCAGACCCGCTTCTCCTTATTGGACCAGGGATGAGTACCTGACCCTTCAGGCACAGCAATATCCTCACTGGCTCATGACCCTACGGCCTAGCATGTAACTGGGTTCATCAGATTCCTTCCTTTATGAAGACCCTCAACTGGAAGCAAATATAGTAGGTATGAATCTCAGTCTGTTATAGAACCAAACTTGGGTCTGCTTGCCCATGCGCAGTAAAGCCAATCTACTGACACCAGGTTGTGGTGAAGGAAAGTGTAGGGTTTATCGCAGGGCGCTAAGCAAGGAGTTCAGGGCAGCTAATGCTCAAAACACCCAAACTCCCCAATGGGTTTCAGGAAAGCATTTTTAAAGGCCAGGTGAGGGAGAAGGATCGCAGGGTATGTGATCAGCTGGTGCACAGTTCTCTGATTGGTTGATGGTGAGGTAACAGGGCACTGTCACAGGGGTCAACATTATCAATCCTCAGGCTCCAGTAGGCCTGGGGGCTATGCGGTCAGGGTCATCAAGTAGTTAACATCTTCCATTCTGTGGGGGGCTTTCAAATCAGTAAAACAACTCAGGAAATGTGCATCAGATACTGTTATCTAGGTACTTCAGAGAGGAGCTAAAGCAGAGGACATGGGGGAGGGGCCTGTTCCCCCCCCACTGCCTAAAGGCCCCATGGGGTCCTGCTTGGTTACAAGTCCATATTACTTACATGTGCTGGAAATGTAAAATTTTTTCCTGTATTTGTTTTCAGCTTCCATTCAGCCAGTTGGCAGAAACTTATTTTCAGTCTTCAGTCTTTTTTTCTTTAAGCAATCTCAGTCAATTCAGGGTTTCCTGAGTGAATTCAGAGGACCAACTCCCTCCACCCCAGCTGCAGATGACATCTATGTTTGAGGTGTTTCTTCTTTCCACTGTGGTATCCATCACTGTTGAGTTCTTCTTGTCCTGATCACTAAGTCTCTCCAAGTTCAGCTCTCTCTCAGCTACTTCCTTGCTCCTCTGGATACATGGGAAACATCTGGCTGCATCTCACAGCACTCTGAGGAAGTCCCACGAGGCTGTCCCAAGTTTGTTTGTGTAGATTCATCACACAGCCATCTCTATTTCCCTTTTTACATGTTGGTGAGGAATAACTCTGCAGGGCTTGCCACTACTCTGGGCTCCTCCCAGGAAGTTTGGCACAGGCCTTGTTTACTTTTGAGCCCCCAAATCTATCTGTTGGGTTCTATGGTTGTCCCCAAGAAAGTGGTTCAGGCTGGTAGGGCACAGGGATTCCCATTAGCATATAATTCTCTTGCTTCTCATCTGATTCATCCTCTCTGTGGCCCAAGGAGTCCTCTAGTATGGGTGGGAGGGATGAGAAAAGCAAAAGAATAAAAGGAAATAATGGGATGGGAACCACTATGGTTAATATGTCAATATCATCCTGCTTCCACAAAGAAGGAATCTGCCACTGGTCACATGACAAAAAGAATCAGACTTGAAGAGTAGAACTGAGTTGGGTGAATGGTGGAATGGCCAGCAGCAGCGCATCAAGTCCTTCTTGTATTTCAGAATCTCAGACTTAAAGGCTCATGTCATACGTCAGGCCCACTCAGATAATCTCCTTATTTTAAGATCAACTGATTTGGAACCTTAATTATATCTGCAAAATCTCTTTACAGCAGCACCTAGGTTTGTGTTTGAATAACTGAGAGAAGATGTATGTACACCAGGGGGTCATCTCAGAATTCCACCTAGTATACTGCCTTATGCTTTATATGTGAAGTCTTGTCTTCACATGTATTATTTCATTTTTTATTTCATTTTTTCAACAACCATATTAAACTGGCAGGATGGTATTATGACCACTTAAAAAAATACATATGAGGAAGTTGGAGCAATGAAAAGCAGTCAGTTGATGATAGAGAAGGAATTAAAACTCTTTCTCATTCAGTGCTTTGTCTTTTAATGCCATACCCATCACTGCGTTCAAAAAAATGTGTAATCCAATTTGGATATAATAGAAATGAAGGGCAATCACAGTCTAATGTAAGTAGATTTGCTTCAATGTAAGAAGACTTACATTGTATTCAATGTATTCTAATCCATTTGTATAAATGTTTACATTAAGGATTAATCATGTTATAATAATGGTTTACAGCAGAACCCTTTAAATTGTACCCATTATCACCCCTACCTGCTTAGTGAATAATGATGATAAGTAGTATTTGTTAATGTTTTACAGTTTGCAAAGTATTTCCATCCATGCTTTTGTGCCCACTGTCAATGAAAATTATTGTAATAAATGCTTGTATGTGTGAAAATGATTTAGGAAAGTCATTTGTTTTTATTTGTTTATTTTTTTAAAACCATTCTTTTATTTATTTATTTATTTATTTAGGCTGCTCTGGGTCTTAGTTGCAGCACGCAGGATCTTCATTGCAGCACGCAGGCTTCTTAGTTTTGGCATGCATGCGGGATCTAGTTCCCCGACCGGGGATCGAACCCAGCCCCCTGCATTGGGAGCATGGAGTCTTACCCAGTGGGCCACCAGGGAAGTCCCAGGAAAGTCCTTTAAATTGAGTTTAAATTGACTTTCATCTATAAAAATTTTCATATTTACTGAATTTTCAGGAGTACTCTTTTGTGAAAAGTGAGATGTCCCTGTAGGAGGTGTAGGTGTAGGGGTGTGTGTGTGTGTGTGTGTGTGTGTGTGTGTGTGCACGTGTACAACAAATGCAAATGTATGCAAATGTAAACCATATCTATGGTATTTCTTTGTAGTTGCACTGGCACATTGGAAGTCATATTGACAGAGTTGAACCAGGGACAGAAGCTGTGGAGCAGGATGTGTATGTGAGCCTGTGTGTGGCAGGGACACAGAAAATGACTAAAAACAGTGAGAAGAAAAATTGTAGAGTGAGAGACCAAAATGGAGAGAGCACTTAAGTATCTGGTTGCAATGGGCATGAATTCTCCTTTGCTTGACTCTGATGGGAAAGCTAGTTTTTTCATACCTAGCCCACCTTCTGCCTCCCCTTCTCAGCTCTGATAGCTCAGCCACCTGAAGGAGAGTAGCTTGAGAGGGAGGTGTTTCTATGCTGCTGAGAACTCTCTTTGCCTCTTTCCTATCTCTCAGAGAGGCCATATCTGGTTTCCCACTACGAAGAGAGTCATTGGCTGCAAGGGAACAGATTTTAGGCTCTTGCATTCCCTTCTAAAAGTAGTAACATGTACTGATGAGGGCTGTTTGTCACTGACAGCAATTTGATCATGGGTGGTTGGGAAGAAGGCTTTATATTTGGGGGGACTAAAATGTATTTGGGGGGACTAAAATGTATTTGGGGGAGCATTTTCAAGATGTATACTGAAAAGGAGGGGAGAGGACTGAAGGATCTCTGAGTAGGGCACAGACTATCAGCATTGCTGATCTCTATGTCGTTATTGGGGCTAAAAGATAGAAATGTGGGCTTTGGAGATGATACCAAGGGTGAGATTCCACCTCTGAGAATGAAATGGGTGCTAGGTAATCTCTTCAGATGTTCACTTTAGAGGGAGAAATTACTTCTTTATACTACTTGATAAAAAGACAGTAGTTCTAACACACTGATTTGTGATTTTGACACACATCAGTTAGCCAGGCCAGAAATCTACCATGCCTCTAATTCACCATATTTGCTTCCTGAGGCCAAGTAGACTGGAAAATAAAACCCTCTTCTTTTTTATAGACAAAGAAACAAAAAATCCCCCAAACCCACACATAACACAAACACAAAGACAAGTCCCAATTATACCTCTTCTTTTGGTCTTGACGTTAGAGACTGAGTGGTTAAATATATCAACTTTGGAGTCAGGACAGAACTGGATTTTATTCCCGTCTGTCAATTAATAGCTAAGTGATCGCTGGCAAATCCTTTTGCCTTTCTGGCCTCAGTCTTTTCATCCATAAAATGGGGGATAAGAATAACAATTGCCTTACAAGGTTATATTGAATATTAAATGAGATAATGAATTTAAAGTATGTAGTACAGTGCCTGGAACATAGTAAAGTGTTCAATAAGTGTTAGCTGTTATTATTATTACAAGCAACCTGTTGAGGAATTTGATGTGTATTGCTACTTTAAGAACAAGAAGACCCCTTTGCCTTCAAAAGACAGTCTCATGGCCTCTGCCTTTCCCCTATTGAATGCTTTGCCCATGAAAAGAGAGAATTTCTTTCCAGATCTAATTTTCCAAGCAGTCTCACTGTGAGTTCTACAGGACATTAAGCAAGAATAGGGAAGCAGTATAAGGCACGCAGGGCTGTGGGCTTGGATCTTGGATCTTGGGCTGAGAAAAGGCTTTTATTTCCACCAAAGAAGCAGTATCATAAAATGGGTAAGCTTAGGAGAAAAAAAAAACCCCAACAATTTGGGCCATGCAGAAGAGCATTTGTGGGACCTCCCTGGTGGTGCAGTGGTTAACACTCCATGCTCCCAGTGCTGGGGGCCCGGGTTCAATCCCTGGTCAGGGAACTAGATCCCCCATGCATGCCACAACTAAGGAGCTGGCAAGCCGCAACTAAGGAGCCTGCAAGCCGCAACTAAAGGAGCCCGCCTGCCGCAACTAAGACCCGGCACAACCAAATAAATAGATAAATAAATATTAAAATAAAAAAAGAAGAGCATTTGTTTTCAAGCGGATTAAGGGAGGATATTGAAGAAAGATGCTTAACAAGGAGCACAGTGAAAACAGTCATGGACCTTTGTATTGATAAATGTTGATAATAGTAGTATTGAACCCTTATGAAGGTTGTTGTGAGGATTAAATGAGATAATACACGTAAAATGCTTAGCATGGTGTCTGGTACACATAGCAAATTCTCAACAGATATTAGCTATAATACTTATTAATATCATACAAGCTCTGTTACCACTCCTTGGAGATTCTGACTCAGTAGATTTGAAGAGGGACCTAGGGATCTTCTTTTTGTGAAATTTTCTCCAGTTGATTCCTAGGCCTTAAATGGAAGCATGTTGTCACATGTCCCTGCTGTGACATGTGATCGTGTCTCCTCTACTTCCACAAGGCACCCTAGTCACCCTACTGCAGGGTAACGCCCAATACTTCAGTAGTGACTCTTAACGGGGTAGTCCGTACCAGAGAACTGTCTACTGCAGTAACATAGCCATGTCCTGGAAGCTATGTTACATCTCTGTATTGATTACATCTCTGGAAATTTGCGCCATTCTAGATTAAGAGGAATGTCTTCTATTTGCTTACCAACAATAGCCATCTACTTGGACCAAATTTGAAAACAAATCCCTTAATGCGATTATTTTCTCTTGATAGCAGACTAACTTTCTTTTATTATTCTGGAAGTATCCAATCAGTGCTTTCTTTTCACTGGCCTCTCTTTTCTTTACTCTTAGACCAAAGTGTTTTTGTATGTTGTAGACTACTAAAGGGAGTGAAAGTTCATTTAGAATGGCAAGGCAGGTGGATTAGTTTTGGCACCCTGGATTTGGAGCATGAATGCAGGAGAAGGGTAGAAAGGGCAGCCTGGCACTTGGGACTTTTCTGGCCAGCTGTGTGGAGGTTTGCCCAATTCTCAATTCATTCCACACCCTTCTTCTGCTCTGATATTAGGCAGCCAAGCAGGCCTTTTGATACTCAAGGAATTAAGGGCAAATAGTGTTTTACAGTTATTGATCACCACCGAAGTCCTAGAAGGACTAGAAAGACAACTTCTCTTGAGTGGCCCCATTTTGAAGCAAAGTAAAGGCAATAGAGACGGTTGTGGAAGCAACTGAGGCTTCAGTGAAACAAGTCTCATTATTACCATTTGTTAATTTCAAATCCATAGACACAACATGATTATTTACCCCTACTCCCATCTGGAAATGTGAGATGATGGATCAGAGCCATCTTTTCCTTTACTTTACCCGTTGAATCAAGTTCCAGGAAGGATCACCTCTTGCCAAAGCCTCCTTTTATCCTAGTTCTCAGAAAAGCAGGCTTTACAACAGAGCCACCATTTACAGAGGAGGAAACTGAGACTTAGAGAGGTCAAGTTATTTTCCCCGTATCTTGCCCAGTGGTGGAGATATTCAAACCCATGTAATCTGGCTCCAGAACCCCAACTATTAAGGTTAAACTGCCTCTATGTGTATTTTGCCAAAAGCTCTATAAGAAATGCCTAGTTAAGAACTCGATTTATTTTTTGAATCTTTAAAAATTATTTGAAGTATTTTAGTAAAAAAGTAATACATAAACACAGTAACAAGTTCAAGTTATACAAAAGATCATATAGTGAAAAGTGAGTGTTCCTCTCCCACCTCCACAGTTCTCAATCTTCCCCTCTCTAGAGGCAAATGTTATTGTTTTACACGTCCTTCCAAAAATAATCTGAGCATATACTACTCCATATATACCCTTAAAAGATAAGTGGAAGCATATGATACATACTGATGCTTCCAGTCTAACTGAGAGATCCTGCCGTGGCAAATAACACCATCTCCAAGATCCAAGAAAGTCTACTAGCCAAACACAGGTGAGGACAGGATGGATATGATGTTTTATATACCCATGAAAAACCTGGTGATGTAAAGAATTCATCCTGTAGTTTCAAGTGGTTAATCTGGATAGGAAGTGACTCCATCTGGAAATGTCTGTTTTGAGGAGCTTATGCTCACTTGGGTTCATGCTGGATGGCATTGCTCCCTGAGCGCAGGGATCTCCTATGTCTTATAGAGGATTGTATCCTGCTCAGTATCTAATAAGCTTAATTCCTTGTGTGTATACACTGGGTGCTCAGTCAATGATGGCTGTATGTATGCCTGCAAAATTTGTTTTGTTTGCTTAAAAAAAATATCCTTGCAATGGAGTGTGGGTTACTCGTATGATAACTCCTTTTGTTCTCCACATTTGCTTTTCAGTATCAAGGTGCTCTGCACTCTTAATGTGTACAAATTTTGAATCATGCTGAAAATCTTGTTTCCTACACACTGGCAAAGAATTGCTGGTATGGACCAGAACTGTACAAAAAAGAAATCCTGACTAGTATTTTTACTTTCAGAAAAGCATTGACAAAATATTACCTAGCACCTGAGGACCACAGGAACACAAATAAAATATCACCTATTTATTTTAAAAAAAGATGTTTTGCTCTAAGTTATAAAGAATTGGTGTTAAATTTCTAAATAACAACTACTGTCAGTTTGGGAGGAGATAAAGTTTATGATAAGGATTATGGGTGTGGGAGATAAAGGTAGGATATATATGTGCATAATCAAAAGTAAGGCGTTGAACAAAACTAAAACATGAACACTAAACTAGAACAAATCACACTAATTAGCTAAATATGGGGGGCAAATGGTTATAGCAGAAAAAGCAGAGATTTTGGAGTTGAACAGACTTGGATTTCAATCCAACTTTGCTCTTAAGGACCCTGAGCAAGTTCTCTCAGAGCCAGTTTCCTCATCTATAAAATGGGTATGATCATGATTAAAATCTTCTTTTTTTAATACATTTAAAAAATTGAAGTATAGTTGATTTACAATGTTATGTTAATTTCAGGTGTACAGCAAAATGATTCAGTTATACATATACATGTATATATATACACACACATATACATACATATATTTATGTATGTATTCTCTTTTAGATTCTTTTCCATTATAGGTTATTATAAGATATTGAATACAGTTCCCTGTGAAAATCTTCTTATTATAAAATGAGCTTAAGCAAGCTAAACATTCATCAAAGAAAAAAAAAACAATCCTTTTATTATCATTGAGGGAAACAAAACCTCCAAAACACCTAGTAATATTTTTCCTTGTTAATTGTTCCCTTAATAGCCTATACTTATTTTCACAATTCACTTTGAATCTTAATTTTATACACCAAAGCCCTTTAAGAGTTTCTCCTTGACTCTTTTTTTTTAAATATTTTAAAGAGACCATGAAATTTATTAGAATTCCTAGTATGAATGCACAAACCTGAAGTAGCAAAAAGAGTACATCTAAGTGTGAAGAACCATGTTTTATACATTTGACTCTTGATTTTTTTACCTTTCTCAGTGTGGAAGGCAAACTTCTAAGGTGACTCTCAGTGATCCCTACCTCCTGGTAGTCATGCCCTTGTGTAATCCTCTTTGGGCTGGATCCAGCGACTTACTTCTAAGGAATAGAATACAGCAAAAATGGTGGAATATCACTTCTGTGACTAGGTTATAAGACTGTGACTTCCATCTTGCTAGCTGACTCTCTCTTGCTGGCTTTGCAAGATGCCATGTTGGAGAGGCCCATTTGGCAAGGAACCAAGGGTGGCTTCCAGCCAATAGCCAGTGAGGAACCTCAGGCTGACAGCCTGTGCAAGACCTGAGTCCTGCCAACAAGCACACAAATGTGCTTGGAAGAGGATCCTCCCTCAGTCAAGTCTTGAGATGTGACCCGAGCCCTGGCCAACACCTTAATTATAGCCTGTGAGAAACCCTAGAGCAGAGGACCCCGTTTAGCCATGCCCAGATTCTTGACCCACAAAAACTGTGAGATAGTAAATGTGTTATTGTAAGCTGCTAAATTTTAGGGTAACTTGTTATGCAATAGGTAACCAATATGCCTAGAATGGACTCTAGTACTATTTCCTAGAAGTCAAAAGAATGATCCACGCTGAACTTTCAATAGAAAAATATAACAATAATAACATTATCATTTATTGAACATTTCATATTGCTGGGTATAGTATTAATTGCTTTCCTGTACTAAATTCATTAACTTATTTAATTCTCATGACAACTCTCTGAGGTAGGCATTATGATCTCCATTTTACAGATTAGGAAACTGAGTCTCAGAGCGCTGAATCAACTTATCCAATGTAAAACAAATAGTGGCTTGTATTACTTCAAAACACGTGCTCTTAATCAGATAAATACAATTGGCTTCATCACAATATGATGACTTAAGATGTACGCTGTGCTTAGCTCAGTGCTTGGCACATAGGAGGTGCTCAATATAGGTGAGCTATAATTATTACACCTTGAACTCACGATAAAGAGCCTCTGTGTCAGTCTGCATTTAAAAACCAGCTCCTCACACCCTGCTAGGGTACGCGGTCTTGCCCATAGTGGTCACAGTGGTCCACACACCCTGAACAAGTTCCCGCTTCACCAAGTGATCTTAATAACCCATCCCAATATGTCCTCTCAGGAGGCTCATCCAGCACGTTGCAATGTGCTGAACTCATTTTCATTCTGCTTGGATGCTGCCGTTGAGCTCTGGGGGCTCTTGATCTGTTCACATGGGTTACCCACGCCCATATACAGATGCTGGGCTATTTAGAATAGTGACTGAATTTGAGGCACCAGTTGCCTTCCAATGGTCTGTTGCAGCTGAAATTAAATACTCCTTTCTTTTATACCTCTACAAGGCTTGGTTAACTCCTATTTACAGATGGAATTTTACAGCTAGCATATTTTATAGAGCACTTACCCTAGTGATAATAACAGAAACACCTTACAATTGTGTCAGCTTGACTGTTTATAAAACACTTTCATATGCATCTCATTTGATTCCATGGCACTTCATCTATGCCTTATGAGATGAATGACTTTCTATCTTGTATTATAGCTATTTATATACATGAGGCAGTATGGTCTGGTGGAAAAATCACAGATTCTGGCATCGGATAGACCTGGATTTGAATCCCAGTTCCACCACTTACTAGCTGTGTGGCTTGAATAAATTTATGATCTTCCCTGAGCTTCTGTTTTCCTCATTTATAAAATGTGCTTAGTCATGCTCATAGGGCTGTTGTGAGGAATAAGATAACATGTAAAGTGAAGGACAATTAATAAGGACTCAACTAATATTTTCTCAAAAATATTGTTAGTTTGCATGCTGATACCTAGCAAAATCTGTGACTATTCTTTACATCTGCAACAGGCCTGGCACTGTGTCTTCTGTCTTTTAGAAAGAAGCTCAATGCATACTTCTTGAATGGGCAAGCCTGGGGGTAGTCAGGAAAGTTATTGTTATCCTAGTAGGTGGAGGTTAAATGGCCTTCCCAGGGCTCACATGGCTGATAAATGATAGAACCGGAATTCGAATTCTGGTCATTTTCTGCCTAGTCCAATGCATCTTCCCATGGTCTTTTGGATTGGTTTGTAAGAATGATGTACTGGGAATAAAATCTCTTGTAGAAGAGAGCCTATGCTGGGTTCTGCACTAGGATTCAGATCTCTTTGGGCATGCTGTAGAGAGCCTCCCATCCCACTCCTCCATGGGTTACCAAGGAGACTTCTCAGAGTCATGGTCACTTGCTAGGTCCAACAATAGTGCCTTAGTTGTTAGAGGGTTTGGGCAAATCTGAGTATAGTCTATTGCCTACCATTCAGATTTACCCATTGGCCTAGTTCCCCAAGGATTTGTGTCTAAATAGACTCAAAGGGTTGAGGATAGTGAAAGTAAAAACAAGATACAAGCAGGAAAAAAAGTAGTTTCTCTAAAGAGCTTTGTGAGACAATGGAAAGGAGATAAGGCAGCACAGCTTTTATGCCGACCTAATTGAGAGTTGGCTCAGAACATAGCCAACCCTGGCACATGGGGTTTCCAGGGAACAGAACTCAGCTTTGGCGCTTGGAGGGCTGTGGTACATCAGAGACACCAGGGGCAGCACAGAGCTGTAGATGCTACCTGGCTTCCAGTCATTGGCACAGCAGTAGCACCTGGGGCCTTTTTTTTTTTTTTAATTTATTTTTGGCTGCATTGGGTCTTCGTTGCTGTGCACGGGCTTCTCATTGTGGTGGCTTCTCTTGTTGCAGAGCATGGGCTCTAGATGCACGGGCTTCAATAGTTGCAACATGCGGGCTCAGAAGTTGCAGTGTATGGGCTCTGGGGCGCGTGGACTCAGTAGATGTGGCTCTTGGGCTCTAGAGCGCAGGTTCAGTAGTTGTGGCGCACAGGCTTAGTTGCTCCGCAGCATGTGGGATCTTCCCGGACCAGGGCTCGAACCCGTGTCCCCTGCATTGGCAAGCGGATTCTTAACAACTGCGCCACAAGGGAAGTCCCGGCCATTTTGTTTTAAGAGTAGTGCAAGGCAGCATCAGTGGCTTGATGTAGCTCTGGAGGCTTTGGTAACAGGTGCAAGCAGTATCCTTGGTACAAGCATTAATGCCCTTGTTATTCATGGTGAACACTGGTAGCAGTGATGAGATGCCTGTGATGTGGCTTCTATAGGTAGTGGAAGCCTAAGAAGTCCATAAGGTTGAGAAGGCTTCCTTATGAATAGACTTGAGACAACCACTGGGGAGTATGAGAAATAGTGGAGGACCTAGAGGTACCATAATAATGGGTTTGGGTGAAAACCAGAGAAATGCTATTTATGACGATTAATTTTATTTGAACCTGTAGCTTGGTATGATTTGGGGAATTCCAGATTAGACACCAAAAGTCAGACGGATAACAATTTACCCTGTAATCTGGAGCCCTTCCTGCTCCTGTTCCCCAGTGTGAGAGGTGCTAATTGTCAAAGGTAGAATCCTCCCTCCCTCCTCCTGCTCCAACATCCTACAAGTTCAATACTCTATGCTATCAAGCAGAATTCCTGGGAGCACAGATATTTGAAAGAGGTTTCTGAATGTTGCTCCAAATCTCCATCTGACTATTTGGAGTAACTCAAGCTAATAGGCTAAAACTTCCATGATGATTTGGATGAAGGTGGTAAGCACTCTGGAACTTCTGAGGTGGGTGGGTGGGGAAACTGCCCATCATGAACAATGTGCACAGAGACTGCTAGCCATTTGTCTTGTAGTGGGTGGCATAGCTGTGCTTCCCTCTTACAAAGTGTTGCCCTTGCAAAGGGCTGAGATGGTGGCATCATGCCTTTGCTGTCAGTGATACAAATTACATCTGCCTACTCTGAGAGAAATAAAACAAGCTTCTTTCCCTCATGATGACCTAATTGTCTTTCTTGTCCTTCAAGGTTAGCCAAAGATGTGGTAAAGGCATTAGGTACGTGTCAAGAATGACACCACCACCACCAGCAACACAAGTAAACATACATGTTCTATGGTACACACACACACACACACACACACACACACACTTTTTTCCTCCATTAGTCCATCTGCCTTCTCACAGTGGCTTAAAGATTGGGTGAGAGAATTGTCTTCCTGACCAAACTAGGTTTTCCCAAAATGTGTTTCTAAGACCAGTTGTTCCAGGGAACTTTAGTACGTGGTAGACAAAAAAGGGTTCCCTGATCAAGTAAGTTTGGGAGACATTGGGTTATACAATGGATTATACAATGCAATTGGGTTATACAGTTTCTCTACTATAGGACTTCCCGGTGGGCTAACGTATGGAGACTGGGAGGGGGAAATAATAGGTGAAATATGAAGAATTTCCCAAAGAGAGGCAGCAAAACATGGTGTTATGCGTGGGGGGCTCTGGCAGCAGACATTCTGGGTTTAGAACCCAGCTAGGATCTGTCACTTGCTACTTATGGGACCTGGAAAAGTTTATTTCACCTTTTTGTGCCCTGATTGTTTTTGTCTGTTGAATGGGGATGATAATGATGATACTTATGTCACAGGGTGGTTGTGATATATAAAGTGCTTAAAAGAGTTCTTGGCTCTTAGGAGATGCTCAATAAATACAAGCTAATATGATTTGACTCTGTAATTTTTCCTGCAAACCTGAGCTGGGTTCTTCTGGTATAAAGACTATAGGGGGATGGCATGAGGGAAGAAAGCAAGTAAAGGAGGTCAAATCAAGCCTGAGCTGAAGGACTATAGCTCTGAAGTCCAAATCTCAAAGATTATTTCCTTCCCCCCATCTCCAGATATTTTTTTCTTTTTTAAGAGATAATCGCTTACCAGCCTCAAATTGGTTATGTGTATATTTCTGGAGGAAGGAGGATGGACTAAATGACTGAGAGGTTTTGTCAGTAATCCAATGACTTGAATGGCTTTGATTTCTGCATCTAAAAAATGGATCTACTGTTACTGAACTGTGTCTTGGAATTTTGGTAGGACTAAGGAATGATACCAAAACATTCAAGATTAATCCAAGCCCACAGTCAAATTGAATTACCTTCTCACAGTTCAGTTTCATCAGAAAATGGCAAATGGCAAGAAATCAAGCTGCATCCTGACTGGGCAGAGTGTTCATTGTGAGCTGATGTTCTACACCTGCAACTAACTTTTAGAGACAGGTGGTATCATATAGAACAGTGGTTCTCAAGCTATCATGTGTATCAGAATCACCTGTGTGGCTTGTTAAAGTACAGAGGGCTGGGCCCCAACCTCAGAGTTGTTGTTTCGGTAGGTCTGATCGGGGGCAGGTGTGGAGAGAGAAGGCTGAGGATTTTGTTCCCACGTAATGCTAATACTGCTGGTCCAGGGACCACACTTTGAAAACCACTAATATAGAGGTTAAGGGAATGGGCACAGAAATTGGACAGACCTGGGTTTAATTTCTAGTCCCACCACTTAAAAGATGTGGAATCTTGGTTAAGTTACTTACTTGTGTGCCTCAGCTTACCCATCTGTAAATTGGAGATCATAGCACCTACCTCATGGGGTTGTGAGGATTAATGAGTTAATATACATAAAGCCCTTAGAATAGTACTTACTGTATTAGTGTTAATTGTTACTATTGTTGTTATTATTGTTATTAAGAGGTCAGGCCACTGAGTTGGCACAGGATCCCTAGAAGTGGGATAAGAGCATTGACATGGCAAGCTGTATCACTTCCTTTTAATTTGCCATTTTAAATGGACATTAACGGTAGGATTTGACACCTTGGTTTTCTAGAGATGGAGCTGCTTTGGGGCGGAGTGATCTAAACCCCAAGGGTTGACTTGCACTCCCGGTTGTCTGGTTGACTGGTCTCTCTTACTTCCTATCTCCACCCTACAACATGCTTCAGTTCCTCACCTAGCAAAGCGGTAACAGTACAAGTTTGGCCACAGGCCTCTAAGGCAGGTGCTCCATGCCTCTTTGGGAATCTCATGGCAATATTTTCATTCCAGAGAACATTTATGCAGTGCTCACTTGTGTTCAAACCTTCATGGTTTGATCTCTCTTTTTTAGAGTCCCAGCTAATTATCCTGTTTAAAAAAAAGTCCCAGTTTAAAATTCTGAAGCCTTTGGTAAGTTGCCCACAGAAGAAATGTGTAAGTTTATAGTCCATTCATCATGCCCTCAAGTGTGCCTCCACTGTATACCTCTGGTTTTTATGATAATTAGGACGCTTGTTAGCGTCATCAGGATGCAGCTCTGTGCCCTGGCTGGGGGAAGGTGCATAAATCTGGGCATAAGGTAACCAACTCTCAAGCTCTTTGGATGACGGTCCAAGGTGTTTGTAAAGATCAACCCCTGCACTTCACTGTGGTGGCTGATTCTGGTAGGCTGGAGGGGAAGGTTAATAATGCCTATTAGCTTCAGCCAAGTCTTTCTCGATGGACTAAAATGGAGTGCAGCTATCATCCACTGTGGCTCTCTCCCTCTGCTCATTAGTTAATGTCAGGGCTTTAACAGTGCAGAGCAAAAGGAAGGGTGTGTGTGTTTGTGTGTCCCCATTTGCCTTTTCCCTCACCAGCTGAGAGTAATTTCTTTCTTTCTGCAAAGGGAAATATGCCTTAAGGATAAGAATCCTGGCCTGTAAATTGGAAAACCTTTATTCTAGAACTAGCATCACCTCTGACTTGCTCTATGACCTTGGATGTATTAGTTACATTTTCTGGGCCTTTGTGTCCTTTTCTGCAAAATAGAATGATCCTGATTCCGCCCTCTCAGAGTTGTTGAATATCTAAAGAGATAATGTAACTGGTCATGCTTTGGAAAGTGATTAGTGCTTTATGGATATAAGAGATAATTATGACACCCAACAAATTCGGATTAGAGATCCCGTGCTTTTTTCACACACCTGCCAAGTCTTTTTTAAAAAATTTATTTTATTTTTGGCTGCTTTGGGTCTTCGTTGCTACGCGCGGGCTTTCTCTAGTTGCGGCGAGGGGGGCTGCTCTTCGTTGCGGTGCGTGGGCTTCTTATTGCGGTGGCTTCTCTTGTTGTGGAGCATGGGCTCTAGGTATGCAGGCTTCAGTAGTTGTGGCACTAGGGCTCAGTAGTTGTGGCTCACGGGCTCTAGAGGCAGGCTCAGTAGTTGTGGCGCATGGGCTTAGCCACTCCACGGCATGTGGGATCTTCCCAGACCAGGGCTCGAACACGTGTCCCCTGCATTAACAGGCAGATTCTTAACCACTGTGCCACCAGGCAAGCCCTGCCAAGTCTTAT
Source organism: Eschrichtius robustus (assembly GCF_028021215.1). Taxonomy (NCBI): domain Eukaryota; kingdom Metazoa; phylum Chordata; class Mammalia; order Artiodactyla; family Eschrichtiidae; genus Eschrichtius; species Eschrichtius robustus. The sequence goes on from NC_090845.1 coordinate 106,461,958, forward strand.
TTAATGAGAATGACAACCCTTATAACTTTTTTAAACTAAAAATATAAATTGAATAACTGTATTTTTACAGAAATAAAAATTAAATTATAGTTCAATATTTTCCAAAGGGAAAAAGAAGAAACATCTTTCACAATAAAAAGCATAGGGGGGATTTATCTACTTGGTGCTTCCAATGGAGCATTTTCAGAAATAAAAAAAATATGTTTCAGAACTGACCACTAGATGTCAGTGTTGGACAAGCACAGAGTTATTGGCAGAGACTCCTGCATTAGCGTCTGGCTCCATTTCAGCTATCAAGTTTCTCTGCAAAGGAGAGGGAGTTTGTGTAAGTGAAGCGAAGATTTTGCTTTCTCACTTCTCACCCCGTCTTGCGGAAAACAGCCTGATGCTCTGGGTAAGTCGCCGTTATCTTCACTTTCAGTGATTCCCTTTATAGATCTGCAGTCTGCTGAGAAGTTTAAAACACAAAATTAAACATGTGCTTAGCTCCCTGAAGGCCACATACTTGTTTTTCTTCACAAAGGTGCTCTTCTTTTTCCAGACCAGCCTTCCTGGCCTACCCTTTGTGTAAAATTAATCACATCTAACAAGGAGATACTGCTCTGGGGCACCCAGGTTCCAAAGTTCTCGAATCAGGGTCTTTATTTTTTTGCTACTGAGTGACACTTGCTGTGATTTCAGATCGCTTTCTAAAAATGGCAGCTACTTGGTGTGTCACACCAAGAAAACGTTTCAAGAAAACGTGGTCACATTGTAGCTGTGCTAAACAGCCTCTTTCAGTCCTCTTTCATTTTACACTTTTACTGGAAGTCTTGAAAAGCGGCGATGTAATTAGGTTCCAGTTATCTCTGTTGAGCTCAGAGATGCTCACCTTTCCTTGGGGGAAGATGAATGAATTCCTGTTATGTTGGTTTCTTATCACATCCTGGATTATGGAGGAAATGTGCAGCGAATTCAGAGTAAAGCTAGTGATAAAATCAACTTAGCTCTTTGAAAAGGCCACCTGCTCTGGGGTTTTAGAATTCACACTTGCGGGGCTACTCCTCTTGAACAATTTTCAAGGGTGGGTAGTCAGTTTTTTGTGCCCCTCTTGCCCTTTATAGGAGGCCGGCTCAGACGCATTTAGAAAGCATTTTGTGGAGGAATTTGGAATTGCAACATCCCTTCCTTGGTTTACTTTTGTCCCTTTTGCCCTCCAGTTGGCCAACAGGAAGAAAATGGTTTGGTGACACAAAGTCAAAGGTGGCTTTCTTTTTTGGCCACACTTACTGGAGACCAGTGGAGGGGGGCTGGATGTGACAGCACCTCCTGGTGCAGAGTACTGCCCTGCTGCAGCATCCTGAGTGGCTGCTGGCCAGGAGCTGACCTTGTCCTGGGGAATGAGTCATCAGGCATAGCCTTGCTCTTGGAGGCAGGCCTGGCGTTGGTTTCAAAGGTCCTCTTGGATCTGGTGCCTGTCTGCTCCCACTTCACTGTGTCTCAGCATCCCTGGGTCTCCTCAGCGGTGTTTGGAGTTTTGGAGGAAGAAAGGCCCCTCACCCTCTGGCAGGCTCATTTTCCATCACTTTGCCACTTCCCTGCTTGTGCCTGAGGCCTTGTCCCTTCCCAGCTCCTGAAGGACCTTGTTCCTGTACACCTCAGCTTCCAGCCTGGCACTTTCAACCTCTTCCTCTCCTTGCTGCTTCCCCTCTGCCTTCCTGCAAATGAGGGAGTTAAGAGCAATAGTTTTGAGGTCAGACATACCTCAGCCACTTGCTACCTGTCTGACATGAGGCAAGTTCCTTCGTTTCTCTGAGCTCTGGTTTCTTAATAACAGTACTTACCTTGCTGTGTTTCGTGAAGATTAAATGAGGTAAAGTATGTATGTAAAGCAACTAGCACTTTGTTGGAGTTAGGGGATCCATAGCTGCTGCTGTTAATTTTCTTGTTTCTGACTATTCTACTAATTGTCTGCCTGCTCTCTTTTCTCTCTTCTCCCTTTAACTGTTCAATATTTCTAATGACTGGGTTCTCCTTACATTTGCTCATTTACATTTACTCACTGTTCATTGCCTCTTGTTTTGGCAATTATATTTTAAATTCCCAAGATTTTTCTTGTTCTCAGTTTCTTGCTTGTAGTAACCTGTCCATATTTTATAGATGCAAAGGTCATCTCCAATCACTCTAAAGAAAACAATTAAATTTAAAAAATTCTCTTTTGTTTCCAGAATTATCTGTATTCCAGGGTCTTTTAGTTTTTCCTGTTTGCTCAATTATTATCCCTTCCGTGCTTATTAAAATTTTATGTTTTTTTCTAGGCCCACCTCAAATGCCACAACCTCCATAATGTCATCCTTAATCCCCCAAATTAGAAGCAAATTTTCCTTCCCTCCTTCACTTCTATAACCCTTGGTTTGAATCTTTTTATTACATAGCACCATATATTGTATACCTAAATGCTTGTTTTCTGTGGCTCAATTTGACTTTCTTCTTGGAGTATAAATCCCTGGAGGTCAAGGACTGTGCTATACATGCTAGCCTCCCTGTGGGTATTTTGTATGGGGCACCTTGCCTTTATGGGGGCAGGGAGGGACTTTACTGGTCACCACCGCAGTGTGAGAATCATTTAAGAATGAAGTAAGAATGTCCTGGTAGATCAAGGATTGCAGTGGTTGATGGAGAAGGTGGTAGATCTTTTCTAGAAATCTTTACAAGTGGCTGTGTCCTCATTGGACTGAGATGAGTGAAGTGGAGACTTGCCACAAAATGAACTGTAGCGATTCTCTAAGGATAATGTCTGTGGGTCCCGAGCCTGCATTGCTGGGATGCCCTGCCCCCCTGTAGCAAACGGCCAATAGCTTCGAAGTACATGTGTCAGCAGGGACCTGGTTGAGTAAGGTCTCAGCAGTGGGTTTGGACCACATCACGTTTTCTTCAGAGGGGATTAACACGTATCTGAATGTTTTCACCCAAACTACCCTGCAGGGAAATCCTTCACAACAAACATCACAGTACAAATGACAAGCTTGCCTTTTTTTCCTGTCTGAGGCCTGTCAGTCTCACACATACAACACAAGGCAAGGCCAAGGCCAAGACCTGACTGATTCGACTGCTAAGAATACAGTGAGCCACTTTTAGATTTAGACAGTTTAGTACTTACATGGGCAGTGAAAAGAAGAATAAGCTGAAGGTGCCAGCTTTCTGTGGTCCTCGCTCCACACACTAAAAAGGATGACCCGGAAACAAAAGGGGGCCGGATGACAGCAATGCAAGTTGGGACACCCCATTGCTGAGAAGCCCGATCTAGACTGCCACAAAGTAGTTTTATATTCTGCATAATATATATTTATATAAATTTATATTAGAAATTATATTTTGGGACTTCCCCTGTGGTCCAGTGGTTAACACTCTGCACTTCCACTGCAGGGGACGCGGGTTTGATCCCTGGTCAGGGAACTAGGATCCCACATGCCGCATGGTGTAGCCAAAAAAAAAAAAGGATTCTAGAAATTGTATTTTATATTTATATAAAATTTATATTTTATAAATTTATGTTTATATATTATATATTGAAGCAGTTAGATATTCTGAGAAGGCAAGGCAGAAAACTCCATACCTCGCTGGGGCCCGGGAGGCAAAGAGAAATTGTCTCATGGTAGCCTCCAGGGCGGGGGGTGGGGTGGGAGGGGAGTGTGGGGGTGAGGGGGGAAGGTAGACTAGTGGGAGACGGCCTCATAGTAGCTCCTTACAGGCCTCCTCCCATCCTCTCATGTACCAGGAGGATCACAAAGCATTGCACAAGACTCAGGCTGCATTTCCACCCTTTGCCTGTGTGATGTATGTGGATGTGCGCAAGGCGGCCAGGCTGCCGGGGCAGAGCCGCTCCCCAGCACGGCTCATTGGTGCCTTCTCTGGAGCCCAGTCACATGTTGGCTGATGGTAACTTTGGTTTCTGCATATAGAAAAGTTCTGAAGAGTACCCACCCACCTCCCACTGCAGCCGACACACACACACACACACACACACACACACACACACACACACACACACACACACACACACACCTCCTTTTCTAGATTCAGAGTTTAGGTAGTTGCCAACAAAACTATCTATACATTATGCCCTCATTCTTATTTTTCATCCTGACCATTATGCTCCCTACTCAAGTTAGGCTGATTCACTTCCTTGCTTCCTCATCCAGGGTTCTTTCATCATAAGAAGCATCTAAGAATCTTCCTAATCAGGACAGGGATTGGCCTCTGAATCTGGGTCTCCTTGAGCCTGGCCTCTCCGGTTTGCTCTCTTGCTCACTTTATCCTGAACATTTGCTTTCCACAGGTCTTCAGGATTCTGAACACACGTATGGCTTTTGACCAGAGGCCTTTCCCTACACTTTGTCACACATGTCCTTCTTGTTCCTGACTGCTTTGCCCAGCCTTGGAGCCCCAGCTTGACTGGGCTGTCAAACTGAGATCCTACAGCTTTTCACTCTCCTGCCTGGTTTCTGTTCCATTGTTCTACCTTGACCTCGGGTTCACATGTGCTTCTTTTTTTATTTTATTTTATTTTATTTATTTTTTTATACAGCAGGTTCTTATTAGTCATCAATTTTATACACATCAGTGTATACATGTCAATCCCAATCTCCCAATTCATCACACCACCACCACCACCCCCCTGCAGCTTTCCCCCCTTGGTGTCCATACGTTTGTTCTCTATATCTGTGTCTCAACTTCTGCCCTGCAAACCGGTTCATCTGTACCATTTTTCTAGGTTCCACATACATGCGTTAATATATAATATTTGTTTTTCTCTTTCTGACTTCACTCTGTATGACAGTCTTTACATCCATCCACGTCTCAACAAATGACTCAATTTCGTTCTTTTTTATGGCTGAGTAATATTCCATTGTATATATGTACCACATCTTCTTTATCCATTTGTCTGTTGATGGGCATTTAGGTTACTTCCATGACCTGGCTATTGTAAATTGTGCTGCAATGAACATTGGGGTGCATGTGTCTTTTTTTTTTTTTTTCACTTTTGCAAATCTCTTTAATGTATGGCTTAATGGAAAATATCTAAATTCTCATGTCTGTTTCAGCATTCAATCTTTTGTGATATGTTGTTTTTTTTTTAAACATCTTTATTGAAGTATAATTGCCTTACAATGGTGTGTTAGCTTCTTCTTTATAACAAAGTGAATCAGTTATACATATACAGTATGTTCCCATATCTCTTCCCTCTTGCATCTCCCTCCCTCCCACCCTCCCCATCCCACCCCTCTAGGTGGTCACAAAGCACCGAGCTGATCTCCCTGTGCTATGCGGCTGCTTCCCACTAGCTATCTATTTTACATTTGGTAGTGTATATATGTCCATGACACTCTCTCACCCTGTCACATCTCACCCCACCCCCTCCCCATATCCTCAAGTCCATTCTCTAGTAGGTCTGTGTCTTTATTCCCGTCTTGCCACTAGGTTCTTCATGGCCTTTTTTTTTTTTTTCCCTTAGATTCCGTATATATGTGTTAGCATACTGTATTTGTTTTTCTCTTTCTGACTTACTTCACTCTGTATGACAGACTCTAACTCCATCCACCTCATTACAAATACCTCCATTTCATTTCTTTTTATGGCTGAGTAATATTCCATTGTATATATGTGCCACATCTTCTTTATCCATTCATCTGTCGATGGACATTTAGGTTGCTTCCATGTCCTGGCTATTGTAAATAGAGCTGCAATGAACATTTTGGTACATGACTCTTTTTGAACTATGGTTTTCTCAGGGTATATGCCCAGTAGTGGGATTGCTGGGTCGTATGGTAGTTCTATTTGTAGTTTTTTAAGGAACCTCCATACTGTTCTCCATAGTGGCTGTATCAATTTACATTCCCACCAACAGTGCAAGAGGGTTCCCTTTTCTCCACACCCTCTCCAGCATTTGTTGTTTGTAGATTTTCTGATGATGCCCATTCTCACTGGTGTGAGGTGATATCTCATTGCAGTTTTGATTTGCATTTCTCTAATAATTAGTGATGTTGACCAGCTTTTCATGTGCTTCTTGGCCATCTGTATGTCTTCTTTGGAGAAAAGTCTATTTAGGTCTTCTGCCCATTTTTGGATTGGGTTGTTTGTTTCTTTAATATTGAGCTGCATGAGCTGTTTATCACATGTGCTTTTTGATCCCCGCCCAGATGCCAACCTATTGCCTCGTCTAGAGACTCATTTTGACGTATTGATGGTTCTCTGGATCTTGGCTTTCTGCCCTGGGTCTTCCTGCATGTGTTCTTAGACTACCAGCTTTCATAAAGCGACATGTTGAAAGAGTCTAATCTAGTACAGTGAGACTATGAACCATGTGTAAGTCCTGGCCAAAATCTGTGCTCTGATAGGACACCACTGTATTTGTATTATTGCTTCAGCATCAGTCCTACGATGTAAGACTTCCTCTTTCTGTTAGATACTGCAGTTAGGGCTACTTAAAGTAAGTAGGATGTACTGCAGCTCTGCTCCCTTGGAGGTCATACCCCGGCAGACAGTACTTAGTTAGGACAGGGGAGTTTGGTACGAAAAGTCACCAGGTTTTCACTCCCTCTACTATGAATGAATGGATTAGTGGTGATTCTTTCCAGTGATGGCTATCTTTTTTTAAAGACTTAATTTCTTTAGAGCAGTTTTAAATTCACAGGAAAATTCAGAGGAAAGTACAGAGACTTCCCTTCCCATAGACCCCTGTGCCCCCACGCATGCACAGCTTCCCCCCCCGTATACACTGTATACACTGATGTGTATAAAATTGATTTATATTTTCACTGCACTAAAACTCCTCTGTGCTCCACCTATTCATCCCTCCCTGCTTGTCTCCCCCCAACCCCTGGAAACCACTGATCATTTTACTGTCTCTATAGTTTTGCCTTGTCCAGAATGTCATATAGTTGGAATCATACAGTATGTAGCCTTTTCAGATTAGCTTCTTTTACTTAGTAATATGCATTTAAGGTTCCTCCATGTCTTTTCATGGCTTGGTAGCTTATTTATTTTTGGCCCTGAATAGTATTTCCTTGTCTGGATGTACCACAGTTTATTTATCCATTCATCTACTGAAGGACATCTTGGTTGCTTCCAAGTTTAGGCAATTATGAATAAAGCTCCTATAAACATCTGTGTGGAGGTTTTTGTGTAGACATAAGTTTTCAACTCCTTTAGGCAAATACCAAGGAGCACAATTGCTGCATTGTATGGTAAGAGTATGTTTTGTTTTGTAAGAAACCACCAAACTGTCTTTCAAAGTGACTGCAGCATTTAGTATTCCCACCAGCAGTGAATGAAAGTTTCTGCTGCTCCACATCCTCACCAGCATTTGGTGTTGGCAGTGTTCCAGATTTTGGCCATTCTAGTAGGTGTGTAGTGGTATCTTGTTGTTTTAATTTGCATCTGTCTGATGACATACGATGTGGAACATCTTTTCATACACTGAGCAAATTATTTAAAAACAATCTTGGGGGCATCCAGTTATGGTTGGGGTTGAGAGCAGCAACTCATTATTCATCTATCCATCCATTCATTTATTCAACAAATATTTACTGAGTATTTTCTATGGACCAGGCACTGTTCTAGGCCCATAAGTGAATGAAACAGACACTATTTAAATTCTCATGAAATTCTAGCTGGTGATATGGAGGGAAGAAAACATTAAACAAGTAAACAAAAATAAATCAGATGAAATCAGGTACTGACAAGTGTTATAAAGAAAATAAATTGGCGATGTGCTAGAGTAGACACATGCTAGATAGGAAAGGCCTGTCTAAGAAGGGGTTATAGGATTTATGTAAATTTCAGGAGGAATAGCATTCTAAGCAGAGGGAATAGCTAGTACTGAGGCAATGAGCTGGGACTCAGCATTCTAGGCAGAATATAAATAAAGCCATGGTGTCTCAGTCTTCACAGAAGGCTGTGGTTGTGGATTTTGGAAGGGGAGGAGATGGCACTGTGAGGGCGTCTCAAATAGACTTCCTTTCATCAACATCCCTCCAAACGTATAAGGACTCAGATAGCTGGCAGGCCCCTTGCCCAGACACAGAGGAAACTGAAAGTGAGGCTTTCAGTTTCCGACATCCATTCTGACGTTCAGGAGTTGGCAGAGATGATTGTGAATCCACTTTTAGGAGTCAGGAAAGCATGACTTTTATTCCTTTCCTCCATCTCTCTCTCTCTCTCCCTCTCTCCCTCTCTCTCTTTCTCTCTTTCTCTCTCACCCTTCCCTTCCCTCTTCTTTCTTCTCTCTATATACATTTAGTGAAAGAATTTGACAGATTAATTCACACTAAAATGTTAGTGGTTGTATGTGATTCCTCCTGTGGGTATTTGCCTTTTTAAAGAAGACTCCTGGGGAAAAGGCAACAAATACAGGAATGAATGAATGAAATGACTGTCATTTTCTCAAAACAAGGTATGTTGAAATTTCAAACCCCGGGTTGACTAGGTAAAGGAGAAATCCCCTTTAAATCTATTAACATCTCTCATGCACATTTTCCAGATTCAAGATGTCTCATGTCTGTACCTCCATCTAGACTCCTTGCTAACATGCTGTCCCTGTCCTAGATCGGGAGGCAGTTCTAGATGTGTGCATAGCAGCCTCTGGGGATCATCCACATTTTCCATCTGCTGCTGGAGCCCTTTTTTTTTTTTTTAATTTAATTTATTTATTTTTGGCTGCGTTGGGTCTTCGCTGCTGCGTGTGGGCTTTCTCTAGTTGTGGTGAGAGGGGGCTACTCTTTGTTGCGGTGCGCCGGCTTCTAATTGCAGTCGCGGAGCATGGCCTTTAGGCACACGGGCTTTAGTAGTTGTGGCACATGGGCTCTAGAGCGCAGGCTCAGTAGTTGTGGTGCACGGGCTTAGTTGCTCCACGGCATGTGGGATCTTCCCCGACCAGAGCTCGAATTCTTAACCACTGTGCCACCAGGGAAGCCCGAGCCCCTTTTCTTGAACCCTGGTTTCCTGCCTGAAGAAAGGAACAATTTCTACCCTCTCCCCATGAGCTTGGAAGGCTGACAGAGAAAATTAAGATCATTGCCATCAAGTTTTTATCTGCTCTAAGCAAAAACAGGAAACCAAGAAATAAAGGCACAGCTCAGCAATAGCTTCTGAGTGGGTAACATGGGAGAAGTTTTTCTTAAATCCTCTTCCTATGTACCTTCCCACCCACATGTTCTTAGTCAGATTTATTTTTTGCATATTAGTTTCTGAGGATGACAAGAAACTTGCCCTTTTCTTAACTCTGGTTTTCAGAAGCAGATTATGCTGCACTTAGTGGAGACCTCTTAATGGAACCCTCGGAATAAATAATACCCTCAGCTCAGGGAGTGGGTGTTGAATAGAGATTTTAAGACTCATAATGGAGTGTCAGAATAGCCATTGCTGATGTATGGGTCCTTTGTCAATTTTGGAAATGGCACTGGGTAGAGCCACACTCACCTCTTGTATTAAAATGCCATGATTGAGAAAAGTTCTAAGAAGAACGTTCAGCATCTCTTGATATTTAAAAGTCCCACATGGAATGGTGGCCTTTTTCAAAGGTGACTTGGGTTTAGCCTGGAAAGGCAGCTGTCCTCAGAGGAGGGGAGCAGAGCATTTCTCTGGGGGGTGGGTAGGGGGCAGCTCCAGGATGAAAGGAGGAAAAGATTGGCATTTCCCTGGCCTGTGTCTTGAGGTGCTTGTTCCCAAAGGAGCATAGGGTCAGGGTTTTATGATTTCCCTAGAGTAGATGGAGAGACCTCATGACATCAAGCCGTCAGGCAACATTTCCAGGGCTCAGGCCTTTGCTATTCTCTCTCTCCTGTTGGAGGAAATAAAAAGTGTGGTCCTCTCACTAGGCCCATGGGTCTGAGGGCAGCCTTGCCTTGAGCTGAGCCCCTCTCTTTGGATATTATCTCAATGGCCACACTCTCAGCAGAGGCCCCCTTAGTGCAACCTTCTCATGAGCAGTGGTTTTGTAGTAATGAGGTTCTATGATGTGCCTCTTGGGCTATTTAGTGCTCCGTGTAGATCCCCTTTGAACAACAGATACTTATGAATACCCACTGTGTTCATGATACAGTGGGCTAGTTGAAAACCGTACGAAATCTGTTCCTGCTCCTCATGAGTTCAAGAGCCTGTTGGGGAGATTAAAAAACATGGAATAAATAGAGAAAAATGCAGGTCAGCATAAAATGGGGGGCTAGACCACATGAGTCAGCCTATAGGGCTTAGTAGGGAAGATGAGGGAGAAGAGATATGGGCTGGCGAGGCTAGGAAAGTCTTTCCAGAGGATGCAGGCCTTAAAGCAGGAATAGAACCTGGTCGGGTGAAGAGAAGTGAGTGCATGTGAGGCAGAAGGGCCAGCAAAGGCACGGGGGACTGGCCATGGTGTATATATGCATGGGGGCAGTCCGTGGCGGTCCAGCGGGGTTGATGTTTCTGAAGTGGAGTGTCCTCACTGAGGAGTTGTGGGACTGGATATGCATAGGTGTGGCCAGATGAGCATCTCAGAAGCCAGAGAAGCTTTGATTTGAACTGTGTTCATTAGGTTCTTCTGTTTGCAAGGGATAGAGACTCTTTCAAATGATCTGAAGTAAAGAGGTAGGGGATATTGTAAAAGAACTGTAAAGGAGAAAGAGATTTTAGGGGACTCAAAGATCAGGAAGCAGAGTGCAGTGGAACCTCATGGGAACTGTACTTGGATCCATGGCAGCTTCGGCGACCTCAGCAGCAGGATTTGAGACTTGTCACTGGAGTGTTGTACTAGTAACACCACTCAGCCCTATTCCCCCTCACTCCTGACTGCCTTCCTTTCCCCCTCAGCTCAGGTTATTATCCTTTCTATAGTTCCCAGTTTTATTTTACTCATCATCTCTGCTTCCTTATAATTTTGGTTTTTATAGCCCACCAAGGCTCCAGCTTTCTACTTTTCCCCTTAAAGTTCTGACTTTTCCTCATGCCTTCTCTCCAGGCATCCTTTCAGCCTCAGCTCTTGCTTCTCTCCCCACCCCCTACCCTTCCCTTCCCCCTCACTCATCTCTCTCTCTCCCTCACCCCCCTCCCTCTCTCCCTCTCCCTCTAGTATTTTTAGGCCAAATTTCTTTTTTATTTTTAAGGGAAATATCCAGAGATTTAATTCACATATGATTGCATAATCCTTTGAAAAGGAATGTGGAGCAAGGTTAGAGGTCAACATTGTTAGGATTACATGCTACTTCAAAAATTCTTGTTAGGCCACATTTCTGAGAGAGAATCTGACTGTCCTAGTTCATATGTTTGTACCAGGCTCTGTCAGCAGCCCTTGGACCAGGGGCCTATCCTTGGTCCTTTCAGTCCAGGCTTGGGGAGGGAAGGTGATGTCAGAGAAACCATATAAGAGATTGGTCAAGCAGGAGGTGATGGATCCTGGATATGGGTTCTGGCAGTGAGAATGAAGAGGAAGGAATGACTAGAAAAGATATTTCAAAAAAAATTGGTAGGCATCAGTATCTCACTGACTGCAGGGTAGGTAGAGAGAGGGAAATTAATGATAAATCCCATGATTTCAGGTCTGGGTGACTAGGAGAATGATAAAGCAAGGAATAAGTGAGCTGGGCCAAGGAGTTAGTTTAGTGGGAAGACAGTGAGTTCTGTTTTTGCCATGTTGAGTATGAGTCAACAGTGGACTCTATTGGCCAACTCGGTGACCTGTGTTGTGTCCTGTGCTTGGTGACCTCCTTTCCTCCCTAACTTGGACACCCAGTTAGGGTAGAGTCCTGAGTGGCTCAGGTGACTTAAGCCAGGGGCTAGAAGGTGTGTGGAGAGCTTCTCTGAAAAGGTCTACTTTACTCATTTTCTCCTTCACCCTTAAGTAGCTAATTGGTCCCATGGAGCAATGGTTTTTGCCAGGAGGGCAGAAAGGAAGGCAGATGTGAGGAGACCTTTCCAGTCCTGTGTGAAACCTGATTCTGTTTTGGTTGCTGTTTTCTAAGTCTTCAGAAGGGAGAAAATGAGTAAAGATGTAAAGAAATGAGGTGAAGAAATGGAGAAAGCCTTGAGCAAGTTGGAAGCAAGCTACATGTTCATGGCTGTCCCATACCCATTTCGAGCAAAGCAGTTCAGAGGAACATGCCAAGTAGAGAGCACACAAGCATGTGACAGAGACCCAAGTGGAACGAGCTGATATTAGTTAGGAAGGGTACCCGGTGGCTCACAGGTTTGGAGAAAATGCTGAGCAGCCAGGCCTTGGGAAGGACAGGCAATAGGGCAGTCTTGGTGTTGGCCTTCAGGACTGAAAACTAGAGGCTCAAAAGCTGTCAGGATTCTCTTGGCTTCTTGTCTCTGCTTCGCTCTCTGTGTTGGCTCCATTATTATACTGAAGACAGGATTCCCTCTGTGGTGGAGGACATGGCTGCACTAGCTCTGAGCTCACATACTCACAGTTCTTTGAACAGAGAGGAAGGGATCCTTCCTTGCCAGCTCTAGTCCAACAAGACTCGGGGAAGTGCTCTGATGGATTTGTCTTGAGTTATGTGCCTAATACCAGATTAATCCCCATGGCCAAGAGTATGGGACCCTATCCATGACCAGTTTCGGAGCAAGCCAAGTTCACTTCTCAGCCAGTTACTATGGCCAGGGATATTGAATCATGTAAAAAGAATGGCAGCTACAGTTTGGGCCACATGCCTAGAGCTGGAGGGGAGGAGGAGTGTTTCTCCAAAAGAAGTGAGGAGAGAAGCAGCACAGACAGGGCCACTGGGGCATCTTTGTGAACCAGCTAGTCACCGAATTTGTGTTTTTCCATTTAGTAACCTGATGATAATGAAACAAAGTTATAAGGTAAGAAGGCCCACACAGAAACGAAGGTATTAAGGAAGTAACGTACATTTTTTCAGTATCGTCACTTGCCTTCCCTTCCATTGGTGGTCCCGCCCCACCAGGACATGCTATGCTCCAGTTATACTGAAATTATTTCAATTCCTTAAAACCACTGTGTTCTTTCTGTTGTTCCTTCAGCTTTACTTCATCTTTTGGGATTCATTTTGGGTGACACTTTCTTTGGGAAAACTTGGCTGTCTACCCCCATCTTCAAATCTGGGTTAGGTGCTTCTTTTATGTGATCTCGTTACACCCTGCACAACTTCCTGTATTTTGTTTTTTTTTTGTTTGTTTTTTTTTGTTTTTTTTTGTTTTTAGAAATTTCATGTAATGTCTGAAACATTTATATTAACATATTTCCATACATATTTCCATACAAATACAAATATAAGATTTTTACAAATTTCATGTAATGTCTGAAACATTTATATTAACATATTTCCATACATATTTCCATACAAATACAAATATAAGATTTTTAGAAATTTCATGTAATGTCTGAAACATTTATATTAACATATTTCCATACAAATAACCCAATGAAACTTTAGTATTAGTTGTTTTGTTTGTTTTTTTATACTGCAGGTTCTTATTAGGCATCAATTTTATACACATCAGTGTATACATGTCAATCCCAATCGCCCAATTCAGCACACCACCATCCCCACCTCACCGCAGTTTTCCCCCCTTGGTGTCCATATGTCCATTCTCTACATCTGTGTCTCAACTTCTGCCCTGCAAACTGGCTCATCTGTACCATTTTTCTAGGTTCCACATACATGCATTAATATACGATATTTGTTTTTCTCTTTCTGGCTTACTTCACTCTGTATGACAGTCTCTAGATCCATCCACGTCTCAACAAATGACTCAATTTCGTTCCTTTTTATGGCTGAGTAATATTCCATTGTATATATGTACCACACCTTCTTTATCCATTCGTCTGGCGATGGGCATTTAGGTTGCTTCCATGACCTGGCTATTGTAAATAGTGCTGCAATGAACATTCGGGTACATGTGTCTTTTTGAATTACGGTTTTCTCTGGGTATATGCCCAGTAGTGGGATTGCTGGGTCATATGGTAATTCTATTTTTAGTTTTTTAAGGAACCTCCATATTGTTCTCCATAGTGGCTGTATCAATTTACATTCCCACCAACAGTGCAAGAGGGTTCCCTTTTCTCCACACCCTCTCCAGCATTTGTTGTTTGTAGATTTTCTGATGATGCCCATTCTAACAGGAGTGAGGTGATACCTCATTGTAGTTTTGATTTGCATTTCTCTAATAATTAGTGATGTTGGGCAGCTTTTCATGGACTTCTTGGCCATCTGTATGTCTTCTTTGGAGAAACGTCTATTTAGGTCTTCTGCCCATTTTTGGATTGGGTTGTTTGTTTCTTTAATATTGAGCTGCATGAGCTGTTTATATATTTTGGAGATTAATCATTTGCCCGTTGATTCGTTTGCAAATATTTTCTCCCATTCTGAGGGTTGTCTTTTCCTCTTGTTTATGTTTTCCTTTGCTGTACAAAAACTTTGAAGTTTCATTAGGTCCCACTTGTTTATTTTTGTTTTTACTTCCATTACTCTAGGAGGTGGATCAAAAAAGATCTTGCTGTGACTTATGTCAAAGAGTGTTCTTCCTATGTTTTCCTCTAAGAGTTTTATAGTGCCCAGTCTTACATTTAGGTCTCGAATCCATTTTGAGTTTATTTTTGTGTATGGTGTTAGGGAGTATTCTAATTTCATTCTTTTACATGTAGCTGTCCAGTTTTCCCAGCACCACTTATTGAAGAGACTGTCTTTTCTCCATTGTATATCTTTGCCTCCTTTGTCATAGATTAGTTGACCATAGGTGCGTGGGTTAATCTCTGGGCTTTCTATCTTGTTCCATTGATCTATGTTTCTGTTTTTGTGCCAGTACCATATTGTCTTGAGTACTGTAGCTTTGTAGTATAGTCTGAAGTCAGGGAGTCTGATTCCTCCAGCTCCATTTTTTTGCCTCAAGACTGCTTTGGCTATTCGGGGTCTTTTGTGTCTCCATACAAATTTTAAGATGATTTGTTCTAGCTCCGTAAAAAATGCCATTGGTAATTTGATAGGGATTGCATTGAATCTGTAGATTGCTTTGGGTAGTATACTCATTTTCACAATGTTGATTCTTCCAATCCAAGAACATGGTATATCTCTCCATCTGTTGGTATCATCTTTAATTTCTTTCATCAGTGTCTTATAGTTTTCTGCATACAGGTCTTTTGTCTCCCTAGGTAGGTTTATTCCTAGGTATTTTATTCTTTTTGTTGCAATGGTAAATGGAAGTGTTTCCATAATTTCTCTTTCAGATTTTTCATCATTAGTGTATAGGAATGCAAGAGATTTCTGTGCATTAATTTTGTATCCTGCAACTTTACCATAGTCATTAATTAGCTCTAGCAGTTTTCTGGTGGCAGTTTTAGGATTCTCTATGTATAGTATCATGTCATCCGCAAACAGTGACAGTTTTACTTCTTCTTTTCCAATTTGTATTCCTTTTATTTCTTTTTCTTCTCTGATTGCCGTGGCTAGGACTTCCAGAACTATGTTGAATAATAGTGGTGAGAGTGGACATCCTTGTCTCGTTCCTGATCTTAGAGGAAATGCTTTCAGTTTTTCACCATTGAGAATGATGTTTGCTGTGGGTTTGTCATATATGGCCTTTATTATGTTGAGGTAGGTTCCCTCTATGCCCACTTTCTGGAGAGTTTTTATCAGAAATGGGTGTTGAATTTTGTCAAAAGCTTTTTCTGCATCTATTGAGATGATCATATGGTTTTTATTCTTCAATTTGTTAATATGGTGTATCACATTGATTGATTTGCGTATATTGAAGAATCCTTGCATCCCTGGGATAAATCCCACTTGATCGTGGTGTATGATCCTTTTAATGTGTTGTTGGATTCTGTTTGCTAGTATTTTGTTGAGGATTTTTGCATCTATATTCATCAGTGATATTGGTCTGTAATTTTCTTTTTTTGTAGTGTCTTTGTCTGGTTTTGGTATCAGGGTGATGGTGGCCTCATAGAATGAGTTTGGGAGTGTTCCTTCCTCTGCAATTTTCTGGAAGAGTTTGAGAAGGATGGGTGTTAGCTCTTCTCTAAATGTTTGATAGAATTCACCTGTGAAGCCATCTGGTCCTGGACTTTTGTTTGTTGGAAGATTTTTAATCACAGTTTCAATTTCATTACTTGTGATTGGTCTATTCATATTTTCTATTTCTTCCTGATTCAGTCTTGGAAGGTTATACCTTTCTAAGAATTTGTCCATTTCTTCCAGGTTGTCCATTTTATTGGCATAAAGTTGCTTGTAGTAGTCTCTTAGGATGCTTTGTATTTCTGCGGTGTCTGTTGTAACTTCTCCTTTTTCATTTCTGATTTTATTGATTTGAGTCCTCTCCCTCTTTTTCTTGATGAGTCTGGCTAATGGCTTATCAATTTTGTTTATCTTCTCAAAGAACCAACTATTAGTTTTATTGATCTTTGCTATTGTTTTCTTTGTTTCTATTTCATTTATTTCTGCTCTGATCTTTATGATTTCTTTCCTTCTGCTAACTTTGGGTTTTGTTTGTTCTTCTTTCTCTAGTTTCTTTAGGTGTAAGGTTAGATTGTTTACTTGAGATTTTTCTTGTTTCTTGAGGTAGGCTTGTATAGCTATAAACTTCCCTCTTAGAACCGCTTTTGCTGCATCCCATAGGTTTTGGGTCGTCGTGTTTTCATTGTCATTTGTCTCTAGGTATTTTTTGATTTCCTCTTTGATTTCTTCAGTGATCTCTTGGTTATTTAGTAACATATTGTTTAGCCTCCATGTGTTTGTCTTTTTTACGTTTTTTTCCCTGTAATTCATTTCTAATCTCATAGCGTTGTGGTCAGAAAAGATGCTTGATATGATTTCAATTTTCTTAAATTTACTGAGGCTTGATTTGTGACCGAAGATGTGATCTATCCTGGAGAATGTTCCGTGCGCACTTGAGAAGAACGTGTAATCTGCTGTTTTTGGATGGAATGTCCTATATATATCAATTAAATCTATCTGGTCTATTGTGTCATTTAAAGCTTCTGTTTCCTTATTTATTTTCATTTTGGATGATCTGTCCATTGGTGTAAGTGAAGTGTTAAAGTCCCCCACTATTATTGTGTTACTGTCGATTTCCTCTTTTATAGCTGTTAGCAGTTGCCTTATGTATTGAGGTGCTCCTATGTTGGGTGCATATATATTTATAATTGTTATATCTTCTTCTTGGATTGATCCCTGGATCATTCTGTAGTGTCCTTCCTTGTCTCTTGTAACATTCTTTATTTTAAAGTCTATTTTATCTGATATGAGTATAGCTACTCCAGCTTTCTTTTGATTTCCATTTGCATGGAATATCTTTTTCCATCCCCTCACTTTCAGTCTGTATGTGTCCCTAGGTCTAAAGTGGGTCTCTTGTAGACAGCATATATATGGGTCTTGTTTTTGTATCCATTCAGCCAGTCTATGTCTTTTGGTTGGGGCATTTAATCCATTCACGTTTAAGGTAATTATCGATATGTATGTTCCTATGACCATTTTCTTAATTGTTTTGGGTTTGTTTTTGTAGGTCCTTTTCTTCTCTTGTGTTTCCCACTTAGAGAAGTTCCTTTAGCATTTGTTGTAGAGCTGGTTTGGTGGTGCTGAATTCTCTTAGCTTTTGCTTGTCTGTAAAGCTTTTGATTTCTCCATCAAATCTAAATGAGATCCTTGCCGAGTAGAGTAATCTTGGTTGTAGGTTCTTCCCTTTCATCACTTTAAGTATATCATGCCACTCCCTTCTGGCTTGCAGAGTTTCTGCTGAGAAATCAGCTGTTAACCTTATGGGAGTTCCCTTGTATGTTATTTGTCGTTTTTCCCTTGCTGCTTTCAATAATTTTTCTTTGTCTTTAATTTTTGCCACTTTGATTACTATGTGTCTCGGCGTGTTTCTCCTTGGGTTTATTCTGTATGGGACTCTCTGCGCTTCCTGGACTTGGGTGGCTATTTCCTTTCCCATGTTAGGGAAGTTTTCGACTATAATCTCTTCAAATATTTTCTCTGGTCCTTTCTCTCTCTCTTCTCCTTCTGGGACCCCTATAATGCGAATGTTGTTGCGTTTAATGTTGTCCCAGAGGTCTCTTAGGCTGTCTTCGTTTCTTTTCATTCTTTTTTCTTTAGTCTGTTCCGCAGCAGTGAATTCCACCGTTCTGTCTTCCAGGTCACTTATCCGTTCTTCTGCCTCAGTTATTCTGCTATTGATTCCTTCTAGTGTAGTTTTCATTTCAGTTATTGTATTGGTCATCTCTGTTTGTTTGTTCTTTAATTCTTCTAGGTCTTTGTTAATCATTTCTTGCATCTTCTCAATCTTTGCCTCCATTCTTATTCCGAGGTCCTGGATCATCTTCACTATCATTATTCTGAATTCTTTTTCTGGAAGGTTGCCTATCTCCACTTCATTTAGTTGTTTTTCTGGGGTTTTTTCTTGTTCCTTCATCTGGTACATAGCCCTCTGCCTTTTCATCTTGTCTATCTTTCTGTAACTGTGGTTTTTTTTTTTTTTTTTCTGTATTTTGTAATTGGTCTGTTACTTGTCTGTCTCTCCCACTAGACTGTAAGCTCCACGTGGGTGAGGCATTGTCTTTCTCAATCACTACTCTACCTCTGTTGCCTAGTGATGTTATCAGATGTTCTGTTGATGCTCAGTGAACATTTGCTGCATGAAATAAGGAAAGAATGACTCCAGTTTCCAGGCTCAAGTGGCAGGACCGAGTACCCTGAAAGGATTCCAGAACAGTCCAGAAGCAACTAAGAAAGAGAATGGCCTTTTTGAAGATGTCTCTTCTGAAATAAAGAAGAGAAAGGAAGGAAAAAAGAAAGTCTTTAGGTGAATAAAGTTTATTATAGCATTTCAGTAAAGGCAAAGATACTTAGGAGTTTCTAATTCTTTTAGCTTTTGCTTTCGCTAAGTAATGATTTCTTATAATTAAAAGTAAGGGTTAAACTAAATATTTTTATTTTCTTGCTAAATGAACAAGTTAATAATACATTTTCCCAATAAAACAATTATATCACTATTAGAAAGTGAACCTGCAAGTGAATTGTGTTACAACCCTTATTTTAGTTTTCTACATCTGAAGAAAGCTCATGTGTTGGGTCTAAGTTAGCTTAAGCACCAGTTTTTATGTGGTGGCAGTTGACTGATGTGTCCAAGATGACAATATATTGAAGTGCGGGCCACAGACCGTCTACATCAGGGGTGGGGAGAAGCTGATTGCCATGCTGATACGAATGCCATGGGGACACTGCCTGTGAGACTCTGGGGATGGTCCAGCAATCTGTGTACAGCAAGTCCTTCAGGTGAGTGCTGCAGATTTGGCTGTCTTGGTGGTCTTGGTCATGCCCTCATAGGGTTTTCTCAGTCCTGCATGAGTAAGATATGGCACTGGGGTGCCAGGTAGAAGTGAGGTTACCTATGTCAAGGGTTGTGTCTAAATGTGCAAAAGAATTTGAAAAGAAAATGTTCTGCACCCCCACTAAAATGGCCAGGGGAACCCCCCTGATTGTTTGGCTGACATTAAGCATTCTTTAGAAAGCTAGATGGCATGTGTAGACACAGGCATTGTTTCCAGAAAAGCTCCATGACTAGGCCCATTCCAGGCTGAGGAGCTACTGTCGAAGAGAAGCATAAGGTCATCATTCTAGAAGGTACCTTTTGTCAAGAAGCCTCTTAGTTCCTTCTTGATTTTTGAATTTCCGTTTGTGTGTTAGATTTCTAACAGAAACATTTCAGCTTTAATTTCAAGTCTAGTATAATCATAGCTGGCATTTGTTTGAATTTTTGAATTTTATTTTATTTATTTTTTTATACAGCAGGTTCTTATTAGTTATCCATTTTATACATATTAGTGTATACATGTCAATCCCAGTCTCCCAGTTCATCCCAGCACCACCACCCCCTGCCCCACCCCTTTCCCCCCTTGGTGTCCATACGTTTGTTCTCTACATCTGTGTCTCTATTTCTGCCCTGCAAACCAGTTCATCTGTACCATTTTTCTAAGTTCCACATATATGCGTTAATATACGATATTTGTTTTTCTCTTTCTGACTCACTTCACTCTGTATGACAGTCTCTAGATTCATCCATGTCTCTGCAAATGACCCAATTTCGTTCCTTTTTATGGCTGAGTAATATTCCATTGTATATATATACCACATCTTCTTTATCCATTCGTCTGTTGATGGGCATTTAGGTTGCTTCCATGCCCTGGCTATTGTAAATAGTGCTGCAATGAACATTGGGGTGCATGTGTCTTTTTGAATTATGGTTTTCTCAGGGTATAGGCCCAGTAGTGGGATTGCTGGGTCATATGGTAGTTCTATTTTTAGTTTTTTAAGGAACCTCCATACTGTTCTCCATAGGGGCTGTATCAATTTACATTCTCACCAACAGTGCAAGAGGGTTCCCTTTTCTCCACACCCTTTCCAGCATTTGTTGTTTGTAGATTTTCTGATGATGCCCATTCTCACTGGTGTGAGGTGATACCTCATGGTAGTTTTGATTTGCATTTCTCTAATGATTAGTGGTATTGAGCAGCTTTTCATGTGCTTCTTGGCCATCTGTATGTCTTCTTTGGAGAAATGTCTATTTAGGTCTTCTGCCCATTTTTGGGTTGGGTTGTTTGTTTTTTTAATATTGAGCTGCATGAGCTGTTTATATATATTGGAGATTAATCCTTTGTCCGTTGATTCATTTGCAAATATTTTCTCCCATTCTGAGGGTTGTCTTTTCATCTTGTTTGTAGTTTCCTTTGCTTTGCAAAAGCTTTTAAGTTTCAGTAGGTCCCATTTGTTTCATAGCTGGCATTTTAAATTTAGTTAGGGAAAGATCATGGAGTACTTTGTGAAGCTCTCTAATGATACTCTTTGAAACATTCTGGGGATCTCCCACGATCTCTCAGGATTAAGGACAAGCAGTAGGTAGAAATGATAGCACATTCTAATAAATAGTGATTAAAAAAATAGCCCTGTACTGTGCATCTCTGTGAAGCACTGTTTCTCAAATGATGTTACATAAGGTGTTCTACAAAATGGAAACAGTGGTTCTGCTAACAAAAAGCGTTCTGTTGTTAGAGAAGTTTGCAATGCTGCATACTAGAAGGTCCGTTTAGAGATTTATGATTCATGTTAAGGCTCTGATAAGTCCTACCATAAAGTCATGTTTAACTTCGTGTAATCTGTTTTTTTCCTAAATTTAATTAGCCTCTTTCAGTTAACCAGCTTCTTCAAATGGAAGCAAAATGTGCCAGAGGATCAACTAACCCAGATAGGTTCGTTGAGCTCAGTGTTTCACTTCAGACATACAGATCAGGATGCAGTGGCTAACCTGGGCAGCTCTCCCTCTTACAAGGTTTATGAGCCCGGATGCTATGACTACAGAATCTTCCTTAACCATTGGGGCCAGCTTGAAGGATATCACATTGTACTCAGACACGGCCTTGATTTCCAAAGCATCCTTGTAGTAAATAATACCTAACTTCGGTAGAACTTAAAAAAATTCATTATTACATATAATCCTATCAACATTTATTTGAGGAAGGTATTATCATTCCACTTTAGAGGGCTAAAGAGCTTAAGTATCTGCCCAAGCATGGTAGATATAAGGGATGGGATTTCCCTCCATAATGTGGGTGAGCCTCATCCAATCAGTTGAAAGCTTTAAGAGCAAAAACTGAGGTTTCCCAGGGAGGAGGAAATTCTGCCTCAAGACTATAATATAGAAATTCTGCCTGAGGATATTCTGCCCTATAAGTTTTGGACTTGCCAGCCTCCACAGTCACGTGAGACAATTCCTTTAAATAAATCTCTCAATATACATATACATGTATATCCTGTCTGTTCTGTTTCTTTGGAGAACCCTTATTGATACAGTATCTAAAGTCAAGCTGCTGTCATGCAGTCAGTTTGTATCAGCAGGCTTTCTGTCTGAGGCCTATAGGCTTTAACTACTCTAGGGAACAGTCTGGTGATGAGAGAAATTTTCCTTATGACATGAGTTGTGTTTGGAAAGGCCTACATTCCCCTTAAAGGGGATTTTCCCAGGGACCCCTACCAAACACTACTTCACTTACACATTCTTATTTGGGAAAGAGAAAACAATGGTGTGTCAGGTAGAGTTTTCCTACCTCAATTCAGGAGAAAATGTCCCAGAATTCCCAGAGGGTTACCTAATATTTCTCTGGGGACTGACAGGGCAACTTGCTCTACCTGCATTATATATATACTGCTTTTTACTGTATTTCAAAGTGCTGTCCCAGACGTCATCTTGAACTTTTGACGTAGGTGTGGCAGAGGCTGCTATTTGTGTTCTAATACCAGTTCCCCCTTTCTTCCCTAGTAAAACCCCTCAATATTTTGCTGAGTTAATTGCTACCCAGTTAAAAGACTACTAGTCCTCCTTCGGGCCAGGTGAGGCCTAGCTTGTTTTAGCAGTGTATGGAGCACCGTGGTTAGGCACACAGATTCTGGCATCAGGCTATGTAGGTCTCAGATCTCCGCCTCATCTCTTACTAACTGCTAATTTACTTCTCTGTGCCTCAGTTTCTGCATCTGTAAAATGATATGATAACAGTACTTACTATATTGAGTTTCTATGATGAATAAACGAGTTTGTATTGGTAATACCTTTAGAACAGTGCCTAGCACAATAGTAAACACTCTATTATTTGTATTGTTATTTTGGCCAACAAGATGTAGGTGGAAGTGTTGTGTGAGATATCTAGGAAGTGGTGCTCCTTCCTGCTTCCTCACAGCTGGAATGTTGTTGGAGCTTGAACAGCGATCTTGGAACAGGAGGCAACAAGCTAAGGATCGTGGAATAGCAAGGCAGAGTCTGGGGCCCTGATGGATGTGGAGGTACTGTAACAGTCCTGGACTGCCTTTCTCCAGACTTCTCTTCATGAGAGAGAAGCTTCTACTTGTTTAAGATACTGTTGTTATTTTTTGTTGTTATAAGCAGCCAAACTTAATACTGATTCTGTAAGTGTGACAGGAGGTACTACCCTCTTTTTACTGTTGAGAGATTATATACAGTAAAGCTCCCCAGTAAGAGTCAGAATATTGGATTGAGCAGAAGGCAGTGGTTAACTAACCCTTATGTAGTCCAGCTTGTGACCTGGTATGAGGGAAATTTGCCAGGCCTGCTTTTGGGGAGAGGTGTCCCTTTTTATCCCAGTCCTGTCCTCACCTTCTTCCTCTAACCCAAGCAGAGCTGCTGGGTCATTAGCTGCCTTTTCCTTCTGTGTGGAAGTCATAAGAAGACTGGGACCACATTGATAATTGTATTGAAGAGGAAGTTAGCGCCCTTTGTTTTCCAAGGCAGAGTTATTTTCTAGACTCATTGACCATTTCTATTTCCATCTTTCTTCCTGGAATCTTTCTTTCCCATTTCCCACTACACATTGACTCTAATCGACCCTGTCAGGTCCAACCTCCAAATCCATGTCCTTCAGACAACCCTCTCTGATTATTCTAGCTTTTTTTAAACAGCTTATTCTGTGGTTCTAGCAGGGAGATCCAGCTTCTTGCTGCTCCCTGATGGAAGGAAACATGAGCCTTCATTACCTGGGAAGGTTTGAAACCAACATCTGTGAAGCAATGAAGAAAGAAGGGGTCTCTCCTATGCAGCCAAATTAGCTGAATGAAACATGGTGATGAGTGGAGTGATGTGGCACAGACCACCTCCCATCTTAGCTGCCCTTCTTATGTATGGTATCCAGATGTCAACTCAAGATTTGGGTTGATGGAGAAGTATTATATTGCCATGTTAACTGAGAACAATTTGGCTTTCCACTTCTTATTGCCTAGGGCCTCCTTTCGCATATCCAAAATATCTTTTATGTTTCGTAGTCCATCTTTTCTGGAGTCCCTTACTTTAGTAGCTCAAGAGAACTGGCAGAGGCTATGAAATGTATTTTTCTTCTCTGTTCCCACCAACCTCTGTGAGAGGAAGGGAACATATCGTTACTGGTATGAAATATGCCTCCTTCTTTAGAATGCAGAAACAGAAAAGTTAATTTTGCGTTTAAAAAGGTAACATAAAATCAGTGTTATACTAAGAACGCTTGCTATTTCTTGTTTGCTATGGAAAATACTACGTGAAATCCTTTATGTATATTATTTTGTTTCATCATCTTAGCACCATGAGTAGATATTATTACTGTACCTACTTTGCCGATAAGGAAAGAAGCTCAGGAAGGTTAAGTAGCTTGCCCAAAGTCACACAGCTGGTATTTGAACTCAGGTCAGTCTGACTCCAAATTCCATGATTTCAACCACATGCTGTACTGCCTCTATTGTCAGTATTCCTTACTTAATCTGTATGATTTAATTAATCATTTGGCAGTGTGATATAGTGGAAACAATGGCTCTGGCATCAGACCTGAATTTGAATCTGAACTTGTCCTCTTGCTAGTGGTTTGACCTTGGGCACACCTACATCATTTAAATAAATGGGGGAATGAATGAATGAATGAATAAACAACATATCTTGCAGCAGAGTGGTGAGGATTAGATGTGAACATGCCCAGCACATAGCAGATACTAGATGAAAGTTTTCTCCATCTGTTCTTCCTTCTCTCAGGTGACTAGCTTGTGTTTTTCCAATGAGACTCCAAATACCTTCAGGACAGAGGCCATGTCTTTTGTGTCTTGTATAGACTCAGTATCATATACAGTGCTAGGCACACTATAGGAAGTCAATTAATAATTTTTTGTATTAACACTTTTTGTATTTATGTAATACTTTAAAAAATGAATTATATAAAATATTGTATTAGTTTCAGGTGTACAACATAGTGATTCGATATTTTTACACATTATGAAATAATCACCACAGTAAGACCAGTTACCATCTGTCACCATACAAAGTTGGTACAGTATTACTGACTACATTCCCTATGTCTACATTACATCCCTGTGACTTATTTATTTCATACCTGGAAGTTTGTACCTCTTAATCCCCTTCACCTATTTTGTTCTCTCTTCCTCTCTGGCAACCACCAGTTTGTTCTCTATATTCGAGTCTGCTTCTATTTTGTTTTGTTAGCTCATTTGTTTTGATTTTTAGTTTCTATGTATAAATGAAATCATATGGTATTTGTTTTTCCTCTGTCTCATTTATTTCACTTAGTATAATACCCTCCAGGTCCATCCATATTGCCGCAGATGGCAAGATTTCATTATTTTTTATGGCTGAGTAATATTCCATTGTATATATATGCCACATCTTCTTTATCCATTTATTTATCAATGGGCACTTAGGCTGCTTCCATATCTTGGCTATTGTAAACAGTGCTGCAATGAACATAAGGGTGCATATATATTTTTGAATTAGTGTTTCTGTTTTCTTCAGGTAAATACCCAGAAGTTAAATTGCTGAATTGTATGGTAGTTCTGCTTTTAGTTTTTAAAGAATCTCCATATTGTTTACCATAGTGGCTGCATCAATTTACATCCCCACCAATAGTGCATGAGGGTTCCCTTTTCTCCACATCCTCACCAACACTTGTTGTTTCTTGCCTTTTTGTTAATAGCCATCCTGACAGGTGTGAGGTGGCATCTCATTGTGGTTCTGATTTGTATTTCCCTGCTGATTAGCAATGTTGAATACCTTTTCATGTGCCTGTTGGCCATCTGTATGTCTTTTTTGGAAAAATGTCTATTCAGATTCTCTGCGCATTTAAAAAATTGGGTTGTTTGTTTTTTGATATGGAGTTGTATGGGTTCTTTATATATTTTGGATATCAACCACTTATCGGATATATCATTTGCAAATATATTCTGCCATTCAGTAGGTTGCCTTTCCGTTTTGTTGATGGTTTCCTTTGCTGTGTAAACACTTTTTAGTTTTGCTTTTGCTGCCCTTGCCTGAGGAGAGAGATTCAAAAAAAAATATTGATAAGACTGATGTCAAAAAAAATAGTGTATTGCCTATGTTTTCTTCTAGGAGTTTTATGGTTTCAAGTCTTACATTTAAGTGTTTCATATATTTTGAGTTCATTTTTGTGTATGGTTTAAGAAAGTGGTCCAGTTTCATTCTTTTGCATGTAGCTGTCTAGTTTTCCCAGCACCATTTATTGAAGGGACTGTTTTTTCCCTATCATATATTCTTGCCTCTTTTGTCATAGATTAATTGACCATATGAGCATGGGTTTATTTCTGGGCTCTCTATTCTGTTCCATTGATTTATGTGTCTGTTTTTGTGTCAGTACCATACCGTTTTGATTACTATAGATTTGTAGTATAGTTTCAAGTTTGGGAGCATGATACCTCCAGTTTTGTTCTTCTTTCTGAAATGTTACTTTGGCAATACAGGGTCTTTTTGTGGTTCCATACAAATTTTAGGATCATTTGTTCTAGTTCTGTGAAAAATACCATTGGTATTTTGATAGGGATTGCACTGAATCTGTAGATTGCTTTGGATAGTATGGACATTTTAATGATACTGATTCTTCCAATCTATGAGCACAATATATCTTTCCATTTATTTGTGTCATCTTCAGCTTCTTCCATCAGTGTCTTTTAGTTTTCAGTGTATAGCTCTTTCACCTCCTTGGTTAAATTTATTCCTAGTTATTTTATTCTTTTTGATACAATTGTAAATGGGATTGTTTCCTTCATTTCTCTTTCTGATAGTTTGTTATTAGTGTATAGAAATGCAACCAATTTCTGTATGTTAACCTTGTATTCTGCCACTTTACTGAATTCATTTATTAGTTCTAATATATATATATATATATTTTTTTTTTTGGTGGGGTCTTTGGGGTTTTCTATATATAGTATCATGTCATCTGCAAAAAGTGACATTTTACGTCTTTCTTTCGAATTTGGATGGCTTATGTTTGTTTTTCTTGACTAACTAACTGCTGTGATTAGGACTTCCAATACTAAGTTGAATAAAAGTGGTGAGAGTGGGCATCCTTGTCTTGTAATACTTTTTTTTAAAATTAATTTCTATTGGAGTATAGTTGCTTTACAATGTTGTGTTGGTTATCTATTTTAAATATAGCAGTGTGTACATGTAAATCACAAACTCCCAGTCTATTCTTTTCCCTCATCCTTACCCCAGTAACCATGAATTCATTCTCTAAGTCTGTGAGTCTGTTTCTGTGTTGTAAATAAGTTCATTTGTATCAATTTTTTAAAGATTCTGCATATCATACATTTTTTTTCTGATTTCAATCTTTTTCTTAACATCTTCATTTGAGTATAATCACTTTACAATGAACCATCTACAATTCATTCTCTAAGTCTGTGAGTCTGTTTCTGTTTTGTAAATAAGTTCATTTGTATCAATTTTTTTTGATTCTGCATATCATATTTTTTTTTCTGATTTTAATCATTTTTTTTAACATCTTGATTTGAGTATAATCGCTTTACAGTGTTGTTTACAATGTCAAGATTGTTTCTGCTGGGGGCTTCCCTGGTGGCACAGTGGTTGAGAATCTGCCTGCCAATGCAGGGGACATGGGTTCGAGCCCTGGTCTGGGAAAATTCCACATGCTGCAGAGCAACTGGGCCCATGAGCCACAACTACTGAGCCTGCGCGTCTGGAGCCTGTGCTCTGTAACAAGAGAGGCCACAACAGTGAGAGGCCCACGCACCGCAATGAAGAGTGGCCCCCGCTCGCCACAACTAGAGAAAGCCCTCACACAGAAATGAAGACCCAACACAGACATAAAAAAAAAAAAAGATTGTTTCTGCTGTATAACAAAGTGAATCAGCTATATATATATACATATATCCCCATATCCCCTCCCTCTTGCACCTCCCTCCTGCCCTCCCTATCCCACCCTTCTAGGTGAACACAAAGCACCAAGCTGATCTCCCTGTGCTATGTAGCTGCTTCCCACTAGCTATCTATTTTACATTTGGTAGTGAATATATGTAAGCGCTACTCTCTCATTTCGTCCCAGCTTACCCTCTACCACCCCACCCCGTGTCCTCAAGTCCATTCTCTACGTCTGCATCTTTATTCCTGTCCTGCCACTAGGTTCATCAGAACAATTTTTTTAAGATTCCATATATATGTGTTAGCATACGGTATTTATTCTTCTCTTTCTGACTTACTTCACTCTGTATGACAGACTCTAGGTCCATCCACCTCACTACAAATAACTCAATTTCGTTCCTTTTTATGGCTGAGTAATATTCCATTGTATATATGTGCCACATCTTCTTTATCCATTCATCTGTCGATGGACACTTAGGTTGCTTCCATGTCCTGGCTATTGTAAATAGTGCTGCAGTGAACATTGTGGTACATGTCTCTTTTTGAATTGCGGTTTTCTCAGGGCATATGCCCAGTAGTGGGATTGCTGGGTCATATGGTAGTTCTAATTTTAGTTGTTTAAGGAACTTCCATACTGTTCTCCATAGTGGCTGTATCAATTTACATTCCCACCAACAGTGCAAGAGGGTTCCCTTTTCTCCACACCCTCTCCAGCATTTATTGTTTGTAGATTTTTTGATGATGGCCATTCTGACTGGTGTGAGGTGATACCTCATTGTGGTTTTGATTTGAATTTCGCTGACGATTAGTGATGTTGAGCATTCTTTCATGTGTTTGTTGGCAATCTGTATATATTCTTTGGAGAAATGTCTATTTAGGTCTTCTGCCCAATTTTGGATTGAGTTGTTTGTTTTTTTTGTTTTTTTGATATTGAGCTGCATGAGCTGCTTGTATATTTTGGAGATTTATCCTTTATCAGTTACTTTGTTTGCAAATATTTTCTCCCATTCTGAGGGTTGTCTTTTTTTTTTTTAACATCTTTATTGGAATATAATTGCTTTACAATGGTGTGTTAGTTTCTGCTTTATAACAAAGTGAATCAGTTATACATATACATATGTCCCTATATCTCTTCCCTCTTGCATCTCCCTCCCTCTCACCCTCCCTATCCCACCCCTCTACGTGGTCACAAAGCACCGAGCTGATCTCCCTGTGCTATGCGGCTGCTTCCCACTAGCTATCTATTTTTGTGTATGGTGTTCGGGAGTGTTCTAATTTCATTCTTTTACATGTACCTGTCCAGTTTTCCCAGCACCACTTATTGAAGAGGCTGTCTTTTCTCCACTGTATATTCTTGCCTCCTTTATCAAAGATAAGGTGACCATATGTGCGTGGGTTTATCTCTGGGCTTTCTATCCTGTTCTATTGATCTCTATTTCTTTTTTTGTGCCAGTACCGTACTGTCTTGATGACTGTAGCTTTGTAGTGTAGTGTGAAGTCAGGGAGCCTGATTCCTCCAGCTCCGTTTTTCTTTCTCAAGATTGCTTTGGCTATTTGGGGTCTTTTGTATTTCCATACAAATTGTGAAATTTTTTGTTCTAGTTCTGTGAAAAATGCCATTGGTAGTTTGATAGGGATTGCACTGAATCTGTAGATTGCTTTAGGTAGTAGAGTCATTTTCACAATGTTGATTCTTCTAATCCAAGAACATGGTATATCTCTCCATCTGTTTGTATCATCTTTAATTTCTTTCATCAGTGTCTTATAGTTTTCTGCATACAGGTCTTTTGTCTCCTTAGGTAGGTTTATTCCTAGGTATTTTATTCTTTTTATTGCAGTGGTAAATGGGAGTGTTTCCTTAATTTCTCTGTCATATTTTTCATCGTTAGTGTATAGGAATGCAAGAAATTTCTGTGCATTAATTTTGTATCCTGCTACTTTACCAGATTCATTGATTAGCTCTAGTAGTTTTCTGGTAGCATCTTTAGGATTCTCTATGTATAGTATCATGTCATCTGCAAACAGTGACAGCTTTACTTCTTCTTTTCCAATTTGTATTCCTTTTATTTCTTTGTCTTCTCTGATTGCCGTGTCTAAAACTTCCAAAACTATGTTGAATAATAGTGGTGAGAATGGGCAACCTTGTCTTGTTCCTTATCTTAAAGGAAATGGTTTCAGTTTTTCACCATTGAGAACGATGTTGGCTGTGGGTTTGTCATATATGGCCTTTATTATGTTGAGGTAGGTTCCCTCTATGCCCACTTTCTGGAGAGTTTTTATCATAAATTGGTGTTGAATTTTGTCAGAAGTGTTTACTGCATCTGTTGAGATGATCATATGGTTTTTATTCTTCAGTTTGTTATTATGGTGTATCACATTGATTGATTTGCATGTATTGAAGAATCCTTGCATTCCTGGGATAAACCCCACTTAATCATGGTGTATGATCCTTTCAATGTGCTGTTGGATTCTGTTTGCTAGTATTTTGCTGAGGATTTTTGCATCTATGTTCATCAGTGATATTTGGCCTGTAGTTTTCTTTCTTTGTGACATCTTTGTCTGCTTTTCGTATCAGGGTATGGTGGCCTCGTAGAAAGAATTTGGGAGTGTTCCTCCCTCTGCTATATTTTGGAAGAGTTTGAGAAGGATAGGTGTTAGCTCTTCTCTAAATGTTTGATAGAATTCACCTGTGAAGCCATCTGGTCCTGGGCTTTTGTTTGTTGGAAGATTTTAATCACAATTTCAATTTCAGTGCTTGTAATTGTTCTGTTTATATTTTCTATCTCTTCCTGGTTCAGTCTCGGAAGGTTGTGCTTTTCTAAGAATTTTTCCATTTCTTCCAGGTTGTCCATTTTATTGGCATAGAGTTGCTTGTAGTAGTCTCTCATGATCCTTTGTATTTCTGCAGTGTCAGTTGTTACTTCTCCTTTTTCGTTTCTAATTCTATTGATTTCAGTCTTCTCCCTTTTTTTTCTTGATGAGTCTGGCTAATGGTTTATCAATTTTGTTTATCTTCTCAAAGAACCAGCTTTTAGTTTTATTGGTCTTTGCTATTGTTTCCTTCATTTCTTTTTCATTTATTTCTGATCTTATCTTTATGATTTCTTTCCTTCTGCTAACTTTGGGGTTTTTTGTTGTTGTTGTTGTTGTTTTTTCTCTAATTGCTTTAGGTGTAAGGTTAGGTTGTTTATTTGAGATGTTTCTTGTTTCTTGAGGTAGGATTGTATGGCCAGAATTTTCCCTCTTAGAACTGCTTTTGTTGCATCCCATAGGTTTTGGGTTGCTGTGTTTTCATTGTCATTTGTTTCTAGGTATTTTTTGATTTCCTCTTCGATTTCTTCAGTGATCTCTTGGTTATTTAGTAGTGCATTGTTTAGCCTCCTTGTGTTTGTATTTTTTAGTTTTATTTCCTGTAGTTGATATCTAGTCTTATAGCATTGTGGTTGGAAAAGATACTTGATAGGATTTCAATTTTCTTAAATTTACTGAGGCTTGATATGTGACCCAAGATATGATGTATCCTGGAAAATGTTCCATGTGCACTTGAGAAGAGAGTGTATTGTGTTGTTTTTGGATGGAATGTCCTGTAAATATCAATTAAGTGCATCTGATCTAATGTGTCATTTAAAGCTTGTCTTTCCTTTTTTATTTTCATTTTGGATGATCTGTCCATTGGTGAAAGTGGGGTGTTAAAGTCCCCTACCATTACTGTGTTACTGTCGATTTCCCCTCTTATGGCTGTTAGCATTTGCCTTATATTTGTAATACCTTTTTAAAGAAGTCTCTTGTATTAGAATTTGATGCCTATAAAATATTTTAAGAGGTTGCTCTCCATTTTGGAAGCAAATAATTAACTGGAGAGTGCTGTCTTGGTCCTCTTTGTAGTGTGTGAAAATAGCATAAGCTTGTTTCTAAATGCTTTAGCAATTTTTTTTCTAACTTATAACATGGGAGATGAGTAATTATTGTCAAAAGCATCTCCATTTAGCTTACGATTTTCATGTCGTCTCCCAAAATGAGAATTAGTTTTTGGTTTGAGAATAACTTTGGAAATCCTTGGATAGTCCATTTTCTTTATGGCCATCTTTAGGGCATTAAAAACAGTTAGTTCACTCAGATGATTAGTCACATTAAAAAAAATTAGCCAATCTATTTGTCTGAGTGAATTGTCTCTTTCACTAGGTTAATTCACAGAGTGTTTAATTAAAGTTACTGAGGGCATACATCTTGATATTTTAGCATCTTTTGTTTAAATCAGTAATGTGAGATCTTTAAAGAGAGGTTAAAAGACATGGAGGATAGATTTAAGGAAACCATAAACAAAACGAAGAGACAGCCTACAGAATGGGAGAAAATATTTGCAAATGATGTGACCGACAAGGAGTTAATCTCCAAAATATACAAACAACTCATACAGTTCAAAATAAAAAAAAAACCCAAACAACCCAATCAGAAAATGGGCAGAAGTTATAAATAGACATTTCTCCAAAAAAGACATGCAAATGGCCAAAAGGCACATGAAAAGAGGCTCAACATTGCTAATTATTAGAGAAATGCAAATCAAAACTACAATGAGGTATCACCTAACACCGGTCAGAATGGCCATCATCAAAAAGTCTACAAATAATAAATGCTGGAGAGAGTGTAGGAAAAAAGGAACCCTCTGACACTGTTGGTGGGAACGTAAGTTGGTACAGCTACTATGGAGAACAGTGTGGAGGTTCCTCAAAAAACTAAAAATAGAGCTACGATATGATCCTGCAATCCCACTCCTGGGAATATATCAGGAGAAAAAGCATAGTTTGAAAAGATACATGCACCCCAATGTTCATTACAGCACTATTTATAATAGCTAAGACATGGAAGCAATCTAAATGTCCATAGACAGATGAATGAATAAAGAAGATATCGTAAATATATACAGTGGAATATTACTCAGCCATAAAAA
This sequence comes from Eschrichtius robustus, assembly GCF_028021215.1. NCBI lineage: Eukaryota > Metazoa > Chordata > Mammalia > Artiodactyla > Eschrichtiidae > Eschrichtius > Eschrichtius robustus. The sequence goes on from NC_090845.1 coordinate 106,494,578, forward strand.
AGAATGAAATAATATCATTTGCAGCAATGTGGAGGGACCTAGAGATTATCATACTAAGTGAAGTAAGTTAGACAGAGAAAGAAAAATATATGTGGAATCTAAAAAAATGATACAAATGAACTTATTTACAAAACAGAAACAGACTCACAGACTTAGAAAACAAACTTATGGTTACCAAAGGGGAATGCGGGGAGGAAGGATGAATTAGGAGGTTGGGATTAACATTATACAGTACTATATATAAAACAGATAGCCAACAAGGACCTACTATATAGCACAGTGAACTAGACTCAATATTTTGTAATAACCCATAAGGGAAAAGAATCTGAAAAAAAAATATGTGTATGTATGACTGAATCTCTTTGCTGTACACCTGAAACTAACTCAACCTTGTAAGTCAACTAGACTTTAATAAAATAACTTTTAAAAACATTAAAATTTTAAATAAATAAAAGGTCCAAATTACGTGTAAAATGAGTTCTACAAGGAAAAACTAGAGAGAATGGGGGGAGAGGCAATTTTTAAAGAGAATGATTGAGAATTTTCCAGAATGATGAATGACATGAGCCTTTAGATTCAGGAGGCATGAATCCTGAGTAGAATGAATAAAAAGAAATTTGCTTTCTAGACACACCATGGTGAAATTGCAGAACACCAAAGACAAAACCTCTTAAGATTAACTTGCTCAAGATCATAGAGCTAGTAAGTGGTGAAGTCAGTATTCAAATCGAGTGTTTTCAATCACTATTACCAGATCATTTATTTACAAGCTCTCATTTACAGATGGGGTAATGGAGGTCAAGAGGTGGCAGAGATTTGCCTTAGGAGTTTAATGGTAGTAGGTTTTGAAGTTACACTGGCCCCTTTACCTCAGAAGTTGGAGAATCCTCGTTGTGAGCGGTAAGAGGAACCATGCTGTTCCTTGCAAACAACAAATCATGAATTTTGTACTGTTGTTTCCAGTATGATCAACAGACACTACACAAGATAGTTAACAAGAACGTCTGGACAGTTACATAGTGCTTACCATGTGACAGACGTTTTCCTAAGTTTTTAGCATATATTAACCTGTTTATTTCTCATACCAACTCAATGAGTCAGGTACTGGTTTTATCACAGTTTTGGGGATGAGGAAACTAAGGCTCACAGGGGAAGTGATTTGCCAAGGTCATAAGGCTAGTAAGTAGAAGAGCCAGGACTTACATGCTACATTGTCTGGCTGCAGAGTCCTAAACCTCTACACAGTGTAGCTCAACAAAATAAATAAACAAAAAATAAGTCAGGAACTGTCTCTCTCTTGTTCACTGCTGAATCCCTATCACCCAGTAAAATGACTGGCAGATAATAGATACTCAATAAATATTCATTACATTAATACAGGAATAAATAAGTGAATAAACATTGGTTTGCAATGAATATCCAGTGTGGCTGTATGGACTGAACTGTCCCATTACCAGCTAGCTAATTAGTAATGGTGAAATTTCTTGAACATAGGACCAGTTTGTTTCGTGTGATGCCAAGAATCTTGGCAATTAGAGTTGTACTTTAATGCCCTTGCTCACAACATCAGCTTTACCTGGCTTTGGTGATCTGCTAAAGTGGATCCCCTGGTTCTGAGTCCCAGCTCTAAATTGTATCTGAACCCTAGATGCCACCTGCTGACTTGTGACTGGGCCCAGAGGCAGCAGGACCCTAGGCGGAGAGAATCCCAATTATGATTTTAAAAATCTGTATGATTATCCATACAGATACGGATCTGTAACACAAAGGCAACAAGAAGCAGCTGGAAACTATCCATATCGTGCATGTTCTCTGGAGAACTGCCTGATCATGTGATCACAGAGCATACGGATTCTTAGCAGAATGAAATAATCAACATGCTTATAACATAAAAGCATCTGAGAGGCAATGAGAAACCATCTGTCTCTCAGCTCTGAGACCAAACTCAGGGCTAGTATTAGGCCTCTTGTGTGTTACAGCTCCATTTTATTCTTAATTCAAACCAGATTCCTATTAAAACAGACTCCTAAAAATGCCTAACAGCCTAAATGGGTAATCACTCTCTTAAAAATGCAATCTCTCTGCCTTCACTCTGGGGCCCTTATGTGGCATTAAACAATTTTTAAAGTTTTAAGAGAATAAATTTTCACTTAAAAGATGGCAGAGACCGGCTTGTCTGTCTTGTGCCTCAGAATACAGAGCTACAACTACAGTTTAATCATTGGAATTCTCGGGTTGATAATGCAACTTGATAGAACTAATGTATTATTCACTGTTTAATACAATTATACCTACTCAGGACCCCTGGTCTGAGCACTTCACTTGAAGTGATGGGTCTCTTCAGTAAAGTAATTAGTAAAAGGCTAATTTAATAATGCAGCTGGCTTTGTTCATTTCTTTCTACACTGGACAAACCAGTTGCCTTTTTCGAATTGTTTGCCCCAACCAGTTGTTTTGGCATTCTGTATTGAATTTTGTCTTTGATAAAACCTGTCTACGAGTTGGTCAAAGCAGTGTAAACAGTTGAATGACTACAGGCATGACCCTGTGCAAACATTGGCATTCTGTTGTTCTCTCTTGCTCAGAAATAGAAAGATTTGGCCATTCAACCATGCTAAAAAAAGATAATGGCAGTGTAAATTGTTAACAGAAATGTTGTCAACACATACCACTTCCCTCACTAAAATGTGACTATTTGTCAAGGGTGTAGTTACCTAAGAAATCAATGATGTGGGAGGCAAATTAGTAATAATATACTCATCTTTTTCTGAACTAGAAGACTTCAACTAGGTTTGTGCATGATTGGTAAATGCTCCTTTTGCTCTGAATGAACCCTCCAGTTTGCATCCATCACCACATATTTCCTAAGACAAGAGCTGGTGATCTTTTGATTTCATGAAATATTCTCATTCATAATTGTCATTAATTGAATAGAGCTGGACCTATCCTCTTTTCTCTGGATTTCTCTTACCAGAAAATGATTATTCTGCTTTCTTAGGTATATAAGTGAAAAACGGATAAATCAAAGAGATAGAAGAATTACCTTTGATTGAAGGAGGTGGAGGGGCTATAAATACATGTCTAGACATCCTTTTTTAACTTCCATCTCTGCATCATTAATAAATTCATTAATGAGGGCCCTGTTCAGAAATCTATTATCAACTCTAATCATTTGTGTGTTTGAATCAAGGTCTTCTGCCTTCATTAGTGTCATTAATGCCTGTCAGCAAATGATAATGTGGGAGATTCTCACAAATTTATATGCATTCCCAGAGTGGAGACCCAAACCCAGTCAGTATTCTTGCATGACAGCAGCTGTAACAAATGGCCATCCTTCCCAGGAGAAGTGTAAACAGGTCGCTAATTAATGCATTCACCATTAGCCTCTGTTTAGTCTTCAGTCATAGCATATTCATTCATTATGTTGGGACACCAAGTACAATGTTGTTATGGAAATGAGGTATTTGTACAGTCTCCTTAGGTCCACATGATGGATTGAGTTATCTACCTGTTTTTCTCTCGGCAGTTTCCCAGATATCAGAGTACACAAATGACCTTGAAGAAGGTGCTTCTGATGTAAGTTGCATAATGGGTTGACAGTGTACTTAAATACATGCAGTGAAAATCAGTGTGTGTGGGAGGATAAAGTTGGGGGATATTAAAGAGGAAAAGGGAAAATAAATTCTAACTTTTAGGAGATGTGATATAATGGCAGGGAATTGAAATCAAAATTAGAAGTGGAGTGGTACAATGAGAGGTTTGTTGCTGCTGAAAGACTGAAATATAGACAGATGGTCAATCCCTTTCCCTCATATCCACAAAACAATCAACAGTTCTGAAAGGAAGATATAGTTAGGACAAACTTTTCTTTCTTCCAGCTGGCAATTCTAAATTCCCTAAATCCTTAGATAAAAGCTTCAAATAAAGAATGGGGGCATCAAGGAAGCCCAGTCATGCCTTATTTATTGACCATATAGGCTGTATGTTGACCATAAATAGTAGTTCTTATCATAAGTCATCCATTCATTTATTTAACAATATTTATTGAGCAACATTTGGGGCCAGGCACTGTGCTATATATTTGTGATACAAAGATGAAAAAAATTACAGCCCTCCCTTCAAGAAACTCAGGAGATAAACTGACAATACAGTATGGTTATCATAAGGAACACAAATACTATGATGATTTTATGTCCAGGATGCTATGAGAGCATATAGGAGGGATTCTTCATGGAAAGCTTAGTGATGTTTCACAGAAGAGGTAACACTTGAGCCGAGTCTTATAGGATAAGTAGGAATTTTTGAAAGAGGAAAGGAGGAGACATATATGTCAGGTAGAGGTAAAAAGACATTAAACATTATACTGTGTTTATAGAATGGTAAGAAATTCAAGGTGACTGAAGCATTGTCTGCATAGGAGATAGGCTATCAGGAAGAGTGATAGGAGATGTTAAGCTGCATAAGAAGTAGATGTTGATTAGGAGTATGGGATTAACATATACACACTACTATATATAAAATAGATAATCAACAAGGACTTACTGTATAGCACAGGCAACTCTGCTCGATATTCTGTAATAACCTATATGGGAAAAGAATCTGAAAAAGAATAGATACATGTATATGTATAACTGAACCACTTTGCTGTACACCTGAAACTAACACAACATTGTAAATCAACTATACTCCAATATAAAACAAAAATTAAAAAAAATAGAAGTAGATGACGGCCAGACAGAGTAGAGTCTTATTTGTAATACTAAGAGGTTTTGGACTTTTTCAGGGAATAAAGAGTTAATGGAAGCATGACATAGCTAGGTTGGGTGTTTTATAGATTACCTTGGTGGCAATGTGGAGGATGGGCTGGAGTGGGGAGAGATTGGGGGCAAGGAGAGTGGTCAGGAGCTTGATGAAGTAATCTAAGCAAGTGATAAGGAGGGTCTGGACTAAAACAGGAACATTAAAGAGGGAAAGGAGGTTTGAATTTAAGGGATATTTGAGAAACCCAGTTAACAAGACTAGTAACTAAGTAAATGGTGGGGGGGGGGCGGGTAATGAGAATTAAGAGTCAAGATGTCTTTATGGTTCCCTTTCAGAGATGCTTGAGAGCTATAGTACTATTGTATGTAGTTATCAATGTGCAGATGGAGAAACTGAGGCATGGGGATTTTATAATTCGTCAAAGTCAAGTCAGGATTAATAACTGTCAGGATATTAGGGCCTTTAATAGACCTACTTCTTTCCTAGAAGAGCTGCCTTTTCTAGGGTTATGAGGGAAACTTATTTTTCTTAAGGTTGTAGACCTACATCTCAATTTATAGGTGTGAAATGGGAAATGCCTATGTTATTTGGTCTTTTCTGTTATTCTTTTCTTTCAGGAATAGGACCATTTTTCATGTTTCCTATTTTAGCCACATCTGCCTGATGACCAAACATACAATTAAATCGTGATAGATTCAGCCAATGAAGTGGAAAGAGCACTGGCTTGGGAGTCAGGGGACATAAAGTCTAATCCCAGTTCTTTCACTAAATAGCTGCTTGAGCTTAGGAGGTCACTTAACCAATCTGAGCCTTAATATTCCCATCTCTAATATAATAATCAAGCCTTAATATTTGGTTTATTTCTGTCTCTATGATTCATTCTGTGATCTGTGTGATGTAATGCTAAATAACTTGCTAGACAAATGTTCACCCACCAAATCATCCATCCAAGAAAATAGCCCTGTTGTTTTACTGAAATGACCAAAACATCCAGTGATTTGGGTGACGGCAGTTCAGAGTTGAGGTATTCCATCACTCTGATACAGAAGTCCTCTCCTGGTTTTCAATTCTTAATCCCAATTTCTATCTCCAGATTCAACCTGCTGCCTTTTTCGTATTGACTAGCTATTAAACACGAGGTCGTTAAGAAGAAATCTGTGGATTTGGCCTAGATCCCTGTGCTCCCGCCAATCAGCTGCTCTGGCCAGTAGAAGGGTAAAGAAAGCTGAAATAGTACGAGCTATCCCCCAGCTACTTGTAGGCAAAGACTTGGTGCTATTTTTCCAGTTCTAGACAACTTTATTCCTGTTGTATCAAGGACAAAAATGGTGCCAAACCCTAATTACCCAGGTGCTTTTGAGACAGTTGCTTCCGTCTTTGGGTCTTGGTTTATCTTATCTGTATAAGAAAGATAGTGATACATGTCTGCTCTTTGTTACCCTGACAAGGTTATGATGTTGAAAGAGATCATATGGATGAAGAAATGAGAGTTGAAAACAAGAATGGTAAATGGATTTCAATTCCTGTGCCCCTTGGTTCTCTGGGCTCAGTTGGAAAGAGTAACTGCTGTGGGGATAGGGTGGGAAGTGGCTGAGCACAGCTCCTGTGCCAGTAGTAGAACAGGTAAGTTATTGGAAGTGAGGAAGTAAGCTTCAGGGGGTCTAGAAGCCCAAAGGCAAAGGGTACTTAGCCTGGTCCCCTTTATCCTCTCCTTCACAAATTGCAGTTCAGTTTAATCTACACTCAGCATTTTGCCCTCAAGAGTCAGGTGCTGTGTGAAAAAGCTAGTTTTGACTGCATAGCTTCCTCTGGTCAATAGGAAAGACTCTCAAAAGGGTTGTTAGAAAAATGAACTACAGTGGGTTTTTTTTGGCGGGGGGGGTGGGCACGGGATCCAGTCTATAGGGAACCAGTCAGAGCACTTCTTCCCCTTTGGCTCAGAGTAAGACAGGGCAGCAAAGGCGTTAGGGATTTGCTGACCCCATAGTGTCCCCATGAGAGAGAGAGACAAATTTAAGGTGGTAGATGGTGGTTTAGGAAGGAGAACTCCAAAAGGGTTTGCAGGTGAAAAACCATACCTGTTTGACCCTAGGGCATAAAGCCTGAATGCATGGGGCCTGCAAAGTCTGAGGATCAGTCTACACAGGAAAGCACACTTTCAGGACATTGAGGGGAGAAGGGTTTTTTGAAAAACTTTTATTGAAGTATAATACACGTACAGAGAAAGTGTACATGTCATAAGTACACAGCTTGATAAACTTTCACGAACTGAAAACCAGCGATAAGAGTTACTGTTTTGGATTCATAGTCAGAGTGCTCTTTGGGAACCATGCTGAGTCAAGTGACTTAATTCACCCTAGCATCCCCCACTGTGGAATTCTATGGCTGGTCTTTGAGTGTTAAGGTGTTATACAGTTGAAACTAAAGTGGGATTTGGTATCTAAGTAGGAATTGATTTATTTGTGTATTTCCCCCCCTACTCTGTGAGACCAAGAACTTGTTTCATTCACTGCTTAGAAATTTTTCTGCCATGTAATAGATACTCAGTAAAAAAAATAAATAAATAAAGTGGGATTTGGTGTCAGGAAACCAGGGTCCAGATTCTGGACCCACTACAATGTTGCTTTGTGACCTTGGGCAAGTCTTTTCACTTCTCAGAGTCTTAATTTCCTTATTTGTATAAAACAGTCAATGACAATTCCTACATTATCCAGGAGGTCAAATGTAGTTACAGTTGTGAAAGCACCTTTTAAAAATTTAAAGTGTCATTTTCCCAGTGCCTAGCACAGTACCTGCCACGTAGTAGCAGGTACTTATGCTACTTATATGAGTAGCATATAAGAAGTCTCAAAAATGTTTGCCAAACATTTTTGCCAAAATGTTCATGCCAAAGGTAATTCAACACAGTGTACACCTAAGGCTGTCTTTAAGGTAATTTCCCTCAAGAACATTAAGGTCAATTCAATCACCCTGAATCTTTCAGCTTTAGAGTCCTCTTTGCTTAAAGGGGAGGAAATTTATTCAGTGGGAATAATAATAAAAGCACAACAAGGCAAGATCATAGAATCCCATGGTGTTATGGTAGGACTATAGTTTGAGATGGCTGGACATGTTTTTCTTTTTACTTTATAGTATTCCCCTGTGGCCCCTGATGCTTATCTGTAATACCTTGTAGTATAATGTTTAGATAGTTGCTAGGCCCCGCAGTCTCCATGGAGACAAGGGTAGATTTGTGAGTGTGCTGGTTGTTCCAAGTGACTAACCACAGCAGACAGTTTAGCCAACACTTTCTCTCTCTTTTCTTTTTCTTTTGCAGTTCAGAAGTCTTGAAAAAGCCTACTGGACTGCATGACTTGTATGGAATTCACTTTGTAAAATATCTTCCTTCCTGAATTTAGTTTACTTTGCCTTAGGGAGAGTGCAATTTGTTTATAGGAATTATAGCTTCTTGCCTGGAAATACTCTCTTGGTAAAATAAACTATTTGCATATAGGAGGATTTCTAAGCCTCACTGCCCCTCCAAGCTCCTCCAAGAAGATGTTCAGTAGAACAAAGGCAAATGAGAAATGTGCTTGACTAAGAATTGCCCCAGTATGCAAGCTACTCTGGAGCCTGGAAAGTCTTTCCCTCATTAGAGTAAAGCAATGGACCAAAGCCATAGTCCCCCATGGGTTCTCCATCTAGCTGAGCTTATTCTGTCCACGAGAAAGTGGCCTACTTATGATGGTGGTTAACAGCACCAAAGCAAGAGAGAGAATGTAGGACAATTTCTCTCTATGACAAACCCCTCTGACAGTGGGAAGCTGACAGCAGGTGATGCCATCAAAACAGCCTTTGGCTTTCAAAGGTAGCCCTTCATCTCCTGGCCCAATACCTTCTCTTTCCCTTCTCCCAGGCTTCCCTTCATATTTTCACAAGAAGCAGAACAAGTATGGCTCTGTCGGATCCCAATTACCCTTGCCTTGAGCTTGAATATAGGCAGGCTGAGTTTGGGAGAGTGAAGTTCAAGGGTCTGGGAGTTTTGGTAAAAATTTTTAATAGAGTCAAAGCTCTAATATTAATCCCAGTAATTCCAAATTTGTAATAACTCAGAGGGCTGGCTTGAAAGTTACCTTTGTTCAGCAATGTATTCAAAAAGAACTTTATTATGGAAACTGTTAAACATGTGCAAAAATAGTGAGAATAGTATAATGAACCTCCATGTACCCATCACCCAACTTCAACATTTATTACCATTTTGCCCATATTAGCAAAATGTTTCTTCATGCAGAGTTTCATCTTGGTTTCATATAGGACTGTTTAATGCACTTAAGACTTTAAACTATCTTAAGAAACTGTAAATACTTTAGTATTTACTTTACATAGCAGTAACTGATCTATCAATTACAAGTAATTCCTAATTGTTCATTAGATAGGTCTCTTGGGGTCATTCTGGAACAACACTTCCTTAAAGCATTTTGAGTCCAGCTCAAGTTGTTTTTCTTTGAGAGTAATAAAACTGCGTTTCTTTTCAATGTTCCTATTTGGATTTTCCCCTGGTTCACACTGACCTTATCCTTACCATCTTCCCTAGGTAATAGCAATTACCAAAGAGGGCTGATAAATTTAAGGAAGAAGGTGTTTGCAGCCCTGAGTTTTGTGTAATAGCTGAGCTCTTCCTGTGGAGGCACAAAATCACTTAAGGCCAGCATTTCAGGCTGGATCACAGGAGGCCATTGGCTTGTTTGTCCATGAATAAACAAAGAGGATTATGAATGGGACCTAAATGAGATAGTGATTGTCCATTAGCTCTCCGAGAAGGGACTGAGTCAGGCTGTCCAAAGGGCATAAAATCAATCTGGGTTTGTTGGAGTGGATGATTCACTTCCAAGCTGCTTAGATGAACAACATTATTATTTCTCTGCCGTCAACCAGGCTTATTATGCTTTGTGTGAAGCAAGACTATTATGCTTGAAAGCACTTGAAAGTGCTTGAAGCTTTCCAAGCTCCTAAAAATGCATACACAACCTGGTATAAGTGCTTGGTCTATCTGAGAGCTATTAACTCTTTGCCTATAGAAGAGAAAATGTCACCTCCCATCTTTTGCTTCATTAGCAAAGTGGCAGAAATAAACTAGGCAAACAAAGCATTTTATCAATTCATTTGACTTTTCCAGAGTTCCACTCTCTCTGGCTATCATAGGCTGCTGTATCACATTTCTAATAGAGTCAGTTTCCCTAAGCCTGCATAAACGATGAGAGAACTGTGGTGTTCCCCCGTCCCTCTTGAAGGAGGAACTTTGGGTTAATCATAATACTTGACTGTGAAACCCATCTACAAATCTCAGGGGGAAAGTCTGCTTCTCATGGGCCCTGGGTATGATGGGATATATAATTGGTGCCTCTGGGGTCTGAGTTAGTGCAGCTGCAAATCAATTAAGCTCAACACTTTCAAAACCATTTTCTCTCATGCAGGTGAAAAAGAATCCCAAGTGTGATGTGAGTTTGAAGGAAAAAACATCTGTGTAAATTGGGTCTTGGAGGGTCCTCTAAGACCATTATTTCGTGGAGATAAATTATTCTGTCATTGCTCCCTACCCTCTCATCTTTTCCCTTGTTTGGTACTGGCTGAATGTGGAAATAAGACAAGGCTATCAATCAGAGACATGTAATTCCCTTCTGTTTGAATGTGTAAGTCTCGAGATAAGAGCAATACTCAACTGGAATGCTTGCAGGTTTCTTTCTTTCATTTTTTTTTTTTGAAAGAGTTTGACTAGTAATGACTGTTGGATTCAAAGCCATGTTTTACAGCATCTCTCTGTTCAGATTTCTGTTTTTCTTTCTTTCTTTTTTTTTTTGATAAGTAAGAAGTGGACTTATTTAGACAGAAACACACTCCACAGACAGAGTGTGGGCTGTCTCAGAAGGCGAGAGGCCCAGAAATGTGGCGTGGTTAGTTTTTATGGGCTGGGTAATTCCATATGCTAATGAGTGGAAGGATTATTCCAACTATTTCAGGGAAAGGGTGGGAATTTCCAGGAATTGGACCACTGCCCACTTTTTGGCCTTTTATGGTTAGCCTCTGAACTGTCATGGCACCTGTGGGTGTGTCATTTAGCATACGCTAATGTATTACAATGAGCATATAATGAGGCTCAAGGTCTACTGGAAGTCGAATCTTCTGCCATCTTGGACCTAGTTGGTTCTAACCAGTTTTTGTCATATCCTATGGCTGTCATTCTTTTAAAGGTTGTGCCCTGCCCCCTTCCCTCCTGTTTCATTCCCCCCTCAGAGATTTTACTCCCATATTCTTATGGGAGGCAGAGGGGTGAAGGTCCATCTTCTGTAACTGCTTCCAGGCTGAGTAGGGGCATAGACCCTGCCTGTCAGGGAGTAAAAATATGTGGATGCCTCATCTAGGGGCCCCTGGGGCATGACAGCTCCTTGTTTCAAGTCGGTATGGGCTGGAATCCTTGCATAGCCATCATCTTGATGTGGAACTGTTGTATGTTCAGATTTCTTGATGGGCTTCATCATTTTGATGTGGCAATTGTTCCCCATCTTCAAAAGATATTTTTAGGTACCTAGGCCCAGACACTTCTTATTTCAGGGACTGGAAAGGGAGGGGGAAAACATATTGGGAATGTGATGGTCCTGAGCTTTTATTTTTCAGGTCTGAGATTCTCTTCTACTTCCTTCTCTCCATTTTCTGACAACCTCCAAATGGTGGCTGGGACCCACGGGAGGAGGATCAGGCCAGGCCTCATTCCTGTACTTCTTTGTTTGGCCATGTCAAGTGCTGTCTGTGGCCCACAGGGTGCCTTCTACTTCTCCTCCACTGCTGTACAGGATGAATCAACATTTCCCCATCCATCCTATCACATGACACAGCCCCTCTGAAGTGAGAGAGAGTCTTGGGAGTTGCACTTGTAAACTTATTTTCTGTAACAGCCTCAGTGCCTCAGTGTACATTAGCTGATGTATGGTCTATTGGTGGTGGTGGAGGAATACCCCTAAAGGAAGGGGTGTTTCTTTTAACATCAGGGCCTCTCTCATTCTTTACATGTTGTACTTCAGTATAAATGAATAGGGTTGTTCCCAAAGAGAGCAATCCAACACAGTTGTCTTGTTTTCCCTCCAAGCTGGAGGTAGGTATTTGTATTTGTTTATGTTGGGGATGTGGGATGAGGGAGGAATGTAAGGAAATCTGGAAGTTCCTTTAATGAAATCCAATCCATTTATTTTCCAGGGTTAGTACTGGAGGGAGGATTTCCATGTGGGGTGGGCCACCTGGGTCTTAGCACCCTCAATTTTCTTTCTCTTAGGAGAGCTCTTACTCTCTTAGGATCTCTCTTGTTCCTACATTGACCTGAATCTTAGGTTCTCAAAAGTGGTTGAGAAGCCTGGATTGCAGTTTCAGTGCTCTCATTAACTACCCATTAGGCCTTGGGTAGCGTCCTTTTCCTCAGATGAGCAATCTGTAAAATTAAGGGGTTGACATAGATTCCAGATCTCTAAGATTCCTCCAAGCTTTCTGGCTCTGGCTCTCTGGTTCTAAATTCGTGAGTCTTCTGATTATGTCCCATGGAGGGCATCACTGAGTCCCCAGAGACTGGTGCAACAGGTATTCTGTATCATTCATGCAAACAATAAGGCCTTTTGAGCTTGTTTTCTCTATTTTGGGGTTGTAAGATATAATAAGCAGAACTAATTATTTCAGGTCCCTAACTGTAAACTTAGTTTCCTAAATGAAGAACAAACAACCAAGTTTTGGAGGAAAAGGGGAAAAGCACTGGGGCCTAATAGTGTGAATCTGATTTCTTGGGGAATGGCATCTGAGGGAAATGTCTAAACCCAGCACTGAAATGAACAGGAGCTCAGAAATCACTGTGCTTTCCTTCTGGGACTGAATGGCTTTACCTCCAGGAAGTCCTGGGAAGAGGGAATCCTCATCCTGGGCACATCAGGGTGTTACCCCATGAAACCATTGTTCTGCTGTAGTAGTTGTGGAGTAAGTGGAATTGCGTTGGGAAAGACAGGCTAGGAAACATTGAGTGAGCGGCACCTTCCTTTGTGCTTCCACAGCACACTTTATGTTCAGCCTTTTTCCTTGGTGTTATTGGGTGGATATGTCTCCCTTGAGTCCCTCATGAGCTCCTAGAGTTCCTAGAACGTGAGTGAGTGTCGCAGGCACCTCTGTAACTCCAGCATCCCGCACAGAACCTGGCACACGGTGGGTGTTCAATGAGTCTCTTCTGAAACACTTACTCTGATTTGGCAAGCTGGCATCCCACGGCTCCCACAGCAACCTGCCCTGCCTTTCATCTGTGAGAGTACTGATCACACTGTATTCTAGGTGCCAACTGACTTGCATCTCTGCTCCACTACCTTGAGGAGATATTATATATCACTTTGGTTCATATCCATTGGGCAAAAATCAATCATATAAATACAGCTAACTATAGGGGATATAGTAAATATGGTCTAGATGTATGCCCAGGAAGAAAAGGAAACGTATTTTCATGAACACATAATATTTACAACAAGTACCTCCAGGGAGACCACTAGAAAGCTAAACCATTCCTTCTATACCTGTCTTGCTCCACTGGTGCAACAGAGCCAGCCACTGGGGAACAGATACTTTGTTTCCCACTTCTGTCATCTTTTTTTTTAAACGTTTCTTTAATTAATTAATTTATTTATATTTATTTTTGGCTGTGTTGGGTCTTCGTTTCTGTGCGAGGGCTTTCTCCAGTTGCGGCGAGCGGGGGCCACTCTTCATCACGGTGCGCGGGCCTCTCTCTGTCGCGGCCTCTCCCGTTGCGGAGCACAGGCTCCAGACGCGCAGGCTCAGTAGTTGTGCCGTACGGGCTTAGTTGCTCCGCGGCATGTGGGATCTTCCCAGACCAGGGCTCGAACCCGTGTCCCCTGCATTGGCAGGCAGATTCCCAACCACTGCGCCACCAGGGAAGCCCTTCTGTCATCTTTTGAGACGTGCCCTTAGCTCTCAGGTGCAAGGAGCTAGACCCTAACCTGATTGATTGTAAAAGATTATTGATCCAGAAGTCAAGAATCATCCACTGAATGCCATCTTAGGGAATGATAAATCTCTAAATGAAATTATGCCACCTGCAGTTTTCCCTTTACCTTTTCCTCACAGGTTTGCCTAGAGGTGAGGAAACTGGGATCTCTCTCTGGTTCTTGCTGAAAGGAGACACCTAGATGTGTTCAGAATGATCAGCAAGGCAGAGCCAGGACCTATAGGTGGCATAATCAGAAATGTTTACCAAGCAATTAACATGTGCCAACTACTTGCTGGTAGCTGGGTATATGGAGATGAATAAAATGGTCAAAAACAGCAATGAGATATCCTTTTGCTCTGATAGTATTAGCAAAATTTAAAAGGCTGACAGCAGCAAGTGTTGGTAAGGATATAGGGAAATGACAACTCTTGAACAATGCTGATGGGCATCAACATTGCTACAGCTACAAATTCCCATACCCTACAATCCAGCAGTTCTATTTCTAGGTCTCTGTATTAAAGTAACACTTATACATATACACCAAGAGATATGTAATAAAGCATATTTGTTGTGACTTTTTGTACTAGCAAAGTCTTGGAAACAACGTAACTGTTCATCAACAGGGGAATGGTTAAATAAAATGGGGGTACATCTATATAGTGGATTATTATACAGCAATTAAAACGAATTAACCAGATATATGCATCAACATGGATATATTTCAAAACCATTTTGGAATGAAAGAAGGAAATGAGAGAATGATGCACACAGCCACATGACATTTGGGATATGATGTTCAAGCCAATACTGTATATTTTATATGGATACAGGTATGTCTCTAAATGTATAAAAAGGACTGGAAGGATACATATCAAACTCATGTTAGTATTTGGTTGCCTATGGAAAGGCAGGGAGGGAATAGAGCTCTGGAAGTGGAGGTCAAGGGGACATTTGGCTTTACCTCTAATATTTTATTCTGAAACAGTGGACCATATTCTCATAAATTATTTTTAAAGGAAATAGATAGAAAAATATTGGAAGCAAAAATGCCAAAACATCAATAATGGTTACTTGTGGATGTTAGAAACATAGATGATTGTTGTATTATTTTTTGTACTTTTCTGGATGTTTTAAAATTACCACCAACAACTAGAGCAACAACCACAAAATCCCACTGTCCATGACTTCAAAGAGGTTGCTCTCGAATGGGGGAGACTGACAGATAAACAAACACATAAATGGGTAGAGTTCAGGGTGCTGAGAGATCAAAGAGGAGAGGCTCCTAACTTACATCTAGGCATCCAATAAAAGAATCCATGAGAAGAAGCCAATGATTTAAGCCTTGAAGATCAAGCACGAGCTTTCTAAGTCAAGAAGCTGCGTCCTGTGACTTTCCAGGCCAAGGAAAGAGTATAAGCAATGGAGTGGAGATAAAAAGTAGCATAGTGTATGAGGAAACTCCAATTGGTTTTGTTTGTCTTGAGTACAAATTGTCAGGTGGGGCGGGGGGTGTGGTTGGAGATGAGGTAATATAGTTACGTAAGGTAGGTACTATTATTACTTCTATTTTAGAGAAAGAAAACAGAAGACTTACTGAGAGGATCAGGTCTGTTATCTGGGCAGCAAAATACTTTTTTGATGGATTACTTGAGGTCTAGTTGTGGGGATGAGTTTGCAAAAAGCTAGTGATTCCCAAATGTTGGTGAGCATCAAAGTCACCTGGGGGAGCTTAATAACATATGGGTTCCTGGACTCCAACCTATAGATTCTGATTTAACAGATCTGGGGTGGAACCCAGAGATCTGTAGGTTTAATATTCATCTCCAGGTGATTCTGATGTACGTGAGCCTGGGATCACACTTTGTATAATCCCCACACTATTGCCTTTCTTCCTTGAGAATGTTGGACCGCTGGTGTCCATTTTTTAAGCATAGCCACCTAGGGGCAGGGCAAAGCTCTAACTGCTCATTACAAGAATTGGCCTTATTACCTTGGGACTCTGTTTCACTTAGATAACCAGTCACTGACATAAATGATAAAAGCCCACCTTCAAAAAACCATAGAGTGAACCAGGGCCCTTTAGTTTCTCACCTGAAGTCTTCCAGCTCCTAGAACTCATTAGATCCAGAGGTGAGCACTTTGTGTACGCTTAGTATAAACCCTGCTGGGTGGTCAGTTGATTAGGCTCAGTGTGACCATAAGTAAGAGCTATAAATCGTAGGTAAGTCATCAGTTTTGAATTTTACAGTAAGTCCCCTACATATGAATGAGTTCTGTTCTGAGAGCACGTTTGTAAGTTCAATTTGTTCGTAAGTCCAACAAAGTTAGCCTAGGTACCCAACTAACACAATCAGCTATATAGTACTGTACTGTAATAGGTTTATAATTCTTTTCACACAAATAATACATAAAAACTGGGACTTCCCTGGTGGTGCAGTGGTTAAGAATCCACCTGCTACATATATGCAATGGAATATTACTCAGCCATAAAAAGAAACGAAACTGAGTTATTTGTAGTGAGGAGGATGGGCTTAGAGACTGTTATACAGAGTGAAGTAAGTCAGAAAGAGAAAAACAAATACTGTATGCTAACACATATATATGGAATCTAAAAAAAAAAAAAGGGTTCTGAAGAACCTAGGGGCAGGACAGGAATAAAGATGCAGACATAGAGAATGGACTTGAGGACACGGGGAGGGAGAAGGGTAAGATGGGATGAAGTGAGAGAGTGGCATGGACGTATATACACTACCAAATGTAAAATAGATAGCTAGTGGGAAGCAGTCGCTTAGCACAGGGAGGTCAGCTCCATGCTTTGTGACCACCTAGAGGGGTGGGGTAGGGAGGGTGGGAGGGAGACTCAAGAGGGAGGAGATATGGGGATATATGTATACATACAGCTGATTCACTTTGTTATACAGCAGCAACTAACACACCATTGTAAAGCAATTATACTCTAATAACGATGTTAAAAAAAAAAATCCACCTGCTAATGCAGGGGACATGGGTTCGATCCCTGGTCTGGGAAGATCCCACATGCCGCAGAGCAACTAAGCCCGTGTGCCACAACTACTGAGCCTGTGCTCTAGAGCCCGTGTGCCACAACTGCTGAAGTGAAGCCCACGAGCCGCAACTACTGAGCCTGTGTGCCACAACTACTGAAGCCCGTGCTCCTAGAGCCCGTGCTCCACAACAAGAGAAGCCACTGCAATTTATTTTTTGTGTTTGTTTGTTTTTTATGTATTTTTTTACTGCTTTTTAAAAAAAATTTAATTTATTTTTTTGGCTGTGTTGGGTCTTCGTTGCTGCACATGGGCTTTCTCTTGTGGCAAGCGGGGGCTACTCTTCATTGTGGTGCACAGGCTTCTCATTGCAGTGGCTTCTCTTGTTGAGGAGCATGGGCTCTAGGCGTGCAGGCTTCAGTAGTTGTGGCATGCGGGCTCAGTAGTTGTGGCTCGTGGGCTCTAGAGTGCAGGCTCAGTAGTTGTGGCACACGGGCTTAGTTGCTTCGTGGTATGTGGGATCTTCCCAGACCAGAGATTGAACCCATGTCCCCTGCATTGGCAGGCGAATTCTTAACCACTGCACCACCAGGGAAGTCCCCCCGACGCCCAAGATCCTTTTAATAGTTCTTTTGTCAAAATAATATCTTCCTCCTGCTACTGAGATTATATCTCTTCACGCTTTCCAGTCTTTTGTAAGTTCTGTGTCCTTTTCAGACCAAAATGTGTTCATAAGCTCCGTTTGTATAACATCCATGTGGCTTGAAGTAAAAGATCCAAACAACCTCATGTATTTTTGTGTGTGTTTCTCCTCCCCTTTGGAGTCAACCTCTTTTTTTTTTTTTTTTAAATATTTGTTTATTTATTTATTTGGCTGTGTCGGGTCTTCGTTGTGGCACGTGGGATCTTTTGTTGCGGCATGCAAGATCTTTTTGTTGCGGCATGCAAACTCTTAGTTGTGGCATGTGGGATCTAGTTCCCTGACCGGGGTTCGAACCCGGGCTCTCTGCATTGGGAGCGCAGAGTCTTAGCCACTGGACCACCAGGGAAGTCTCTGGAGTCAACTTCTTTACTTTTCTTTTTCTTTCTTTCTTTAACAGATTTTCTTCATTGTAGACATATTCTATGTGGATTAGGAAGAAACATTAGTATGGGCATTAAAAATGTAGTCATTACAAACTTCCTGTTATAAAATAATTAAGTCCTGGGGATGTAATGCACAGCATGGTGACCAAAGTTAATCGTATTGTATTGCATTTTGGAAGTTACTAAGAGAGTAGATCTTAAAAGTCCTCATCACAAGAAAACAAATTTTTTTGCAACTATGTATGGTGATGGCTGTTAACTAGACATATTGTGGTCATCATTTTGCAATATATAAAATATTGAATCATTATGTTGTACACCTGAAACTAATATAATGATATATGTCAATTGTACCTCAATAAAAAATTATGGAGTCATGAAGCTGGTAGGACCTAAAGATATCCTCTGACACAGCCCCTGCATTCAGGCAGGTAAATATTTATTCTACTTGAATAAGTAGTTATCTCATCTCTTCTTCAAGACTATTTTGATGGTTTAGTCACATTTTGTCTCCACAGTCAAGATGTTCTTCCTCATGCCCAACCATGAGTTTTCTTACAAGAAGAGAATTAATGGTGGCCTTCCCTTTTATCCCCCAGACAATGATATATGTATGAGTATTGTATGCCTTGACATTAAACTTTGAAATTGCTCTGAGATTCCCATGCACTATGAGCTGTAGACACCTCAGCAATCTCTCAGGTTTCTGTTCTTTTGGTTCCTGACCTTCATCTTTCACTTCTCTTTCCAGTCCTGTTCCTGCCCTTTGAACCCTTGAAGCATGTTTTAGACTTGTATGAATCCACATACCAAAGTCTGGGAGCCCTTGTTACAGCTTCAGGTCTTATATGGTACGGATAAGATCATGAATATCATCATCACCAACATTTACTGAGCACTTATTATGTGTCAGGCACTGTTCCAGGACCTTTATGTTTATTTATTTATTTTTAATTTTTAAAATTGAAGTATAGTTGACATACAATGTTATATTAGTTTTCAGGTGTACAACATAGTGATTTGACATTTATATACATTACAAATTGATCACCACAATAACTCTAGTAACCATCTGTCACCATACAAAGTTATTGCAATATTATTGACTATATTTCCTATGCTATACGTTACATCATGATGACTTACTTATTTTATAACTGGAAGTTTGTACCTCTTGATCCCCTTCACCTATTTCACCCAACCCCCCACCCCTTCCCCTCCTCTGGTGACTACCAGTTTACTCTCTGTATCTATGAGTCTGTTTCTTCTTTTCTTTTTTTTTTTTTTATGAGTCTGTTTCTGTTTTCCGTTTGTTGTATTTTTTAGATTCCACATATAAGTGAAATAATTTGGTATTTGTATTTCTCTGTCTGGCTTATTTCATTTAGCATAATATTGTATAGGTCCATCCATGTTGTTGCAAATGGCAAGATTTCATTCTTTCTTATGACTAATATTCCATTGTGTGTGTATGTGTGTGTGTGTATATATATACACACACATACCATATCTTCTTTATCTATTCATTTATTGATGGACACTTAGGTTGTTTCCATATCTTGACCATTGTAAATAATGCTGTGCAATGAACATAGGGGTTGCATCTATATTTTTTTCAAATTAGTTTTTCATATTCTTTGGATAAATACCTGGAAGTGGAATAGCTGAATCATATGGTAGTTATATTCTTAATTTTTTGAGGAATCTCCATATTGTTTTTTATAGTGGCTGGACCAATTTACATTCCCACCAACAGTGCATGAGGGTTCTCTTTTTCTCTGCATCCTCGCCAGCTCTTGTTGTTTCTTGTCTTTTTGATGATAGCCATTCTGACAGGTGTGAGGTGATATCTTTCTGTGGTTTTGATTTGCAATTCCCTGATGATTAGTGATGTTGAGCATATTTCTACGTGCTGGTTGGTCATCTGTATGTATTCTGTGGAAAAATGTCTATTCAGATCCTCTGCCCATTTTTAAGTTGGATTGTTTGTTTTTCTGACATTGAGTTGTATGTATTCTTTATGTATTTTGGCTATCAACCCTTTATTGGATATATCACTTGCAAATATATTCTCTCATTCAGTAGGTTGCCTTTTAGTTCTGTTGATGGTTTCCTTCACTGTGCAAAAGCTTTTTAGTTTGATATAGTCCCACTTGTTTATTTTGCATTTGTAGCCCTTATCTGAGGAGACAGATCCAAAAAAACATTGCTAAGTCCGATGTCAAAGAGCATACTACCTAGGTTTTCTTCTAGGAGTTTTGTGGTTTTGGGTCTTATATTTAAGCCTTTAATCCATTTTGAGTTTATTTTTGTATATGGTGTAAGAAAGTGGTCCAGTTTCATTCTTTTGCATGTAGCTGACAGGACCTTTATGTTTAATCCTATTTACTCCTCACAAAAATTGTACGATATAGGTACTGCTGTTATCCCATTTTATAGAATGAGAAGTGGAGACTTGGCATGGCCAAGGAACTTGCTCTATTTCACTCAGTCAGTAAGGGTTAGAGCCAGAATTTGAACTTAGGTCTTATATTTGAGCCTTTGCTTTTAGTCACTATGCTCTACTGTCTCCCTAGAGAGCTTTGGATAGAAGGTATAACTGTTTCATTCCAAAGGTAGAGACACACACACAGGAGACAGAATTAAACATGTCTTTCTATTTACCAACATGGGCAAAAGGTAAACCAGAAGGTTTATGTGAGGTTGGCATAAATTGTCAGATTTTCTTTTGCTACCTCTTTGGAATCAATTTTCATTGGACCTTGGTGATTAGGACTTTTGACTAAAAGTTCCACAAGACCCTATGCAACCATATATATGCAACCATCTATATGAAAAAGAGAGTACAACAGTGCTTAAGTGTGGTAACACAGGTTCTATACGGTTCATATGAAATGTCTCAGTAGTCTCCTAAAGGGATTTTTGAGGTGTGTCCGATAAGTTTTCACAGAATGGCTCCGATAACTTTACTTTTGTGTTAAAGCAGAGGTTCTCTCCTTGCTTGCATTTTGTGCAAATTCTCAAATTTCCCCTCTCCTGACCCTATCTTAGTAGAGCTACAACTTTGCAGTCTCTGCAAGACTCTTGAATCCATTAACTGAAAAGCACTTTGAGATCAACATTCACAAAGATAAGCCATATGCAGGGTCATGAAAACACATCTTGGGAAATTAATTTAAATTACACAAAGAATACTATCTGACTATAGTGAAATTAAACTAGAGATCAGTAACAGAAAGATAGCAGGAAAATCTGCAATCGCTCAGAAATTAAGTAACATATTCCTAAATAATCCATAGGTCAAAGCAGAAACATCATGGAAATTTAGAAAATATTTTCAACTGAATGAAAATGAAAATACAACATATTAAAATTTGTGGCATGTATCTAAAGCAGTGCTTAGATGGAAATTTAGAACACTAAATGCTTAAAATAGAAAAGAGAAAATATCTCAAATCAGTAATCTAAGCTTCTACCTTAAGAAACTTGAAAAAGAAGAGCAAATTAAACCCAAAGAAAGCAGAGGAAAGAATAGGGTGCACAAACTGATAAAATTGAAAACAGAAAGTCAACAGAGAAAAATCAATAAAACCCAAAGCTGTTTCTTTTAAGATTCATAAAATCGATTAACCTCTAGCATGACTGATAAAGAAAAGGAGAGAAGCACAAATGACTTAACATTAGGAATGAAAGAGGGGGTTTCACTACAGACCACACAGACAATAAAAGGACAAAAGGGGCATAATATGAATAACTATGTTATTATAAATTCAACAATTCAGATGATATGGACCAATTTCTCAAAAATCACAAATCACCAAATTAACCCAAGAAGAAACAGATAACTCAAATAGATCTATAGATATTAAATAAATTGAATCTGTAATTAAAAACCTTTTGAAAAAGAAAACTCAAGATCTGGATAGTTTCACTGGAGGTTTCTACCAACCATTTAACAAAGAAATGACACCAATCTCTACACAATCTCCTCCAGAAAATAGAAGAGGAAATACCTCCCAACATATTTTATGAGGCCAGTATTATCCTGATATCCAAGCCAGATATAGATATTATAAGAAAACTACTGATTAGTATTCCCCATGAACATAGATGTAAAAATCCTCAACAAAATATTAGCAAATTGAATTTAGCAATATAAAAAGAGTAATACAGCATGACCAAGTGGGGTTATTCCAGGAATGCAGGACTGGTTCAATATTCAAAAATCAGTCAATATAATCCACCATATCTACAGTCTAAAGAAGAGAATCCACATAAGCTTATCAATTGATCTTCTTTTTTTCTTAACAAAATCCAGCATCCATTCATGATAAAAACTCTCAGCCGATTAGGAATACAGGGAACTTCCTCAATTTGATAAAAGGTATCTACAAAAACCGTACAGCTAACATCATACTTAATGGTAAAAGATCAAATGCTTTCCTCCTAAGAGTGAGAACAAAGCATGGATTTCTACTCTCACCACTCCTATTCATCACTATACTGTACTGGAAGTTCTAGCTAGTACAGTAAGAAAAGAAAAAGATGTAGAAGGCATTCAGATTAAAAAGGAGGCAATAACAATTTGCAAACATGATTTTCTATGTAGAAAAACGTTAACAAATTGACAATAAAACTTCTAGACTAGTAACAGACTTTAGCAAGGTCACAGGATACAACGCTGACACACAAAAATCAATTGTATTTGTGTATATCAGCATTGAATAATTAGAAACCAAAATTTAAAAAATATAATACCATTTATAATAGCTCCAAAATGAAATAATTTTATATAAATCTAATAAAACATGTATAGGGTCTATATGCTACAGTCTACAAGCTGCTGATTAAAGAAATCAAAGAAGACCTAAATAAATGGAGAGATTGACCATTCTCATGTATTAGAAGACTAAACACAGTTAATTTGTCAATTCTACCCAAACCCAGAAGTATTTTTGTGTATATATACAAGCTGATTCTAAAATTATATAGAAAACAAAGGAAGCGGTGTAACCAAACAATTTTCAAAATAAAGAACAAAGTTGGATAAATCATACTACTCAATTTTAAGATTTACTATGAGCAGTTCTCAGCAGTTTGATTATGGTGTGCCTGGCCATAGATTTCTTTGGATTTATCTTGCTTATGATTTGCTGAGCTTCTTGAATCTGTAGGTTTATATCTTTTGCTAAATTTTGGAAGTTTTCAGCCATTATTTCTTTAGATATTTGTTCTGCACCATACTGTACTATTGAGTCCATCTAGTGAGTTTTAAAAACTTTCTTACTTTTGTATTTTTCAGTTCTAAAATTTCTATTTTTTCTTTACATTTTCTATTTTTTCCGAGATGCTCTATAGTTCCATTCATTTCAAAATTTGTCTTTTCTCATGCAAGTTGAGATTTTCCTAATTCTTCATATGCTGAGTACTTTTGGATTCTATCTTGTGCATTTTGAATATTATGAGCCTCTGGGTCTTGTTTAAATCCATGGAGAAAGTTGATGTCTTTGTTTTAGCAGGCAATCTACTCAGTTGGGTTTGGGCTGCAAGTTCTGACCAGATTTCTGTGGATTTTGCTTTCAGTGTTAGATCCATTTTTCAAAGCCTTTGCAATGCTGTTTGTATCTATCCTGCCCAGTGGCCAGTATGGGACTTGGGCAGTGGTCTATCCTGGAGTTCAGTTTTCAGAATCTTTGCTATGCGCTTTTGGGTCAGATCCAATATGCGCACCTTAGTGGTGAGCCCAGAAGTTTATAAACAACAGGTTTTGGGGCCAGGCCACTTTGCCAAGCTCCTCTTTCTCTGCCGTATCCCTGGTACTTTCTGGTTCTTTGAGACTTCCCTCTTGGTCCTCTGGCCAGAAAATTGGCCTTTGTTACTCCAGTCTTCTGTGCACTTCCCATAGTTGTGCTCACATCTGGGGCCAGGTGATGGGAGGACAGAGAGAAAAAAAAACAGTGGGGTTTTCCCCACTCTCTGGGGCCCACTGCTTCACTGACCTTCCCTCTGTGTTTAGCTGCCTTTGGGCCCCCACTGTTGCTGCCACTGCTGCCTTCTTTATGGAATTGCCTGGGGGCTTGGTCATGAGAGAACACAGAAAAGAAAAGGGAAGAGAGAAAGAAGAAAAAAAAAAGCAGAATAGGAAAAGGGAATTTCTTCCATTCTGTCCAGGTGTTAGGAGACTCATTTCCCATGCCTTGAACCCGAATTAGAGGGCTTCTTGGAATTCTCTCTGTCCTGACCTGGTGCCCAATTCTGGATTTTGGGTTTAGGTCAGAGGGTACTAGTGGAAAAATGGGAAACCCAGCACTGGGTCAGTGGTACTTTTGATTGTGGTCTTCTTCTCCAACTGCCTGTTACTTTTTACTTTTTCTTCAAATAGCTGTTTCATGCTTTCTGTTCAGATTTTATAGCTGCATTTAGTAGAAAAGGCAGGTTGGAATGTGCTTACTCCATCTTACCCAGACCTAGAACCTGTTCACTGCCTTTGGGACTCTTAATAATCTGGTTCCCACATTCTTTTCCAGTCCTCAAAAAGCTGATTTTGAAGTGCCTCTACCCTTGTGGGTCACATGGCCTGGCTAGTTTGCTCAGGGAAGTGAGCAGAGAGCCTCTAGTTGGGATATTTGTTGAAAGCAGCTTTCTAAACCTGTGTCGAGATTAGAATAAAAGGGGCTCCATATTCTCTACAGACTGTGTATTGGGTAGCTGATGTAAGAAAAATGGGAAAGTACATTTCTCCCTTACCTGTGAAACAGACATAATGAGATTCAAAAATACCAGACTTATAAATATGAATAGGGTCAATGTCCCCTCTCACCTAACTGAGAAATTCCATTTTGTAATTATCAACCTCCATTGCAGAAACAGTGTCATTATTGGATTTCCCACCCTTCTAATCAGGGGAATACAGACTTTGGGGTAGAGATAACAATAAATTCAAGGTTAATTAATTGCCTCTGGACAAGGGGGCCTGCCACCTTCCTCCCCTTGAGTCATCTCAGCAGCCCCCTGTGTGGGTTGTGGAGTGGCCAAAGGCACTAGAAGCCCGCATGCTGAGATGAACTTTGTAGCTGATTTGAAAACTTGATATGGACACAAAAGGTCGTATGCCATCTACACTTTCAGCCTGCCTGGTGTTGCCTGAATATAGAGTTCTGGAGTCATTTGTCCAAGCTGAAAGGGCTCATAGGGATCCTCAGATCCACAGAGAACCTTAGATTGGGGTCCCATCCCTTCATTATACGAATGGACGAAGTGACCTGTTGAAGGGATCCTCAGATCCACAGAGAACCTTAGATTGGGGTCCCATCCCTTCATTATACGAATGGACGAAGTGACCTGTTGAAGGTCATATGAAAGGCAGTGGCAGCTCTGAGCATAAAACACTTTCTTCTGACTTCCTGTATGTCCTTTGCTCTTTCTATTACACTTTCCAAAGACCTAAAGGTGAAACCAAGTGCTGTTAGAGTGTGTGACCTCTGGAATGATGGGTGATCAGTTAGTAGCAAGAGCAGATAGTGGCCTAGGCTTAGGACTTCACAACACTGAGGAGAATCCTATCACTCTTCAGATGAGAAAGATGACAGAGGGTGTCAAGCTCTAATAATTCTCATGGCCCCTGAGTAAGATAGGAAATTGTTGTTCCTGTTTAAGGAGGAAACTGAGGCTCAGTTGTCTCAGTTGCATTGAGGTCCAAGACATAGAATAAAATGCAAAGTCTGAGTTAGAACTTGACTCTTGTATTTCCTTCATGCATTCATTTTTGATTCTTATGGTGAGGTCAGGTTTTATTAAAAGAACCAAATACCACAGCTGGTCATAACCAGGGTAAAAAAAAATAGTTTTACGGTCCCTTCTACTATACACAATGTTATTCCTAATTTGTTTAATAAACACAAGTCAAATTACCTCTATGAACTTTTTTATTGACCTTGTAAATAATTTATTGGATCTGTGTGTAGACAAAACTAGAGTATGAATGGAGTGAACCTGCCTGATGTTGTTGAAAGAGCATTTAAGGTTTGTGATCCTAGGTGAATCAGTTAATCTCTCTGGGTCTTAAGCTCCCGTCTGCAAAATGAGGATTTGGGACCAGATGATCGTTAGGGTTTAGTCTAGCTTTGAAATTTTGTGCTGCCTTGAGATTTTCCTCTA
The DNA here is from genome assembly GCF_028021215.1 of Eschrichtius robustus. Taxonomy (NCBI): domain Eukaryota; kingdom Metazoa; phylum Chordata; class Mammalia; order Artiodactyla; family Eschrichtiidae; genus Eschrichtius; species Eschrichtius robustus. The sequence goes on from NC_090845.1 coordinate 106,520,585, forward strand.
AACTTTTAAATTCTTCTCCCTTGCTGCATAATCTTCCCCTTCCATTAAATTGTGTGTGTGTGTGTGTGTATGTGTGTGTGTGTGTGTGTTTGTAGGGTATGTAGCGAATGAGAGAATAGTTTAATGAAATTACTGTTCTGTGTTGCTTAACTAGGTTCGTCACAATTTAACAGAAAGACTTCTAAGAATTCTGAATGACTCTTTTATTGAGAAGGCTATTTCCTGGAGGACAACAGATGTGGTAATTGTGAACAAATATTAGACAAGCAGTAATTTACAAGCCATCTCCCCAAAACAAAGCAAAGCCATATATAACCCTGATCCTGCTCAGTGTTCTAGAAATTCCTAATGGATAAGTAGGAATTGTTTTGTATTCTTTTTTTACCTCTAATTTTCTTCTCCTACCAATGGAGAGAGGTCAGCTTTTTCTTTAACACTTTCAAGATTTGAAAGTACTGTGTCTGAAAAGATCAAGTGTTTATAAAAACCAGCACCTGTAGGAAATCACTTGAAAGAGAGAATTCTGATCTGTTTACACATGGGGAGCAAGGTAATGGAGTGAGATCATGCATTGTAAGTGTGTGTGTTTTTGTGTAGTTTAAACATCTTTTTATTTTAGAAGTTTTAGATTTACAGAAAAATTGCAAAGATAGTATGAAGAGTTCCTATGTGTACCACACCTAGTTTCTCCAGTTTAACATCTTTCATTAGTATGGCACATTGGGCACAACTCATTAACCAATCCCGACACACTAGTATCACCTAAATATACTGTATTCAGATGTCCTTAGTTTTTACCTAATATCCTTTCTCTATTCCAGGGTCCCATCCAGGACACCACATTATACTTAGTCACTGTATCTCCTTAGGCTCCTTATGGTTTGAGAGTTTCTCAGACTTTCCTTGTTTTGGATGGTGTTGTAGGGGAGGAAAAATAATTTTCCCTCTACCCTTCTAGGGTCTTGGCTGAGACTCCCCCACCCCCCATAATAAAAGACAGATTAACAGGAGAAAAACAAACAGAAGTTTAATAACATGTATTCCTCCTGTATATATGGGAGAGAGATCCAGGAAAACTGAGTAACTCCCTGAAATGGCCCAAGTCACCACCTTAAATACCATCTCCAGCTAAAGACAAAAGGTTTGGTGGGGGGAGGTGGACAAAGGCAGTTATGGGAGGTTTTCATGCAAAGCACAGTAAGCAAGGGCATGGTTGTCATGCAGATTTAAGTCCTTGCCTTCTCCATTGACAAGAGTTTCTAGAGCTTTGGTCATCCTCCTCTTCCTGGTACAGAGAAGAAGACACCCTTACAAATGGAGGTTTCCCTTATAGATGTAAGTGTCTCTTACAAAAGGGTACCTCCTACTCGGTTGTCAGAGCTTCTTCTATGTCTGCTGTTTCTTAAAAATAACCAGCTCAAGATAATCCTTATGCCAAAGAGGCATTTTGGAGTGGCACATTCTGCTCCCTTTCAACTTGACAGTTTTAAGGAGTAAAGTCCAAAATTTTGTAAAATCTCCCTCAATTTGTAGTTTTTCTTTTTTAAGGGCTAATGTAGTTTTAGGAGATGATTCTGTGTTGGTCAAATGTGGGATGAAGCTCCCATTCTCATGTGGCCTGGTTGATCTGCTTTTGTTCCAGGGGCAGACTGTACTTTACTTCAAATGTGTATGGTTAGCTATGGTGGGTGGTGTTAGAAGGAGGAGGGGAATGTGGGCCCCCTGCCAGGTGACACAGTCATTTTAGATCAGTCTTCCCCAGTAGAACAGGGTCAAGTCTAGTCTTTCTGATGGTGGCTCTGTAGTAACCTCTGTATGTATGATTTTATTACACGGAAATGCTATTTTAGGGTCCTTAACAAAGCATATTTGAAATAGTATGCTTGCTAGACATTTGTTGGGAAATACTGTACGAGAAGATTCTGGCATGTAACCTGGGAGTCAGCCTTAACATTCTTCCCCCTTTATCACCTGCTACCATCATCAAGTCTTACCAATTTTACCCCCTCCCCCCAGTATCTTTCTAAGAACTTATTCATTCCCAGTACTTCCTCCATTACCATCCCAGTTGAAGCTCTCTTCAGCTGTCATCTGGAATACTATAACTGTCTCCTAACTAGCCTCCTTACTTCCACTCTGGCCCCCTTTCAATACATTCTTTATATTTCGTTCATTCATTCATTCATTCATTCATTCAATCAAAATATATTTATCAACTACCCACCATGTGCCAGGCACCATTCTACGTGTTGGTAATATAGCAGTAAACAAAACAAAGCCCCTGAACCCATAAAGTTACATAATATTGGGAGAGATGGGCAATAAGCAAATATTTAATCAAATGTTAGGTTGTGATAATGCCATGAAGAAAAATTAAACAGGCAAGGAAATAGTGTCAGGGGGTGCGATTTTAATTTTATTTATTTATTTATTTATGGCTGTGCTGGGTCTTCGTTTCTGTGCGAGGGCTTTCTCTAGTTGCGGCGAGCGGGGGCCACTCCTCATCGCGGTGCGCGGGCCTCTCACTGTCGCGGCCTCTCTTGTTGCGGAGCACAGGCTCCAGACGCGCAGGCTCAGTAGCTGTGGCTCACGGGCCTAGTTGCTCCGCGGCATGTGGGATCCTCCAGGTAGACTAAACAGCAAGCCCAATGGCTTTTGGGTGGGAACAAGGTTGGCATTTTCTAGGAATAGCAAGGAAGCCAATGTGATTGGAGCAGAGGTAACAAGGGTAGAGTAGGGGAGGTAGCCAGGGGCCAGAGCTCTGCAGATCATGGTGCAAGGACTTGGGTTTCTCTCCCAAGTGTAATTGAAAGCCTTAGGAAGATTTACAGCAGAGGAGTGGCATGATTGAGTGATTTTCCGTAATATTAATCATGTGACATTCTCTCTCCTACTTAACAGCTTTCAAAAGCTTTCCATGGATTTTAGGATAAAGATCAAATTATTTACTGTGATCTATAAGGCCCTGTATGGTTGTGCTCCATCTGAGTCTTCAGCCTCATATTGTATTATGCCTTCAAGTCTTTGTACTTATCAATCTTTATCTTGCCACGGGGCCTTGGAACATGCTATTTCCTCTGTCTGGAATGCTCTTCCCTCCCCTCTTGTTTCATTAATGCCTATTCATCCCTCGGATCTCATTTTATTGTTCATTTTCACTGACTAGGTAAAAATCCTCCTATTATGGAGGTTTATAGCACTATATCCATCTCTATCATAGCATTTGTCATAAGTGCAATTCTGTATTTGCATAATTATTTGAATAACATACTCTGCCATGCAAAATTGGAAGCTTCGTCACCCTTATATCCTTGGCAGCCAGAGCACTTGGTATCTTTACAGAAGATACAAAATCAGCATTTATCGAATGAATGAATAAATAAATATATTTCCCTGAGGTCTAACTTGTGTATTTTATATTGGGGCAGGCATGGGGGCTTGACAAGAATCTACTATCTGCTATGTGTTTGGGACACCCAAGAAATGTGTCACATACCTTTAATTCTGTACCTGATGGCACTATCGATTCACTAGATACAGCCGTTCTCTCTGAGTATTGTATTTTTCACAGATCAACTGGCTCATTGGATACTGTCACTGCTCTGCTGGTATGGTAGTGTCAGCTTATATAAAAGCCCTGCTCCATCAGGCACCGTAGCCTCTTTAGTGCACTGATGGGCATAGTGGGTCTTGCTGCTGCTTTACTGAGTAGAGAAGTACCCTGTTGATGGATGCCATTGCTCTGATAGGTTCCCTTACTTTACCAAAGTGGCCTATGATAAAGTTAAGGATGTGTGTATGTGGTGGGGGGATCTTTCTGTATCACGTTATCCTCATTCAGAGGAGCCCTAAATAGTGTTGCTGGGGCCACTGATGTTTGAGTTCAGTGAAAAAACTCCTTTCCTTTTCACTAGGACACACACATGCACATGAGGGACCATGCTGCTCTCAAATATTATGTGAGCTGTAGAATCGGACCTACAGACGTGGGTTCCTCTCACAACTCCACACATTACTGGCTGGATGACCTTGTATGTTGTTACCTTTGAGCTTCAGTTGTTTCCTCATCCGTGAAATGGTACAATGACAACTTCCTTGCAGGGTCCTTACAATAAGTAAATTAGATAAATGCATATAAAGCTTTTACCACAGGGTCTGATATAATAAGGATAGCTAATCAATTTGTGAGTTAGGAACTGTTCTAAGTGCTATACAAATATTGCCTCATTTAAACATGCTCACAAACATCCTGTGAAGTAGGTACTATAATCTCCATTTTATAAATGAAGAAACTGAGGTACAGAGAGGTTAGGTAATTTGTCCAAGATCACACAGCTAGAAGTAGCAGAGCTGAGAGGGAGGAGCTGGTCTAAATGAGTTCTAAAATCCCTTTCCCCTCCAAATTCTAGGATTCTATACATTGAATTAGTACAAGGTCACTGCATTACATAAATAGATATATTCATTAACCACCCCACTCCCCACAGCAGTCCTTCTATAAACCCATATTAGGGCTAACACTAATGAGAAGATAAAAGCATAAGTAGCTGCCTGACTTTTTTTTTTTTTTTAAGCTTAGATTATTTATTTATTTATTTATTTATTTATTTATTTTTGGCTGTGTTGGGTCTTCGTTTCTGTGCGAGGGCTTTCTCTAGTTGCGGCGAGCGGGGGCCACTCTTCATCGCAGTGCGCGGGCCTCTCACTATCGTGGCCTTTCTTGTTGCGGAGCACAGGCTCCAGACGCACAGGCTCAGTAGTTGTGCTGCCTGACTTTTATCTGAGAATAATTGAATATTCCTGGCAGCCAGAGGCTCTGAGCAGAGTGGCTCTTTAAGATTACTGACTTAAAAGAGGGCTTCATTGCAGCCCATCCTATCCTAGCGGTTTTCCCTGATGTTTATATCCTCAAGAAGGAGCAGGGCACTGGAAAGTAAATTCGAATTGGTCTTCTCAGGTTATGTGAGAGCTATTGTGGCTTGCAAATGTCTGGTTTTGGACAGATAATTGGCTCATGGGTGTATCTAGTTTTTTTGGGGGTGTGTGTGTGTGATCTTATTAACATTGATAATGAAAATAAATGCTAAAGAATAAGGCTAATCATATTGCAAAGAATGAAAAACTATATATTCCTATCAAAAAATATGAAATCACACACACACACACACACACGCACACACACACACGCACACACACACACACACACACACACCCCCTAACTGCATATGATTACTAAAGCCAAAGCAGGACAATTTCAGAAAAAATACACAGAAAAAACCCTGATAATCTTGAGGATTTACCCCAGGGGTTCCCAAACTTTGGGATTTCTCACCTGGGGAGATTTAAAAACTGCTGATACTCAAGTTGCACCCCATACCAATTAAATCAGAATGTCTCGGGTTGGGGTGGGAGCCAGGCTTTTTTTTTTTTTTAAAGATCCCCTGGTGAGTGCAATATGCAACAAAATTTGGGAACCACTGGTTTAGCTTATCTATACAGAAGTCATCATCTTCCTCTGAAGGCTCTACTGAAGAGTCAATGACAAGGAAGCCTTTGAAGATCTGACATTATTTAGTAAGTGAATCTCCAAGGTAGGATTCCTAAGTATTAGGAAAGGGTGGGTCTTCCTTGAGATCATGGGCTTTGTTCTTACTTGGACGGCATCTCTTCATCAGATTTAGCCTCAAATAAGAAGAGCTGAAAGTAGCTGAAGAGAGGCAAAAGAAAGGGCTCCAGATTTTTTTTTTTTAATAGAAGGAGCTTGAGGAGGGTGATTTGGTTTTAATTTGTGTGACTGTTTGCAAAAAACACCCAATATCTATAGGTTTGTTTAGGATGGCTGATGAGATTGTGAGGGAAAATAAGGTCATCAATTGTTACCACCATGGAAGAGAAGAGGAATTTACACTTTCTTTTGCCAAGGTGTTTTTCAGCAAAACGGTGAGGAAGGTAAGGTTCTCAGCAAAATCTGCAACCATGTAGCACCATCTTCTTTTCCTGTCTCCATTCATTAGTGTTTCTAACCCCAGTAAGTAGGTTTAGTAAGCAATCACTAATATTTACATAGTTTTTACCTTGTGCAGATGCTGTTTAGAATCACTTGTTACATCAACACACCGTGTCTTAACCCAAAGAAATAGCTCATTGAGTGCAATATCAGGATCCAATGATTAGAAATACTCATTGGGTTCAAAGAAATATTTTGTGAAACTCAGTCTTACCAGTCTCTGAAAACTTGAGTCTAGTATCTTTCAGATGCTCTAGAATGGCTCATCACGTTTCTGAACTATGTCTCCAAACATCTGTATATTCTCAAACATTCACCAAAAATGAGGAATTCCTTTAGGGTAGCTTTTACTTCAGACTTTGTTGCTTCCTGGAGCTGTCTTCTCCATTTCTTTGATAAGTGCCTCCTTAACATCTGTTTGCATTTGCACTTATTTTCTGTAAGCTCGTAAATTGCACTGATGAGTTTGAATCTCTTATCAAATAGAGGTTGATAGAAGCATTTTTTAAAATATCATGAACTTCTCTATGAAATTTAGCTTTCGTTTGAGCAATTTTAAACTGAACATTTTTGAGGGCGTTAGATAACTGCTGGGCATCCTAACTGTATTCTACGTGGGCTGTGGGTGTTTTTTCGCAAATCTTTCTTGGGAAGCTTGAGGAATTTGCCTCCCCTCAAGTTTTTTCCTTCCTTCCTGTCCTCAAGAACAGAAAACAGAGCCTCCTGGGCAGAGCTTGAGGGTCTTTTGCTTTCCCACGTGAGGGCCTTTATCTTCCTCCTCATTAGCTGTGAGGCCAAGTTGCTCAAGTGTCCTCCATCCCCTAATTAAGACAGGCAGCCCAGGAGGGTGTGGACGGTGAAAGATGATGGGCAGCCCTCAGCACCATAGTCTATCTTTCTGGCGCCTTGTTGTGGGATTCCCTCCTCTTGGCCTTCATGAGCTGCCTTCTCCGCATCAAGGTTCATGTCGCCAACCCTCTCCTGGACATGATCGCCAGCTTCCCCTCCTCCCCCTCCATCCTTCACAGCAGCCACTTCTGGTTGGGCCAGTGGAGCCGGTTTTATGTCTCTTTCATCAGACATAAGACCTCCTCAGTAGCTCTGGCTGGGAAGTGGGGACACAGGTGAGAGCAAACAACGAAAGTGGCCACAGGGGTGCTGCTGGGGTGAGGGTGCTGGGCTGTGGCCGAGGCGACAGCCACTACTGCTGGGTGACCAGGATTAGGCAAGGCTGGCTGAGGAGCAGAGACCCTGCCCGCGACGGAAAGTCTGGGTGGCCTCAACACAGGGCAGGACCTCAGTGTCAGACTAGCGGGTTCCCTCCATGTCAGCCAGTCTTGAGCTGGCATTTAAATCTGGCCAAGGTCAGGGCAAGTCGAAGGGGAGCAGCCAGGATCAGGGAAGGTCAACAGTTGGCCCCTGCTGTTCCCTCCAGCAAGTTTCTCCAGTGGGTCCTGGAGGCCTCTAGGTCTAAGAGAATTTGCTGGGAAAAGGTGATTGACAGGCCATTTCTTCCTCGCCTCCCCACCCCACCACCCGCCTCCACATTGCTTTTGTGAGGAGGGGCTCATTGCTCCTCTCTCCACCGCAGACCCCAGGAAGAAAGCCTGGTTTGAGTGCCAACATGCCATATGCAAATGACTTAAGACAGGTAGCTTTTCACAAACACAATTCCACCAAGGGGAAGGAGTGTTTCCTCCCACTAATACAAACTCCAATCAAACTTTTCCTTTTTTTACCCTTTGGTCCCAGGTCAAGAAGACAGCATGGTTTTGCGCCAAATGCCCTGGAGGTCAATGCTCAGATATTAATGAAAATGTTTTAGGTCTGGAAGGGGCCTTAGGAATCATGGAATCCAGTGGTTCTCCAAAGTTGGGTGCGCATAGGAAGCACCTGGAGGGCTTGTTAGACCACAGATTACTGGGCCCCACCCCAGAGGTCAGGACGCCAGGGTCTGGGGTGACCTGAGAATTTGCATTTCCAAGAGCTTCCTGTGGGAGGCTGATGCTGCTGGTCCGGGCACTGCACTTGCACTTGGAGAACCACGGGTCTAATCCAACTTCCTCATTTCATAGATGGGTCAACTGAGGCAGAACCCCAGCTGGGTTCCATGATTGGTCTTAACGCTTACCAGTTGTTATGACTTTGCAATCTCATTTAGCTTTTCTGGGTCTCAGTTTTCTTATCTACAAAATTAGGTAATAACCTCTGGCCTGCCTACCCCACGGAGTTTAATTTACAGGTGGCTGCTATTGGGTAGTTACTCAGGCTTTTAGCAGCAACCCTCTGGTTTGGTGTGGAGCAGTCACGTGGTTATCAGGTCCACGAACTTAAACGGCTCCCCTCTGGTTAGTGGGTCAGAGTTTACTGTCTGCGTTCCCTTTCACTGAGGACCGAGAGAGGAAGAGGCTGTCAAATTGGGGGTAGGACATAAAGCATTTGTTCTTTTTGTTGTGTTTTTCTCATCCTGTATGTGCCTCTTATGTTTGTTAATATTTCTAAGTATATTGGTTTTCCTTTTTTGTGTAGAAAGTTTCCCAATGTTTTCCTTTTCTGTTTCTTTCATATTCTTTAAAAATTCTTTACCATCTGATAAGACTATTCAAGGATATATTTTCTTATTTTCCTCGTGAATTTTTACCTTGTATACCCATACCCCTCTGGAGTTATATTGGCACGTGTTCTGAAGTTCGGATCTTGGTTGACTTTCCTTTTTTCTAAACAGCTAACCTCTGGCATCATTTTTTAGGTAATCCCTTTCCTCTCTTTTGATGTGTGGCTGTGCATCCTAGGAATGTAGAATAGGTGGGAGTGAGATTTGTGTCCAAGCCCATTTTTTTTCCAGATGGGGAAGCTGGGGCCCAGAGCAGCTAACTGCTTTTCCTAAGGTCATGTTAGTTAATGGAGAAGCTGTGATTAAAACCAACATCTCTGACTTCTAATCTGAATTTGAGATAGGTCTGCTTCTTTTCTATAGAGCTCCAGGGACATTTGACGGGAGAAGGTTATTAAGCAGCCACAAAGTAAATGAGCATGACCCAGGGTCTCTGAACGATACAGACCAGCCTTCCTTACCCATCCCACAGAAACCAGTAAATATTTACTGCACACCTATGTTCAATGACTCGTATGAGACATTGCTGGGGACAGAAAAGCAGGTGTCACTATCTCTAGTGACAGGGGCTCAAGTCTAGTTGGGAGAAGGATTGCATGTGAAATATTTCCATCTTCACAGTCTCATGTATTGACTCACTCACCTCTGCAACAGAGTCAGGAAGTCCCACAGTGTGTGGGCTTTTCCCAGGAAATGTTTCACAGAGGAGAGAGGACTTGAACTCAAAAGATGACAGTATCCCCTACCTGGGTAGGGCAGTAAAGGCAAGAAATTGTCTACACAGTATCTGTGTTAGAATTCACACAAGGCCTTAGAGGGTCCTAAGGTGTAAGTAAAGCCTGACTCAAGGAGTGGGGGAAGGAACAGCATATTGCTTCTGGCCAGAGGACAGACCTGGGTGATGTGATGGAGGTTCCTGTGGTGAGGAAGGTGCCTAATAGGGCACCCCCATTTCCTACCACTTGCTATGACCAGGGCTGTCTCTACTCGCTACTTTTCCGTAGCAGAAACAAATACTCCTAGATAGATTTTTTTTTTTTAATACAAAAGAGTGCACTCATTTTTTTTTACCTGCTTCCTGTCTCTGTCCATTTCTTTTTTTTTTTGCATTGAATCTAATTATAGACCAAAGACTAAAAGTTTGGGATAAAGGTGATAAACAATTCATAACTGAAATACATATCGATAATGTATAAATAGCACAACTAAAAGTGGAAGAGGAAGAGAGGGAAGGGAAAAATAGAATGAGCTCGTGGATTATTACATAGGCATATGGGAGCCCACGGATATTTTTTTTTAAATTTTATTTATTTTTTATTTATGGCTGTGTTGGGTCTTCATTTCTGTGCGAGGGCTTTCTCTAGTTGCGGCAAGCGGGGGCCACTCCTCATTGCGGTGCGCGGGCCTCTCACTGTCGCGGCCTCTCTTGTTGCGGAGCACAGGCTCTAGGCGCGCAGGCTCAGTAGCTGTGGCTCACAGGCCTAGTTGCTCCGCGGCATGTGGGATCCTCCCAGACCAGGGCTCAAACCCGTGTTCCCTGCATTGGCAGGCAGATTCTCAACCACTGCACCACCAGGGAAGCCCCTGGATTTTTTTTTTTAATAGACTTTATTCTTTAGAGCACTTTTAGGTTCACAGCAGAGTTGAGCAGGAGGTACACAGACTTCTCATGTACCTCCTGCTCCCACACGTGCACAGCCTCCCCGACTATCAACATTCTACACCAGAGGGGCACATTTGTTACAATTAACCAACCCTACATTGACAAGTCATTATCACTCAGAGTCCATAGTTTACATTAGGGTTTACTTTTTCATTTTTTTAACATCTTTATTGGAGTATAACTGCCTTAGGGTTTACTCTTGATGTACATTCTTTAGGTTCTGAGAAATGTATAATGACGTGTATCCACCGTTACATATCATACAGAGTAGTTTCACTGCCCTAAAAATCCCGTGCTCAGCGTATTCATCTATTCCTTCCCCCAACCCCTGGCAACCACTGATCTAGTCTCCATAGTTTGCCTTTTTCAGAATATCATGTACTTGGAATCCTACAATATATAGCCTTTTGAAATTGGCTTCTTTCACTTAGTAATATGACTTAAGTTTCTTCCATGTGTTTTCATGGCTTGATACCTCAGTTCTCTTTTTTTCCCCACCTTTATTGAGATATATTTGGTGTATAACACTGTGTAACTTTAAGGTGCACAACGTGATGATTTGATAGTCATACATATTGTGAAGTGATTACCACATTAAAGTTAGTTAACACATCCATTACCTCACATAGTTACCTTTTCTGGTGGTGGTGGTTGTTGTGAGAACTTTTAAGATCTACTCCCTTAGTAACTTTGAAGGATACAATATAGTATTGTTAACTATAGTACATTAGATCACCCGAACTGGTTCATCTTATAATTGGGTATAATTGTACCCTTAGACCAACATCTCCCCATTTCCCCTACCCTGCAGCCCCTGGCAACCACCATTCTACCATTCACCATTCTACCATTCTACTCTCTGTTTCTATGAGTTTGGGTTTTTAAAAATTCCACATATAAGTGAGATCATACAGTATTTGTCTTTCTCTGTCTGACTTATTTCACTTAACATAATGCCTTCATGGTCTACCCATGTTGTCATAAAGTTCAGGATTTCGTTCTTTTTATGACTGAATAATATTTCATTATATATGTATGTGTGTGTATATGTGTATATACACATCACATTTTCTTCCATCCATTCATGCACAGGCACTTAGGTTGTTTCCATGTCTTGGCTATTGTGAATAATGTTGCAGTGAACAAGGGGGTGCAGATATTTCCTCAAGGTAGTTATTTCATTTCCTTTGGCTATATATCCAGAAGTGGGATTTCTGGATCATATGGTAATTTTATGTTTAATTCTTTTGAGGAAACTTTATGCCATCTTACATAGTGGGTGTACCAATTTACACTCCCAACAGTGTAAGGTGTTCCCTTTTCTTTATATCCTCACCAGCACTTGTTTTGTCTTGTCTTTTTGATAATAGTCATCCAAACAGGTGTGAGGAGATACCTCAAGGTGGTTTCAATTTGCATTTCCCCGATCATTAAAGATGTTAAGCACCTTTCCCTATACCTATTGGTCATTTGCCTATTTAGGTCCTTTGCCCATTTTAGAATTGGGTTATCTGTATTTTTGGTATTGTATGAGTTCCTCTTATATTTTGGATATTAACCCCTTATCAGATAGAGATTTGCAAGTATTTTCTCTCCCTCTGTAGGTTGCCTTTTCATTTTGTTGATTGTTTCCTTGGCTGTGTGTAAGATTTTTTGTTTGATATAGTCCCACTTGTCTATTTTGGCTTTTGTTGCCTGTGCTTTTAGTATAAAATCCAAAAACTTTTGCCAAAACCCATGTCAAGGAGCTTGTCATAGGGAAACTATGTTTTCTTCCAGGAGTCTTATGGTTTCAGGTCTTACGTTTAAGTCTTTAATCCATTTCAAGTTAATTTTTGTGAGTGGTATAAGATGGGAGTTCAATTTCATTCTGCAAGTCGACAACCAGTTTCCCCAGCACCATTTATTGAAGAGTCTACCCTTTCCCCATTGAGTATTTTTGGCTCCCTTGTCAAATATTAGTTGACCAATTATGCAAGGCTTATTTCTGAGCTCTTGATTCTGTTCCATTGTTCTATGTGTCTGTTTTTATGCCAGTATCATACTGTTTTGAATACTATACCTTTGTAATATAGTTTGAAATCAGGAAGTGTGATGCCTCCAGCTTTGTTGTTCTTTCTCAGGATTGTTTTGGCTATTTGGAGTCTTTTGTGGTTCCATACAAATTTTAGGATTATTTTTTCTATTCTGTGAAAAATGTCATTAGAATTTTGCTAGGAATTGTACTGAATGTGTAGGTGGCTTTGGGTAGTATGGACATTTTAACAATATTCTATGTATGAAATTGGGATATTTTTCCCTTTGTGTCTTCTTCAATTTTTGTCCTCAATGTCTTATAGTTTTTGGTATATAGATCTTTTACCTCCTTGGTTAAATGTATTCCTAAGTATTTTATTGTTTTTGATGTATTGTAAATGAGATTGTTTTCATTATTTCTTTTTCAGATACTGTGTTCTTACTGTATAGAAATGCAACTCATTTTTGTATGTTGATTCTGTATCTTGCAAATTTACTGAATTCATTGATCTAACATTCTAACATTTTTTGGTGGAGTCTTTAGGGTTTTCTATATATAAGATCATGTCATCTGAAAACAAAGACAATTTTACTTCTTACTTTCTGATTTTGATGTCTTTTATTTTTCTTGCCTACTTTCTCTGGCTGGGACTTTCAGTTCAATCCTGAATAGGAGTGGTGAGAGTGGGCACCCTCATCTTGTTCTTGTTCATCATTGAGTATGATGTTAGCTGTGGGCTAATTGCAAATGGCCTTTATTATGTTGAGGTACAGTCCTTCTATACCTAATTTGTTGAGATTTTTATCATGAAAGGATGTTGAATCTTGTCAAATGCTTTTTTTTTCCATCTGTTGAGATGATCATATGATTTTTATCTTTCATTCTATTAATGTGGTGAATGACATTTATTGATTTGTATGTTTTGAACCTTCCTTGCATCCTAGGGGTAAATCTCATTTGATCATGTGCTGTTGAATTCAATTTGCTAGTATTTTGTTGAGGAATTTTGCATCTATCTTCATCAGGAATATTGGTCTGTAATTTATTTTCTTATAGTGTCCTTATCTGGTTTTGGTATCAGAGTAATGCTGGCCTCATAAAATAAGTTTGGGAGTGTTCCCCCCTCTTCGATTTTTTGGTAATTGTTTAAGAAGGATTGGCATTAATTTTTTAAATGTTTGGTAGAATTCACCAGGGAAACCATCTGGTCTTGGAATTTTCTGTGTTGGGAGTTTTTTGATTACTGATTCAATCTCCTTATTTGTTATTGTTTTGTTCAGATTTTCAATATCTTCATGATTCAGTCTTGGTAGGTTGTATGGTTCCAGTGATTTATCCATTTCTTCTAGGTTGTCCAGTTTGTTGGTATATAATTGTTCATAGTTGTCCCTTAAAATCCTTTGTATTTGTGTGGTATGAGTTATAATGGTTCCTCTTTCATTTATAATTTTATTTGAATCTTCTTATTTTTCATGGTTTAGCTAAAGGTTTTTCAGTTTTGCTTATCTTTTCAAGAAACCAACTTTTAGTTTCATTGATCTTTTTTCTATTGTTTTCATATTCTCTATTTCATTTATTCTCAAATCTTTATTCCCATCCTTCTGCTAACTTTGGGCTTAGTTCTCCTTTTTCTAGTTCCTTGAGGTGTAATATAAGGTTGTTTGAGATCTTTTTTCTTTTATTAATGTGGGCACTTATTACTATAAACTTTCCTCTTAAACTGCTTTTGCTGCATCCTGTAAGTTATGGTATCTTGTTTCCATTTTTGTCTCGATATTATTTCATTTCCCTTTGATTTCTTTGATCCATTAGGTGTTCAGGAAATGGTTTAATTTCCATGTATTTGTGAATTTTTCAATTTTCCTCCTGTTATTGATTCCTAGTTTTATAACATTGCAGTCAGAAAAGATGCTTGATAAAATTTCATTTTTCTTGAATTTGGTAAGACTTGTTTCATCTATTTGTAATAACTATCACCATTAACAGTTTTTTTGTTATTTTAACCTGCCTAGGTCTTGACTGTCTACATACGGCCTTCACGTCCTCTTTTTAATTTGAATCCTCACCCTGGCCTATGAGATTTCTGCTCTCAGGAAAGGGCCATGATGCTGGATGCACTGTTGTAGATTTACTTATAAAATGGTTATCTTTGGACAATGTGCTTTAGAAGGGAGGATGCAAAAATGTTTTCTTGGAGTTACTAAGAGGTTGTCGTTTTCCTTGACAAAGAAAAAAAAAAAAAGTATTTCTAATGGAAAAAGTCCAGGTGATTTAGTCCAAGGATTGTCTCTTAGGCTTTATGAGCGTAGTTAAATGTTTCACTTTTTGGTTGCTACTCCATGCTTTGCGAAGGCTAGTTCCCCAATCAGCCCACCACCCGTTGAAACACCTTCCCTGTGTTCCTGGGGCGCCCCAATGCGTGCAAATTGGGTAATAGTAACTTATAGAACACTTATACAGAGCTTTTTCTTTACACATGCCCCATGTCAATCTGTTTCAGGTCTGACAACAGTAAGCACCTCCCTATGAGACAGAACATTTCTTGGGGATTATTGTACTCCTCTGGATGGTTAGTCCATTAGTGTTTGGCATCTTGCCCCAATTCCACTGTGACCCTCTCCAATTGCCCAGAAATGTACTGCACGTCATACATATCCTATTGTTGGAGCACTTCAGACTCTGTTAAAATTCAAAATTCTACAGAAGCCAAAAGCTGTACTTCCAGTCAGGCAGACAGCAAGCTCACCACAGTGAAGAAAGTCTGGGGCCACTGGAGAGCTGTCTTATCCCCTCACTCCTGCCTTGAGGTGGAGAACTCCATGTAGCCAAACTTCTAGTTCCTTCCCTTCAGTAACTTCTGCTTCACAGGTTTTAGCCCAAAGCAAGGCTGCAATCCCAAAGCCATAGAACTGACTTTCTGCTAACGGGAAGCCTGAAGTGATTGAAGCAGGCTTTCCCTGCCCTCATTCCTAGAGTCACACACACCTCAACAATCACTAGGCTGACAGCCCCCACCTCCCCAGTGAACCACTGCCCCCCAGCCACAGAGAAGAGGGAAGGTCAAAAGGGGGAGTGGGAAAGGAGGAGTCAGGATGAGAGGGATGGTTAGCTGTGAGGGGCGGGGACAAGTAGCCCAGCAATTTTTGACTCCTCCCTTCCCATCTTGCCACACAGTCTTTTTCTTTTGTACCATCGCCTCCATTAAGAACTTCTAGGCAGAGGAGTAAAGATATAGGCTCATTTACCATAAGAGTTAGTTGGTTAATAGGCTGGCTCTCCAAGGCACCAACCACCCTAGATTTTCATCTAGGTTCACGGGAAGTTGGTTAAAATTTCCTCTCCAAGTCCTTCCCCTTTATTCCATTCCCCAAACACATCAAACTCCATGAGCTCCCTTTGGATGCCTGGAGAGCTCATTTTCTTAGGAGACCCAGAGGTGTCTTTTCAGTACTATACCTTTCACTGTGTGTGCCTCTGTCACCTTGGGGCTACTTTGCTTAAATAGAAATGCAGACCTAGACATAACTGTGCCTTTTCAGTTCTGAGTGTAATGGCTGAGAAAAACCAATGGCTGCTTGGTTTTGCTGATGACGGAATAATGTGATACCATACAACCACATGCTGGATTTTGCATTTTCTCTATAAAACATCTACTGTCCCTAATTCTGTATCTTTACCTTTTTGATAATGCTAGGTTTTTGATTGATTGGATTTTATTTCCTTTGTATTCCCATAATGAAAGTTCATTTAGGTGGATGCCCTTTACCCAGGTAATTCTGGTAGATTAGCTGTTATACCTTCCTTCTCTCTCTTCTCAGTGTGGACTTCTATCAGGTTATTCTTATTCTGAGAACTCCCCATTATTGATTTTTTTCCCCACAGTTAACAACTCTGTTTTTAAATAGAGGTTATTTTTTAATGCCCAGAGGCACATTCTTAAAAATATTCAGCTTCTTTGATCTTTGCTATATGAAAACAAATACAACAGAACCTGTTCTGTAGTTTTTGTCACAGCGGGGAGGGAAATCAAATAGGATATTGACAATTCAGACCTGAAGTTTGTCAGAGAAGCAAAATGTTCTTAAGAGGTAGTGCAGGGCATAAAGGGCCTCTACTCAGGTGTGCCTGGCCAAGCTCATGACATCCAGTGGGTATTTGTATGGGGGAGAGGTAGTACTGAAGAGAAGTTTTGTATATAAACACCTGCGGAGCAAAGAAAGAGACCAGTGGGAGCGTAGTACAGTGGGGGGTGAGTAGAGGGGGCAAGACGGTTCGTATTTGTACTCCAGCCTGGACCAGGGGCTAGATCCAAGTATTATAGCAAGATGGGCTATTAGAATAAGGCACCTTCAGAAGCAAGGGGCCCACTATGCTCAGGTAACAAAGTGTAACACAGAGTGAAGAAGGGAAAGGGGTGATCGACCAGATATTTAATCTGGCCTGCCTGTAACATTTGTAATATTTGCAGCGTTCAGAAGAAGAGTTCAGTTGGGAATCCACATAAGATATATCTGAATATTTGAAATGTTTAAATCACCTAATAAACCATTAAATAAAACATGCTGGATCTCCTTCCAAGACAAATGTACTTTCATAATGACCTGAAAGGCCAGGTTGGGATTTAGAATTCTCCAACATCTCTAAGTTCTGCCCCAATGCTGTGGGAAGAGCTGCCCCCTCTCCCCTCCCCCTGCCTATGCCCTGGCTCCTAGGCCAGGCTCCATCCCTTGTTCTGGGCATACAATCCCCCCTCCCCTAAGGCCTGGGAGCACATACCCTGGCAGCGCAGTCAGTCCTCCCCAGGACAGCTCTAAGAGGAGCACACAGGCCCTGGAAGCAGGCTTGGGACTGTTCAGGGGTGCCAGGTGCCTGGAGCGTGGGCTAGCAGGGGCATACCTCTTGTTCCCATGGGCTGGGCTCCTGGCCCTATAGGGACGGGTGTGGTTGGAAGAAGGCCAAAGTGGGCCCTCTAAAGCATAGAGCTCAGGACAGAGGTCCCTCTTGCCTGGGTCTAGAAGCAATACTATATTTACAACTAGCACGGCATAAACACTAACAAATCAGAACCAGTTTGAAGGTCCTCAAATCATACTACTTGGCCTGCCCTTTCAGTTTAAATAACGGTGACAGGGAGTGCTTTGCCTTTTGTCTCACCATGGGGTTCTAGCCATAAGGAATAATATGTGATAATACATTTTAAAATGTCAACACTGGTGACCAAAAAAAGATTGTGGGGATGTTAAGTTTACTTTACTTTAATAGACATTAAGTACCTACTAAGAGGAAAACTCATTGCCCAGTGCTTTGGGAAAGAAAGATAAATAAAACCCTTTAAGGTCCCAACCATTTAGAGGTTCAGTCCAGGGGCTGGTGTTGGTGGAATAGGTGGAATGTGGGTGGGTGTGTGTGTGTGTGTGTGTGTGTGTGTGTGTGTGTGTGTGTGTGTGTGTGTGTGTGTGTGTGTGTAGTTAGAATATAAGACATGCCACCACAGAATATGAGAGGTTATCAGCTATCTATAAGGAGGCCAGGAGACAAGCCCATGGGAACAAAGTGTACCCCAGGTAGACCATATTTCAGGTACCTAGGAAGCCTTAACTAAATGCAGAAATGAGGCTGTCTGGTCTCAAATCCCCAGGCCCTTCCCCTTCTCTGATCCTCTACTCTGGTCATCTACAACTTTATCTTTCTATTTCCTTAAACAGAGTTCAGAGATTAAGTCCATTTTCTCCCTTTCCTCTTTTTATTTTTACTCATTATTTATTGAAATACTTCAGATCTACACAAAATTATAAAGAATAATACTGTAAATGTCTACTTACCCACAACCCAGCTTAAGAAATGTAACATTACAAATATAATTGAAGCCCCCTGCGGAGCCCTTCCCAATAGAATTCCCCTCCCTCTCTTTTCCCAAGAGGTAACCGATATCCTAAACGTGGTGTTTATCTTTCCATTGCATGCCCTTCTGTATGCTACATTTGTATACATCTTTCACATGCATTGCCTTTTACTCTCTGTATGTACCCACAATCAGTATATGGTGACTGAATGTTTTCTTAGACTTCATATACACAGTATCATGTTTGCATCCTTCTGGAATCAGCTTTTTCCCTTATGCATTTTTTTCCTGCCATCACCCATTCTTAACCTCTCTGTGTCTCAGCCCCTGTGAGTTCTAATCTCCTCTCCAGTCCAGCCCCTGCCATCCTGTTTAGTTTACGTAAAACAGTCCCAAGCCAGTGAACGAAGGCTGGTCCCACCATAGGTGGGTCTCAGCTTCTCCCCGTGTGGCTCTAAACCAATGCTTCTCAAACCTTAGCTGCATCAGAGTCCCCTGGAGGGCTTGTTACAATACAGGCTGCTGGGCCCCACTCCCAGAGTTTCTGATTCGCAGGTCTTGGGTGGAGCCTAAGAATTCCTGGGTGATGCTGATAAAGCTATTTTAAGGACCAAACTTTGAGAACCAGTTTTCCAAATCAGTGTCTGGGCTAAGGCTCTGCAGCACCATCTGGCCTCCAGGCAAGCTGGGCCATCCATCAGGTTTCCTTCAGAAGCTCACAGCAGTACTGTGAAATACACATATAACACAAGTCATGTGTAATTTTAAATGTTCTAGTAGCCACATTAAAAAAGTAAAAAGAAACCGGAGAAAGTAATTTTAATGTTATATTTGTTTAACACTATATTATCATTTCAATGTGTAGTTATTAATGAGACTTTACAGTATTTTTTACACTTAACAGCACATCTCAACTCAGACTAGCCACATTCTGAATGCTCAGCGGCCACACGTGGCTAGTGACTAATGTAGTAAACAGCACAACTCTAAAGGCTCCACCTCCATTTCTGTCTTCACAAAAATTGTTTTAAACTTGAAATTTTAGTTTATTTTGGGCTGCAGTAAAAGAATTTAAAACAGGCTTACCGAATGGTAGAAAGTGATGCCTTTCAATGAAGGTAAAATTGGTCAAACAAAGGTAAAGGGATTCGAATCAGGATTATTTATCTACATAAAATCTGCCTACATTTCAGTTTATTAACTTAAACTTATATTTGACAGCACTTGTTCTAGTTAAAAATAACTGTAAAAGAAAAAAGTCATATGTTATTGGATATTGCTTTTTGGGTGATGAATTTTGGAATGGAATCAGTGTTAATAACATTCCCATGGGCTTCTGAAAAATGAAACACTTAAAAATCGTGAACAACAGATCCTTTCTCTTTCTTCATCTTCTTTCTATTCCTCCCAACTGCAGGATGAAATGAGAGACAATTAACAATTATGCAGCACTAACCAGCACCAGAGACTTTCTAAATCTAAGAAAATGGTCAGCCCTTTGTGTATGTGCTGCATCTGAGGGCTCTATCTAAACAAGTAGAGAAGAACAACACGTTTTCCTCTTGTAACCTGCACCTTGGATACAGGGTGCTTGTACAACCGATGGCTTCAATCATGTGATCATACCAACCTTGTCTCCCTCTTGCCCCACACCATAAATGCTTTTTTCCCCCTTGAGAGGCGATTCTGGGATTTAAATCATGCTCTCCACCTTAAAAGCCTATGCTCATTCCACAAATGATACTCCCTTACCCTCCCAGACCTTCAGTTTCTATACTTACCATATGAGAAAGAGGCTATTACCATGAAATACACAGCTGTGAAAATGCAGAAAAAAATGTTAATCATTTAAATACACTCAAAGACAAGATACACCTTAAGACTTCATTACCAATTCAGTGATAAACAGCAGTCATACTATGACTAAATTGCTTTTCTTTTGACTGTCACATAAAATACAAAAAAAATATACAACTGAACAAACGTTTAGGTATTAGTCACTAAATGTGGTCCTACTTGAAATTCTGAACGTTTTGCTATTTGTAAGTAGTCACATTCTATTTTTTATTTTTATTTTTTTTTTAACATCTTTATTGGAGTATAACTGCTTTACAATGGTGTGTTACTTTCTGCTTTATAACAAAGTGAATCAGCTATACATATACATATATCCCCATATCTCCTCCCTCCCACCCTCCCTATCCCACCCCGCTAGGTGGTCACAAAGCACCGAGCTGATCTCCGTGCGCTAGGCAGCTGCTTCCCACAAGCTATCTACTTTACATTTGGTAGTGCATATATGTCCATGCCACTCTCTCACTTCGTTCCAGCTAACCCTTCCCACTCCCGGTGTCCTCAAGTCCATTCTCTATGGCTGCCTCTTTATTCCTGTCCTGCCCCTAGGTTCTTCAGAACCATTTTTTTTTTTTAGATTCCATATATATGTGTTAGCATACGGTATTTTTTTCTCTTTCTGACTCACTTCACTCTGTATGACAGTCTCTAGATCCATCCACCTCACTACAAATAACTCAATTTTGTTTCCTTTTATGGCTGAGTAATATTCCATTGTATATATGTGCCACATGTTCTTTATCTATTCATCTGTTGATGGACACTTAGGTTGCTTCCATGTCCTGGCTATTGTAAATAGAGCTGCAATGAACATTGTGGTACATGACTCTTTTTGAATTATGGCTTTCTCAGGGTATATGCCCAGTAGTGGGATTGCTGGGTCCTATTGTAGTTCTATTTTTAGTTTTTTAAAGAACCTCCATACTGTTCTCCATAGTGGCTGTATCAATTTACATTCCCACCAGCAGTGCAAGAGGGTTCCCTTTTCTCCACACCCTCTCCAGCATTTATTGTTTGTAGATTTTTTTGATGATGGCCATTCTGACCGGTGTGAGGTGATACCTCATTGTACTTTTGATTTGCATTTCTCTAATGATTCGTGATGTTGAGCATCCTTTCATGTGTTTGTTGGCAATCTGTATATCTTCTTTGGAGAAATGTCTATTTAGGTCTGCTGTCCAATATTGGATTTGGTTGTTTGTTTTTTTGATATGGAGCTGCATGAGCTGCCTGTATATTTTGGAGATTAATCCTTCGTCATTTGCTTCGTTTGCAAATATTTTCTCCCATTCTGAGAGTTGTCTTTTTGTCTTGTTTATGGTTTCCTTTGCTGTGCAAAAGCTTTTAAGATTCATTAGGTCCCATTTGTTTATTTTTATTTCCATTTCTCTAGGAGGTGGGTCAAAAAGAATCTTGCTGTGATGTATGTCTTAAGAGTGTTCTGCCTATGTTTTCCTCTAAGAGTTTTATAGTGTCTGGCCTTACATTTAGGTCTTTAATCCATTTTGAGTTTATTTTTGTGTATGGTGTTAGGGAACATTCTAATTTCACTCTTTTACATGTAGCTGTCCAGTTTGCCCAGCACCATTTATTGAAGAGGCTGTATTTTCTCCATTGTATATTCTTGCCTCCTTTATCAAAGATAAGGTGACCATATATATGTGTGTGGGTTTATCTCTGGGCTTTCTATCCTGTGGAACCAGCTTTTCCCCTTATGCATTTTTCTGCTGCCATCACCCATTCTTAACCTCTCTGTGTCTCAGCCCCTGTGAGTTCTAATCTCCTCCCCAGTCCAGCCCTTGCCATCCTGTTTAGTTTACCTACAACAGTCCCAAGGCAGTGAACGAAGGCTGGTCCCACCACAGGTGGGTCTCAGCTTCTCCCCGTGTGGCTCTAAACCAGTGCTTCTCAAACCTTAGCTGCATCAGAGTCCCCTGGAGGGCTTGTTACAATACAGGCTGCTGGGCCCCACTCCCGGAGTTTCTGATTCGCAGGTCTTGGGTGGAGCCTAAGAATTCCTGGGTGATGCTGATAATGCTATTTTAAGGACCAAACTTTGAGAACCAGTTTTCCAAATCAGTGTCTGGGCTCAGGCTCTGCAGCACCATCTGGCCTCCAGGCAAGCTGGGCCATCCATCAGGTTTCCTTCAGAAGCTCACAGCAGTACTGTGAAATACACATATAACACAAGTCATGTGTAATTTTAAATGTTCTAGTAGCCACATTAAAAAAGTAAAAAGAAACCGGAGAAAGTAATTTTAATGTTATATTTGTTTAACACTATATTATCATTTCAGTGTGTAGTTTATTAATGAGACTTTACAGTATTTTTTACACTTACAGCACATCTCAACTCAGACTAGCCACATTCTGAATGCTCAGCGGCCACACGTGGCTAGTGACTAATGTAGTAAACAGCACAACTCTAAAGGCTCGACCTCCATTTCTGTCTTCACAAAAATTGTTTTAAACTTGAAATTTTAGTTTATTTTGGGCTGCAGTAAAAGAATTTAAAACAGGCTTACCAAATGGTAGAAAGTGATGCCTTTCAACGAAGGTAAAGTGGGTTAAAGAAAGGTAAAAGAGATTTGAGGCAGGAATATTTATGTAGATAAAATCTGCCTGCATTTCATTTTTATTAATTTAAAACAAATTTATTTTTAACTAGAAAAAATGCTGTCAAATATATCTGTAAAAGACAAAAGTCAAATGTTATTGGATATCACTTTTGGGGTAACGAACTTTGGAATGGAATCATTGTTATTAACATTCCCATGGGCTTCTGAAAAATGAAAAACCTAAAAATCGTGAACAACAGATCCTTTCTTCTTTCTTCATTTTCTTTCCATTCCTCCCAACTGCAGGATAAAATGAGAGAAAATTAACAATTATGCAGCACTAACCAGCACCAGAGACTTTCTAAATCTAAGAAAATGGTCAGCCCTTTGTGTATGTGCTGCATTTGAGGGCTCTATCTAAACAAGTAGAGAAGAACAACACGTTTTCCTCTTGTAACCTGCACCTTGGATACAGGGTGCTTGTACAACCGATGGCTTCAATCATGTGATCATACCGACCTTGTCTCCCTCTTGCCCCACACCATAAATGCTTTTTTCCCCCTTGAGAGGCGATTCTGGGATTTAAATCACTCTCTCCACCTTAAAAGCCTATGCTCATTCCACAAATGATACTCCCTTACCCTCCCAGACCTTCAGTTTCTATTATCTACCGTATGAGAAAGAGGCTATTACCATGAAATACACAGCTGTGAAAATGCAGAAAAAAATGTTAATCATTTAAATATACTCAAAGACAAGATACACCTTAAGACTTCATTACCAATTCAGTGATAAACGAGAGTCATCCTGTGACTAAATTGCTTTTCTTTTGACTGTCACATAAAATAAAAAAATCTACAACCGAACAAATGTTTAGGTATTAATCACTAAATGTGGTCCTACCTGAAATTCTGAACGTTTTGCTATTTGTAAGTAGTCACATTCTAAAAGCCGTCATCTCTTAGTACAGGAGACTGCACTTCTGTGGCCAAGTAATGAAGGCCCCACTAGTGCACACAGCCCAGCTACTTTTGCTGCTGCTTCTAGTAACTGTTTTCTAAACAAAGATTGGTCTTAGGCATTGATACATTTACAACTTGTTAGTAGGCTTACAGGTAGAGGACAAAAGAGCTCGCAAGGACAAATGAGTAGCCATGAAGTATATTTCAGTATATAATGCATTTTATATTACTAGGTGCATGAATGTTCTATTAACATTCTATTAGGTAAATTTGAACTGTTAAACTAATTTTAAACACATGTTTTTCTTAATTCACTGGTAGAATGAAAAAACGAAAACAAATTGGTAAGTGCCTGGGCACCGTTGGGTTATTTTCAAAGCTATACACAGCTACCTGGACTTTCTGGGTCTGTCCTGCTGGGTTCAGATCCTTTTCAGGTTCTTGTTTTTCGTTAAACTTCTCTCTTTCCCCCTCACTTTCAGCACCTTGGGCCTCTTCATTGGCGTTCTCATCCGGATATTTAGTTGTTCCTTTAGTGAATAATAATACAGACTTTGGGACGAGACATTCACAGAAAAAAAATCCCAATTCAAAAGGAATAGCAACCAACATCCAGTACTCTACCCTCAGGAGACGCAGAAGGATAGGAGCAACTAAGAAAACAGTAGCTGGGCACCTTCCTTCTGGCTGCTGTCACACTTCCAGGGCCCTCACTTTGCTCCTGCTTGATCATTTTCACAGTGACATTATTTCTCTTTTTCCAGTAAATCTGTCACCCTGTGCTGCTGATTACTTCTGGCCCTTTAGGGAATGGATCAGAATCGTCGGGGTCTGATGCATTCTGTATGTTTTGGTCAGAACTTTGTTGCAAAAAACATGTTTTGCCTCGATGACAAAAATCTGTGGTGAAGCTCATTAGTTCCTCACCCCCCTGGATATTTCACCGTGACCAAGTGCTCCCGTATCAGTGCATAATGTACTGGGATCAACTTTCTAAGAATCTTGACATTTTTAAAAGCCAGGATCCAAAAGCCGTTTGCTTGCTCTTTTCTCTTCCATCTCCTCCCAAGCTCCCTCCGAACACCTGCCTCCACTGACCTTCACCTGTGGCCTCATAAATGGCACCGATCATCTCAGACCTGTTACCAGGGGTTGGTAGAGGGCAGCTTATTCCCCCCCCCAACCCCGAAACTGGAGAGGTCGTTATGGAGTTGGGCTTCTACTGGGCCCCTCTGGCCTTCAGCTCCTGGAGGCCCCGACTCCCGGCTTCACCTCCCGAGGCCCCCCCTCTGAGCCTGGGTCCCTCGGGATCCCGGGTCTCCCGACCGACCCCCCGGCCAGCCGCTCACCCTCAGGGGCGATGGCCTCCTCCGCCTCCTCAGGCTCCGGCGCCGCAGCCTCCTCCGCCTCCTCGGGTTCCTGGGCCGCGGGCCCCTGCCCCCGCCCGTCGGGCGCCCGGAGTTGGCGGAGCCAGGCCAAGCCGTGGCGCGGTCTCGGCGGGGGCGGGACGAGGACGTGGTCGTTGTACTGGACGCGGCGCAGCAGTGAGTACACCAGCCCCAGGAGCATGAAGTAGAAGCCCGTCATGGGGAACCGGTGCACTTCTACAACGAGGTCCAGGCCCCCTGCCTCCGCCTCCTCCTCCTCCTCCTCCTCCTCCTCTGCCGGCCCGATGTCCGAGTCCTCCTCGGCGCCCCCGCCTTCCAGGGCCGCCTCCCCAGAGCCTCCCCAGGCCCCCGCGACTCCAGCTGCCCCGGCCCCCGGCGCCGCGTCGCCCCCGCGAGGCTCCGAGTCGCGGTGCCCCCGGTCGCCGGCTCTGGCCGCCTCGGCCTGGGCCCCAGCTGCGCCCGCGGGGCCCTCTGGGCCTCCCGGGGCCGGGTCTTCATCCCCCGTGGCCGACATGGCACCGGGCAGTTACCTCAACCAGGCGGGCGTCGATTGCTGTGGCGGCGACGACGACCGCGGAGGCGGTGGCCGCTGAGGTGGCTGCCCTGAGGGGAGGCTGAGGGCTGTGGCTGCCGGACGGGGAGGCCGCTGACGGGACAACAGAGGAGGTCCCACGACAGGGAGGGCAGGGGGCCGACGCCGGGAGCGGCCCACCGAGGCTGGGCCTCAGATAGCAGTGGGCCAGGCCGTGTGGGAAAGATTCCTCTAGGCCGCAGACGGGGGGCGGGGCCAGAAGAGTAGACAGTGCCCCCTCGTCACGAGCTCCAAGCTTATTTGCTGACAAGCGAGGATTGACGTGCCCTGCGCCCAGCGAACGACCAAGGACCTTCGGTTGTAGGATTGCTCAGTCGCCTCCCTGTTCTTTGACGCCTCAGGTGTTACCCTAAGTTCAGGTTCACAAGGCTCCTGTCCTTTTAATTTTATGATTGTCCAAAAAATTATTTATGGAGGCACCCTCGGCCGTGTGAACTGTGAGGAGTTCCCACCTGGGAATTTCCACCTGGTAATGGCTCATGTGAGTAGGGACAGGGTCATAAAAATGTTGTCTAGCTCAGACGTTAGCAGTAGTAAAAACCTCCCAAGAAGAGAAAGAGAAGAATTTGGACGATTTAACGTAAAGATACTTGGAAAAGAGTAGTCAAAATTGAAATGGATGCAGTCAGAACTGAGTATTGAAGAAATGGTAAATGTAAGGAGCTGGAGGGTGTGTAATGAACCCGGACAAATTCACTTTAAAGCCTCCAAAGACTGAATAAAAAAAAGAATGCTTCTTTTAAAGGACCAGGTCATCTCCCAAGAGCTAAGCATGACAAACATTAAAAGGACAGGCTCCCTAGGATGTTTCTGAGGCAACAGTCCAAGACTTTTTATTGATTTCAAGATCCACATAATCAAGACCTCAAGTGTAAGTAATTCTGAAAGTTATGGAGAAATTAACTGCTATTTTATACTCAATCTGTAAAAAAAAAAAAAAAAATTTGTAACACTAAAAATATTTTTTGAAAAAAACATTGCAAATAATATCTGGATGTTATATTTATGGAAAATAATACTAATCTCATAATGGTAAAGAGGGATTTTTTTTCCTTTCACCAAAAGGAAAACCAAATTTCAATGTTTTTTTCCCTCTCTCACCTCAAGAATGGAGCATGGTGTTGCCATAAATCATTGGTTTAAATTTGGAAGGCAATGTCAAAAATCTCTAGTCCAAAATCCTCACTATAAAGACAGCAAAAATGAGGCAGAATCCCAATCTGAGGTCTAGAGTTGGTTTTAACATTTGCCCCCTGATGTGATCTTGGAACAGTTACTTATCATTTCTAGGCCTCAGTTTTATCATCTGTATAGTTGGAGTTCATCCCCTACCTTCAGTCAAGATTTGAGTTAGGTAGATGGAATGAGATGAGATTATATAATATTTAGGATATTAACCATTTGTTGAAAATGTTTTCTTAGTTTGATTTTGCTTTCTAAGTTGGTTAATATTTCTAAGTATGTAGTTTTTCATTTTCATGTTGTAAAATGTAATATTTCTTTTTCTTCATTTTAACATCATAAGTTTACAAATCTTTTCTCATCCAGAGATAAATTTTATACTTTCTTCTTTTTGGAAGTCTTCTGAATGTTTACATTTAACTCCTTAATCCATTTGGAATTAATAGTGACACATAGTGTTAAGATTAAAATCTTAGTTGATTTTTAAACAGGTCACCTATAACACCATATGTTATGTAATTATTCCTCTCTATAAGGATGTGTGGCTATGTACCCTTTAGCGCTTTCTATGAAGGTAGAAGAGATGCAAGAGAAATGCATATTCTCCCATAATTTCAGAGCTGGAAACGCCTTTAGATATTGAATCTAAGACCATTCTTTTTTATTTTTAAAATTTTATTATTTAATTTTATTTTTTTAACATCTTTATTGGAGTATAATTGCTTTACAGTGGTGTGTTAGTTTCTGCTTTATAACAAAGTGAATCAGCTATACATATACATATATTCCCATATCTCCTCCCTCTTGCGTCTCCCTCCCACCCTCCCTATCCCACCCCTCTAGGTGGTCACAAAGCACCAAGCTGATCTCCCTGTGCTATGCAGCTGCTTCTCACTAGCCATCTATTTTACATTTAAGACCACTCTTTTTTAAACCGGGAAACTAAGGCCTAGAGCTGCTAACTGGCTTCCCCAAGGTCATGCCACTTAATGGAGGAGCCAGGACTAGGACCAATCTCCTGACCTTTAATCTGAAGTTGAAACAGACCTTATATATGCAACGTTGGCCATCTTATTTCCTACTGGACATAAACAATATCATAGGACACCAACATCAGACATGGTCATTCCGAGACCATGTTGAAAGGAGACAAAACGAGGCAACTTTAATTTTGTTTAAGCAGGGTCAAAAAGAAGGTCACACATTACTAAAAATCCCCCTCTCTTGGCTAAAATGAATGTCTACCACTTCTTTACCAATTACATCCTTATCCTGGTTCTAATCTCCTCTCCCTATAGATAAGATTTATTCAAATACCAATCACAGAATTGCCCCTGCTATCTAAAGGCATCTAATCTAGAGCAAACCCCTGTTTCCTTGAAAACTTCCCCAAATAACTCAACCAAACCCCAACTCCTATAACAGGTTCTTTCTGACACTTATTACTGAGACATCACATGGTTCCCCCATGCTGTGTGTTCTCCCTCACTGCAATGAATAATAAACCCAGCTCGCTCAACTACAAGCATGTTCTTGTGATCTTTGGCTGGAGGACACTGACAATGTAAAATATTTCCATCTTTACATTGTAATATATTGACTCAACCAAGTGAGTCAGGAGGCATTGCAATTTGTAGGCTTTTCTCAGAAAAGGCTTCTCAGAGGAGGGAGGACTTGGACTCAAAAGATGGGCAACATGTCCTGACTGAGGACAGTAAATGCAGGATGTTGTCCCCATGTGGCCCTTGATAAAATGGGCTCATAATCCCAGCGGATCCCTGGCTGTAAAAAAGCCTGAGCCTTGGGGTAGGCAAAGGAAGCAGATGTTGCTTCTGGCCAGAGGGCAGACCTGGGTGATGTGATGGAGGTTCCTGTGGTGAGGAAGGTGCCTAATAGGGCACCCCCATTTCCTACTGCATGCTGTGACAGGGCTGCCTCCACTCTTCCTTAGCAGAAGCGCATGCTCCTGGGTAGATGGGTTTTTTCCCCCTATGAAAGCAGAGTATTTCTGCTTTCTTTACCTCCTCCTATCTCTGTACATTCTTTTTTCAGAACTCTCAACAGGACCATCACTATTCACTTTAGAGGAGGTAGCATGTTACAAAACAAACAAAAAATGAAAACAAAACAAATCATACAAGTGTCTTTCCAGGTCATGAAAAACTGGGCTGTCCACTTGAAGCTATAGGACAAACACTCCAGACCCTACTTATTTAAGCACTCACTGAGAACATATTAAGCACCTACTATCTGCCTGGAATTATGTTAGGGCTTGGGGGCTCACAGGTATCTAAGACCCATGGGTTGTTCTGGTTCATGATCTAGAGGGTTTGACAGACACTTGGACAATGATGACACAAGCTGTCAAGTGCTATAACAGGGATAAGCACAAAGTGCTAAGGAAGCATGGGAGAGTGAACGATTAGCTGGAGCTGGTGGATGGGTGGGGGGAGGAGAGGTGAAGGAGGTGGGCTGGTGCCTGGGAAAGTGCTCAAGAGGGGGCATTTCAGGGGGTCCTGAAGCTAGAAGTTCAAATGGCAGTAAAAAGGGGTGGGAGGGAGGTTACTACAGGTAAAGGAAGCAGCATGAACAGTGGCAGAGGTGTGTGAGTGTGTACCTATCCAGGGAATAAAATGGCAGGAGCACTGGTTAGAGTGGCAGATGGGCCTTTAAAGTAGAAAGGGCCATGAATGCTTTGGTAAGGAGTTTGACCTTTGTCCTGAAAAGTAGGTTGGCCTCCCAAACAAACAACCATTGAGATGGTGGTAGAGTTAGCAGAAGAGTTTGTGGTGCATTTAGGAATGAGTAGAGTCAAGAAAAGGTCTGCTAAGGCCCTCCAAGGTCTTTCCAGCAAGTTTTGGTATCCACACTTTTCCTCTTTATAAAAATACTACATATTCTTTGTACAACAGATTAATAAAACAGATAAGCCTAAACAGGGAATCAAAAAATCACACATATCTTGCCCATACAAATGAATAAGATAATAAGTCAATAGGAAAATAAGCAAAGGACATGGGTACATAAATCACAGACAACTACAAATGGTTTTTAAACATATGGACAAATGGCTTTTGAACATATGGACATATGCTCAAACTCAATGTAAATTAAAATTAATCATTAGCATTTATTAAGTACTTATAGGTTGGGCACTATTTTAAACACTGACATAGATTAGTTTATTTACTCCTTGTAACAACCTTATGATGTGAGCACTATTAATTATCCATCTTTTGCAAGTAAGGAAACCAAAACACGGAGAGGTTTAGCAACATTCCCAAGGCTACACAGCCAGAAAGGAGCACAGCCTGAATTAAGAAAATAAAAATCACCCTTAATCTCACTAACTGGAAATGATCACTCTGCTACTTAGTATATAGTTCAGTTTCATTTTTCCAGGTTGATAAGAAACTGTAATTCTTTTTTTTTTTTAAGTGTTAATTTAGGGCCATTTTAGTTTTGTTTTGTTTTAAATATTTATTTATTTATTTGGTTGCACCAGGTCTTAGTTGCGGCAGGTGGGCTCCTTAGTTATGGCTCACCAGATCCTTAGTTGTGGCACGTGGGCTCCTTAGTTGTGGCATGCGAACTCTTGGTTGTGGCATGCATGTGGGCTCTAGTTCCCTGACCAGGGATCGAACCCAGGCCCCCTGCATTGGGAGCATGGAGTCTTATCCACTGCACCACCAGGGAAGTCCCAGAAACTATAATTCTTAATTCCCCTCTTTGATTAGAGTTTCCCAGTCCCCAACCCGTAAATAGGAAGTTGGCTGTTGACTGCAAATAAATATACTTTATCATGTTAAGAAAGTTTTCTGTCCCTCTGTTATTAACAGCTGTGTGGCTTAGGGTAAGCTTTCTGTATGGTCCTCAATTTCATCTTAAAAAAGAGAATAGTTACCACCCCACAGGGTTTTTGTGAATATTTAATACGATAATATATAGTGAACATTATCAGAATTAAGGGTTATTACTGAGGTTTGTCAGGGTCTCCTCACTTTCTAAGCATGTAGTTTGTTTTTTAAAAAAAATTTTTTTTATACAGCAGTTTCTTATTAGTTACCTATTTTATACATATTAATGTATATATGTCAATCCCAATCTCCCAATTCATCCCTCCCCCCACTTTCCCTCCTTAGTGTCCACACGTTTGTTCTCTACATCTGTGTCTCTATTTCTGCCTTGCAAACCAGTTGATCTGTACCATTTTTCTAGATTCCACATATATGCGTTAATATACGATATTTGTTTTTCTCTTTCTGACTTGCTTCAGTCTGTATGACAGTCTCTAAGTCCATCCACGTCTCTACAAATGACCCGATTTCATTCCTTTTTATGGCTGAGTAGTATTCCACTGTATGTATGTACCACAGCTTCTTTATCCATTCTTCTGTCAATGGGCATTTAGATTGCTTCTATGACCTGGCTATTGTAAATAGTGCTGCAGTGAACATTGGGGTGCACGTGTCTTTTTTTTTTTTTTAAAGATTTATTTTATTGATTAATTGATTGATTGGTTGATTGATTGCTATGTTGGGTCTTCGTTTCTGTGCGAGGGCTTTCTCTAGTTGCGGCAAGCGGGGGCCACTCTTCATCGCGGTGCGCTGGCCTCTCACTATCGCGGCCTCTCTTGTTGCGGAGCACAGGCTCCAGACACGCAGGCTCAGTAGTTGTGGCTCACGGGCCTAGTTGCTCCGCGGCATGTGGGATCTTCCCACACCAGGGCTCGAACCCGTGTCCCCCGCATTAGCAGGCAGATTCTCAACCACTGCGCCACCAGGGAAGCCTCGCACGTGTCTTTTTGAATTATGGTTTTCTCTGGGTTTATGCCCAGTAGTGGGATTGCTGGGTCGTATGGTAGTTCTATTTTTACTTTTTGAAGGAACCTCCATACTGTTCTCCATAGTGGCTGTATCAATTTACATTCCCACCAACAGTGCAAGAGGGTTCCTTTTTCTCCACACCCTCTCCAGCATTTTGTTTGTAGATTTTCTGATGATGCCCATTCTAACTGGTGTGAGGTGATACCTCATTGTAGTTTTGATTTGCCTTTCTCTAATAATTAGTGATGTTGACCAGCTTTTCGTGTGCTTCTCGGCCATCTGTATGTCCTCTTTGGAGAAATGTCTATTTAGGTCTTCTGCCCATTTTTGGATTGGGTTGTTTGTTTTCTTAATATTGAGCTGCATGAGCTGTTTATATATTTTGGAGATTAATCCTTTGTCCATTGATTGGTTTGCAAATATTTTCTCCCATTCTGAGGGTTGTCTTTTCATCTTGTTTGTAGTTTCCTTTGCTGTGCCAAAGCTTTTAAGTTTCATTTGGTCCCATTTGTTTATTTTTGTTTTTACTTCCATTACTGTAGAAGGTGGGCCATAAAAGATCTTGCTGTGATTTATGTCAAAGTGTTCTTCCTATGTTTTCCCCTAAGGGTTTTATAGTGTCCAGTCTTACATTTAGGCCTTTAATCCATTTTGAGTTTATTTTTGTGTATGGTGTTAGGGAGTGTTCTAATTTCATTCTTTTACATGTAGCTGTCCAGTTTTCCCAGCACCGCTTATTGAAGAGGCTGTCTTTCCTCCATTGTATATCCTTGCCTCCTTTGTCATAGATTAGTTGACCATAGGTGCGTGGGTTTATCTCTGGGCTTTCTATCCTGTTCCATTGATCTATATTTCTGTGTTTGTGCCAGTACCATATTTTCTTGATTATTGTAGCTTTGTAGTATAGTCTGAAGTCAGGGAGTCTGATTCTTTCAGCTCCACTTTTTTCCCTCAAGATTGCTTTGGCTATTCTGGGTCTTTTTTGTCTCCATACAAATTTTAAGATTTTTTGTTCTACTTCTGTAAAAAAAAAAAAAAAACCAAAAAACCAAAAACTGCCATTGGTAATTTGATAGGGATTGCATTGAATCTGTGGATTGCTTTGGGAAGTATAGTCATTTTCACAATATTGATTCTTCCAATCCAAGAACATGGTATATCTCTCCATCTGTTTTTGTGTCATCTTTGATTTCTTTCATAAGTGTCTTATAGTTTTCTGAGTACAGGTCTTTTACCTGCTTAGGTAGGTTTATTCCTAGGTATTTTATTCTTTTTGTTGCAGTGGTGAATGGCATTGTTTCCTTAATTTCTCTTTCTGATCTTTTGTTGTTAGTGTATAGGAATGCAAGAGATTTCTGTGCATTAATTTTGTATCCTGTAACTTTACCAAATTCATTGATTAGCTCTAGTAGTTTTCTGGTGGCATCTTTAGGATTCTCTATGTATAGTATCATGTCATCTGCAAACAGTGATGTTTTACTTCTTCTTTTCCAATTTGTATTCCTTTTATTACTTTTTCTTCTCTGATTGCCATGGCTAGGACTTCCAAAGCTATGTTGAATAACAGTGGCGAGAGTGGACATCCTTGTCTTGTTCCTGTTCTTAGAGGAAATGCCTTCAGTTTCTCACCATTGAGAATGATGTTTGCTGTGGATTTTTGCTGTATCTGGCCTTTAGTATGTTGAGGTAGGTTCCCTCTATATCCACTTTCTGCAGAGTTTTTATCATAAATGGGTGTTGAATTTTGTCAAAAGCTTTTTCTGCATCTATTGAGATGATCATATGATTTTTCTTCTTCAATTTATTAATATGGTGTATCGCATTGATTGATTTGCGTATATTGAAAAATCCTTGCATCCCTGGGATAAATCCCACTTGAGCATGGTGTATGATCCTTTTAATGTGTTGTTGGATTCTGTTTGCTAGTATTTTGTTGAAGATTTTTGCATCTATATTCATCAGTGATATTGGTCTGTAATTTTCTTTTTTTTTGGTAATATCTTTGTCTGGTTTTGGTATCAGGGTGATGGTGGCCTCATAGAATGAGTTTGGGAGTGTTCCTTCCTCTGCAATTTTTGGGAAGAGTTTGAGAAGGATGGGTGTTAGCTCTTCTCTAAATGTTTGATAGAATTCCCCTTGAAGCCATCTGGTCCTGGACTTTTGTTTGTTGGAAGATTTTTAATCACAATTTCAATTTCATTACTTGTATTTGTTCATGTTTTCTATTTCTTCCTGGTTCAGTCTTGGAAGCTTATACCTTTCTAAGAATTTGTCCATTTCTTCCAGGTTGTCCATTTTATTGGCAAAAGGTGCTTTTAGTAGTCTCTCATGATCCTTTGTATTTCTGCAGTGTCAGTTGTTACTTCTCCTTTTTCGTTTCTAATTCTATTGATTTGCATCCTCTCCCTCTTTTTCTTGATGAGTCTGGCTAATGGTTTATCAATTTTGTTTATCTTCTCAAAGAACCAGCTTTTAGTTTTATTGATCTTTGCTATTGTTTTCTTTGTTTCTATTTCATTTATTTCTGCTCTGATATTTATGATTTCTTTCCTTCTACTAACTTTGGGTTTTGTTCTTCTTTGTCTAGTTCCTTCAGGTGTAAAGTTAAATTGTTTATTTGAGATTTTTCTTGTTTCTAGAGGTAGGCTTGTATTGCTATAAACTTCCCTCTTAGAAGTGCTTTTGCTGCATCCCATAGGTTTTGGACCATCGTGTTTTCATTGTCATTTGTCTCTAGGTATTTTTTGATTTCCTCTTTGATTTCTTCAGTGATCTCTTGGTTATTTAGTAGTGTATCGTTTAGCCTCCATGTGTTTGTGTTTTTTACATTTCTTTCCCTGTAACTGATTTCTAATCTCATACCATTGTGGTCGGAAAAGATGCTTGATATGATTTCAATTTTCTTAAATTTACCAAGGCTTGATTTGTGACCCAAGATGTGATCTATTCTGGAGAATGTTCCATGAGCACTTGAGAAGAAAGTGTATTCTGTTGTTTTTGGATGGAATGTCCTATAAATATCAATTAAGTCCATCTTGTTTAATGTATCCTTTAAAGCTTGTGTTTCCTTATTTATGTTCATTTTGGATGATCTGTCCATTGGTGAAAGTGGGGTGTTAAAGTCCCCTACTATGATTATGTTACTGTCGATTTCCCCTTTCATGGCTATTAGCATTTGCCTTATGTATTGAGGTGCTCCTATGTTGGGTGCATAAATATTTACAATTGTTATATCTCCTTCTTCTCCCTTTATCTTTATGTAGTGTCCTTCTTTGTCTCTTGTAATAGTCTTTATTTTAAAGTCTCTTTTGTCTGATATGGGAATTGCTGCTCCAGCTTTCTTTTGATTTACATTTGCATGGAATATCTGTTTCCAACCCCTCACTTTCAGTCTGCGTGTGTCCCTAGGTCTGAAGTGGGTCTCTTGTAGACAGCATATATATGGGTCTTGTTTTTGTATCCATTCAGCCAGTCTGTGTGTTTTGTTGGAGCATTTAATTCATTTACATTTAAGGTAGTTATCGATATTTATGTTCCTATTACGATTTTCTTAATTGTTTTGGGTTTGTTATTGTAGGTCTCTTCCTTCTCTTGTGTTTCCTGCCTAGAGAAGTTCCTTTAGCATTTGTTGTAGAGCTGGTTTGGTGCTGCTAAAATCTCTTAGCTTTTGCTTGTCTGTAAAGGTTTTAATTTCTCTGTTGAATCTGAATGAGATAGTTGCTGGGTAGAGTAATCTTGGTTGTAGGTATTTCCCTTTCATCACTTTACTATGTCCTGCCACTCCCTTCTTGCTTGTGTAGTTTCTGCTGAAAGATCAGCTGTTAACCTTATGGGGATTCCCCTGTATGTTATTTGTTGTTTTTCCCTTGCTGTTTTTAATATTTTTTCTTTGTATTTAATTTCTGATAGTTTGATTAATATGTTCTTGGCGTGTTTCTCCTTGCATTTACCCTGTATGGGACTCTCTGCACTTCCTGGACTTGATTGACTATTTTCTTTCCCATATTAGGGAAGTTTTCAACTATAATCTATTCAAATATTTTCTCAGTCCCTTTCTTTTACTCTTCTTCTTCTGGGACCCCTGTAATTCGAATTTTGGTGGGTTTAATGTTGTCCCAGATGTCTCTGAGACTGTCCTCAATTCTTTTCATTCTTTTATCTGTATTCTGCTCTGTGGTAGTTATTTCCACTATTTTATCTTCCAGGTCACTTATCCATTCTTCTGCCTCAGTTATTCTGCTATTGGTTCCTTCTAGAGAATTTTTAATTTCATTTGTTGTGTTGTTCATCATTGTTTGTTTGCTCTTTAGTTTTTCTAGGTCCTTCTTAAGCGTTTCTTGTATTTTCTCCATTCTATTTCCAAGATTTTGGATCATCTTTACTATCATTACTCTGTTTTCTTTTTCAGGTAGACTGCCTATTTCATCTTCTTTTGTTTGGTCTGATTGGTTTTTACCTTGCTCCTTCATCTGCTGTGTGTTTCTCTGTCTTCTCATTTTGCTTAACTTACTGGGTTTGGGTCTCCTTTTCACAGGCTGCAGGTCTGTAATTCACGTTGTTTTTGGTGTCTGCCTCTAGTGGCTAAGGTTGGTTCAGTGGGTCGTGTAGGTTTCCTGATGGAGGGGACTGGTGCCTGTTTTCTGTTGGATGAGGCTGGGTCTTGTCTTTCTGATGGGCAGGACCACGTCTGGTGGTGTGTTTTGGGGTGCCTGTGACCTTATTATGATTTTAGGCAGCCTCTCTGCTGATTTGTGGGGTTGTGTTCCTGTCTTGCTAGTTGTTTGGCATAGGGTGTCCAGCACTGTGGCTTGCTGGTCGTTGAGTGGAGCTGGGTCTTAGCGTTGAGCTGGAGATCTCTGGGAGAGTTTTTGCCATTTGATGTTATCTTGGGCCGGGAGGTTTCTTGTGGAGCAGTGTCCTGAACTCGGATCTCCCACATCAGAGGCACAGACCTGACACCTGGATATAGCACCAAGACCCTGTCAGCACCACGGCTTTTGGGAAGTCTGAGGTCTTCTGCCAGCGTTCTGTAGGTGTTCTGTAGGAGTTGTTCCACATGTAGATGTATTTCTGATGTATTTGTGGGGAGGAAGTTGATCTCCACGTCATACTCCTCCATCATCTTGAAGGGCCTTATCCTACCATAGTGTTTTGATGACTATAGCTTTGTAGTATAGTTTGAAATCAGGGAGTGTGTTACCTCCAGCTTTGTTCTT
Source organism: Eschrichtius robustus (assembly GCF_028021215.1). Classification (NCBI taxonomy): domain Eukaryota; kingdom Metazoa; phylum Chordata; class Mammalia; order Artiodactyla; family Eschrichtiidae; genus Eschrichtius; species Eschrichtius robustus. The sequence continues at coordinate 106,557,306 of NC_090845.1, forward strand.
TCTCAGGATTGCTTGGGTTATTGGGAGTCTTTTGTGTTTCCATACAAATTTTAGAATTTTTTGTTGTAATGGTGTTTTGATAGGGAAAGCATTAAATATGTAGATTGCTTTGGCTAGTATGGTCATTTTAACAATATTAATTCTTCCAACCATGAGCACAGTATATCTTTCCATTTATTTATGTCGTCTTCAATTTCTTTCATCAGTGTCTGAAACTTTGTAGAGTATGGGTCTTTTACCTCTTTGGTTAGATTTGTTTCTAGATATTTTATTCTTTTTGATGCAGTTGTAAATGGTATTGTTAATTTTTCTTTCTGATAGTTTGTCGTTAGTGTGTAGAAATATGACAGGTTTCTGTATATTTTGTAACCTGCAACTTTACTGAATTCATTTATGCTAATAGTTTTTTGGTAGTGTCTTTAGGATTTTTTATATATAGTATCATGTCATCTGCAAACAGTGCCAGTTTTACTTCTTCCTTTCCAATTTAGATTCATCTTATTTCTTTTTCTTTCTTCTTTTTGTCTGTTTTCTCTGGCTAGGACTAAGACTTCTAATACTGTGGTGAGTAAAAGTGGTGGAGTGTCCTTCATTGTCTTGTTCCTGATCTTAGAGGAAATGCTTTCACCTTTTAACCATTGAGTATGATGTTGGCTGTGGGTTTGTCATTTTGCCTTTATTATATTGAGGTATGTTCCCTCTATATGTACTTTGTGGAGAGTTTTTACCATAAATGGCTGTTGAATTTTACCAAGAGCTTTTTCTGCATTTATTGAGATGCTCATATGATTTTTATTCAACTTGTTAATGTGGTTTTTCACACTGATTTTTTTTTTAGTAGATATTGAACCATCCTTGCATCCCTGGGATAAATCCCACCTGATCATGGTGTATGATCCTTTTACTGTATTGTTGAATTTGATTTGCTAATATTTTGTCACCATTTTTACATTTATGTTCATCAGTGATAATGGCCTGTAATTTTCTTTTGTTTTCTTTTTTTTTTGTGGTGTCTTTGTCTGGTTTTGGTGATGCTGGTCTCATCGAATGAGTTAGTCAGCATTCCTTCCTCTTCAATATTTTGGAATAGTTTGAGAAGGATAGGTGTTGACCTGGGAGACTGTACGTTCCTAGGAATTTATCCATTTCTTCTAGGTTGCCCATTTTATTGGCATATTAATTGTTCATAATAATCTCTTATGATCCTTTGTATTTCTGTGGACTCATTTTAACCTCTGTTCTTTTGTGATTTTATTGATTTGGGCCCTCTCTTTTTCTTCATGAGTCTGGCTAAAGTTTCATCTATTTTGTTTATCTTTTCAAAGCACTAGTTCTTAGTTTCATTGATCTTTTTTTTTTTTTTGGTATCTATTTCTGCTCTGATCTTTATGATTTCTTTCCTTCTACTCATCTTGGGTATGGTTTGTTCCTTTTTTTAGTTCCTTTAGGTGTAAGATCAGGTTGTTTGAGATGTTTCTTGTTTCCTGAGGTAGGTTTTGTATTGCTATAAACTTCCCTGTTAGAACTGCTTTTGCTGCATCCCATAGATTTTTGGATCATTGTTTTCCTTTGTCTCTAGGTATTTTTTTAAATTCCTCTTTGGCTTCTTCATTGACCCACTGGTTGTTTAGTGGCATATTGTTTAGCCTCCACGTGTTTTGTGGTTTTTGCAGGGTTTTTCTTGTAGTTGATTTCTAGTCTCATAGTGTTGTGTTGGAAAAGATTCTTGTGATGATTTCAATTTTCTTAAATTTACTGAGACTTGTTTTGTGGTCTATCATGTGATCTGTCCTGGAGAATGTTCCATGTTCACTTGAAAAAATGTGTATTTGGCTGCTTTTGGATGGAATGTTTTATATATATACACACACACATATAGATCTATTAAGTCCATTTGGTCTAATGTGTTGTTTAAAACCAGTGTTGCCTTATTTTCTGTCTGGATGATCTGTCCATTGATGTAAGTGGGGTGTTCAAGTCCCCTATTATTATTGTGTTATTGTCAGTTTCTTCATCTGTGTCTGTTAATACTTGCTTTGAGTATTTAGGTGCTCCTATTTTGGGTGCATATACATTTACAGTTGTTATATCTTTTTGTTGTATTGATGTTTTTATCATTATGCAACGTCCTTTGTCTCTTGTTACAGTCTTTGTAAAATCTATTGTGCCTGATATAAGTATTGCTACTCCAACTTTCTTTTTATTTCCATTTGCATTGGATACCTTTTTCCATCCCCTCACTCTGTACCTGTCTTTGGATCTGAAATGAGTCTCTTCTAGGCAGTGTATAGATGGATCTTGTTTTTTCTTACATTCATACACTCAATATCTTTTAATTGGATCATTTAGTCCATTTACATTTAAAGTAATTATCGATAAGTATGTGCTTTTTGCCATTTAAAAATTGTTTTCTCGTTATTTTTACAATTGATTACTGAAACAAGAGCAAAGAATTTAGAATATTACATAAACTTGATTGATGAAGCAGTGGCAGGGTTTGAGAGGATTCACTCCAATTTTGAAAGAAGTTCTACTGTGCATAAATGCTATCAAACAGCATTGCATGCTACAGAGAAATCCTCCATGAAAGGGAGAGTCAATCAATGCAGCAAACTTCATTGTTGTCTTATTTTAAGAAATTTTCATAGCCACCCCAACCTTCAGCAACCACCACCCTGATCAGTCAGCAGCCATTAACGTTGAGGCAAGACCCTCCACCAGCAAAAGATTACCACTTACTGAAGGCTCAGATGATGGTTAGCATGTTTTAATAATAAAGTATTTTTAAATTAAGGTAGGTACATTGTTTTTTAGACATAATACTGTTGCACAGTTAATGCATCACAGTGTAGTGTGAACATAACTTTCATATGCACTGGGAAGCCAAAACATCTGTGTGACTTGCTTTGTTGCAATTTTCACCTTATTGTGGTGGTCTGGAACCAAACATGTGATATCTCAGGGGTATGTCTGTATCTATAAATGCAATGCTCGTATTATTATTTTGAGCAAACTGTTATCTGAGAATAAGAAAGTATTTTACCTTCATTTATTCCTTGTTTGATGCTCTTCCTTTCTTTATGTAGATCTGAGTTTTTGACCTCTATTATTTTCCTTCTCTCTAAAGAACCTCTTTTAACATTTCTTCTAAGGCAGGTCTACTGGCAACAACTTCCCACATTTTTTGTTTATATGAGAGAGTCTTTATTCTTCAAATATTTTCTCCATTCTCTTCTTGCTTGCATGTTTCTGAGGAAAAATCAGATGTAAACTTTTTTTTTCCCCCTCTTTCTGGGTAATGTGTTTTTTCCTCTGGCTTCTTTCATGATTTTTTTGTTTTAGGTATATCAGTCTTAGGTATATCATCTTCAAACTACAGAAAACCAAGGTGTAGGTTTTGTTTTTTGAAATTTATCCTGCTTGATGATCTCTGAATTTCCTGGGTCTGTGGTTTGGTGTCTGATATAAATTTTGGGAACTTCTTGGTCGTTATTTTTTCAAATATTTCTTCTATTCTCTGTCTTCTCCTTTTAGTATTCCCACGATGGATACGTTATCTTTTGTAATTGTCCCACAGTCCTTGGTTATTCTGTATTTTTTTTGGTTTTCAGTCTTTGTTCATTTTGCTTTTCAGTTTTTGAGGTTTCTATTGATGTACCCTCTAGGTCAGATTATTTCCTTGGCTGTGTCCAGTCTACTAATAAGCCCATCAAGGCAGTCTTCGTTTCTGTTAGTGTTTTTGATCTCTAGGATTTCCTTTTTGGTTCTTAGTATTTCCATCTCTCTGCTTACATTGCCCATCTGTTCTTGCATGTTGTCTACTTTATCCATTAGAGCCCTTAGCGTATTAATCATAGTTGTTTTAAAATTCTCAGTCTGATAATTCCAACATCCCTGCCATGTCTGATTCTGATACTTGCTCTGTCTCTTCAAATTATGTTTTTTGCCTTTTGTTATGCTTTGTAACTTTTCCATGATAATCAGACACAATGTACTAGATAAAAGAAGCTATTGTACATAGGCCTTTAGTAATGTGGTGGTTGAGATGTTGGGGGAAGGGGATGCATTCTATAATCCTATGATTAGGTCTCAGTCTTTCAATGAGCCTATGCCTCTGGACTGTGAAATTCTCAGGGTTTTTTTCTCCTGCCTTAGGTGGGACAAAATGACTAGAGTGGGCTGGAGTTGGGTATTTCCCTTCTCTAGGTCAGTTAGGCTCTGATAGTAGCCCAGCAGGTTAGACTCTTGTTAGTTTCCCCTGAAGGCAGGTCTTTCCAAGAAGAAGAGTTCTCTGGGTATTTCAAGATGGTTCCTTTTCCCCTTCCCTTCCCAGAGCCTGAGTGGATTTTTTTCCCCCTGATATTTACTGTGGGAACTTGGTTGAGCTGCTGGAGATAAACCTCACCACATTGTGGGCCCGCCTATGACTGGGACCTCTTGGAATTTTTAACTCAAAGTTTCCCACACTGAGACTTCAGCAGTTCATCAATTGTAGTTCAGATTTTCCTACCCTGGCATTGGTTCCCAGGGTGGTTTCTGCTCATGAGTCTCTGCTCTAGTAAGCTACAACTCCCCGTATTTGCCTGTATGTCTCTCCAGTCTTGGGGGCTGAAGTTTGCCCTGTGTCCTCCCCTCTCTCATGGATCCAAGAAGAGTCATTGCTTTTTTAGTCTGTTCAGTTTTTACTTGTTGTTAGGATGGAGTGGCAACTTCCATGCTCCTTACATGTGAAACCAGAAGTCTGAAATAGAATCTTTACAGAGGTAATCAAGTTAAAATGGGACATTATTCCAATGTGTCTGATGAGTAGGCCCTATTCCAATGTGTCTGATGTCCTCATTTAGGTTTTTTTGCAAAACAATTTTTTTGAACTTCACTTGACTCCTTTGTTTCCATATCTCTGTTAAAATTCTTCATCTCTTCATGCTTATTGTCTTTTTCACTTGTTCCTTTCATATATATCATAAATGATTTAATGAGTTCTTTAATATAACATAAAATAATCATAGTTATTATAAGTACCTCTCTGATAGTTTCAACATCTGAGCCATCTCTGATTGCTTAATCTGTTGACAATGGCCTGCTTTTACTTCTGTTTACTAGTTTTTGATTAAATGGTGGAGATAATGTAGAAAAAGTATAACTGAGGTAAATATTATTTGTGTTTGGGAATGGGCTTCCTCTTCTTCTTTTAAGCCATTAATGTATGGTTGAGTCAATGTAGTAAGGAGTAAGGTGGATTTAGGTTTTCTCGTTTATTTTTACCTTCAGGGCATCACAGTCTTCAAATTCTTCTAGCAGTGGGCTGTTATTATCTTGTACTTAGAGTAGTGGCTGGATTACCAGATAGTTTTTTCTCAGTGTTTCAGTCATCCCTGGATGCCTTCACCAAAGGTGGGAGGGTTTCTCTCCATTCTCTTTCCTGTCCCACAGTGGTAAACTACTGTTGCTTATTGCTTGTGCTCTGCTAATTGTGTTTGGGGGTAGTTCTCTGTTGTTCTGATCCAGTCTAGTCTTAAGCAGACCCTGTTAGTTTACCAGTTTACAGCTTTTATAACACCTTCAACTCAAATCTACAAACTCAGGGGGAGAGAACTCGATGTAAAATTCAAAGCTCTCCTTCCATCTTTATCCTGGAAACTGCATCTCAGTGTTCCCCACATTCACTTCAACTCAAATCTACAAACTCAGGGGGAGAGAACTCGATGTAAAATTCAAAGCTCTCCTTCCATCTTTATCCTGGAAACTGCATCTCAGTGTTCCCCACATTCACACGAACTCTAGTTCTTTTGTCTTCTCATATTCTCTGTCTCATAGCAACAGGAGTAGTTATATCTTTTTAGAAGTATGTTCTTGAATCCAAGAAGGCTTCATGGAGGTAGTTTTACTTGAGCTGGGATCTAAAAGATGGTCAAGATTTCTATAGGCAGAAATGGGTAGACAGCGAATTCCAGAAAGAGCCATGACTGAGAGCAAAATATAGTCAGCATTGGAAGAGGTATGGTGTGCCCCTGTAGGAGTGTAGTGATGTTTGAAGGTATCATCTAGATGATCACAGAATTCCCTGATGCATAAATGCAACTATTTTGTGAGACTTGGGGCCATATTTGTATCCCATGCTGGTGAAACAGACCATACTATTTATCTAAGTGTAGTGTTTGGGGATATGAGCCTATCATATCATACTCTTTGTCATTTTCATCTGCCTGCAGTGCCCCAAAGGAATAGCCCCATATTCCAGAGAGGAATAATTCTGGGAAAAATACTCGTAAGAGAACATGAATTCAGTTGCATAGATTGTGAAACACAAGTCATTGTCCTGTTTTTTTGTTACAGTGTAAAATATTGTACCCATTTAAATCTGAACTAGAAACCAAAACCCAAGAAAAATTATGAGCATCAATTTGCGTAGAGGCTAATCACTGCAGTACCATATTGTGTCCCATTCTTTTCCATGTCACCTCCACCCATCTGCCCATCTATGTCTATTGGTAAGAACAGTGAAGGGGGGAATGAAAACTCTACTAAGGTGAAGAGAACAAAACTCTTGTTCATTTCTCCTCAGCTGCTCAAAAACAAAACAAAACTTCAGAAGATGAAAATAATTCAGTATCTATGTTTCCTGGATTTATTTTGTTTATCCAAAGCAATTTATCCAGATAAACCTTCCTTATGCTTCTGTGGTATTTGATTATACCATCAGGAAAAATTGCTAAGTTTTAAGAAAATATTTGTTGTTTAAAGCTTATAAGAAGTAGGCTTGAGAAAATAAATTATGGTTGTAACCCAAATCAAACTAGTTCTTTATCACCTGGCATTATTACCATTTTTGTTTTAATGCTTTTAAATTAGTTGGTAGGTGAAGAGAGTGGGTCACCACACCTTGGTGTAATGATATTGCTGGGAAGGTATCATCTTGATGCAAACAAAACCTCCTCATCGATGCCGAAATGGAGCTATGATATGAGATTAGGGGAATTCCTGCAGCTTGTATGTATTGAAGCACATTATATATTTATGTCCAGATCTAGGTTTGTTTCAAACCTCTTTTGCTGTTCTCTCTTTGGCTCTGCCAACTGAATGGGTGAGGGATTCAGTCTCCCATGCTAGGGCTTCTCCTAAGGGAAAGAGATGGCACACTTCCATTTTGATATAAATAGGCTGACTTTCCGTTTCTCTAAGCCTCCATTTTGTGTACTGAAAGAAAAACAAAAGGATACAGCCGATGAGGTCCATCCCTCTAGCGTATGGTACAGAGCCAAAGATACACTGTGTGTGACTGTTCTTGTTGATACTTGGTGTGCTTATAAAAAAACAATAGCAAGCTTTCATTAGGTTTTAATTTTGTAGCAGTTGTAAGCACCTTACATTTCATTTAATCTTTCCAATAGCCCTGTGAAGTAAATGCTTTTATTTTCATTTTATAAAGATGGGGAAACTGAGCCTCAGAGTTGAAGTGAATTGTCCAAGTCACACAGTCAATGTTGGAGCTGGAATTTTAGCACAGGCAGTCTAACTATAGCTTCCATGCTCTTAACCGGGGATTGGCAAATTTTTCTGTAAAAGTCAGATGGTAAATGTTTTAGGCTTTGCAGGCCTTATGGTCTCTGTTGCAACTACTCAACTATGCTGTTGTAGCACAAAAGCAGCCATAAACAATATATAAATTAATGGGTATAGCTGTGCTCCAATAAAACTTTATTTATAAAAACAGGTGGATGGCAGGATGTAGACTGTGAGGTGTTTGTTGTATTGCTTGTTGAATTCTGCCCTTTAACCACTATGAAATACTGTCACGTTATTAAGGATTAATAATTCATGAGTAACCAAGGTATTTTCCTTGTTCTTTTATGGAGATATACAGTGCTCTTAGTCTTGTAGAATAAAAAAACCAAAAGGATACTTAGCATTTGTATTCTTTGGTTTATAAAAATATTTCCATATTTATATCTACATATACATCTATCTATATAAATGTATATACATAGATGTGGAGGTGCACATATACGTAGATGTGCGGGGGCATGCAGGGGTGTGTGTGCATATGTGTGCGTGTGTTTGGGATATATATATATATACACACACACAATATATATATACACATTTTCTATACTTTTACATGTGTAGAAGGACAGCCATTAAAATGTTAATTGTGGTTATCTCTTGGATTGAGTTGGGGAATGTTCTGAATTTTCTTCTATAAAAGTGACTTTTCCAAGTTTTCTATAATGCATATTTATTACTAACTGGAATCAGACCAAATTAAAATTACAAAAATACATTTATCAAGTTTTTTTTCCTGGGCAGGAGGCAGAGGAGAAAAGCAGAGAAAGCATAGCATTGGGTAGAAGCTAGAACCAGGAGAAATAGGCTGCTCAGGAACCTACCAAGGTTTAACAGATCTGACAGTATGAGTTTTTGATTTTCAGCTCCATATATATCCTTACTGTCTGATCTGTGAAAATGAATAAGGGCCTTTAAAATGGTTTTCTTTTTCTACTTATCATGATATCAAGTTTCTTTTTCAGCAGGCACTGAGAGACATTAGAAGAAATTTTTTACTTTCTGGTTCATGTATAACTCACACAATAGGCTCCTGCAGGACCAGTAGCTTCCCCAGAGTCCAGCTCCTATAGTGTGGGGTGGCTTCTGCAGTACGTGGGATCCAGCAGCTCCCAGCTGCTGAAAGCTTCCTTTGGTAACCCCCTCTTAGGTGGTTTCGTAGTGAAGTGTCTATGATAAGATACTTCCCATGAACCCACATGAGACTGAGTTTCTGACAAGTTCCAAAGAGCAGATTTCTAGCAAGTTTTACTGATGTGGCACCACAGCAACCTCTCTGCCATTTGGTTAGCCATAGTTAGCTCCTCTCTATCAATGTCCGGATCTCAGACCTGTTAGAGGTGGGTTATGGGGGTAAGGAGGAACTCTTCCTTGGGCATTCTATCTTACCCTCAGGGATAGTGATTGCTCCTTATATGTGCTATTTCTATACTTAGAATTGTCTTTATTTTTTCCTAGCCAATCCCTAGTTACTCCAATCTCCTGTTATAATTCTTTATATTAAACTTGTTAAAATTACTATGTCATTTATTTCTCCTTTGTGGACCCAGGCTGATACACCAGCATACTGAATATGGCTGCTTAGGATGTCTAAGGACCAGGAGACATTCTTCTTAGGTAACCAAGAGGGAGCAAATTAAAATGGGAAAGTGAACATTGACCTTTCTGACAGATACACAAGGGCTAAATCAGGAGTGGGTTTATAATCCAGAACTAGGTGCTGTCGTACTTATTTTCTGAGTTGGATGAAACTGCTCTCAGTCTTTCCTTGATACCTTTCACGTTGCCTAACTGATATGGACTTTATATCTTAAAGTTAGTTTCATGCATGTGGTTAAATACCTTTTTCTAGAATGGGAATGTTATAGAATGGCAAGTATAGGTTTGGAGCCAGGCAGATCTATTTGAGTCCTGGCTTCATCATTTACTAGCTATATGACCTTATGTAAATAAATTAGTCTGAGTCAGTTCAGTTTCCCCCTTTGTAAAATGGGGACAGTACTACCTACCTAACTCGTTATTGAAGGATTAAGAACAATGAGTATAAAAGCCATAATATGGTGCTTCATACATAGTAATTGCTAAGTAAATGGTCGCTAGTAATTATTGTTGTTATTGTTCAGTGTGCACAGAAAATTACTCTTTAAGTAGATGCAGAGAAAACGAGGAAGCAAGAGTTTTGACCTCAAAGCTGGACCCACACATTTGTCAGGAGCAGATTGTAACATGGCAGTGTGAAAGACTTTCCCTTAGCCCCTTTCCTTTCAGGAAGACCCACATCTATAGCCTATAATTGGGCAATGAAGAGTCAGGATGGGGTCCAAGGGCAGATGTTGGAAACAGCACTGGTCCTGTTAGGTCCTGACTTAGCTCAGTGTGTTTATGTGCAAGTGAGAGGGGCTGGCTCTCACTTAAAGGGTGATAGTGATTGAGTAATGATCATATGATACCAATAGTTATGACTCCTCCTGCTCTCTGCATGAGTAGGCTTGCTCTTGATACAGATTCTCCTGATTTCTCGGGAATAAAGAGAGGGCTTATTTGATATGCATACCAGGATGTGTATATGTGTTGGGGTGGTGGTGAGTATCTTTTAGCTGGGCTCCTGCTGTGATTGACTCTTCACAACTACAACAAAATGTGCATGTTGCTTGGCTCCGTTTCACGTCTCTCTGAAACAAGATAGATTCCCATTCTTCTTGCCTGGGACCATGTCCTGGCTGAGCTTCTGCTATGTCACATCTGCCTCTCTGTGTGTGTCTGCGTGTCTCTGTACTTGTCAGCAACATTCATCAGTGGAAGGAAGAGCAGAAATGAAAGTAGCTTCTGCAGTTGCAGCTCTGTGGATGACTTTGGCCGAGCCTGGTAGACTAAGTAGACTAAGTAGACTATGCCTGGATTAGGCTGGTTTTCCGTGGAGGTAGAGTAGGTGATTTTTTTGGATTAAGTTATTAAGGACTTCTGTTAACATTTATTGACTACTTCATCTGTGCAACATTCTACACTACATGTAAACAAATTATCTAATTTTAAACCTCAGAAGACTACTATGAAGTAGGTGCTATTATTTTTGTTTTGCTTTTCTTTTTAAAAATGTTTTATTTCTCTTTTTATTCATGAGTTGGAAAGGCTTTAAAACTTCTCCCTGAGAACAAATTGTTTGCTTAAAAGTACAGCTCGCTACAGAGATCTGGTTTTTATTACTAAATCAAGTAGGTTCTATTATCCACTTTTATAGATGGGAAAACTGAGGCTTATGTCAGGTTATTTATCCAAGGTGACACAGCTAAAAAGTGGCCTTCATTCACTGACTTTTTTGAGCATCTCTTATGTACACGGTTGTTCCAAGTGGTAGAGAAATAACAAAACAAAAGACAAATATCGCTGCCCTCATGGAGCTTACACTTCTAATGGTAAAAGACAAATAAACATTGAAATCTTATACAGATGACCCTTGAACAACACAGGTTTGAACTGCATGGGTCCACTTATATGTGGATTTGTTTTAAAAAAGTATGTGCTACAGTACTACATGATCCATGGTTGGTTTAATCTGTGGATGTGGAACCACAGATGTGGAGGGCCAACTGTAAAGTTATAATGTAGATTTTCTTTTGTTTTTTAAATTATTTGGCTGCACTGGGTCTTTGTTGTGGCCTGCAGAATCTTTAGTTGTGGCATGCGAACTCTTAGTTGTGGCATGCGGGATCTAGTTCCCCAACCAGGGATTGAACCTGGGCCCCCTGCATTGGGAGCATGGAGTCTTAGCCACGGGACAACCAGGGTAGTCCCTATATGTGGATTTTCAAGCGTGCGGAGAGTCAGTGCTCCAATCCCTATGTTGTCAAGTTTCGACTGTATAGTAATAAGTGTTGAGGAGAAATATAAAGCAGAGAAAGGGATACAGGGAATGTGTGTGTAGGATTGCAGTTTAGAGAAGGTGGTCAGAAAAGATGTCATTGAGAAGGTGACATTTGAGTAGAGCTTTGGAGGAGGTGAGAGAGTGAGCCATGAAAATATCTGTAGGGAAGAGCATTCTAGGCAAAGGGAACAGAATATCAAAGGCCTTTATGCAGGAATATTCATGGAATGGTCAAGGAACAACAAAGAGGCCAATGTAACTGGAGCACAGTGAGCAGAAGGGAGAGTAGGAGGTGAGATCAGAGAGGTAACAGGAGTCTGGGCTGTATAGATCCTTAGAGCCATTGTAAGGATTTGGCTTTTACTCTGAGACTGGAGGGTTTGGGCAGAGGAGTGATATGTTATGATAGGCTGATCCTGTTTAAAAAAAAAAAAAAAGCCATATCTGTTATGTTGAGAATAAACTGAGGAAAGGGGTTCTAGTAAGCAGGAAATCACTAAGTGATTTGTCTAAACTTTGAGTTCAATAAACACTGAATGTAGGACTGGATCCAGTGTTTTGTGGGGTGTGAGGCTTTATACAACTTTGGGAGCCTTCTTTAAGTGAAAGAATTCCAAAATAGGTGTGAATGTGAGTTTTTTAAATTAAAAAGAGAGAGGGACTAGGAAAGGGTCTGTGTAAGTAAGGGACTCTGAAGCATAAGCTTCATTAGCTTCACAAGTAAGTCTGCCTCTGAGTGAATTACTATGTACCAGACTCTATGCTAGGCCCTGGGAACAAAGGGATGGATAAATCAGTGATTTAGACTTAACACCTGGACTATTGTAAAGCCATCTATCTGGCTTTCCTTATCTCCTTCTCCTTCAATCTGCCAGGCATACAACTAGAAGATTTATTTTCCTGAATCACTGCTCTATCACTATATACTCTCCTTTTAAAAAGCCTCTAATTGGCTTTCCATTTTGGTTTTCCATTGCCTGAAGGAGTTCTTACATTCTATCAGGCATCAGAATCAGTTTGCAGGGTGTGGGGGCGGGGGTACTTGTTCCAAATGCAGATTTCCTGGCCCCAGCCCTAAACCTACTGAATGAGAGTTATTAAAGTTGGGGCCTATAATTCATTTTAAACAGTCTTCCCCAGGTGATTCTGATGCAGATGGCTATACTTTAGTAGTTAATGGGCTAAGGCCAAAGCTCCTTAATATGGAATATCATCCATGATCTTGACCCAGCTGCATCTTTCCTATTCTTGAACATAGACCCCCCCCCCATTCTAGCTGTTGTCCCCCAAACATGCTTTACACACTCTCGACTCTATAGAGCCTTTGATCACTTTGTCCCATCTGGCCGGAATGCCTTTATCGCCTCGCTGCCTCTCCAAACCTTAGCCATTCCTTGAGTCCTAGTTCATATCTAGTCTTTCTTGGTGTCTTCTCCGACCCAAGAATTCATAGCCTCCAAGCTCCCAGAGTACTCATCAGCAACCTTGTCATATTTATTGCATTGTTTTACTTCTCAGACATGTCTGTTACCTTAACCAGACCGTAAACTCCCTCAGGGTAGGGTCCATTCCTTTACCTTTTTGTATCTCCCAAGGGCCTTACCCAGTACTGAGTAAGCAGAAAAACAAGAGGCGGAGGCAAGAAAGAGTGTTTATGTTCATAATGGACCATATTTTTGTCTTTATATTCTCATTTAGTAGAGCATAACAAATTCCCAAACAACTACTTTTTGATGAACAACACAGATTTGGTTCATAAATACAGATTCCAAAAGTACATTGAGGATGAAAACTTCTTTGGCTCAGATTCTCTCATTACAGGAAGATATTGGGTGATATACTACTGGATACTGGCTGCTGTTTTAGTAAATATTTCAGAAATCAATTTATTCAGTGCTATTATTTTTACATTTTTATCCAAGGTTGTATTTCATGATTTGTTGCTCTTAAAGGAGTTGATCTGCATGCTGAAATAGTGCAGTCCTAGGCTATTTGGAAAAAGGAACACCACCACCAAAGTATATCTAGAGATTGCACTGGGATCTGCTAAAGATTGACATCACATTTATTAGTGTTTAAGATAAGGTGATGGTTCTAGAGTCATTCTCATTAAGATGTTCAGGCAAATGAGTATATGGTCGTCCCTTAAGTATCCTAGAGGGATTGGTTCCAGGACCCCCCATCCCCCACCATAGATACCAAAATCCATGGATGCTCAAGTCCCTCATATAAAATGGCATAATATTTGCATATACCCTATGCACATCCTCCCATATACTTTAAATTATCTCTAGATTACTTATAATACCCAATATAATATAAATATAATGTAAATGCTATGTAAGTAGTTGCCAGCATGTGGCAAATTCAAATTTTGCTATTTGTAACTTTCTGGAACTTTTTAAAAAAATATTTTTGATCTATGGTTGGTTGAATCCACAGATGAAGAACCTGTGGATATGGAGGGCCAACTGTAATATCTACATTTTTTTAAAGGAGGGCAAACCTTAGGCACAGGTTAATAAACCATGGTCAGACAATGAGGTTGTAATATTGCTGGAAGTAGAGCTTATGGAGCCTTGGTTTTTCTATTTCTATAGAAGAGGCAGCATAGTTTAGTACACTGATTTTCAAACTGTTTTTTAGAGTCTTAATGTTCTAAAAAGTTGCTCTGAGGGCCACTGAGGGCAAGGGTCTGGTGGTTAGGGCTGATATTGTTGTGAGAGAGAGAAGTATTATTCAAGTTTCATTTGGCTTCTGTCTGCATCACAAACAGTAGAGCTAACCATGGTAAGAAGGAATCCAATGTCAAGATAAGAGGGGATATATGTGTATGTATAACATTCACTTTGCCGTACACCCGAGACTAACACAATATCGTAAATCAACTATACTGCAATAAAAATTTAATAAAAAAAGAGAAAAAACAGTAAGCTGAGCTTGTGACCTTAAGTTTCTTGGCCCAGACAGTTTATATCCCAGGAGACTGAACACAGATGGGATTATAGCACTGCTGTTAGGGTTCTTTAAGGAATCATGAAAGTGGACTAGGTCCATAAAGAAACTGGGAGAGGAGCAGATACTGACCTGATTTTCAAAAGAGAGAAGGTAGAGTCTGAACTATAGGCTCATAAGCTCAAATTCTAGAGCAAGTAATATTTTAGAACATTACTAATGTTTTCGAACCCAAGTTTGTGTGCCTGACACACAGTGAAGCCAAACAAATTGAAACGTTGGAGTTTGGAGCAGAGCAAGGTTTATTGCAAGGTCCAAGCAAGGAGAACAGGCGGATCATGCTCAAAAGACCTGAACTCCCCGATTGTTTTTGGGAAAGAGTTTTTATAGGCAAAATTTGCGGGGAGGGCTGCAGGGTGTGTGACCTTCCTCTGATTGGCTGGTGGTGAGATAACAGGGTGATGTTCCAGGAATCTCAATCATCAGCCTTCTGGTTCTGACCATTTTGGGGTCCAGTGCTTGTGCTCAGCCTGAAGTTACCATCCTCCACCTGGATGGGGCCTTAGTTCCTGTAGAACAACTCAGAGACGCGTACCAGATTGTTATGTATAGCCCTTGAGGAGGAATTAGGACTCTGCTTTATCGCCACTGTACCACTGTTTCTTTCTGCATTCCCTCACTCTCCTAATTAGTAACTTTTTGAAACTGCCCTTTGGAACTCAGGGAAGGTCTAAGAGGCTGAAAGTCCCTTTCTTACAAACAAGAAACGGAGGACACGGAAAGGCTCTTGTAACCAGGAGGGCCCCACAGGGTCCTGCTTGGTTTGACTAAGAAGACAGTTATCAGTCAGGGTTCCAACAGGAAATGGATGAAACATTCAAAGGGATTAAGGGAAGAGAGTTTAATGAAAGAACTATTTACAGACATGTGGAACAGAGTTAACTACAAAAAAGGCAGTTTCATATGGTTTAACTTAATAGAACCAAAGCTAGTGTAACCAGAGCAGAATGAGTAAGGGGTGAGAGGTATGCAGGGGCCAGTTATGTAGGACCTTGTGGCCATAAAAAGTCATTGAAAGTAGTTTGGAAAATGTAATAGAAAGCCACTGTTTGGTTTTTAGCAGTGGAGTGACATGATATGGTTGCTGAGTGGAAAATACAGTTACCCCTTGAACAACATGGGGGTCAGGGGTGCTGATTCCTATGCAGTCAAATCTGCGTATAATTTATAGTTGGCCCCCCATATCTATGGTTCCGCATCCACAGGCTCAACCAACCGCAGATCTTGTAGTACTGTAATACGTATTTATTGAAAAAAATCCGTGAATAAGTGGACCCATGCAGTTTAAACCTCATGTTGTTCAAGGCTCAACTGTAGATTGTAGTGGGGAAAGAGTGGAGGCAGGGAGACCAATTAGGAGGATTTTGAAGTGAGTGGTGGTGTTTTAGTCTAGGGTTGTTACAGAGGAAGAGATAGAAGTAGAAAAATTCAGCATATAATGTGTAGGTAGAATCTATAAGTCTTTTCTATTATTTGTGTGTGAAGAAGGAAAAAGATGATAAATTAAGGATGCCTAAGCTTTTTGCCTTGATCAGTCAGATGGAAGGTGATATCATTTATCGAGAAAGGGAAGATGAGAGAGGAGCATGTTTAGGGAGAATTCAAGTAGTCATGAAATAAGTCACAACAGTATCTTTTACTTCTGTGATAAGGTTTCTAGACTCAGCTATTAGATAAGTGGAACTCTGTAAGCCAACATTTCTATGTTCCATGAATTGGCATTCCACATAATAAAGGAATTTTATGGTCCAATAAGTTATAAAATACTGTGCTAAACAAAGTTGTCTTTTTTTCTTTAACTGGAGTACTTTTCAGAGACGTTGATAGGCTACCATGGATTGTGAAACTCCCAAAGGGGAATATTACTTAGTCATGGATTTTTTTATTCTTAAATGACAATTTTGAGGGTTCTGGAAATGTTATTGTATATATGATTTATCTGTGATGTACCCAGATCTCAGTAAAGAATCTGACGGTCTTTCATGACCTTTCTCTGGAGAAGGTGGACAATTATAGATTAGATGATATACATTTGGACACTTGGTTAGTGATTAAAATACCAGGAATTATGAAAGTTTAATGCAATGGTTCTTCACATCAGCATTACTTGGGGAGCTTGTTCAAAGTACTGTCTCAGTCCAAACATACTGACTCAGTCCCTGGTGGTGAGCCCAGGAAAACATATTGTGAAAAAGTTTCCTCAGATAATTCCAGTGCAAGGCCTCGGTTAAGACTCAGTTTTGGAAAGAGCATGAGCCTAAAGCCAAAAATTTAGGTGAGAATATTGACTTTATCACTTGTTGATTCTATGATCTTAGACAAGTTTCTTAACTGATCTGAACCTCAGTTTCCTCAGCTGTAAAATAGGAAATAATAATGCCCACTTAGTAGGATTGCAGTAGATATTAAATGAGGTAAATTATAATTTAAAAAATACTATTTGTTGAGGGGATTACTATTGCTAGGCACTTTCATACATCATATCATTCTTTCCACGGGTGGCCCCCAGGATGAGACTTGGGGTCAAGGGACTGGCCAAAGCAAGAGGAGTGGTAGAGACTGAAGTTGTAGGTTGAGGACTGAGTAGCTGGAGAGAGCTGTGACTTGAGAGGAAACATGGAAACGTAACAGTCAGCACTAGAGAACCTTGTGGTTCTAACAATAGAGATCATAGCTTTAGGATCTGGGTTTGAATCCCAGTTCTGCCACCAATTTTCTGAATGTCCTTGTGCAAGGGACTTGTTTTCCATGATTCTATTTCCTCATCTGTAAAATAGGGATAAAAACAGTACCTCACTCATAGAATGTTGTGGTGAGAATTAATGAGTTAATGTATATAAAGCATCTGGCAGGCAGTAGAATTTTAGGAAAGTATAGCTAGTAGTAGTATTAGCAAGGGGGTAGAAAGATTCAAGACTTTGTAGAGTGACTATTCTCAAGCCTCACTGGGGTGAGTGGACAAGTGGAGAGAAGAGGAAAGGAATAGATGGACCAAGGCATTTAATCCTGCTTGCTTCCAGTCCAAATAAGTCTAAAGTAGGACAAGACTGAGCCTAGAGATGGGGCAATCAATGAGGCTAATAATGTGGTGGTAGGGAAGATATAAGTAAGAGGAGATGAAACAGAGGTTGACAATCCTAGTTCATAGTTAAGCCAACTATGAAGTGGGACATTTTGACAAGGCAAATTTGATACAGGGAACTTTATTTTTTCTACTTTTTATTCAGAAATAATTAAAGATTCACAGGAAGATTTAAAATTAGTACAGAAAGGTCTTGATAGTTTTCACCCAGTTTCCTCCAATGGTTACATCTTAAATGACTACAGTAAAATATTAAAACCAGGAAATTGGTATTATGTGTGTGCATAGTTATATGCTATTTTTTCACATGTGTAGATTCTTGTGATCGCAACACAATCAAGATACAGAACTATTCTAGCAACACAAAAATCTCCATTGTGCTGCCTCTTTATAGTCACACGCACTCCCATCTCCCATAATGTCTCTAACCTCTGGAAACCACTAATCTGTTCCCCATCTCTATAATTTTGTCATTTTGAAAATTTCTTATAAATGGAATTATATGTGACCTTTTTTTTTTTTTATATTTTGGTGCCATAATTTTATATAATGCAAGAAATACTTTATTAATGTGAAATCTTGATTGATCATAAGATTCTTCTGCCTTAATTTTCTGCAGATTCATTTATTAGATCATCAAAATTTACTTTTAGCAACTTTATTTTCAAGCAATATAATTGAAAGCAATGTTACTCGACAAATGAAAGATTGTAATTTTTGATCATTTTTAATTTTGAGCAGGATCTTTCTGCTAATATAACTATTGCTAGAACTATTAAGAGAGTTTTTATAGGCGGTAAGAACTCTGTGATAAATTTCTGATAAATAATTTTGAAAATTACATTTTTGTACATCTGTAACTGATGATTCCTACGGAACAAATTTTCTAAAATGATTTCATACAAATCAATTTCATGTAAGTTGGAATTTAAATGTAAATTTATACAATATCATTTTAATGTTTCCTTTGAAATTTCCTGAAACTTGTAGATGTAGTACGTATGTGACCTTTTGAGGTTGACTTTTTTATATGCAGCATAATTTCCTTGTAGTCTATGTAAGTTGCATGCATCTATTTCATTTCTTTTTATTGCTGACTAGTCTTCCATGGTATGAATTTACCATTGTTTGTCACCATTCACCTATTGAGGGAAATTTTCTGTTTTTCTGTTTTTTGACAATTACAAGTAAAGCTGCTATGAACAATTGTGTATAGGTTTTTATGTGGACCTAAGCTTTCACTTCTCTCAGATAAATGCTGAGGAGTGTGATTGCTGGGTGGTATGGTAAACATATGCTTAGGTTTTTTTGTCTTTTCCTAAAGAAACTGTCAACTATTTTGGAAAGTAGCTGTATCATTTTTACATTCCCAACAGCAAAGGATGAGAGACCAGTTTCAACTTATCCTTACTAGCATTAGGAATTATCACAATTTTGAAGGGGATGTTGCTTGATTTTATTTATTTTCAAGGCTTTGAGATAATTCACATACCATAAAATTCACTGATTTAAAGAGTACAACTAAATGTTTTTAGTATACTCATAGGTGTGTAGTTATATCTCATTGTGGTCCTAATTTTCTTTTCACTAATTCCTAGTGATGTTGAATATCTTTTCATGTGTTTATTTATCCATATTATTCTCTTTGAAGTATCTTCTTTTTTTTCTTGTCAGTTTTGCTAGAGTTTAGTCAATTTTATTGATCTTAAATAACCAGATATGGTTCATTTGTTTTCTGTATTGTTTTTCTGTTTTTTATTTCACTGACTTCACTCTTTACTTCCTTCCTTCTGCTTTTTGGGTTTGTTTCTAGTTTAAGTTAGAACTTTAGGGTATTGGTTTGAGGCTTTTCTCTTTTCTAGTACAGTAGTTCCTCTTTATCCATAGTTTCACTTTCTGTGGTTTCAGTTACCTGTGCTCAACCAAGGTCCAAAAATATTAAATGGAAAATTCCAGAAATAATTCATAAGTTTTAAGTTGGGAGCTGTTCTGAGTAGTGTGATGATTTCACATCTTCCTGCTTGGGACCTGAATCATCCTTTTGTCCAGCACATCATGCCCATTAGTCACTTAGTAGGTGCCTCAGTTATCAGACTGACTGTCATGGTATCCGAGTGCTTGTGTTCAAGTGACCCTTATTTTACTTAATAGTGGCCCCGAAGTGCAAGAGTAGTGATCCTGGCAATCTGGATATGCCAAAGAGAAGCTGTAAAGTGCTTTTTCTGAAAGCACTTCAAAAGAAAAGTGAAAAGGTAAGTCTTTGACTTGATAAGAAAAGGAAAAAGTCATGTGCTGAGGTTGCTAAGATCTACGGTAAGAATGAATCTTCTATCTGTGAAATTGTGAAGAAAGAAAAATTTGTTCTAGTTTTGCTGTTACAACTCAAACTGTAAAAGTTATGGCCACTGTGCATGATAAGTGCTTAGTTAAGATGGAAAAGGCATTAAATCTGTAAAATAAGATACTTTGAGAGAAAGACCACCTTCATACTTTTATTACAGTATATTATAATTGTTCTACTTTATTATTGTTCTTCTCTTACTGTGCCTAGTTTATAAATTAAACTTTATCATAGGTATGTATGTATAGGAAAAACATATATAGAGTTTGGTACTATCCATGGTTTCAGGCATCCACTGAGGGTCTTGGAACACATCCACCACAGATAAGGGGGAACTACTGTATAAGCATCTAGTGCTATAAATTTCCCTCTTGGCACTTCTTTAGCTGTATCCCTCAAAGTTTGATATGTTTATTTTCATTTTCATTCAACTCAATGTATTTTAATTCCTTTGAGACTTATTCTTTTTTTTTTTTTAATTTATTTATTTACTTTTGGCTGTGTTGGGTCTTCGTTTCTGTGCGAGGGCTTCCTCTAGTTGCGGCAAGCGGGGGCCACTCTTCATCGCGGTGCGCGGGCCTCTCACTATCGCGGCCTCTCTTGTTGCGGAGCACAGGCTCCAGACGCGCAGGCTCAGTAGTTGTGTCACACGGGCTTAGTTGCTCCGCGGCATGTGGGATTTTCCCAGACCAGGGCTCGAACCCGTGTGCCCTGCATTGGCAGGCAGATTCTCAACCACTGCGCCACCAGGGAAGCCCGAGACTTATTCTTTGACTTAAGGATTATTTAGGAGTATGCTGATGTGTTTCTAAGTGTTTGGAAATTTTCCTGTTATCTTTCTGTTACTGATTTCTAGTTTGATTCCAGAGTGGTTGGGCAGCATACTCTGTATGGTTTCAATTTAAAAAATTTTGTTCACGTTTGTTTTGGCACAGGATGTGGTCTATCTTGATATATGTTCTATGTGCATGTGATAAGAATGTATATTGTTGACTGGAGTGTTCTATAAATGTGAGTTAGACACTGGTTGATAGTGTTGTTGTATTCTTCTATATTCTTGTTGACTTTCTGTCTAGTTTTGTCAGTTTTTCAGGCAGGTGTGTTGAAATATTCCATTATAATTGTTTGTCTATTTCTTCTTTCATTTCTGTCAGTATTTGCTTCAGATATTTTGCAGCTCTGTTGTTTGGGGCATAAACATTGGCATTGTGTTATGTCACCTTGGTGGATTGACATTTTTTCATTTTATAATGTCCTCTCTATCTCTGATTAAGTAGGATACTAGCTGCGGGGTTTTTGTAGATGCCTTTTATCAGATTGAGGAAGTTCCCCTCTATTCCTATTTGAGTGTTTCTGAGATGAAAATGTGTTGAAATTTTTCAATTTTTTTCTGCATCTATTGAGATGATCCTTTTTTAAAAAAAATTCTGTTCATATGGTGTAGTCATTTTTTTTGAAGTTAATATATCCTTGTATTTCTGGGATAAATCCCAGTTAGTCATGGTATATAATTTTTTCTCTATGTTGATGGATTTGGTTTGCAAGTAGTTTTGTTGAGGGCTTTTGAGTCTATATTCATGAGAGATACTGGTCTGTAGATTTTTTTTTCACATGATGTCATTATCTGATTTTTGGTATCAATGTAATAACAGTCTCATAGAATAAGTTGGGAAATGTTCCCTCTTCTATTTTGGGAAAGTTTTTCAAGAATTGGTATGAATTCTTCTTTCAATATGTGATAGAATTTACCTATAAAGTCACCTGGTCCTGGGCTTTTCTTTAGTGGGAGGGATTTGATTACAGATTCAATTTCTTGTTAAAAGTCTATTCATATTTTCTATTTTTTTCTTGAGTCAGTTTTGGTCATTTGTGTTTCCTAGGAATTTATCCATTTCATCTGTTATTTAGTGGCATGCAGTTGTTCATACTATTCATAATCCTGTTTATTTCTGCAATATCACTGTCTTAGCTTGGGCTGCTATAACAAAGTACCTGGCTGGCTTTATAAACAGTGGACATTTATTTCTCACAGTTCTGGAGGCCGGAAGTCTGAGATCAGGGTACTAACATGGTCAAGTTCTGGCAAGGCCCTCTTCTGGATTGTAGACTGACATCTTCTTGCTGTGTCCTCACATGGCAGAAAGGGGCAAGGAAGCTCTCTGGGGTCACTTTTATTATAAGGGCACTAATCCCATTCATGAGGGCTCTGCTCTTATAACCTAATCACCTCCCAAAGGCCCCACCACCAAATATCATCACACTGGGATTAGGTTTCAACATAGGAATTTGGGGGGGGGGGACACAAACATGCAATCTATAGCAGCTACGTTTTTTATTTCTGATTCTAGTACCTTGAGTCTTGTCTCTCTTTTTTTTTTTTCTTTCTTCCTTTTGCTCAGCCTGGCTAAATGTTTGTCAATTTTGTTATCTTGTTAGAGAACCAAATCTTGGTTTCATTAATTTTTTTGCCGTTTTTCTATTTTCTTTATTTTTGTTCTAATATTTATTTATTTATTTATACCTCTGTTTACTTTAGGTTTAGTTTGCTCTTCTTTTTCCAGTGAGTTAAGGTGGAAGGTTAGCTTATTGATATGTGATCTTTCTTCTTTTTTAAAAATAGGCATTTACAGCTATAAAATACTCTCTAAGCATTGCTTTCACTGGATCCCATAAGTTTTACATTCATCTCAAATTTCCCTTGTGATTTCTTATTTGACCCATTTGTTATTTAGGTGTGTTTTGTTTAATTTCACATATTTGTGAACATACCAAATTTCTTTCTGTTACTGATTTTATAATTTTGTTCTCTTGTGGTAGAAAAAATACTTTGCATGATTTCCATCCTTTTAAAGGTATTCAGAGTTGTTTTATGGCCCAGCATATGGTCTATCATAGAGAGTATTCTATGTGCACTTGAGAAGAATGTATACCCTGCTGTTGTTGGGAGACGTGTTCTATATATGTCCTTTAGGTTTAGCTGTTTTATAGTGTTGTTCAGTTCTATTTCCTTGTTAATGTCTTTTTGTTCTATCCATTATCGAATGTGGATTATTGACGTCTCCAAGTATTATTGTAGAATTGTGTATTTCTCCCTTATTTTTCTGTCAGATTTTGTTTCATGTAATTTGGTGCTCTGTAATTAGGTGTATATGTTTATAATTGTCATATATTCCTCATGGTGTCCCTTTTATCATTATAAAATTACCCTCTTTATCTCAAACACTTTTTGTTTTAAAGTCTATTTTGTCCGATATTAGTATAGCCACTCCAGCTTTCTTTTTTTTTTTTTTCAGCTTTCTTACTGTTGCTTTTTGCATATCTTTTTCCATCATTTTACTTTCAATCTATTTATATCTTTGAATTTTAAGTGTGTCTCCTGTAGACAGCATGTAGTTAGATCTTCTTGTTTTATCCATTCTGACAAACTGTGCCTTTTGATTATGTTGTTGATATAATTTGCTTCATGTAAATTATTTTTACTTTTTTGTTTTCTATATGCCCCATGCTTTTTTTGTTACTCTATTCCTCATTTTACTGCTTTCTTTTGCATTAAGTGGATATTTTCTCATGTAAAATTTTAACTTCTTTAATTTTTTATTCTTTTGCATTATTTCCTTCATGGTTCCTTAGTTGGTTTCTTAGGCTTACATATAGATCTTAGCTTAGAATCTGCTGGAGATTTATACTAACTTAATTCTAATGAGATATAGAAATATTATTCCTGTGTAGCTCAGTCCTCTTTTTCCTCTTTTTGCGATTATTATTGCTATACTTATTACATGTTAAAAACACAACACAGTGCTATAATTATTATTTTATACAATTTAAAATCTTTTAAAGTAACTACAGTGAGGAGAACATGTATATATTTATAGCTTTTGTTATATTAACCTTATTTCCCATTTCATTTATTCTTGTTGATCCATGTTGCCATCTAATTTCCTTAATCTAATACAGCTTTGCTCCCCACCACCTCCTTTATGTTGTTATTGGCAAACATTTCTATATGTTATAGGTCCAACAGTGCAATTATATATTTTAAAATTGCTTTTTAAACTGGTTAAGAGAAGAAAGGAAAGAAATATGCATTTATACAGCTTTTTATAATAACATAATTACCATTACAAGTGGTTTTTGCTTTTTTGTGTGGTTTGGAAATACTGTCTGGGGTCACTTGCTTTCAGCCTAGTATTTCTTGTACGGTAGGTCTACTAGCGACAAATTCTCTGTGTTGATCAAGGAATGTCTTTATTTCACTTTTATTCAAAGATAGCTTTGAGGGATATAAGATTCTTGGCTGACAGTTTTTTGTTGTTATCTTGAGCACTTTGAATATGTTTTTCCTTGACCTTCTGGCCTCCATTGTTTCTGATGACAAGTCAGCTATTAATCTTATTGGGGTTTCCTTATAAGTGACACTGTTTTTCTCTTACTGCTTTCCTGATTTTCTCCATGTTTTTTGGCTTTCAGCATTTTTACCATGATGTGTCTTTCTGTGAATCTGGTTGCTTTTATCATACTTGAAATTCATTGAGCTTCTTGGATGTGTAGATTCGTTTTTTCATCAAATTTGAAAATGTTCAGCCATTATTTCTTTGAATATTATTTTTCTGTTCCATTCTTTAAAATATTTATTGGAGTATAGTTGCTTTACAATGTTGTGTTAGTTCCTACTGTACAGCCAAATGAAACAGCTATACATATACATATATCCCCTCTTTTTTGGATTTCCTTCCCATTTAGGTCACCACAGTGCATTAAGTAGAGTTCCCTGTGCTATACTGTTCCATTCTTTCTTGTCTCTTCTGGCATTTCTGTTGCATGCAGGTTTGTGTACTTTATGGGGTCCCACATTTCTCTGAAGCTCTTTTCATTTTCTTCCTTTTTCCTCTCTGTTATTTGGATTGCAAATAACAATGATCTATATTCAAACTTACTAATTCTTTTTTCTGTCAGTTCAAATCAACTGTTGAGCCCCTCTAGTAAAATTTTCCTTTTAATTATCATACTTGCAGTTTCGTAATTTCATTTGGTTCTTTCTTATAGTTTCTGTCTTACTGAGAGTCTCTATTTGATGAGACATTTTCATCATACCTTTGCTTATTTAAGCATGGTATCCTTTAGTACTTTGAGTATGTTTCTAATAGCTACTTTGAAATCTTTATCCATGAAATCTGACATTGGTTCACTCTCATAGACAATTTCTGTTGCCTGCTTGTTTCTCCATACATGGGTCAGACTTTACTGTTTCTTTGCATATCTTGTCTCATTCCCAAGAAAAAAAAATACATTTTAGGTAATATATTGTAGCAACTCTGGTTACTGGGCCACATTCCTCCCCACCCTTGAGGGTGGCAGCTTGTTATACTTATTTGTTGTTTGTTTATGGCTAACGGGATCATTTGAATGAAATGTATTTCCTTCCCATAGTATGAAGCCTCTGATACTCCTTAAAGGACACAGCCTTGAGCATAGGCACAGGCACCCTGTAATAATAGTTGTTTTGGCAGGGCTCTCTTTGTCTCTGAAGGATAAATTGCTTCACAGACTGACCCAATTAAAATCAGATCCTTTGTTAGGATTTTTTTTTTTTTTTAAACTGTTTCCTACAGATTCATCTCTTCAAATGTTTTCTTTTTTCTCCCTCCCTCCCTCCCTTCTTACACTTTTCCCCTCAGCTTTACTGAGATATAATTGACATACAACATTGTGTAAGTTTAAGTTGCATAACAAGATTTGATACACATATATATTGTGAAATGATTACCACAGTAGGGCTACTTCACACTTCCATCACCTCACATAATTACCATTTTTTTTGTGATGAGAACACTTACTGCCTTAGCAACTTTCAAGTATATAATACAGTATTGTTACCTATAGTTATCATGCTGCACATTAGATCCCCAGAACTTATTGATCTTATAACTGCAAGTTTGTACCCTTTGACCAATATCTCCCCATTTCCCCCACTCCTCAGACTTGGCAGGAACTATTCTACTCTCTGTTCTATGGGGTTGGCCTTTTTAGATTTCACATATAAGTGAGATCATATGTTTGTCTTTCTCTGTCTGACTTAATTAGCATAATGCCCTCAAGGTCCATTCATGTTGTTGCAAATGGAAGGATTTCCTCCTTTAACGTGGCCAAATAATATTTCTGTGTGTATATGTGTAAAATATCACACCTTCTTATTCTATTCATCCATAGACACTTAGGTTGTTTCCATATCTTGGTTATCGTGAATAATGCTGCAATGAACATGGGAGTCCAGGTATCTCTTTGAGATCCTGATTTCATTTCCTTGGGATATATACCCAGAAGTGAAATTGCTGGATCACATGGTAGTTCTATTTTTAATTTTTTGAGGAAGTTCCATACTGTTGTCTATAGTATACTGCTGTGGCTGTACCAACTTACATTCCCACCAACAGTGCACAAGGGTTCCCTTTTCTCCATATTCTTGCCAACATTTCTTATCTCTCGTGTTTTTGATGGTAGCCATTCTAACAGATGTGAGATAATATCTCATTGTGGTTTTCATTTGCATTTCCCTGATGATTAGTGATGTTGAGCATCTCTTCATGTACCTGTTGTCCATTTGTATGTCTTTTTTGGTCCAGCCTATTTTTAAATTGGATTGTTTGGTTTTTTTTTTTTTTTTTTGCTATGGAGTTGTGAGTTCCTTACATATTTTGGATATTAACCCATTATCAGATAGATGATTTGCAAATATTTTCTCCCATTCTGTAGGTTGCCCTTTCATTTTGTTGATCGATTTTTTTGCAGTGCAGAAACTTTTTAGTTTGAAATCCCACTTGATGATTTTTTTGCTTTTGTTTCTTGTGTTTTTGGTACCATATCTAGAAAGTTATTGTCAAGGCCCATGTCAAGGAGTCTTTTCTATGTTTTCTTCTAGGAGTTTTATGGTTTCAGGTCTTGCATTTAAGTACTTAAATGTATTTCAAGTTAATTTTTATGAGTGGTATAAGACAGGGGTCTGGCTTCATTCTTTTGCATTTGGTTTCATTCTTTTGCATTTTGGTGTGTTTCAAGTACCATTCATTGAAGAGGCTGTCCTTCTCCCATTGTATATTCTTGGCTCTCTTGTCATGTATTAGTTAACCATGTATGTGTGGGTTTATTTCTCAGCTCTCAAGTCTGTTCCATTGGTCTGTGTCTATTTTTGTGCCAGTACCGAACTATTTTTGATTACTACAGCTTTGTAAAATAGTTTTAAATCGGTAAGTGTGATGCCTCCAGCATCGTTCTTCTTTCTCAAGATTACTTTGGCTCTTTGGGTTTTTTGTGGTTCCATACAAATTTTAGGATTGTTTTTTCTATTTTTGTGAAAAACAGTATTGGAATTTTGAGAGATTGCATTGAATCTACAAATGGCTTTGGATAGTATGTACATTTTAGCAATATTCTGATTTGTGAACGTGGGATACCTTTTCATTTATTTGCATTTTCTTCAGTTTCTTAAATCAGTGTTTTATAGATCTTTCCCTTTCTTGGTTTAAATTTATCCTTATGTACTTTATTGCTTTGATATTGTAAATAGGATTGTTTTCTTTCCTTTTCAGGTAGTTCATTGTTAGTGTATAGAAACTCAAGAGGAAAAGGAGGGTCTGTTGTATTTACCGAATTTTTTGCTCTTCTAATTATACTTTCTTACTTCTTGATGTTCCAAGATTTATCATTTCCTTTCTGCTTCATGAATTTCCTTTAGCCATTCTTTTAGGGTAGGTCTGCTCATGGCAAATTCTCTTAATTTTCCTTAAAAATAGTCTTGATTTCTCCCTTTTTCATGAAGGATATTTTTACCAGATACAGAATTCTGCCGCATTACTGCCAGTTAGGGATGGAAGTCCATGTTTTCCACTTGGCCACCTTCAGCATTCCAAGGGGGGGAGCCCCTTGTTACTTCTGAGCAGGGATAGAATTTCAAGTCCCCACTAGGCTTCTGTTGACATCACCCTGGCTGGAAGGGGAAGGGGTGCCTCGTTACTGCACTTGACATGGCTTCCACTGTCATCACAGAAGGGGGCCTCCTTACCATTGGGCAAGAATGAAAGTCCTGGCTATCTACTCAGCCTTCTCTGTCACCACCCTGACAGAGGGGAAGAGGTGCCTAGTTACAGCTTTGTAAAGCTAGAAGTCTAGGTCTCCTACTTAGCCTATGCTGTCATGGATTGGGGTGAGAGCACAGTTTTTGCCCCATGGTGTTTGGCTGGAGTAGGGTGATTATTGTCTAAAAGTGTTCTATCTTACTAGGCTGCCTTTATCCTGGTCCTTTGGCTAGAGAGAGTAGGTTTTTCTTGGAGCATTTTTAGTCTGCACACATTGATGTGTCCTGGTTGCAGGCTTCTACTGCACTCAATCCAGGGTGTATTAGGCAAAAAGAAAACTCAGGGAGGGAATTTAACACCATGCCATTCCTTGAGTCTCAGCGTCCCTACAGTCTTTCTCCTCTCCACCTTCCAGAGTCGTCCTGTGTGGTTTTTTTTTTTTCTGCATTGGGTCTTTGCTGCGTATGGGCTTTCTCTACTTGTGGTGAGTGGGGGGCTACTCTTTGTTGCAGTGGCTTCTCTTGTTGCGGGGCACGGCCTCTAGGCACGTGGGCGTCAGTAGTTGTGGCATGCAGCCTCAGTAGTTGTGGCCTGTGGGCTCTAGAGCACAGGCTCAGTGGTTGTGGTGCACGGGCTTAGTTGCTCTGCAGCATGTGGGATCTTCCCGGACCAGGGATCGAACCCGTGTCCCCTGCATTGGTAGGCAGATTCTTAACCACTGAAGTCCCTGTTTTTTATATATAATGTTCAGGGTTGCTAATTGTACTAAGTGCATCTACTCCTCCATCTTATCGCGGAAGCAGAAGTTCAGGGAACAATTAGATATAGCTATTTTAGGTACTGGATACATTTTTGATGCAGATGTAGCATTGGAACAATTATGATAAACAAGAATATTTTTTTTACTAGGTAATAACTACTCTTGTTACTAGGTAAGAATCATTCCTGCCTTTCGCTTCATCCTATCCCTGACCTCCTTAGAAGTGGGAAGTCCTTTATCTTGCTGAAGGAAAAGCAGAACTGCTTAAGATTAATGGGTTCTCTAACGCTAGTGGGCGATTGCAGAAGAGGCCTTGTGTTGTATTTCAACCTTTGGTTCCTCCTGAGGTGGCACCCATTAATGGCTTATATGATTATCTCAGGAGAAGAGATACGGCATTTAACCAAGGTGGAAATAGAAACAGAAGTTGGAAGCCTGTAGCATCTGGGTTATCCTTACAGCAAATGAAGACATAAGTCTTGTACTTATCCTGAAGTGGTTTTTATTAGAGTGGAGATACATACAGTGATTAGCTTTGAGGTCAATAATGAACTGTATTCCAAGGCTACAAAAGTTACTGAAATAGTGTCTTAACTGGCAGACTTTATGACCACAACAAGGGTATGACCATAACCTAAGGGTAAATGATTTGCTACTTTCCTGGAAATGTGATCACTATTTTATTGTTCATAGAATTTTCTCCTCGTCTCTTTCAACATGAAATTTTGGTTTTTTTCATCAGCATCTTAACGCCTGTTGCTTGGGACTCTCGGTTGGAAAAGGGACCGAAAAGTAGGGGTAGGACTACCTAGTGTCTGTACATATTAAATAAACCAGCTGAGTGAACATTGACACATTAAGATACGTAATCCATATCCCCTCTATTTTTTAAAATTTAATTTTAATTTATTTATTATTTTTGACTGTGTTGGGCCTTAGTTGCGGCATGCGGGCATCTCTCTAGTTGTGGCGCGGGCTCCAGAGCGCATGGGCTCTGTAGTTTGTGGCACACAGGCTCTCCAGTTGAGGGGCACAGGCTCAGTAGTTGTGGGACGTGGGCTTAGTTGCCCCGTGGCATGTGGGATCTCAGTTCCCCAACCAGGGATTGAACCCGCATCCCCTGCATTGGAAGGCAGATTCTTTACCACTGGACCACCAAGGAAGTCCCCATATCCCCTTTAAATAATATTATTAAGGACCATGAAGAGAACTTTCAGATTTAAATGGCATTGAATAAGGAGAGTCAGGATGTTGGTTCAATAAACTTATTCAGAAATTATGTGATTTTTGAGATTGCATTCTCAATAGAATTTCTTTTTCTCTGGATAATTTTTTCCTTTGAGCATTATGGCCTAACTGTTAATAGCTCTAACCTTGGAGTCAGACTACATGGCTTCAACTTCTGGCTTTTCCATTAAGTACTTGTTAGCCTTTGGCAAGTTATCTAACCTTCCAGAGTCTTGATTTCTTTAGTGGTAAAGTGAGCATCATGGTAGCACCTACCTCTTAGACTTATTGTGAGATTTAGATGCAGTAAAATTTACAAATGCCTAAAAAACCCTGGCCCATTGTAAGCATTCAATACATGTTAGCTATGTGGATGGGTCCTAACTGCTGACAGTATTTAATGGCTCTTGTTTTCTCCTTTTCTGACCTCTAAAGTGTAGAGTTGGATTGTGTTTTAGCTTTTGGCAACTTCATAGTAGTACAAGTACCTCAACTCAATTTTGGGGTCATTTTTTTTTATGAGATGTGGGATTGTAAGACATTTGTCCCCAAATTCTGGCCATTAGATGATTGTGGGTAACAATTTTTAGAGATCTAAATTGGTGTTTAAAAAATCAGGCAAACCAACTTGATGAAGCTGTCACCCTTTTCTCACTTCAATGTGGTCTGGGTCTCCTGTGAGAATGTAGACTGAGAATACACCTATATCTTGGACTGATATGCCTATATGTAACATTCAGGCAGTGCCTTACTATTCAGGATCTCCCTTCAGGGAATACTAATACATGTGTACTGTTACTTATTAATAGTATCTAGAATGACTTATTTATCATCATAAGTTTATGTTCAAATAAAGCATTAGTAGTTTGGTCTTTTTTGACCTCCTTAAAGGGAATATGATATTTGGTTATCTAGAGTCATGCCAAAGGATACTATTTAGCTGCAGTTAGAAAAAATCATTCTTCATGTTAAATTTTTAGGAGAATATTTAATCTATATGTTTAAAAGATTGGAGAAAGATGGAACACATCAGAGATGAATATATTTTAGTTTGCTGAAATATTAACTTGAAACGTAGTTATTTCTTGTGCCAAATTTTCAGTCACTGGTTATACAGTCCTTAGATATTAAAGTATTTTCTTTATTAATTCACCAGAATTTGCTGATTGCCTGCTGTTTGTTAGGTACTTCGTTAGGCTCTGGCTATACAACTGAAAATAAGATGAACAAGGCTTCTGCCCTCATGGCACTTCAATTTAGTGGGAAGGGAGACATAAGATCAAAAGGTAAACAGATAAGGAAGGTTAATTTCAGGATAAGGGTACTGAAATAAACAGCATACTGTGACAAAGAATAAGTAGAAGGGATCTATTAGCATGATTTGGGAAGGCCTCTATGAAGGAGAAACATTAAGCTGAGATTTGAGGATGAGCTGGTTATTTAAAGATGTGGGAGAAGAGGATTCTAGGAATTGAAATGCATGACAGGAGGGAACTTTGTATGTTATTGCAACTGAAAGATTAATAATTCTTGAGTGAAGAGGATACTGATACATGTTAATTCTTCTTTAAATGTTTGGTAAAATTTACTAGCGAAGTCATCTGGTCCTGGACTTTCTTTGTTGAGAGGTTTTTGATTATTGGCTCATTCTCCTTACTTATCATAGGTCTATTAATATTTTCTATTTCATTTAATTTTGTAGCCTGGTAATTTATTGGCATAAAATTGTTTATGGTATTCATTTATAATCCTTTTTATTTCTGTAAGTTTTGGAATAATGTCACCTCTTGTATTTCTGATTTTCATTATTTGGATTTTCTCTACTTTTTTCTTAGTCTAGGTAAAGGTTTGTCAATTTTGTTGATCTTTTCAATAAACTAACTTTTAGTTTAATTGATCCCCTCTTTTTTTCTGTTTTGTATTTCATTGATCTGTGCTCTATTATCCCTTTCTTTTGCTAACCTTGGGTTTGGTTTTCTTTTTTTAACGTCTTAAGGCATCAAGTTAGGTTATTGGTTTGAGAGAGACCTCCTGTTTTAATGTATGCATTTAGAGCTATACATTTCCCTCTGAGCACTGCTTTCACTGCCTCCTATAAGTTGTGGTATGCTGTGATTTCATTTCAATTTGTATCAAGTATCTTCTGATTTTCCTTGTGATTTTTTTTCTTTGACCCATTGGTTGTTTTAGAGTGTGTTGTTTTAATTTACCCATATTTGTGAATTTTCCAGTTTTCCTTCTGTTATTGATTTCTAGAATACTTCCATTGTGGTCAGAGAAAATACTTTGTATGACTTCTATCTTTTAAAATTTATTGAGACTTGTTTTGTAGCCTAATATATGGTCTGTCCTGAAGAATATTCCATGTGCACTTGAGAAGGATGTGTATTCTGCTGTTGTTGGATGGAGTGTTCTGTATGTCTGTTAGGTGTATTTGGGTTATACTGTTGTTCAAGTCCTCTATTTCCTTATTGATCTTCTGGCTAGATGTTTTATCCATTATTGAAAGTAGAGTATTGAAGTCTCCAACTATTATTGTAGAACTATTTCTCTCTTCAGTTCTGTCAGTGATTGTTTCGTATATTTGGGGGCTCTTTTGTTTGTGCACATATGTCTGTACTTGTTATATCTCCTTGATGAATTGACCCTTTTACCAATATATAATGTCTTTTTTTGTCTCATAGCAACTTTTGACATAGTCTATTTTGCTATTGGCATAGTCACTCAAATTCTCTTGTTTACCGTATGCATGGAATATATTTTTTCCATCCTTTTACTTCCAACCTATTTCTGTCTTGGATCTAAAGTGAGTCTGCATATAGGTGAATCATTTTTAAAATCCACACTGCCAATCTGTTTTTTAATAGGTGAGTTTAACATTTACATTTAAACTGATTATTGATAAGGAAAGATTATTGATAAGGAAAACTTCTGCCATTTTGCTATTTGTTTTCTATATTGCTTCTATTATTTTTGTTCCTTAATTACTCCAATACTTCCTTCTTTTGTATTTCTTTCCTATTGTACCATTTTGATTCCCTCCTCATTTCCTTTTCTGTATGTATTTTGGTTATTTTATTAGTTACCCTGGGAATTGTGATTAAGTAGGCAGTTGAGCACACAGATCTGGGGGAAGTCAGGGCTGGAGAAATAAATTTGAGAATAATTGGTGTATTGATGGTGTTTAAAGCTGTGGGACTAGATGAGGTCTTTTAGGAAGAGAATATAGCCAGAGAAGAGCAGAAAATGCAGGACCAACCCCTGAGAACTTGAAAGCCTAACTTACTTATTGGTGGAAAAGTTTATATTTATCCTTGAAGTCTTATGAACAGGTGACATAACTGTCATTTGGATACCTTCATTGGATCTCATTGCTGAAGATACTGAGAGCTACTTTCCTGTGTTAGCTGAGTATTAGAACAGGATGAGTCCCATTTTTTCATTTCTAAGGTTCTCTTTCAACTTCTCCTTTTCTTGCCTATTTCAATTCATTATTTACCAATTAATTTTAAAGTCACCTTTTTTTTTTTTCCCCCAGAGCTACCATTGACCTCTTTAATTTTCTCCCTGGATATCATCCCTCTCTAGCAAAAGTAACAAATCCTATGTTTGCATTTGATTCCTCAGATGAGGCTGATGAGGACAGACTTGTGCTAATGAGGTCAAGGGCATGCATATAAACCACATACATAGCATATGTGAGCCACATATGTCTTGTTCTTTGGCCACAAATTGCACTCCTGACTTGACCATTGTTCTCTTAAAAGCATACCTTTAATCACAAG
Organism: Eschrichtius robustus; assembly: GCF_028021215.1. Classification (NCBI taxonomy): domain Eukaryota; kingdom Metazoa; phylum Chordata; class Mammalia; order Artiodactyla; family Eschrichtiidae; genus Eschrichtius; species Eschrichtius robustus. The sequence goes on from NC_090845.1 coordinate 106,591,013, forward strand.
GGTTGAAGGAGTGGAGATGATTCTTATGGAGGAGCAGCTCTGCATTCATGTTTCCTTGGGAGAAGGCCAGGATTGTTATCTTTATATCTGAATGATACTGCGTTCCGACCCTTAAAACATAGCTCTCTGTAGGAGGCAGGGTTATGAATAACCATGCCATGCCTACATGGAAAGTTTAAAAAATATGTAATAATAGAAGTTGAACAGAGTTTACATTTGCTTTTTGCCTGATGTCTAATTCCTGTTATTTACTGTATGCAGCCTGTTTCATCCTTGCCTCCCCCAGCTGCTTGTCACCTGAAAAACAGAACTCTTACTGTTTGACTCTTGATATCTGAGAATCGGAGCACTGGCAAGTTGATATTCTGAAATCCCCATTAGAAAAAGCAGAATCGGGAAGGTGGTGGGCAGTGCCTGATAGTGGAGCAGAAGCATTTTTTGAGCATAATTGCAATATGACTTAAGCACTGTGGATAACATGACCCTTAAAGGTTGGATGAGGCCTTTCGAGAAAACTTCGTTTTCCTTGGACTATTCTCCCCACCCTGCCTTCCGTCTTTGCCTGATTTACAGAAGCTGGAAGACATTTTTGCTAAACTATGAAACTGAATTCTTAATCACCTCACCATGGCAACCCCATCATTGCCTAGACATATGCCGTACGTAGTCCTTTTGAGAACCCAAGTGTCTGTTAAAGGAGCCCACACAAATCTTCTGTGGGGTTTTAACAGCCTTCGTAGAGAAGTTCCCATGTTGTTCTCAGGATTAGGGGGGCTTAGGCTCCTATTTTACTAGATAAAGAGTGGTGAGTGATGATATTTATATCAGGGCTTCTTAGCCTGGGTTTCACTGATGGTCTGTGGGGAGTCTGTGAACCTCCATAAACTATGAAATTTGATGTGTATGTATATTTTTTTCCAGAGGAAAGAGTGAGGATTCATAGCATTCATCAGGTTTTCAGAAAATTGCAAAGCCTCCCTTACACCGTTGAGAGCCCGTGCCTTAATTGATTGGTAAATACAGAATTTTCTATATATAATTTTTAAACTTCATTAATATACTGTGAAAATAAGTGAGTCAAAATGGAATTTTTAAGGAAAAGAGAAGAATTCTCAATTAGCATTAAAATCTATTACCTGCTTGCTACTCTGTCACACTGGTTAACTGACAACCACACCCAACTGTTGTTCTTAACTGCTAGCCCATAAAATCAACGACATTAAATGGCATGTAGTGTCCATTGGAAAAGGGTGCTGCCCTGAGCTAAATGGTGGCTGGGAATACTCACTGCCATTGAGGGATTGGTGTGGCATTGACCCCAGACCAAATTATGGGGTAGGAATGAAAAAATAAATGTTGCAGTGGTTTACTGTCAGGTACTATGCTACATATTTTCATAAACTAAACTTTTTGCAACCATCTTGTGAGGTAAACACTACCATCCTAATTCTATAAATTCAGAGCAGTGAAAGACTTGCTCAAGGCCTTAGAGTCAGCAAAGTGTCAGAGCTTCGATGAATTCTCATTTCTGTCATTGCCTGGGATCTTATGAGAGCCTAGAATTCGGAGTAGGAGAGCATCCCATGGAGTGTTTGAGCCAGATTCTGGTGTTTGAGCCTGAGAAGTAATTTACTTCCCACACCTTTAAGAGAGCTGGGCAGTCCGTGCTGCATGATGACTCAGTGGCTCCAGCAAGTGCAAGTCCCTGTTGCTGGGGAGGCCACTGTTCTGTCCTCTTGAGTAGCTCTGTCTTGACTCTGTTTGCATGTTCTCTAAATAACACTGGTATTAGCCCACACTGAAAGCACCTCCTCAGGATTTTGAAGTGCTGTACAAACAGTTAAGAGAGAGCATTGTCTAAAGCCATATGAAAGAACTAGAATTTGTCTGGTGAACACACATTTTGCAATCATAACACTTTTTACTCCCACGGCAAGCAGAACTTTTTCTTTGTGAAGGAAGCAAGCAAACATTCCATTTTCAGAATAGCAATGCTTTTTAAAGGGACAGAGCCAGCAGTATAGCTCTTGATTTCCTTCTCTTTGCATTTAATGCCATCAGAGGGGAAAAGCAGTCTTCTATATACATTTCTTCAAAGTACTTGAAAGGAGAATTTGTGTTGCTATTACTTGAGTGGATCCATGTGGGCTTTATTGACAAGCTAGTAAGCATGGTGTTTCAAATTGTGGTCCACAGCACCCCTGACATTAGAATCACCTGAGTGCTTAGATAAACTGCAGATTCCTGGACTCCACACTATACCTACAGACTTTATCTCTTGAGGGGGGATGCGGCTCAGGAATATGCATTTTAGCCACCCCTATGGAGATTCTTATGCACACTAAAGTCTGAAAATCAGTGCAGTGGAAGTACAAACCCCATGATAATCTAAGTTAGAGTATTTTTGTTATAATGGTATTTGGTTAAAATGAATCCAGTAATTACATTCCTTGAAAGAAAGCCAAGTTAAATGCAGCTTTTCTGTAGTGAATTCACACATGAAAAAGAGTTGAAAAAAATCTGTGGATAGGAGTTGATTGTCTTTAAGAGCTTGAAGGGCTAGTAGATATATTCTGCAATACCACAGAGGTCAGAACTAGTGTTACATCTTTAAAACAGGAAGGGGCAGACTTGGAAAGACTGAGATCTGCAATTAGACTGGCATAACGGGGTTGAGGCAGGCACAGATTCAGCTGCAGAGTGTAGGAGGAAGTTCACAGTGCAACAGGCAGAACTGGTTACCTCAAAATATGGGAAACATAAAGAATGTTGAGAGCCTAGGCCAGTAATTGTGTGTGTAGGTGTGTCTGTGTGAGATGGGGTGAGGCATTGCAATGGGAAATTGAAAGGCCCTCTTATCTGATATGATCAGGACTAGGGTTAGCTAATCAAAAAAAATCAATCACATCAGGGAATCTTAAAGATACACATCTAAATATTTCATTTTAACTTAAAACGCTCATTTAAGAGCTTTACTGTCATTCTCTATCAAATGAAATACCCCCAAATATCCTGATATTAGCCACACTTCCTCTAGTTTTCTGTCTGAAGGTGGGACTCTTCAAATTGTCTTGATGGTCCTGAATGCCACAGCTGGAATTACTCATTTGATAAAAGGGCCTCCCCCCCTCCCTCCTGACCCCAGTTGAGAGCCAGACTTCTGTGGGGAGCTTAAGATGAAAATTGTAGCTAGGGAAAGTGTTCTACCCTCTTTTTATTTCTTCCCCCTAGGGAGGAAACTATATCAATGAAATCTAATTACAACTTCCTTTGCCATTTTTGGAATACAAAGGGATAGATTTCTCCCTAATTTATCTGTGGAGACACACATATATCAGAGTAAGCAAACAAGTAAGCAAGTGAGCAAGCAGTGTTTCCAAATTAAGGGGATGTAATGAGGAAACCACCAGATGTTACTCATTTTCCCTTAATGAAGATATGCAATTTTAGGAACAGAGCTCAATGACTTTGGCCTACCTTCTTAAAAAACAGTAGTAGTAATTTATCAGTCTCCTCTGTTCTGAGGAAAAGAGCATTTGGATTTCGCATCATACATAATTTGAACTCATGTCTGTCTGACTCCAGAACCCAGTGAGTCTGGATTGCATATCTAGCATTGGAAGGAATTGAATAAGCGTGAATAGTGAGGGTAGACTGCTGGGTAATAATTCAACCCAGGTGTGTTAGATGCATCCCTTTCCTTCTTCTAATCATGCCTTGACCTTTCCATTTTTGAGTTACTGCATCCAAGGCAAAATTAGAAATAGTGCCAGGAAGAAATTATTTTTAAATCTAAAAATTTTACCAAAGCAATATGTGCTCATGATTTAAAAAGTCAACTACTAGTACTGCAATATAAAAGCAGCAGTCCACCTACCTGCCCTCATCACTCCTGATTCCTATTCCCAAGAGTCATTTCTTCTGTTATTACCTTCATATTTTAAAATGTTTTATTGGTTTTTCTTGATATTTAACTTTTAGCATTATCTACTGATTTCACACTATTTAGTATGAAGATTTAGTTATCAAAATCTTTCTCCTCTCACACACAAACACACACACACGGACACACGCACACTTCTTTTCCTATTATCCCAATATATGGATGAATCAGTAATTACTATTTACATCTATAAATATTGTGCACAGCCAGCTGAACTATGTACTATATTATTATTTTCTTTTTGCTATAGTCTGAATGTTTGTGTCTCCCTAAAATTCATATGTTGAAATCCTAACCCCCAAAGGTGATGGTATTGGTAGGTAGGAGTCTTTGGGAGGTGATAACAACATCGTGAGGGTGGAGCCCTCATGAATGGGATTAGTGTTCTTGTAAAAAGAGATCCCACAGAGGTCCCTAGCCCCTTATGTCATGTGACAATACGACAAGAAATCTGCAGTGCAGAAGAGAGCCCTCACCTGACCATGCTGGCACCCTGATCTTGGACTTCTAACCTCTAGAACTGTGAGAAATAAATGCCTGTGGTTTATAAGCTACCCAGTCTGTGATATTTCGTTATAGCCTGAATGGACCAAGGCACTTTGTTACAAATTCTGTTTTTCTTTGGAATTAAAAATGTGCTCATGTTTTAGTTTTCTATGTAACTTTCATAGTCCCTGTATAGAGTTGTAAGGTTTTCTTAATACAGGAAGGCACAGGAATTAATTTGTCTGTTCTACTTTTTTTCTTGGAGACATCCCTCCTAAAGTTTCCCATCATGCCATTTCAGTCTGGACCAGTTGCTCTTTAGTTCTGCTGTATAGCTGTTAACCTGGAGCTTCCCTTCACTATCATCAAACAAACAGAAAACAAAAAAACACTTTCTCTTCTATACTGGTTCTGTTTTCTGGATCCCTTGGTGCCATCTTTTTGGTTTACTCCCTTCTTTCTGGTGGAGCTTATCCTTTATTTTTGAGAACTTATGTGTCTCCAATGTCTTTAGTCAATCTTCATATTAGATTGGTATAAAGTATAGCATTCATGGTCAAAAATAATTTTCCCTCAGAATTTTGAAGGCATTCATTCCTCTTTTACCTTCTAATGTTGCTGTTGAGAAGTTTAATGTTACTCTCTTCTGTAAATCATTGTATGTTTCACATTCTTTCTCTCTGAAGGCTTTTAAAATCTTCTGTCCATTCTGGGTGTTCCAAAGTTTTGTGACGATGTGCTTTGTTGTGTGTTGCATTAATCATTGTGCTGGGCCTTTGAAAACTATGAAGACATGACCCTTAAATGTAGAAATTTTCTTCAATTATTTCTTTTAATTTCCTACTCTTTATTTCCTCTCTTCTCTGAAAGCACTATTGAATGACCTGGATTGATCCTATATTTAATTATTTCTTTCCTACTGCCTATCTCTGTCCTTTTGTTTTAAGTTTTAGGAAAAAATTTTTGACCTTTCTTCCAATCCATAACTTATTATTTTATCTTATATATAGATATGAGTGCATGTATATGTGTATATACATAATTACATATACATGTACACATATATGCATATATTTCATTTCTAAGACATCTATCTTCTCTGATTTTTCCTTTTCTTACAGCATCCTTTTTCCTTGTTCATGGATTAAATATCTTAACTCTCTAAAGATATCCTAGTTCTAAAAAAATGTTTCCTTCTGTTCTCTGTATTATCTGTTTCTTACCAAATTCTTTTGTTTGCTTGTTTTTATGTTTCATGTTGGAGGCTCTCCTCAAAAATACAGTGGTTTGTGACTATATATTCATATTTAAGAGTGAGGCATTTAAAGCTAATTGGGAAACACTTCTGACCATGATGGAATAACTGATACAGATGTGCTCTCCTGCCATAAACAACTAGAAAATTATACAAAACGTATGAAACGACTGTTTTTCAGACTTTGGACTAGAGGCAGTACAGGTCTGTGATCTCTGAGAGAAGGGAAACAAGGTCATGTTTATGATCATCTCAGCTTTCTGCCTAGAGGCACTTTTCAGAACTCAGAATAGGAAGAAGGTACCCAAGCAAAGAAACGGAAGTCTCACTGAGTTGAGGAGCTAGAGAACATAGTTTGGGGAGTCTAAGGCAGCTGGAGTTTGTAGTGCAGAGTATCTTGAAATTGACCATGTTTGGAGAATTTATACCTTGGCAATCAGCAAACGCTACAAATCAGGGTTTTTTGTTTGTTCGTTTGCATGCATGCTCCCAAAGTGCCTGTTGGTAAACATTTACCAGCATGCTCCTGGTAATATCCCTTGTCCTTAAGTATACTGTGACTTAGAGAAGTGAGACAGAACAGAGAGTCCAGAAATTGACCTACACATATGTTCAATCAATTTTTGATGAAATTGCCAAGGTAATTGACTGGAGAAAGAATAGCCATTGCAGCAAATGGTATGAGAACAACTGGAAAACCAATGGAAAAAAATGAATGTCGGCCATTACTTCATATCAACGCAAAATCTACTTTAAATTGCTTATAGAACTAAACATAAAAACTATAACATTTCTAAAAGAATCATCTATGGGAGAATATCTTTGAAGCCTTGCACTAAAACATAAAAGAAAAAAAAACCCTTCTGTTTTTAAGAAGAAAATTGAAAGGCAAGTCATGAGCAGGGAGAAAATATTTGCAATACATGCCTGTGATAAAGGACTTTTATCCATAATATACAAAGGACTCTTACATCTCAATAAGACAAGCAATACAACATAAATGAGAAAAAAGATTTAAACAGACACTTCACAAAAGAAGATGAATAGCCAATAAGTATAGTAAAAGATGTTTAACGTCATTAGTCAGCAGGAAGATGTAAATAAAAAACACTATGAGATACCACTCTGTACCCACCACAATGGCTAAAATTAAAATGACTGACAGTCCCAAGTTTTGGGGTGGATGTGGAACCACTGGGACTCTTATACATTGCTGGTGGTTGTGTAAAATGATACAGTTATTTGGGAAACTAGTTGGGCAGTTTTTTTAATAAAGGTCAATGTTGAGTATTAGTTTGATATTTCAAATCCACTTGTTTATGACTTAAGTGAAGTTGTTTTAATCCACTTGTTTATGACAAAAACAAAACAATTGTTTTTAGAAGTAAGGTTATTTTGATATAAGAATGAAGTAAGTTGTCATCTGTTGTCATTGATAAGCTCTTAGTAGCCCAGCTGCTGAGGGGCCCTTCTGGGGGCTTATTGGTAAGAAAGGGAGGAGAAGCAACTATGGCAAGGAGACATTTAGACTGTAAATACCGAGAGTGAGGAATATCCAAGAGTTTCAGTCTGGGTAAAAGCTACCCTTTGCTAATAGCTCTTTGAAGACCTTGGGGCATTAGCTCCTGCCTTGGTAAAGGCAGTGCCTGTATTGGCGGTGGTCCGAACTGCAGCCAGAGATCAGCCTGCCTATAGGTACCGGCACCACTGTTCCCTAGCAATGCGCTCTAGCAACAAGGGACTTTTATTTTTATGCTAGCAGCTGGAAGTCAGATCTTGGTTGGCAAAGCCTTCTCTCAGGAGAAACCAAAACTCATAGAAAAGGTACACCTTAACTAAATTTGGACTTTATTCCTTTCATCTCACCTTGCTTGATACAATAGTGTAATTAATCTATCATTTGTTTCGAGTATGTTATTTCTTTATTGGCTTATTAAGAGACATCCTATATTCTCTTGGCTAGTGAGATTATTTTAATTCCCACAGTGAATCTGTAGAAATCAACCAACCAAAATGTCTATCAACATTTAAATGGAAAAAAAGTGGTATATTAATATAATGGATTAATATATTAATACTAACCCATAATAAAAATAACAATCTGATGTATTCAACAACATGAGTTAATTTCAAACCATTACATTGAGCAAAATAAATCAGACACCAAAAATACATATCATATAATTTCATTTAGATGAAATACTGTAATATGCAAAACTGATCTATAGTAACAGAGTAGATTGGTGGTTGTCTGAGGCCAGTGGTGGAGTAGGGATTGACTGCAAAGGGGCTGGAGGGAACCTTTTTGCTGTATGGAAACGTTCTATATCTTGATTGTGGTAGATTCTAGTGTACATATTTGTCAAAACTCATAACTGTACACTTAAGTGGGTGCATTTTACTGAGAGTTATACTCCAGTAAAGTTGACTTAACTTCCAATGAGCTTTGCTTTCTTTTTATTTATGGATTACTGGGGTTTACCTTTTTGTGGGCCTCACTGTAGGGTGACAAGCAGTTTTTTTCACTAGGGGACCACCAAATGTCAGTAGATCTTTCCAAAGCAATATTTCTTTTTATAGAAATGACTCTGTGTGTGTGTGTGTGTGTGTGTGTGTGTGTGCGTGGAGTCATGTATCATTGTTTTGTCAATTCTAATTATATTTTATAATTACAATTATAAGTTCAAGTGGTTTACAACAGATTTGGGAACTAAAATATTTGACTCTTAAGCATATAATTCAACTGGTGGAAACTAAAGTGTGAGTGAATACTATAGCATAGTCTATGTGCTATGAGCATTTAGCATTCTGAAGGCATCAGTATGTTTTATAGAGGAGACTGAGAGCTTCACTTAACCTCATCAGTCAGTTAAGTGGAGTCTGGTTAAGAGAGCTAAAAAATCTAGGCAGCTGTGGGGCAGCCTGCAATAGGCGAGTCCAGCTTGAGATGAGTGTTGTGAGGCTTTCACCACCGGGCTGGAGATCCAGGGAAGGACTTTTGTCCTGAGATAGGTGACTGGTGTTGGGGAAATATAAAATCTCCTGCCAATCCAATAAAACCTGTCCACAAAACGTACAAAATAATAAAACAATAGTATTCTTGAATAAGCATTAAACCAGACTGTGATGCATATCACAGGCAATCCCCTAAAGAGATTGTAAAAACAAAAAAGAAATCTTATGCTTTTTATGTAACCAAGCAGATACAATCCATTATATACATGATAACTGTCTATCCAAAGGAAAAATTTCTCATCTTTTTGACAAGTAGAAAGTTGCATCTTGGAGCTAAATTGCCACAGACATGGAAATAGGGCACTACCCTTCTTGATGTTTTTCAAAGAGATGGTCCCTTGGCCCCCAAGAATGATATTCCTGGGATGTAAAACTGGCAGGAAACTTTATTTCCCATTTAAAAATACATACATCTCAAAGAGGCAGAGAGAGCATTTATAATCTCAAGTTTTCTGAAGGAAATGCTAAAGGAAAAGGGAGAGGGAAAAGTTCTTTCCTTTTTTGCACTAAGGAAAAATTAAAATTTTTTAGATTTTTATTTACCCTTACAATTTCCTCGTTCTGTTGGTATTTTCTAGTAAAACTACAGTTTCTAATTATCTACAATGCCGTTTATATCCTTCTCCAGAAACAGTCTAAGTATACATTGTAAGGCCATAGTAAAATACAGAACAAAGCAATTACCAGAATTACAATGGAATGAATTGAAAAAATTAGTATAATATTTGCCTTGGGGAAAAAATTTTAAGTATATCATACTAATGGTGAATGGTTAAAGCAGATTCTTGAAAAAAGGCACAAAAATTCTCTTTTGTCATACATTAAGTTTACAAACTGTTATATCTTTGTGCTTTCGAATAACTACTTGAGTATTATTTTGTAGTTTTTTATAATATTCCATCCAATCTAAGTCTAATGAGTAGTTTAATTCTGGAGCCTGATAATCTAAGTTTTTAACTGAGTTTTTCTTAAGGCCCAATAAATTTCCCCTGAGTTCTCATCAGTCACAGAAGTAACATTATAATTACAGAATAAACTAGACCCTTCTGTAATTATTCTATCTTCCCAAATATTTCTCCCAGATATAAAACACAAAGGCACCTATGGCCATTACCTAGTGTCAAAGTCCTAGTATGAGCCAACCATTGAAGGGTGTAGATTAAACTTTGTAGGAGAGGAAAAATAACTTTCCCTCTACCCTTCTAGGTTCTTGGCTTAAACCCCCCTGTAATAAAAGATTAATAGGAGAAAAATAAACAAATTGAATAACATGTATACATCCCATATACATGGGAGAGACCCAGGAAAACTGAGTAACTCTCCAAAATGGCCCAAGTCGTCACCTTGTGTACCATCTCCAGCTAAGACAAAAGGTGTTGGGTGGGGGGCAGTTATGGGAGGTTAGCAGGCAAAACACAGAAAACGAGGGTATAGTTGTTATGCAGATTTAAGTTGCTGCTTTCTCCATTGATAAGTTTCTGGAGATTTAATCATCTTCCTTTTCCTGGTACAGAGAGGGAGGCACCTTTAGGAATGGAGATTTCCCTTATAGATGTAAATATCTCTTACAAAAGGGTAACTTCCCCTCTACTAATAGCTTTTCCTGTATCTGCTATTTCTTAAAAGTAAGCAGCTCAAGATAATCCTTACCTCAAAGAAGCATATTTTGGGGTGGCAAATTCTCCCCTTCAGCTTCCAGTGTTCAGTGTACATGGCTCTAATCATTTTAAGTCTTGCAGACAAACCCAACCTATGGGCCATTTTTCACCTCCGTCTAAGTCAGTAGTTATCCGTGGGTACTTAATGAACTACTATAATAGTATAACAGGCACGTTTATCCACACTAGGACTGGAAAAAACTTGTATCCCAAAGTGATTAACAATGACATTATACCTGTCTTCTGTAGTCTTTATCCATAAATGCCAGATTTCTGTTTTTCTATTAATCAGATGCTCTTGTATACCACCCTTCCAATCAAGCTAGTTAACAAAACATTATTTGTGTCAAACTTGGGGCTTGAGTCTCTGGATGCATATTAGTTACTTTCACTTTAGTATTATAAAAAGTTAGTAATGAATATGGTTCTATGTTTTATGTCAGTAAATCAGATTGTTGGATTCATAAGTCCAGGCCATGTCCATACTGGGAATGCAATTTAGAGCTGATGAGAAATGTGTGACTGTAGGAACCATTATGGGCATACAGAAAAGAGAGTGGTATAACGAATAACCTGTTTGCTTTCTAGTAAAATGTGATTCTTACAGTAACTGAAATAACAACTAATTCACTCTTATACTACTATTCACTAATACTTTGAATAAGACAACAAGGCAGTCTGAGAATAGTAATAAGTTCGTTAGAATACCTCCTTTCAGTTGAGTTCAGTACCAACACCATTTATTCTAGAAAATTTAAGTTTCAAGTTCTTTGTGGGAACCACAGTCCAGTCCTCTTGAACAGTTGGCTTCATGTGAGAAGCATGAATCCATCTGGGTTTTCTTTCACTTGATGGCCATTTGGGTGATCAGCAGTACTTGAAGTGGTCCCTCCACATGGTGACAAAACACATTCCTCCAGAACACTTTTATGTAAACTAAATTGCCCAGTTTGATAAGAGTGACAGACTTCTTCCAGTAGGTCCCTCTAGGCCCTTCTGACTTTGTCTCAGGGCTTCTAGGGAAGAGAAAAGCCATTTAGGTATCGAACATGATTATGAGAGATTTCAGTTAAATCAAAGCAGAGGAAGTGATTTCAGACCCAAATTCATAGACCTGCCAAACGTAAGTTCAAAGAGAGAACATTATTGCTTGCAAGAGTTGCTCTAATTTTTAACAAAGCTACTGGTAAATCTCTAGGCCATTTTACCCATAGATTGCTGAATTTTAGCCAATGAGTTTGTTAGAGTTTGAGTCTTTCATTCTACTTGGAGTATGATAGCTTTTAGGAATCTGCAAACATTTGCACAATTCCTGAACAACAGTAGACATAAAATGATTTTCTCCATCTGATTCAGTAAGCCCTGGGGTCCCAAAAGTGGGGATTATGTGCATGGAGAGGGTCTTTACCCCACTGCCTGAGCATCTGCTTTTGAAAAGGGAAAAGACTAGGCCATTCAGACAGCATACATACCACAACTAGACAAAATCTCTTACCTTCCATAGGCATGAATTCTATGAAATCTAACTGCCATTGGGTTCCTGGTAAAGTTGGTCAGGGAAACCTTTCTGCACCTACCTTGGAAGTGGTCTCTAATTATTCTACTGGCAAATAACAAAACTCTTTAATATGTTTTGAATAATTTCATCTTTTTGATAGACACAGTATTAGTCTAGTGCCTTTTAAAAAACCCCTTTCAGTTTGATTTTGTTGATAACAGAACAATAAACTAATCAAGCAAATAAAAACTGTGATATAGGAATTATTTTGTTAGTAATTCCTACAGTCCAGTTGAATTTTTTTTAGCCCCTTTTTTGATCCATTTGTTCATTTCTCTTTATGAAGCTTGTTTTTGAAAGTGGACAGAGGTTTCTAGTATTAGAAGTGGGGCTTCTAAATTTGGAGTCTGTCAGGTTTTAATAGTGGCTTTTGCAGCTCTTTCAGCAAAATCATTGGCTTCAGAAATTGTCATTTTGCCCTGTGTGGGCTCTGTAATGGACTACCGATAATCTGAGTAGGCATCTGTAAAGCCTCTAACAAATCAGCTTTCAATTCTCCATGACATGTTTCAGTTCTCATAGAAATCAAGAATCCCCAATTTTTCTAATTTTGCCCTGTTGCATGACAGACACCAAACACATATTTACCAACAGCATATATATTTACTTTTAACTCTAGAACCAAGAATTTCAGCTCCAGTAATGGCTATTAACTTACCTGCTTGTGCCAACTTAATTGCAGGCAAAACATAAGCTTCATGATAAGTCACCACAGCACAGAAAGCCTTAAATTGGCCACTTTTGTCTCTAGTAAATGACCCATAAGTAAACGTTATAAAATCTGCCTTTAAAAGGATTATCAGGCTTCCCTGGTGGCACGGTGGTTAAGAGTCTGCCTGCCAATGCAGGCGACACGGGTTCGAGCCCTGGTCTGGGAAGATCCCACATGCCACGGAGCAACTAAGTCTGTGCGCCACAACTACTGAGCCTGTGCTCTAGAGCCCGTGAGCCACAACTACTGAGCCTGCGTGCCACAACTACTGAAGCCCGCGCGCCTAGAGCCCGTGCTTCGCAACAAGAGAAGCCACTGCAATGAGAAGCCCGCACACCGTAACGAAGAGTAGCCCCCGCTCGCTGCAACTAGAGAAAGCCCACGTGCAGCAACCAAGACCCAACGCAGCCAAAAATAAATAAATAAATTTATAAAAAAAAGTTCTTCCATGTTTTTTTAAAAAAAAGATTATTAAATAAATCAGACTGGGGCCTAGCGTTTTCTTCTATTACCATTGTACAATCATCATCTATATGATTAGGATCTGGTAAAACAGTAGCAGGTTTAAGAGATTGCATCTTCCAAGCAAAATACTAGGATTGGATGATAATGCTTGCTCATAGCCAGTCTGACAATGTACCAACAAATGCTGGGTCTTATGCACTTGTAAGATAAATATCACCACATATGGGATACTCAAATAAAACAATCAACTAATGCAAGGGCTTGAGCCTTTTCAGTAAGTGTGGTTCCCAGTGCCATGGCATCTAGATTGGTCTAGTCTAATCCCAACTTTAGAGTTGAAATTCTACTAGCAGCACCTGTATTTTCAGGACAAAAAAAATGGAAAGGTTTTACAAAATGTAGAATCGCCAAATCTGGGAAAGAGACTGTAGCCAATTTCAATTGTTCAAATGCCTCTTGAGATTCTAGGGACCAAACTAGAGGACCTGAAGAATTATGCAATCGCATTGTCAGCGGTTTTGCCTGCTCTGCAAAAACTGGAATTCACTGTCCATAGTATCTTACTAGTCTCCAAAACTCTCTAAGTAGTGTTTATTTTAAAAAATTTATTTTATTATTATTTTTTGGTAGTAGGTCATTTCATCTACATAATTGGCCGACTCATTATCACTTTGTGTCCTTTAGCTGATAACAGATGCCTCAAATATTTTTTTTTTCAGTTTGGTAATATTGCAAATTTTCTAGTGAGCCCTTGAGCTCCTGTGAAGCCAAAGGATCAGTTTTGCATTACTCTTTAATTTCTGAAACTATCAGAAAATCATCTATATGTTTAATAATTATAGATCCTCCTGGTGGGACAAATTTCTGTTTTCTTGTAAGCAACTAGGGAAAACAGTGTAAGAATCCCCAAACCCTTTTGGAATCCTCTAACTTCATAAGACTTACTTCATAAGTAAAAGCAAACAAAAATATAGACTTATCCACTAGAAGAAAAGAAAAAAACAGTAGAATATGGATCAACTACAGTGAAAAACTTTACAGACAATGGTACTGAAATCAGAAGAGCTGTGGGGTTAGGAACTATATAGATTAAAGGAACAGAAAATTTATTTAAGAAATTATACAAATCTGTATAGTAGTCAGTTATATCAAATTTATTTTCCTTCTTTACTAAAAGTATGGGAGTATTACAGGGTGAGTACATTTGAAAATTATCCCTCCTTTTTTCCTCCTAGTTTTTTATAACTAGTTTTATTCCTACAAATTGAGTTCTAAACAAAGGATATCTTGTTTTACACATGGCTATGGCTTATCCTTTTTGTAAGCTGTTTTTCCTGGTTCTCTATCTCAAATTAAACCAGTATCATTATTCCCAAGTAATGGCCCAAAGCAATGCATCAGTTTGTTTCAGCTCTGGCACATAGTAACCAAATCAGGTGCCGTCTTCCAAGGGAGCTCAGCAAACACTCCAGCTGGAGTATAGAATATGATAGCCTTTAATTTGCATGGCAGGTCTCTCCCCAGTAGGTTGACAGGCGAATCAGGAGAAAGTAAGAAAGCATGTTCCTCAGTCAGAGGAACAGTTTGTATGGGAACTACGGAAGAAAAGGAACAATTAGCAGGCTGACACAAAATACCAACAAACTTTTTTTGTTTTTTAACAACAACCTGTATTGATCTATCACTAGATGCAAAATGAGAAATTTCCAAGTTAATTGCAGAATAAGTAGCATCACTATCTACCAGAAAAGGCAAGGATAGGTTAGCCTGAGGGAAAGTTATTGAAGAATATGGTTTGCCAGTTCTCACCTATGAGATTCCCACAATCTTGTCAATTTTGAGCCATTTGCCAATTATCTCCCAGCTAAGGGTTTTGTCCTTCTGGGTTTTCTTGATTCCCTTGTTGGAATTTTTCCATTCTCTGGAGTCTCTTCCTACAATCTCTCTTCTAATATCCTGGCTTTTTGCCATAATAATATGCAGTTTTCCCTTCTTCCTTTGCTCCCTGCATAGATTGACCAGAGTAGGGTTATCCCCTTTAGTAAATAGCTGCTCAGTTAAACCAACACTGTGGGTTTTATTTTTTTCGCTTTTTTGTCTTTCTCTAGATTGCCACAAAACTGTGTAGCTGCTGCTAAGTTTTGAGAAATAGTCTGTCCTTGCCAACCTATTACCTTTTCCCTAACTTGAGTTTGGATAGTTTGCAAGAGAGCCAAGACAAAGGTGAACAGGACTAGAGGGTGATTTTGATCTGCCCGTGTATCCATGCCAGTGAATTGTGAGAAAGCAACACATTGCTGGTGGAAATCAAGTGGGGAGGCACCTGTTTCTGGGTATACTGTGGCAGGGTCTCCCAGCTCACCATTAGCAACCCTTCTCGATAGGTTTTAAAAGCCCTTAGTTCTTCCACAGCAGTGGTGGGTTCCCTTGGCCACTATACCCATTGTAGTGGGTCACCTCTAGTCCCCAACATGTTTGCTCCACAACCTGAGTGAAGTCTGCTGGTTGCAGAATTCCCTGTAGCAGCCAGTGGACGTCCCCATTTACGGGGCTACAAACTGAAAACATGTTGCAGAGTACTTTTGTGAGTCTTTTCAGGCACAGGAAAAGAAGTCTTTAAATGACTAATATCAAGTGGTGAGAGAGGCACATGGCTTACCTGGGAGGCTTGGATAGCTCCTCGATGGTATTGGCTTCACTGGTGATCTGAATAGGAAGGTCTGGTTTTCCTTATATTGAGACAAGAAAAATGTAGGATTATATGGCACTTTGGTTTCTTTTTCCCATGTGAATATTTATCAGGCCTAACACCTTTGTCTTTCCCCATGTGGCCTGTGCAGCTACTCTGTCCTGTTACCTTCATACAGGGACACAGTCTTTTACCCAAATTCTCAATTATTCCCCGATGACATCTTTCTGTCATGTCTGCTTTTTTGTGACATGGTGAGTGTTTGCTAAGCAACTCTTGGAGGTGGATTCAAGGGCTGAGATGTGAAGTGGAGTCAGGCTAGAACATGAGGCATACAAACATATGCCCTCAAGCAGGGCAAATAATTCATTAACAGCTGGAGAAGTTGTACCCTTGTCTCTCCTTGCAGGGAAGTCTAATGGAAGGAACCGCCCATCTAAAAGATCACCTGCCTTCTTCCCAGGAGTTGATTTGAAATAGGGAAAGATAAAGAGACTCAGAGAGAAAGCTGGGATAGCAGAGAAGAGAGGGCAGTTCTGTGTAAGAGAAAGTGACTTTAATTCTTGAGTTTCTTAGTTTTTCTCAATCTTTCTTCCTAGTTATCAAATAATTTTTCACTCTCTCCTTAGAATGATAATCATGATAAATACCAGTAATTCATATGCTTAGAATGAGGTACTTCTAAGAACCCCGGTAAATATGTTAATCTGTCCGAATGAAAAGAAACAGTCCTCAGGCCACTGTAAGACTGGATTCTCGTATGTATACTCATTCCAAATGTGACAGAAAGGTATTGGCAATTTGAGTGGGAGACCTGCAGGCAGCATTTCCGGCTTCCCATATTTTTCCACCAACAAAGTCAATGGTGACCCTGACGGGATTTTAGAACTGGTGTCACCTATACTTAGTCAATAATATAATCTTGAATTTGGAGAGTGTAATTCACATCTGGCTAGTATTCCAAAAGAGCGGAGAGCTAGAAAGAATTTTTATAATTCAGGGTCACTCACATGACTCTTGTGTGGCCACAAGACTTTCAGCCAATCCACCCAATTCAGGAATTGCCAGATGGATCCTATCCTCATTGCCAAATTGTTGGGGAAATAACAAACATAAAGCTTCCTGCCAACCCAATAAGACCTCTCTATAAAACATGGAGAAGAATGAAATAGTTTTATTAATTGATAAACATTAAACCAGACTGCCATGTGCAGCATAGGCAATCTGCTAAAGAGATTTGTAGGGGAGCAAAATTTGCCACCCTAAAATGAGTCTCTTTGGCATGAGGATTAATTTAAGCTGATTAAGACTCTTTGGGCCTTAAAAGAAACTTTGACCTTCCCTTGAACTGCCTAAAAGAATGTAGATAGTGGGTTTGTTCCAGAATAGAGTTATCACCAGAGCTATCTGCAAAGAATATGGGCTAGGTGTGCTGGGGGGAACTCTAGGCAGGGCCTAAAGATCAGAGTCTGCTCTGTGTCCCATTGTCTCTGCCTGCCTGGCCCAGCAAACATTTGTTTACCAAACATTTGCTTTTCTATCTCCATGTGAATTGCCTTCCTCCCTTGGAAGTCCCAAACCACTACCCCCATCCTCCTCTGTCTTTAGCTGAAGATGGTATTTAAGGTAAGGGCTTTAGCCATGTTGGCCAGTTACTTAGTTTTCCTGGGTCTCTCCCATGTATACATGTTATTAAACTTTTGTGTGATTTTTCTCCTGTTAATCTGTCTCATGTCAATTTAACTCTTAGACCAGCCAGAAGGGTAGAGAAAAATTTCTTCCTCCGCAATAGATTGCAGAGACAAAAAAGAACTCTTACCCTTTTATATACTTGTTAACCCATTAACATGTACATATGTTTTATATATATATATATGTTAATCTATTACATACACATTAATTGTATCTATCCAGAGCAAAAATAAAATCTCATCCTTTTTACAAGCAAGAAGTTACATCTTGGAACTAAATTCCCACAGACAGGGAGATAGGGTACCACTCTTGGTGTTCATTTTTCAAAGAAATGGCTCCTTGGCCCCAGGAATGACATTCCTGGGATGTAAAACTGCAAGAGGCTTATTTAGCTTTGAAAAAGATTTACATATATTTCAGAGGCAGAGCTAGCATTTATAATCTCAAGTTTTCTGAAGGAAATGCTAAAAGAAAATGGGAGGAGGAAAGTTCTCTACTTTTTGGCACTAGGGAAAATTTAATTTTTAAGATTTTATTTACCCTTACACTGGCAAGAAAAAGTCATAGACGGCCTATACTACCTAATATATTACTTGGATAGGGACTCACAGATAGGAAGAAGAAACAGCCTTAGTAACTGGAACTTGAGTATGAGGTGAGCACTGGCTCTCAGGTGTTAGAAACAAGACAACAAAATGGAGTCACTTATGCTAAGTCCCAGGTCACCAAACTGAGACTTGACTTAATTACAGCTTTGGCTCTCCCAGACATGGAATCTTAACCCAATCAGCCAGAAATCACCTTATCGGCACTAGTTAGGCAACCTGCCTAACTAATCCCTGCCATCCCCTAAAGGAAAGTAACCTTGCAATAACCAATCTGCTTTTTTGCCTAGGGTAACTTCCTTGTTCCTGTTCCCTTCTGCCTATAAAAGTTGCTCATTTTATAGAGCTCCTCAGAGCTCTTTTCTATCTGCTAGATTGAATGCTGCCTGATTTGAATTCATAACTCTTAAAAATTTTAATATGCCTCAGTTCATCTTTTAACACAGGAAAGGGGCAATGGCCCATTAAAACTGGGGCATAAGATCAGGGTTGGAGTAGTAAGAGGGATTTGATGCTGGATTTGACAGATTTGGGCTAGAACTGCTTAAATACTTCTGGTTTGTGTGGTGTCTAGAATCCAGGGCAGAGCTCAGCCTGCAGGTGGTTTGGGCCACAGAGCCTAAGCTACAGTAAAGAAAAAGCAATTTGGGCCTAGAAACAAGAACGTTGGAAGTTACAGGGAGACAGATTTGTGTACAAAGGCCTTATTGTTCTTTTGCAACCATATTGAAATTTACTCTTTTTACCCAGGTTAACAAAATGTATCACAAGAAAAACTAAACATTGGGTTTAATAAAAACAACACTTTTGAAAGCAGAACACAGTCCCCGCCCCCCCTCCCCCGCCCAGGATATAATATTGCAAATGGTCACTTCTGGGATCAATTTACCATACTAGAGGAACAAAGTTGTTAAAGCATAGTTAATCTCAACTGAGCCACTTATCTGCACTGTAGTAAAGTACTTAAAATCACTCCCAAGATCAAGGTTTAAAACCATTTTAAGAGACAAGACTTTAAATGTTTTATAGCCACTTCTGTAAGAGGTGCTTTTCCTTCCCCAAATGGTCAAAGCTTAATGAGAAGGTTGACAATACTTTTCTTCCCCTCATATCTTCTGTTCAAAAATATTTACTATTACTACTGGTAATATGGTTTATATCTTGTCTGATCTGGGAAGTGTAGTCCAAGAAGTGAGGTTTGAGAAAGGAAGACGCTGCTTTCCTGGAGGAAGGGGTGGTCCTCTGGGTGCAGGCCACATAACATGACTTACTTCCCCTAGTTATATAAATGGAGTGCCCAGAGTTCCTTGATCTTCAGTAAACTGGGGTAAAGAGTGAGCATTATAATGGTGAGAAGGATGTGTACTTACAGGTGGATTACCCTGTTGAGGTGAGGTAGGTCCTGGTGGAAGATATTTCATATAAGGTGGCATCTGAGCAATAATAGGTCTATGGAGAGGGTGGTGGAGTAGAAGTCACTGATGCACCTGAAGCGTGGCTATGAATCAAGTGAAAAGTACCTGTGGCCTGGAAAGGATGTGGCCTTTGATGACTTATTGATTGCAGAGGAGGTAGCGTGGTAAAATATTGCTGTGGAGGCATAGTTCCATGAGAGTTCAATACCACTGGTTGACCCTGATATTCAGGATGATGGTGAGCAATTGCAGAGGCAGGAGGTAGTGGTTCTCAAGTACCCGAATTTGAGTCATTCTGAATAGGGACAGTTACTAAATTGCTATGTTTTCTTGTTGAAATGTAAAGGTTTTCTGACTCAGCTTCCTGACTCACTGAAAGATATAGAGGTGAATTCATGGACAATGAACTCTGCTGGAGGAGCACTAATATCTTCTTGTGGCAGATTATATGGCTTGTGCGAACACTTTGCAAAGGAGGTAGTAGTATCATAAGGTATTGCTTTGGCAGAATATGGTTCATATGATGCTCATCTGGCGGTGTTATAAGATGATCAGATTTCAGTAGGTGGTGGGACAACATGCAGAATGAACATTTTCAAGTTGAGTACGGGCAAGAGAGTTTTCAGCTCTTGTATGGCCATGGTTGATGAGCCTTTAAGTCTCTTCGAGACAAACACGATCTCTTGCATCCTTGAACAGTGCCACACATGAAGAGAGAACCTTGCGTATGCTTCTCAATTCGTTCCACAGGATTACTACAGCCTGGGAACATCTTACTGCCTTCTTTTCCATGTAAAATAGCACAGGCATAGCAAAAAGCATGCTTGCATGGAATCATCCACCCATAGATTTTTTTTTTAAATTTTTTTAATTTTTTATTTTTTTAAAATTTTCTAATGCTATTCTTGTCTGCTTACATTCTTTTTTAATTTATGTATGTATGTATGGCTTTGTTGGGTCTTCATTTCTGCGCGAGGGCCCTATCTAGTTGCGGCAAGCGGGGGCCACTCTTCATTGCGGTGCGGGGGCCACTCTTCATCGCGGTGCGCGGGCCACTCTTCATCGCGGTGCGCAGGCCCCTCACCATCGCGGCCTCTCGTTGCCGAGCACAGGCTCCAGACGCGCAGGCCCAGCAATTGTGGCCCACGGGCCGAGTCGCTCTGCGGCATGCGGGATCCTCCCAGACCAGGGCTCCAACCCGCGTCCCCCACACTGGCAGGCAGACTCTCAACCACTGCGCCACCAGGGAAGCCCCGGCCCATAGATTTTAATTGGCAATTCGCATGTGTCACAGAAATGTACTGGGGTATCATCCTTTTCACCTAAGATGTTTATCTGAAAGTCCCAAAAAACATCTTCAACAGATCCTTGCTCATTTCTAAAAGCTTTACCCACTGGAGTCATACCAGTCCTCTGCACTACGATCGAATGGTTGGGCGCGCTCCGTGATTCAGCTCTCAGAGCACGAGGGGAGCGGAAGTCAACCTTACTGACCTGGGGCGCGCGTGTGCCGTACTCTCTTGAGTTCAGGAAGCGGAAGTACGTCCAGGTCACCGTACCTTTGACCTCTTCTTACCAACCTCCTTTGCAGTGAGAAAGTCCGGCAGAAGGAGAAAGAGTGAATATTTGAAGAGTTTTGGTGCCGAGGGTGCTTAGGCTGCTCTTGTTATGCTTCAAGAAAAAAATAGCCTTTAACTGGAAAAAAGAGACTAATCCGGAATGGGGGAGGGGAGAGCGTGCGTGTATGTGCTGGCACGTGCAAGCACAGTAGTACATGAAGGCAGAAGGCCCGAGCAGGTAAGGCAGCCAGCCCATCCTTAAAGGTTTTTTTTTTTTTTTTTTTTTTTAAACAATGCAGTGCTTTGCTTTTTGGAGGTGAAAGCTCACCCATCGTTTGAAATGTTCAAATAGAGACTGGAAAGCTTCTTGTCAGAGATGCTGTAGATCTAGCTTCTCAAACTTTTCTGACAAAGTACCCCTAATGGTAGAGAAAACTTTACTGAAACTGTGAGGGTAAGGGGGGACAGAGTTCTAAGTACTTCTGAAAGCAAGATATTTCTCTGAATAGTTGTACTTTAAATTATAGGAATATTATATGAATATAACTTCCTTTTTTAGAATGTTTGTTTTAATAAAAAATAATGCTTTTGATTACTTAGTTAAATTACTTGAATCTCTCTCTGCCCCTAAGTCTTTGAGTAATAGTGAAATCCCAGGAAGATGTGCCAGGATATGTGTCACACACTGCTGGATTTCCCCTCAGTTTTGGTACGCTAGTTTGTGATGCATGATAAAGAGTGGGTCCTTTACTGAATATCAATACAAGGTCATCCAGTAGGACTTGGAAACATTTTTATACAGAATCCTTTATAATGGTATTTGTATATAAGAGTATTTATCTGTGCATGAAAGTTCAAAGTTAAAAGCCCCAACAAATTAGGGAGGTGATTAGTCACATCATAAAATGCCTTCCCATATCCCCAAATTTCTCATTTTGGTTCTTTAAATATTATATTCTCTTGGTATATTTGATATATGTTTATAGAGTATTAACAACTTGTTGGAGAGACCTTAGTAAAATCAAAAATTAAGGGGCAAATAATCAGTAGTGATGACTACTCCAAGATGGATATGAAGCATATTAGAAATGATCATATTCGTTTATGGAAAGATAAGGCTGGTTATACAGAAATGTCATTTGTACCCACCTTTTGGGAACCTAGTCTACTTTAAAGTGAGGCTCACCCTCCCTGTGATAGCTTCATTTCATACTGTACAGAATAAGTGTTCTCATTCTTATTTACAAAGCAACTTTGCAAAGGAAGTGATGAACTATCATGACCAAATATGCCAAATACATGATTAAAAAATAATTAAAGGGTAGGTCAGAGCAGGAAATTGCCCTCATTAAGCAGATTATTCATTTCTGCTGAAACGCCAAGGCACAGTCAAAGCTGACCTTTGCCAAACAAAAAAAGTCAGCAGGGATGTTGCACCAGGTTGAAAATGCTGCAGAGAAAAGAAAAAAAGATTAAAAGCCATAAAAGCATTTTTTGATGGTCTCCATTTAGATATTGGAATTGCCGAAGCATACAGCTAGATCAGAATATTTTTGCAATAATACTCCATGATTGATGCTGGGGAAAATTTCACATTTGCTGATACACTTTGTAAAAGAAAAAATATATAGCCACATGGGGCATTTTATCAGAGAGAGTGAGTGAGCAACAGAGATAGGGTTAAAAAGAATAATAGACCCCCTTTTGATGTTGGAAATGATGATGAAGCTTACAGGTGGTAAAAAGAAGGAATCAAGGGCAGAGGCTTAGGGAAAAGTTACTTTGTCCATTTCATTACTGATGAATTCTTGAAAAGTTGCATGTAAGTAGGCACCAGTTTTCTCATCCTGACCTATAATATCATTTCACGACTGTTTTGTCTTTATTTTGAATTTGTCACCTGTGGGCAATGGCTACTGATACTTAAGCTTTTTTAAAAATTGAAATATAGTGGATACTGCTACTTAGGCTTTTGGCTTCTTTGGCCTTCTGCCAAATAGCTAATGCCGTACAAGCAAATACATGTGTAC
Organism: Eschrichtius robustus; assembly: GCF_028021215.1. Lineage (NCBI taxonomy): Eukaryota > Metazoa > Chordata > Mammalia > Artiodactyla > Eschrichtiidae > Eschrichtius > Eschrichtius robustus. The sequence goes on from NC_090845.1 coordinate 106,614,095, forward strand.
CAGGGGACCTTGTGACTTAGTGTACACTCTTCTTTTTGCAAAATAATCCTGCTTGAAGTGGTTTTCAAACCTTTTTCTGTATTCAGAAAGGTGCAGCTGCTCTGAGTGAAGTCAGAGTAGGGGAGCCCAGAGTGTTACCTCCTTAACACTCCCACAGCTCTGGCATCCTTTCACCCCCTCTTATAGTTGTCTTTTAGGCAGTTCAGTGAAGCACAGTTTTAATACCACTCCTCAGATACATGTTTTCTCAGCTGACGTATAAAATGTTTATAATGAACCATGTCGTATATCCAAAAGAATAATAGATAAGCACCCATATGTCTACCACCTAGCTTAAGCAATAGAGCATAATCAGCCCACTTGAAAGCTGCTGCACTCTCATGAAAGGAAAGCAGTATACTCAATTGTGTGTTCATCATCCTCTTGCTATTTTCAGTTTAAAAAATCACATATGTATATACATTTATGCAAAATATTGTTTACTTTTTCATGTCTTTTACTTTGTAGGGATGGAGTAATACTGTGACTTTATTCCCTTAACATTATATTTCTGAGATATTTCATGTTATTACATGTATTTTATTCATTTTCAGTATTCCGTTGTATGAGTATATTATAAATTTTTCCTATAGATGAATATTTGGTTTGTTCTCAGATTTATAAGTGCTGCTGTGAAACATTCTGTACATGTGTCTTGTACATGTTCAAAAATTTTTCTATGGTATGTGTACAGGAGAGGAAGTACTAGATCATAGAGAATGAGCATATTCAACTTTTCCAAAGAGTTCATGTCAATTTATCAGCAGAGTGTAAAAGTTTTTGTTGCTCCTCATCTTCACCAACACTTCTTATTAACAGATTTTTAATTAATTACAGATTTGGTGGTTGTAAACGTCATATCATTATGTTTCTGTTTTGTGTTTCTCTGATTACAAGTGAGGTTGCACAGCTTTTCATGTTTTATAGGCCATTTATAATTCCTCTTTTGTCAAATACCTGTTCATATCATTGGACCATTTTTCTGTTGAACAATTTGTATTTGTCATTAATAGTTTGTAGGAGTTTTTTATATCTTTCTGATACTAATTCTTTGCCAGTTATATGACTTAACAATCGTCTCCTCTAAGTTTGTAAGTTGCCTTTTAATTTCTTTATGGTGTCTTGTGATACGCAACTTGTCAATTTTGATGCTTTAGAATTATCCATCTTTTTCTTTATGATTAGTGTTTCTCTGATATGCTTAAAATGTTTTCCCTAACCTGAGATCATAAAAGATATTTTCCCTTACAATTTTTTTTTTTAAGTTTGGTCTTTCAAATGGAGTCTTCTTTAATTGACCTGCAACTGATTTTGTATGGTGTAATGTAGGGATCCATTTTTTTCCTCCATATAAATAGTTATCCCAGAACCATTTATTAGATAACCCATTCTTTCTCTTCTTATCTTCAGTGGCTAACTCTGTCATGTATTTGGTTTTCATATATGCATAAGTCTGTTTCTGGATTCTCTATTCCATTCCATTGGCCTATTTTCTTATCCCATCCTAATTGCTGTGGCTTTATAAAGTTTTAAGATTTTGGAAAAGGGAGCAAATCTCCCCAACTTTTCAGGATCATTTTGCTTATTCTTGGCCATTTGTTCTGTGAAGATATTTTAGGTTGGTGGGATATTGGAGAGAGGGATGAAGGAGTTAAGGAAAAGAAAGGGAGAGAAGAAGGGTTACAAACATTTGCTCATGCTACAGTTATTCTAAAAGTCAATGCTGCTTTTGAAGTCAGGTATTTTCAAAGATCAGAAAAGCTGCCTGCCTAAATTTACTGGTATTGCTGTCAGTACTCTGTGAGATGCACAGGGTTAATGTAATTTTTATTTCTTCTAAGACTTATTTCTTTGGGATCTCACTGTTTCTTGGGATGGGCAGTATACCATTGTGATTAAAAAAACATGGCCTCTGCTATCAGGCATGCTTCTGTTTAAATTTCTGCTCTGCTACCTACTACCTATGTGACCTTAGGAATAATACTTAATTTTTCTGAGACTTATTATTGTCTTTTTGGTCTGTGGATGGTGGTGGTGGTGGTAGTGGTGGTGATTATGATGATAATAATAATAATATAACTATTATAGTTATATTATTATTATTTACCTACTGTGTTAGTTTTCTATTGCTGCTGTAACAAATTACCACAAACGTAGTGCCTCAAAACAACACAAATTTATTATCTTATGCTTCTGTAGGTCAGAAGTCTGACAAGGCTCTTGGTGGACTAAAGTCAAGTTTTCAGAAGGGTTCCTTTTTGGAAGCTTTAGGGGAGATTCCATTTCCTTGCTCATTCAGATTGTTAGCAGAATTCAGTTTCTTGCAGTTTCTTGTTGGCTGTTAGCTGACAGACGGTCCCAGCTTGTGGAGGTCACCTGCATTCCTTGGCTTGTGGCTCCCTTCTTCCATCTTCAAAGCCAACAATGGTGGGTTTGAGTCCCTCTTACCTTTCAAATCTTTTTTGCCTCTTTTTCCATCACATCACAGAGACACAAAAGAGAAACACAGGGAAAAAGACCATGTAATGACCGAGGCAGAGGGTGGAGTGATGCAGCTGGGGAATGCCAAGGATTGCTGGCAACCACCAGAAGCTAGGAAGAGGAAAGGAAAGATTCTTCCCTAGAGCTTTCAGAAAGAGCATGGGCCTGCTAACACCTTGATTTTGCACGTCTAGCCTTCAGAATTGTGAGAGAATACATTCCTGTTGTTGTAAGCCACCTAGTTTGTGGAATTTTGTTATGGCAGCTCAGTAAACTAGTATAACAGCTTACCGTGTTTTCCCAAATTGGTTTTTCTTTGAAGTAGCATATGAAAAATGGTCTTGTTAATTTCCAGTGTATAAGACACCTACATTCAAATATATGCCCTAAGGTATGGGCAGTACCCTAAGAAAGACTTGTTTGGCGTAGCCCCTAATGGTAGAATTAAGATCGATGAGTAAAAGTTCTAAGGAAACTGGTTTTTAGTTCAATATATAGAGTTTTCTAACAATTACAATAGTACATGGCAGTAAGAGCTGTCCTAATAGTCAGACCCCAGACCTTTGGTTGAGGTAGTGGAACTAGTTTTTCATGAATGTTTTGGATAAAAAATTCATTTTAAAGAGAATTAGATGGGGGAGGGAAGGATTGGGAGTTTGGGATTAGCAGATGCAAACTATTATATAGGATGGGTAAACAACAGAGTCCTACTGTATAGCACAGGGAACTATATTTAGTATCTTGTAATAAACCACGAACAGAATATGCAAAAGAATACATATATAAATATTTTATATATATTTACATATATGTAACTGAATCACTTTGCTATACACCAGAAACTAACACAACATTGTAAATCAACTATACTTCAATAAAATTTAAAAAATAAAAAATACCATGAGAATATCTGATTCTCTTTAAACAAGTAAGAATAATTTTTTACATCGTAACAGAAAAGTCTGAACTGGTGCTTGCTAACTTAGATCTGTTGGGTTGGCCAAAAAGTTTGTTCAGGTTAGTTCGTAGCAGAAAAACCCGAGTGAACTTTTTGGCCAACCCAATATAAGAAAACTACAGAACACTGTTACCAACATTTTTTGCATGAAGTTCAAACAGTTGGTTGATCAAGAACAAAATTTGCTTAAGTGATTATCCAGTCTACAAGGATACATCCAAATCAATTGCTAGAATTGTTTTTAAAAAAGCAATAAATCATCCATTTATTGAGTGTTCCCTGTGTGGTATAAGAGATATAGATGATGCCCTAGTTGGTTTTATCCTCTGGCTGAGTTGTGTAGTAGACGTTTGCTGGGTGCCTTTATGGGATACGTTCTCTTCCTAACAATATTCAGATTTTCCTTCTGATATCCACCCCTGTCCTTCACAGGCCACTTGCTTCAGGCTACCTAATCAGGGTGAATTTTAGTTCTCTTATTTGGAATGCTGCTAAGATGTTCTGTGTGTCCCTCTGGATATTAGTAAGAAATACGTAGTCTTAATTGTGGCTGGCAACTGTATTATTGCCAAGAGAGGAACCAGTTTTAGGATAAAGCTGCCACTGAGGATGTCAGAGCAGAAAGATATAAGGAAATTGAGTCCTTGAAGATATCATTGAATTACTGGGTCAACCAATATCTGGACGATCCGGTTAAGTGAGAAAATAAATCCACTTTTTGTTTAAGCCAGTTTGCATTGGGTTTTCTGTTCTTCCCAGCATAAAGTCTTATCCGGTATGTTCATAAATCAACTGAAAAACAATAAATGACAGTATATAAAGTATGTAGTCAAGTGCTAGATACACTGAAGATAAACCACCAGCAGCATCAGCGTTATTCCAGGGAACTTGATAGAAATGCAAATTTTCAGGCCTCAGATTTTCTGACTCAAACTCTGCAAGTGGGGCCTAGTAATCTTTGTTTTAACAAGCCCTACAGGGGATTCTGATGTATGCTAAGGTTTGGAAACCACTACCCCAGAAGTTCAGGAAAGGAAGACTTCATGGAGAAGGTGAGACAAACTAAATATAGGAGCAGTATAGACTTTTGCAAAGAAGGTGTATAAACCAGAATGAATAAAGGTACAGAGGTAGGAATGAATGTTATTTATTGGGCAGTATCTGGCTAATTGTGACTTTAATAAAATAGTGAAAGATTAAAATTGCATAGGTAGTAGGGTAGCAGAGAGTTAGTGGCTGAGATTGTTTTTAATTTTTGTCCTATTACTCTCATTTTACCTGAACTCATTAAAAACTTGAGCAATAGAATGAAATATTGGTATTCTCCATTGTAGGCAATATATGTTGAGATCAACCTGTTTGGACTATAGCCATAGAATATTAAGAGCATCAAGTCATAGCAAGAGGATTGCCTAGTCTTACTTGTATTGGTGTCAGGTAGATAGAGAAGCCTCCTTCCTGGACTTCGAAAATTTGTTTGAAGGGAGTTACTTTTATCTTGTCAAAATCTGACACGAGCAGGGTGACACCAGCAGTGAGAATTTAACCTGCCCTGGCTTTATGAGATATTTGGTATATTCTTTGTCTTCTTCCTCCTTCCTTTACATATTTTGTGGGAGAAGTTTCCACCTGAAATACCTATGTCATGTCCAAGGTTGTACATCACCACTCACACTGCCTGCTCTGTTTGATTATGTGTGCTTGGATGGAACTGTTTACATTCCACCTTTTCCCTAAAGCAGTGTAAGCCATGCATAATGATGCAGCCTGTGGAATTATGGAATGGGAGCTGACTTTGGCTCAGAGAGAATGCTGGAAAATGAGAGAGAAGCATTTTAAAGGCTAAAGTGCTAATGGCTGCAAGAAACCAAACACTAGACCTTAAAGCCTACCTATTTCCCAAACTTGTCTAGACCTAAGTTTATGGTGGTAGTGGGGGTGTGTGTAAGTGACAGTGCCATTGAAGGAGGAGAGGAAGGGTTTTAACCTAATGGTGCAAATAACTTTTCCATATTGACAACTAGCTTTTTGCTAAGGAGTGCCAGAACAGTGAATAAGCATTTCTAAAGCAGAGGCAGTGCTTAGTGTATTTAGTCATTATTTAATTCCTCTCGATAATGGGGCTTCATTTTAGAGAGGATTTAATGGTCTTGATATTGAGTGACCTTGGTATGGCAAAGACACGTGTGTGTGTGTGTGTGTGTGTGTGTGTGTGTGTGTGTGTGTGTGTGTAAAATGCAAATAATGGAAGTGGCTTTGGAGTTGGGCCAAAAAGCCATCAGCACCAAGGTAAGGTTACTTTACATCTGCTTGCTTTGCAGGTCAGATTGAAGGATGCCTGAGACAAAGCAATAAATTCTTGCCCTCTGCCACTTTGGGAGGACAAATCAGCCAATGAATCACCTCTTGTTTGTTCAGATAGACTGACCCATCATTTCACTTGCTTTGAGGGTCTAAAGTTTAATTTTTTCCTTTCTTAGGGGATAAGGGAGTGATTGTGGGAAGAAAATGGTCAAATCATGGGACACTAGTGAGTTTGTAGGGCTAGAGGAGTCATTTCGACCTCACTCTTTGCTTGGAGGAGCAATTTGGAGCTATGCTAGCTTGTTCCCTGGTGGGGCGATTTCTGCAGGCAGAATGGTTTCCATGGGTACAGGCTGGTGGAGACTTGGATTTCCAATGTTTTTTTGTTTTTTTTTCAAAGGTGGTGCTTTGATAGCCTTAACAAAGGACTGATAACTGCTGCACATTATCCTAGAGTCTCTAACCAGTTTTTGCTAGCTCTGGGCTGTGAAGCTTTGGCTGTTTTGGGGGCATGAATATGTGCATTGCTTCCTTTCCTTATTCTGGAGGTTTCAAGCTCTGGTATGTTTCTAATGGAGCCTTTGAAATGCTCTGCTTCTGGGTTCATTTTCAATCATGAAATGCATCTCTGACATTCAATGTGAGTTGTTTGAAGCTAAAGGAAGATATATAGTTTGACAAACTCCACAGTGTCTATTGTGAAGTGCTTAACATGAGATAAGGCCCTACTGCAGCCAACATACCCATGAGACAACTGACTGTATGTAGAATATTAAGAGCAGAAGAATTTATTGGGGAAATATTAAGGGGAAGAATTTATTGCTTGTCTCAGGCATCCTTCAATCTGACCTGCAAAGCAAGCAGATCTAAAGTAACCTTAGCTTGGTGCTGATGGCTTTTTGGCCCAACTACTAAGGATTAGACCCTGGGGTGAAAGTGAAGATACAAAGATGTTAAACATATAGATTGTCTGCATACAACTGGTTTACTGATTTTGTTATTGTGTTTCTTTTATAAAATTTACTGTTTTTTGGTTGGTTTTCCTGTTGGTGAGTACAAGGTACCCTTAGACTGCAGTTCTGCCTCTCTACTTTCTTAACAGTGTGGCTTTGGGTAAGTCTTACCCTCTCAGTCTCAGTTAACCCAACTGTAAAATAGAGATAACACTTGATCTTTGTCATACATAGGGTTATTGTAAGTGTAGTGAATGATCCCCGTTGGAGTCTAAGCTGGTATTACTCTACTAATTGGGCGTCTCTGGGCACATCTGGAAGGACTATGAGGCACATTTGCCAGGAGTCAGTTCTTATAAGGGACCACAGGGTCTCTTGGAAAAGAACTCCTAAGCAAAAAAGCTTCAGGCACATGAACTTGCCATAGGAGTAGTGCTAGGAAGCCACAGTAAAAGAAATAGCAGAGTCTTGATAAAGATAATCAAGTCCAAAGCGAAAAGATAGTTGGAGCACTTTAGTCTAAGCCACAGACCAAAACAGCCTATATTGGAGTTTTAGGGAAATGTAGGAGATGAAAATCATATTTGGGAGGGCTAAGCAAAAGCTGTGGCAAGAAAGGAAATGACAGGCACTGGAGTACTGGGTTCCACAGTCCTTCTAACCATTAGGAGAGAGGTAGTGTCCATTACCTATTCCTGGACTATGGGGTTTTACCCACTGGATGGTACACTAGTTTTACATTTCCTCTTCGCTGTGTAGATGGTAATTCAGAGATCTTGATATAAATAAAATTTGATCAAAAGAAACAGATATGTACAAGTTCCTAAGGTAAATGAGTCTCTGTTAGTCCACTTATTTCCCAGAGGTTGTGTTCAGGGTATAGGGACAGAATGTGACTGGCCAGTCAAGGCTCAGCTAAACTCTGTGGATGAGAAGGTGGTGGTGAGGTCTGGTGTTTTTACTTTAGTCTCGTTAGTTTGGTGGGCCTGGGAAATTGAGCTGATCAACTAGGTACTGTGAGTGTGGCACGTGCAACCTGGGCAGGAGTGTCTTTGTGGGAAAGAAGTTGGCTGTCGCTCTTATGATAGCTGAGGTACCTGAGAACTGGCTTCTGCTTCACAGAGTAGGATGAGGAGGCAGGTAGGTAGGAGCCTGATCATAGAGGAGCTTACACAAAGTTTGACCATATGTCCCAGTCTGCCACAGATAAACCCATTATGCACCTGTAGTTCTGGCATAATTATTAAGAGCACTCTCTTTTCACCCCCCAAATTCTCCTGATTTAGATGGTAAACTATATGGCAAGGAGCTTGGGGGAGGTTGCTTTGTCCTTTTGAATTCCTATGCTGCTTTGCTGTCTGGCCCTTCAGTTGGCAATTACTTCACTTTGCCTGAGGCATCCAAAGATCTCTACTCCCCTTCTGTTAGGTTCCTCTTCTTCTGTCTGCTCCCTTATCTTCTTCCCTTTTCCCCATCCCAGGCTCTTGGGAAATTCTTTATGTTTGTGGCTTTTATGACCATGGCGATCGTGTAGCCTGAGCCTGGCTTTGTACCAAGCTGCAATGGCCCTAATGCTTGATTCATTTTTGTCTTTTTGCCATTTTTGAATTTGATGACCAAATGCACAAACAAGAAGAATTGCCTCTTTGTTCTATTGGGGAGTCAACCTTGCCCATCAGTTACATAATATCTCTAGAGCCAAGGCTTTGTGAAATGTGGTATTACCTACCTGCTACCATGGTCCTGGTCTGAGAGATGGTTAACTGTCACTGCAGCAAATACTGATAGCAATTTTTCCGAAAACATTGTGTACCACTGTCCCTGAAAGAAATGTAGGAAAATAAAAATAGAAAATAAAAGTTCCTCGGGGATGACCAGGAAAGCCTAGTCATCTTACCCGAACTTCTGCTAAGAGAGCCCAGTTAGCTAATGTCAGGCTTTGGCCCACTCACACTCTTCCAGCATAGGACAGTGCAACCAATAGTCTTATGAAGTCTATAGATTTCCAGTTCATCTTTATATCATTCAGTTTTTATATTTCTAGGGTGTGAAGACAGTTAAACCTATAAACTTGTTCTTGTGTTTATCAGGGCACTGATGTCATATGGGGATAGCATACTTCACTTACGAATCATGTGTGAAAAACAAAATCAGACACAAATCACAGAGAAATGCAGTTAATGTTTTATGAGTTCATAAATCCAGAGCTGTGACTAACACTGGGACCTCCAATGGAAGCCTCCAGCCTTATCATTCAGCAGCTCCAAGGATTAATTTTATCACACAGAGTTTGGGTTGGAAGCTAAAATACATCCACATGCAAATTCAGACCGTGGAGAATACCTGAACACATTTCTGCATGAAGATTTGTGAATGTGCACTGGTGAAATAACCTCATAAGGGGCCTATGCTAGTTCCACATACAGTGTGAAGTATCCGGGACAGTAAACCTTCTGTTCAAATCAGTCCTCTGTGTAATTAAATTGTGATTGACAGTCATTATCTCATGTGATTATGTAGACTTGTGTCCCTATTTTATAGAGAGAAAATTGAGGTTAAGCTGTGTTAAATTGCTCAAGATCATGATGTCACAAAGTTGTAGAACTGGGCTTTCTGATTCCATGGCCAATTCTCTTCCTGTAACGTCACACCATCTCTAACAAGAATCCAGTGAAACTGACCCATCTCTTTTGCTCTTTCATACATATGGGCTTCATGGATGGTGACATATACATCCAGCAAGATACAGGGATGAGGATGGTTGTGGGAGGAGGTCCCCATGTAATACACGTCATGTTCACTAGGAACGAATTTGATCAGAACTGGAGCTCCCCATCCACTACACATCAATGCTAAGGGAAAAAGTTAGGCCCCCGTTTTCCATCTAATGGTCTACTTTGTACAACCACAGTGGATTTCTGGCAGCCAAGGTGGACCTTACGTGGAAGCAGAGTTGATGACCACCTTTGTGATGTGAATTAAAGGGACTGGGGAGCCTACCTTCCCCTCAACACTAGTAGAGGTTTATTCTTAATTTTATTTTATTTATCTCTACCGAGAGGTGTTTTTTAAGTTTTTATTTTGAAATAATTAAAGACCACGGGAAGTTATAAAAATAGTACAGAGAGTCCCATGTACTCTTTGCTCAGCTTCCTCTAATGCTAATCTTACATAAAATGTAGTATAATTTCAAAACCAGGAATTTGACATTGGTATAATACTGTTAACTAGACTACAAGCCTTATTCAATTTTCACTAGTTTCTACATACACTTATTTATGTCTCTCTATGTGTGTGTGTAGTTCTATGTAATTTTATCTCTAGGTTTGTTCTTTTAGTTTAAGGCTCTTGTCCCTATTGTAATACAACCTTCACCACCTTGGAGAGAGGTAGTGTGTTGTAACAGAAAGAACATGGACTTTGGAACCTGACAAGCTTGAGTATAGATCCTAACTATGCTATTCTTTATCTGTGTGACTGTGATTTTGGACAAATCATTTCATGTCTTTGGGCCTCAGTTTTCCCCTTGGTGAAATGGGGATAATAGTTTCTAATTCACATGGCTTTTGTGAGGATGAAATGGGATAATATATATAAAGTGCCTGGCCCAACAAATGTTTCCCTCCCTCATTTCTCCTTCCTTGAATGAGGTAGCATTTAAAGCTGTTCTCAGTTCTTTATATCCTTGATTCTTTCCTAAGAAGAGCAGGTTTTAATGGGAGGAGGTGAGAAATGGATGAAAGCATTGTGAGTAGTGACACCAATGAAAGATTTCCGTGATTTAATAATTTTGCCTGGCAGTAATCCTCTTCCCGGGAGCCTGTGGGTTGTTCCTGCATAACATGAATGTTAATAATATTCTCACCCCTATACTTTTGCTTGTCATAAATTAGTATTTAATAAACATCATAGTCATCACTTCATATCTGTCTTATCCACAAATTCTACTCTTACCATTCTTACCACAAATTCAGAATCACTGGGCTGAGGGGAAGTCTGAGAGATTGATGGTGTAAAAGTCAAACATTTCCATAGATTTGACTATTAAACAAATAGCCACTAATGGATGTGAAGACTAGCCTGAATATGTGATTAGGTTGTTTCTATTGCTTTTTTCCTGGGTAGAAGTGGTGACCACAAGGATGGAGAGACCTCTAAGAGTGGGAGGCTGATTTTTTTTTTTTTTTGAAAGGGGAAGAAGGAGGCTACTGATTCTTTTAAAATTAATTAATTAATTAATTTTTGGCTGCGTTGGGTCTTCGTTGCTGCGCGTGGGCTTTCTCTAGTTGCAGAGAGTGGAGGCTACTCTTTGTTGCGGTGTGTGGGCTTCTCATTGCGGTGGCTTCTCTTGTTGTGGAGCATAGGCGCTAGGTGTGTGGGCTTCAGTAGTTGTGGCACGCGGGCTTAGTTGCTCCGCGGCATGTGGGATCTTCCCGGACCAGGGCTCGAATCCACGTCCCCTGCATCGTAACCACTGTGCCACCAGGGAAGTCCATGATTTTTTAAAACTTAAGGTTTTGTTTCCTTTCATTTGTGTATTTTAAAAAGTCAGGTTTAGTAATCTTTTGAGAGAACTAGCATTTGGTTTCATTGATTCTTTTCAATCGTTTTTCTGTTTTCATTGACATTTGTATTTTTGTTATTTCTTCTTATTGCATTGGATTTAATTTCTTTTTCTAGTCTTAAGATGAAATTTACATCATTGATTTAAGACTTTTCTTCTCTAATTATAGCCATTCAGTGTTATATAAATTTCACCCTAAACACTGCTTTAGCTGCATTCCACAAGTTTTGGTATAGGTATATGTGTTTTTATTGTTATTCAGAAGTTTGATTTCCGAATATTTGGGAATTTTCCTGATATTTTTTTGTTATTAGTTCTACCTTAGTACCTTTTCAGTCAGAAAATATACTCTGAGTTCATTTTATTTAAAAAATTGAGGATTATTTTTTGATCCAGAATGTAGCTATTTTGATGAAATTTTCCATGTGCACTTTGTATTTGTTGAGTGGAGTGTTCTAGAAATTTTAGTGAAGTCAAGTTAGCTGACAGTGTTGTTTAGGTCTTGTATATCCTTAGAGATTGTCTATCTACTTGTTTTATCAATGACTGAAAGAGGAATATTGAAATATTCAACTATAATTGTGGATCTGTCCAGTTCTCTTTGCAACTCTATCAGATAAGGGTTGGGTTTATGGAGGGTTTTTTTTGTTTTGTTTTGTTTTGTTTGTGTTCCTGCACCACCCTTGGCTTTCAGGCTTCCCTGTGCACCTGTACCTTGGAGCAGGGGTGGGGTGGGGTGTTCCTCCCATGTTCTTGCCTGCCATGCCAACAGTAGACTGCTGTTGCTTGTGACTTAGTGCTTGGTAGTCTGGTGCTGGGGCCAGAGGAGGTTCTCTGTTGTCTGGTTTCATTTTTAGACCTGTGTGTCTGGGTCTCATGGGGTGGAGCTTTCTGTTAGCCTGCCATTTCTAGCCAAACTCTGCCTTGTATCTTTGATGGATCTTGTGCAGGAGAGTTTCCTGCCACCCCCAGTTGTAGGAGACCACTAATGGTATTTAGCATAGGATTCAGAGCCCTGGACTATTTTCTGCTTCTCCCCTAGTGGTGGAATAGTTTTCTTTCACACTTCCCTCTGCCATAATGGGTCTTCACCTGTGCCCTGGGAGTGACAGGGTTTGTTGCTCCTCTGCCAGTGGCTTAAGACTGTTGTTCTTTGGGGATAAGAGTCTGGGAGGAGTTTGTGCCTTGCCTGCAGTGGCAGCATCACCAGGTCTGTACCACTGAGAGAGGCTCTTTGCATTCTCCCTCGCGCTCAGTCTTTCTAGTAAGCATCTGACAGAAGTCTGTGGAGAGGAGTCTGTGAAGAGGTGTAAATTCCCCTTGTGTCTGAGGTGCCCAGGAGTTCTACTAGCCAATTCTTCGTTTTTAACAGTACATTAAAATTGTAGCTAAATTCTTCTTCCTCAGTTGTATGATACTCAGTGTCTCTTCCTCCTGTGCTCTACCACAGGTAGGCCAGGGTTTGTGACCTATCTCTGCCTTGGGAGGTGCCTGTCTTTCCTTGGGTTTCAGATTAGTTGTTTTCGCTGCCATGTCAGCTCTCTGGTGACAGCAGAAAAAAGTATGATTTTGTTGTTTATCTGGATTTTTCTTGTTAAGGTGATAATAATGCTCTTTCTACATGCAAGATGAAATGCCTTTTTATTTCTCGAGCTATTTTTTTTTAATTTATAGAAGTAATACATGAACAGGGTAAACAACTCAAAGGGTATACAAAATGTTAGGTAAAATTTCTTACAAGCCCCAGTCACTAGAGGCAACAACTATTAAGAAGCTATCTGTTTTTAGTTCTTCCGTTTCCAGTGGTACCCTGGAACAGGATCATTATGAGAACCCATCACTAACTTCTCAGGAATTTTACAAGCTCATTGGTGTCACATTGGTACTTGAAATTGGCTGTAATGGGAATATTATGCCACGGAAATCAGCAAATGCTACAAAGTAGACCTTCCCTCCCGGTAGCTGGCTGGGAAACATTGACCAATACACCACTGATTATAACTGTAAATACCATACTTACACCCCTGTTTCTTGATTTGTTTTCTTTAAATAGTACCTGTGGACTCCCCACAATGAAATATAAAAAATTTAACACATGATCAAACACTCTTCCCTCCCATGTTTTTATTTTTAGATCTTCTATTCTTTGCCTTTATGATAGTAAATAAAAACCAAATGTTCTCCCATTTCCCATCTATTCATCACTCCTGGTCTTAGTCCCATAGTAGCTACTTTAAACCATTTCTTTTTTTTATGCCTTTTTGGTAATTACCATAATTCTAAAAATATTTGCCTCCATCTTTTGATCTAATGTTAAACAATATATGGACTCCTTAGCTGTGATGCATATCTACTTCTCTTATCTCCTCCATTTCCAAAGTTTTAATTCCATTATTATTTTTACATTGTTCAGAATTTTTAAACTTTACAGTCTATTATGTACCCACCTATAAACAATTTTTCTGGTTTTTTCTATATGTTAATTCTAAAACCATGTTAAACACCATAAGACCACATTTATAATTATAGAATTAGTGAAATATTATTCATTGTGGAATCATAGGGATTTTTCCAAAGAAAAGAAAATATGTTATTAAACCCTTGCCTCCAGCAGGAAAATTAGGTGTCAAGGTGTATTGTTTACTCATTTCTTTTTATGTTTCTTGACTTCCTTTGGATTATGCTCATCTGACACTGTTCCTTATATCCCATGCTTTCCTCCTTCTTGGATTCGATTTTTATTTTATTGATGAACCATCTCAATTAAGTATTTTAATATATTATGAGTGGATATTAAACTTTGAGTTCTTGCATGTCCCCCAATTTTTGTTTTGTCTCATCCGTGATCAGTACTTGGTAAGGTATACAATGCTGCGTACAAAGCCATTTTCCCTGAAAACTTTGCAAATTCACTTCTGTTGTATTTTAGCATTTTGTGATGCTGATGAAAAGTCTTATGCTGGTCTGTTTATTTTTTGGGAGGAAGGTTATTTTCAGTTTTTTATTATATGATATTTGATACATTCTAAGAATAAATATAATACATGTAAGTATTGAATTTTGATAAAATGAACATCTGTAAAGCCACTGCCCAACTGGAACACTACCATACTCCTGCCATCTAGCTGTGTGTTCCTGCCATTTCCCACCCTCCTTATTTCACTCCAGGTATGATTATGCTGAATTTTGTGTTTACTGTTCTTGTTAGTAATGTCTGTTGAATATGTATGAATTCCCCACACAATATATTACTTACTTTTTCTTGTCTTCTCTGTTTTTTTTTTTTCCTGGTTTTAGTTTCTTTTATTGTGGCAAAATATACATAACATAAAATTTACCATTTTAATAATTTTCTGGTGTACAATTCAGTGGCATTAAGTACATTCACATTGTTGTACAACCATCACTGCTATCCAACTCCAGAGCTGTTCTTCATCATTCTGAAAATGTCTCCATTCCCTTCTCTATCCATTCCCTGGTAACTTCTATTCTACTTTCTGTCTCAATGAATTTTCCTATTCTAGCTATCTCATGTAAGTGGAATCATTGAATATTTGTCCATTTGTGTCTGGCTTTTATTTAATTTACCATAATGTTTTTTCAGGGTTCATCTATGTTGTAGCATGTATCAGAAATCATTCCCTTTTTATTGCTGAATAATATTTCATTGTATGTATATACCACATTTTGTTTATCCATTCATCTGTTGATGGGCACGTGGGTGGTTTTCACCTTTTAGATATTGTGAATACTGTTGCTGTGAACATAGGTGCATAAGGATTATCTCTTTGAATTCTTCTTTCTAATTCTTTTGGGTGTATACCTAAGAGCAGAATTGCTGGGTATGTGGTATTTCTGTTTAACCATTTGAGAAACTACCAAACTGTTATCCACAGAGGCTACAATATTTTACATTCCCACCAGCAGCACATGAGTGTTTTCTCTATATCCTTGTCAACAGTTGATATTTTCTTTTTTTTTTTATATTAGAGCTATCCTAATTAGATGTAGTATCTCACTGTAGTTTTTGGATTAAATTATTTTTTAATGCAAACATTTCTTCTGTAGCTATGCCTTTGTTTTTTTTAAAACAGTTTTTCAAAGTGGGTTTTCTGTTTCCTTTTTTTAATTTTATTTTTTATTGAAGTTTAGTTGATTTACAGTGTTGTATTACTTTCAGGTATACAGCAAAGTGATTCATATATATATATATATATATATATATATATATATATATATATATATATATATAAAATATTCCTTTTCAGATTCTTTTCCCTTATATGTTATTACAAAATATTGAGTATAGTTCTCCGCGCTATATAGTAGGTCCTTGTTGGTTATATATTTTATATATAGTAGAGTGTATATGTTAATCCCAACCTCCTAACTTATCCCTCTCCCCATTTCCTCTTTGACAACCATAAGTTTGTATTCTATGCTTGTGAGACTATTTCTGCTTTGTTTATGAGTTCATTTGCATTATTTTCTTTTTAGATTCTGCATATAAGTGATATATGATATTTGCCTTTGTCTGGCTTACTTCACTTAATATGATAATCTCTATACCACATCTGCTTTATCCATTCATCTGTCGGTGGACATTTAGGTTGCTTCCATGTCTGGGCTATTGTAAATAGTGCTGCAATGAACATTGGGTTGCATGTATCTTTTTGAATTATGGTTTTCTCCAGATATATGCCCAGGAGTGGGATTGCAGGATCACATGGTAGCTGTATTTTTAATTTTTAAGGAAGCTCCATACTGTTCTTCATAGTGGCTGTACCAACTTACATTTCCATCAACAGTGTAGGATGTTTCCCTTTTCTCCACAACCTCTCCAGCATTTATTGTTTGTAGACTTTTTGATGATGGCCATTCTGACTGGTGTGAGGTGATACCTCATGGTAGTTTTGATTTGAATTTCCCTAATAATTAGCAGTGTTGAGCATCTTTTCATGTGCTTTTTGGCCATCTGTATATCTTCTTTGGAGAAATGTTTATTTAGATTTTCTGCCCATTTTTTGATTGGGTTTTTTTTTGTTTTTGATATTGAACTGCATGAGCTGTTTGTATATTTTGGAGATTAATCCCTTGATGGTGGCATCATTTGCAAATATTTTCTCCCATTCTGTGGGTTGTCTTTTCATTTTGTTTATGGTTTCCTTTACTGTGCAAAAGCTTTTAAGTTTCATTAGGTGCCATTTGGATTTTTTTTTCCTCTTAATTTTCATTACTCTAGGAGGTGGATCCAAAAGGATATTGCTGCCAATTATGTCAAAGAGTGATCTGCCTGTGTTTTCCTCTAAGAGTTTTATAGTATCTGGTCTTACATTTAGGTCTTTAATCCATTTTGAGTTTATTTTTGTGTATGGTGTTAGAGAATGTTCTAAGCGAATGTTCTAACTTCATTCTTTTACATGTAGCTGTCCAGTTTTCCCAGCACTACTTATTGAAGAGACTGTCTTTTTCCATTGTATATTCTTGCCTCCTTTGTCGTAGATTAATTGACCCTAGGTGCATGGGCTTTCAATCCTGTTCCATTGATCTATGTGTCTGTTTTTGTGCCAGTACCATAGTATTTTGATCACTATAGCTTTGTAGTATAGTCTGAAGCCAAGGGGCCTGATTCCTCCAGCTCCATTTTTCTTTCTCAAGATTGCTTTGGCTATTCAGGGTCTTTTGTGTTTCCATACAAATTAAAAAATTTTTTGTTCTAGTTCTGTGAAAAATGCCATTGGTAATTCGATAGGGATTGCATTGAATCTGTAGATTGCCTTGGGTAATATAGTCATTTTAAGCAATAATGTTTCTTCCAATTCAAGAACATGGTATATGTTTGTGTGATCTTCAATTTCTTTCATCAGCATCTTAATAGTTTTCAGAGTACAGGTCTTTTGCCTCCTTAGGTAGGTTTATTCCTAGGGTATTTTATTCTTTTTGATACGATGGTAAATGGGATTATTTCCTTAATTTCTCTTTCTGATATTTAGTTGTTAGTGTATAGAAATGCAAGAGATTTCTGTGTATTAATTTTGTATCCTGCAACTTTACTGAATTCATTAATGAGCTCTAGTAGATTTCTGGTAGCGTCTTTAGGATTTTCTATGTATAGTATCATGTCATCTGCAATTTCCTAATGATTAGTGATGTTGAGTATCTTTTCATGTGCTTATTTATTACTGACCATTTGTATATCTCTTTGAGTAATGTCTCTTCAAGTCCTTTGCCCATTTTTCAATTGTTTATCTTGTTGTTATTTTTTATGTTGAATTACAGGAGTTCTTTGCTTTCTGGATATTAATCTCTTATCAGATATAAGATCTGCAAATATATTCTCCGGTTCTGTCAGTTGTTTTACTCTCTTGATAGTGTTTTTTGATGTATAAAAGATTTAAATTTTGACCAAATCTAACTTACCTATTTTTTCTTTTGTTGGCTGTCATGTCCTAGAAGTAGTTGACAAATCCAACGCCATGAAGATTTTCTCCTATCTTTTTTCATGGGTTTTACTATTTTAGCTCTTAAGTTTAGGTCTTTGGTCCATTTTGAGTTAATTTTTTGTATATGGTGTAAGGTAAGGGTCCAATTTCATACTTTTGCAAGTGGATATTAAGTTTCCCCAGCCTTATTTGTTGAAAGACTCTTCCCCATCAAATGGTCTTGGCACCTTTGTAAAAAAAAAAAAAAATCAATTGATGATATATGTGAGGGTTTATTTCTAGGCTTTCTCTTCTAGTCTATTTGTTTATACATCTTCCCTTTGGCCAGTACCACACTGGTTTGATTACTGTAGCTTTGTGTAGTAAGTTTTGAAGTTAGGAAGTGTGAATCCTCCAATGTTTTCTTCTTTTTCAAGATCGTTTTGGTTTTTCTGGGTCCCATGAAATTCCATGCGAATTTTAGGATAGCCTTCTCTATTTCTACCAAAAACACCATTAGGATATTCATTGAGATTGCATTGAATCTTTAGATCACTTTTGGGTAGAACTGTCATTTTAACAATATTAAGTCTTCCAATCCATTAATATGGGCAGTATTTTTGTTTATACCTTCTTTCATTTGTTTCAGCAGTGTTTTGTAGTTTTCATTGTATAAATCTTTCACCTCCTTGGTTAAATTTATTCCTAAGTATTTTATTCTTTTTGATGGTATTGTAAATGGAAGTATTTCCTTAATTTCCTTTTTGGATATAGAAATGCAACTGATTTTTGCATGTTGATTGTGTGTTCAGCAACTTTGGTGAATTTGTTTATTAACTGAAATGTTTTTTGTGTGGAATATTTAGGGTGTTTTACAATATGATCATGTTGTCTGTGAACAGAGATAATTTGACCTCTTCCTCTCTAATTTGGATGCCTTTTATTTACCTTTCTTGCCAAATTGCTCTGTCTAGAATTTCCAATACTATACTGAGTAAAAGTGCAAAAGTGGGCATCCTTCTCTTGTTCCTGATATGAGGAGATCCTGTCATTTTTAAAATGTGTTATGTGTTGTTTTCTGCGAGTTCATTGTTTTATTTGCAAATATTCTAACAGTTTCATTCAAAGCTTCTAAGATGCTTTCGTTTGTGTATCTGTAGCAAACTCAATTTTATTGATATGTAATATTCTATTGTAAATATAATTTGGCAGTTCTTCTCACTAGACATTGTGGTTATTTCCCTTTTTCTGCTATTACAAACAGTGTTACCATGAAGATTCTTCAACATATCTCTCTGTATGCCTCTGCAAAGTTTCTCTAGAGTATATACCTAAGAGTGAAATTGTTGGTCATGGGTGAGCAAATTTCCAATTTTAAAAGATAATACTAAATTGTTTTCTGAAGTGGTTCTTCAAGTTTACATTTCCATTGCAGTAGGTGAAAGTTCCTATTCATCTGCATCATTGCCAACATGTGGAACTATCAGACTTGTAAAGTTGTGCTTATTTCAAGGGTTTAAAGCAGTATCTCATTGTGGTTTTAATTTACATTTCCCTGATTCCCAATGGAGTTAAGAATCTTTTCCTCTGTTTATTCAAAATTTATGTTTCTGTGAAATGCCCGCTCATGAGCTTTCATATTGATTTGTAGGAGTTCTGTATATTTTCTGGATATTATTTCTTTATGTAAGATGCACATATATTCTTCCATTGTCCCACTTTCCTTGTCTCTTTTTTAATTGAAGTAAAGTTGATTTCCAGTGTTGTGTTTCTGGTGTACAGCGCAGTGATTCAGGTGTGTGTGTGTCTACTTTTCCATTATGGTTTTTTATAGAATATTGATTATAGTTCCCTGTGCTATACAGTAGGACCTTGTTTATCTATTTTATATATAGTAGTTTGTATCTGCTAATGCCAAACTTCGAATTTATCCCTCCTCCATCCCCTTTCCCCTTTGGTAGCCATAAGTTTGTTCTCTATGTCTGTAAGTCTGTTTCTGTTTCATAGATATGTTCATTTGTGTCATAGTTTGGATTCCGCATATAAGTGATACCATGTGATATTTGTCTTTCTCTGTCTGACTTCACTTAGTATGATAATCTCTAAGTCCATCCATGTTGCTGCAAATGTCATTGTTTCATTCTTTTTTTATAGCTGAGTATTCCACTGTATATATGTACACCACATCTTCTTTATCCATTCATCTGTCGATGGACATTTACATTGCTTCCATGTCTTGGCTATTGTAAATAGTGCTGCTATGAACATTGGGGTGCATGTATCTTTTCAAATTAGTTTTCTCCAGATATATGCCCAGGAGTGGGATCGCTGGATCATAAGGAAACTCTATTTTTCGTTTTTTGAGGAACCTCCATACTGTTTTCCATAGTGGCTGCACCAATTTACATTCCCACCAACAGTGTAGGAGGGTTTCCTTTTCTCCACACCCTCTCCAGTATTTGTTATTTGTAGACTTTTTAATGACAGGCATTCTGACCAGTGTGATGTGGTACCTCATTGTAGGTTTGATTTGCATTTCTCTAATAATTAGCAATGTTGAGCATCTTTTCATGTGCTTATCAGCCATTTGTAAGTCTTCTTTGGAGAAATGTCTATTTTGATCTTCTGCTCATTTTTTGATTGGGTTGTTTGGTATTTTTGTTATTGAGTTGTATGAGCTGTTTGTATATTTTGGAGATTAAGCCTTTATAGGTTGCATCGTTTGCAAATATTTTCTTCCAGTTTGTAGGTTGGTTTTTTGGTTTGTTTATGGTTTCCTTTGCTGTGCAAAAGCTTATAAGTTTGATTAGGTCCCATTTATTTATTTTTGCTTTTATTTCTATTGCCTTGGGAGACTGACCTAAGAAAACACTGCTACAATTTATGTAGGAATGTTTTGCCTATGTTCTCTTCTAGGAGTTTTATGGTGTCACTTCTTATAGTTAAGTCTTTAATCCATTTTGAGTTTATTTTTATGTATGATGTGAGGGAGTGTTCTAATTTCATTGATCTACATGTGGTTGTCCAGCTTTCCCAACACCACTTGCTGAAGAGACTGTCTCTTCTCCGTTGTATATTCTTGCCTCCTTTGTCAAAGATTAATTTATGGTAGGTGCATGGGCTCTCAGTTCTTTATTTCTGGGTCTCAATTCTGTTCCATTGATCCATATGTTTTTGTGTGAATACCATGCTGTTTTGATTACTGTAGCTTTGTGGTATTGTTTGAAATCTGGGAGGGTGAGTCATCCAGCCTTTTTCTTCCACCTCAGAATTGACTTGGCAATCCTGGGGCTTTGTGGTTCCATATAAGGTTTAGGATAATTTGTTCTTGTTCTGTGAAAAATGTCATGGGTAATTTGATAGGGATCGCATTAAATATGTAGATTGCTTTGGGTAGTATGGCCATTTTAACAATATTCTTTCAATCCAGGAGCATGGGCTATCTTTCCATTTCTTTGAATTATCTTCAGTTTCCTTTATCAATGTTTTATATTTCTCAGCATATAAGTCTTTCACCTCCTTGGTCAGGTTTTTTCCTAAGTATTACTTATTAGCTCCCAAAGCTAATAGAGGCAGAGCAACACTCACTGAGAATGAGGCCACTATAGTGGGCCCCACCCCTCCCTTTGGGTGCACATCTTAACAATGGGGATTCAGTGGAGGACCTGGGCCCCTTACTTTGTACACCCCTGGTTGCGGCTTGGATCACACTCCAACCCCTTCAGGCTGTCTCTGTGCAGCCAACCCCAGTCCTCCCCCTGGGTCTGTCCTTTGAAGCCCGTGTTTCAGCACCCAGCCCCAGCGTGCACCAGCAGATGTGAGTCGCGGGGTGGGGAGTGCAGAGAGGTGGCCAGGACCCTTTGTGCTGGTCTCTCTCTATTCTCCCTGCTACAAGCTGACTGCTGCACTCTCCTCTGAGCCTCTGAAGCTCTCTTTCTGTCCCAGCTGATCTCCCTGCTGGTGAAGGGGCTTCCCAGGTGAGGGAACATTTCCCCTTTCATAGCTCCCTTCCAGAGGTGCAGGTTCCATCCTGATTCATTTTTTTGTTTGTTTGTTTCATCTTACTTTGTTACATGGTAATCTTTCTCACAATTTTGCGTTTATGAGCTCTTCTGCCAGCACTCAGCAAGTATTCTGTGAGAACTGTCCCACATGTAGATGTATTTTTGATGTATTTGTGGGAGGAGGTGAGCTCCATGTCCTTCTATTCTGCCATCTTGATCCAGCCTCCCTCCTTGTGTCTTTTAATGAACAGAATTTCTTAATTTTAATATCCAGTTTATTAATCTTTTCTCCTATGGTTAGTGCTTCTTGTGTTGTAAGATATCTTTCCTTAACTTGAGTGTAGTAATATTCTTTTATGTTTTATTGTAATGGAACTGATTTTCTTCTATTGGAACTGATTTCTGTGTCTGGTATGCATTAGATTCAGTGTCATCACTTTTTTTTTTTTTTTCTATATGGACACTCAGTTGTTCCAGCACCATTTATTGAAGAGATCCTCTTTTCTTTACTCCGCTGTTATTCTTCCTTTGTAGAGTATCAAGTGACTGTATTTGCCTAAGCCTATTTCTGGGGTCTCTAGTGTGTTCCATTGACCTATTAATTGTTCCTTTGTCCATCTTTAATAAGTTAGTATTATATTGGTGAGGAAAAAAATTTTCCTCTGTTCCTCTAGGGTCTTTGGCTGGTCTAATAAATTGATATAAGAAAGATTAACAGGAGGAAAAACAAAAGTTTAATAACATGTATACTTCCTGTATACGTGGGCGAGATCTAGGAAAACTGAGTAACTCTTCAAAATGGCCATAGGCATTGCTTTAAATACCATCTTCTGCTAAAGACAAAAGATGTTGGGGGTGAGGAGTCAGTTATGGGAGGTTACCTGGAAAAGCACAGTAAACAAGGGTATGGTTGTTATGTGGATTTAGCATTTCAGGAGGTGAGTGATGCACCTGGGTCCCCAAAGTCAGGACGATATTGTGCAAGAAGTCAGGTATTTAACAAGAGGAATTTTGATGGAAACAAAAGGAAAAACAAAGGTTAATTTTTGGGGAAAATTGTAAACCCATTGTATGAGTCCTGAATGTTGCTAGTTGAGAAGATTTCTAGGTGGGTGTCAAGCTCAAAACATCTTCAGATAGACTGAGGGCAGGCAGTGGCAATCTGACATATTTTCCTGGTTTGCAGTTTGAATGTCTCTCATGATGTCATTGGGTGTACTTGTAAACTTTTTGAGTGGCCCATTCAGCAAAAGGCACAAAGAAGAATGTCTAAACATGAGCTGTTGTGGCGATTTCTCTGAAGTTTATATCAAGTCATTCACATTCAGTTTGCAGGGTTTCAGGAGAAAGGGCAGATTTAGTTCTCCATGATTCCAAGCCAAAAGGATGGGAGAAAATTGGAAACATTCATTTGGAGAGTTGTAACCGGACATTGGAGGAAACTAGACCTTACGATCCAGTCCAGTTTATAGGCGAAAAACAAACACTCAAAGACAAACAGAACTAGATCTAATGTTCACAAAAGTGTTACTGAAGCATAATTTTTTTCTCTAAAATCACCCTCATTCTCACCTAAGATAGCCAAATTAATACTAATTTGTTAGCAAAATAAGTCTAGTCTCATCAAACTTTGCCTGATTATTTGCATAAGTGAAGCAAGAACAATCATTGACCATACAGGCTTTTTAAAAATCTGCTTTGCTGGAACTTTTCATAAGGAATCTCAGATTGGACTTTTAAAACCCTCAAAGCTAGGAAGTCAAAACAAGGAATTGTCATCAGACTTTGCCTGCAGTACCTATAGATTTAATTCCTCTCTTCTCGAGGTCCCTCAAATATATGAAGGTTCCTGCACTTGCCAGGAATTGACCTTTCTTACTCACCTGCTAAGGGTGCTGGGGACCCTGTTAGCAAGGTACCAGACTGGTTTTCCAAGGGGCTTTATTGGCTCCATAAAGTCAACCTTGGTTACTTAAAGCTGTTTGGTCATATCCGAGTCTAGGCACGCCTCTCCCAAATAGGATATTCCACTTAAAGCCTTGGTAGTATATACCCAGTGTTTCCAATTGTGTCCTGTTACAAAGATAACAGATTCTTAGTGAACTTAGGCAAATAACTATATTGCCATGAAAATAAGAATACTCACTTAGGGTCTGTGAATTCTGAGGGGAATCAGGTAGGAAGAAAAAGATAAATGTTTCATCTTTTTTCACAAAGATATATTTTACCAAAGTGCTGTAAATCAGAGGTAGCTTAAGAGAAAAGAGAAAAAGGTTTCCTGAAATCTGGAAAAACAAAACATTTAAAAAATCAGCAATATTTCAAAGAAAATCAGCAATATTTCAAACAAGAAGTCATAAAAATGTATAATCAGGCTTCTCAGCTCATTTAGTCCCATGTAATTAATATTTGTTCTGCTTGTATCATTCTTCCAGTAGTTCTGGAAATTCTTACTGAGTTCAATTGTATGATGTTAAAGTTATCAGAAAGCTGTACTTGTCAAAAGTCTTTTCATTGAATCTCTTTCAGGATGAAGCACTTTTGCAGGAAGCTTCTGTAAAAGCATCAGAGTAAAACAATAACTCTGTAAATGACAAAAGACTAAAATGCTGATGGTTAAATACCGGATGAGAGTTCATTATAACGGAAATTGCAGGGAAATGGTTATTTCTGTAACATATAACATTTTAAGATAATAACCAGAGTTATGACTGATAACATTATACTAGGACATATCAGATTTCTAGGTATTTCACACAATTTCTGGAATACTTATTTACTTATACATACACAACATGAAGAAGACCTAGTATTGTTTCTTATTTGACAATGCTTCCCGTGTAATTCAACGTATCAAATAAGTCTAATTAGTGTAACATCTTCCTTTTTTATAAAGAGAGAGAACAAATCTTTGGAAATGTTCCAGGCCCCTCTGGGGAATTTCAAAGTTAGTTTGAGGTTAAAAAACAAAGAAAACAAAAAAACACTTCATTGAGATTTTGACTTTGGAAAGTTTGTCAAAAATAACAAAAAGGTTATAAAACACTTGGTCAGATAGGATCATAGGTCACTGTGAAACAATGCTTACCTATCCATTTAACCAAATTGACAATAGAAGATGTTAAAGGCAAGTACAGAAAAGTAAATAGTTGTAAAAAACCAAAAAACCTTAGCTATTTTAATAGCAAAGCTTCAGTTTTCTGAACACAGGAAATTATTTTGACAAAAAACAGAATCCTTGCTTTTTTAGGCAGATTATTTTAAAAGGTAAAGCAGAACAAAAACCCCCCACAAGTAGCAGAAGGAAAGAAATCATAAAGATCAGATCAGAAGTAAATGAGAAAGAAATGAAGGAAACAGTAGCAAAGATCAATAAAACCAAAAGCTGGTTCTTTGAGAAGATAAACAAAATTCATAAACCATTAGCTAGACTTATCAAGAAAAAAAGGGAGAAGACTCAAATCAGTACAATTAGAAATGAAAAAGGAGAAGTAACAACTGACACTGCAGAAATACAAAGGCTCATGAGAGATTACTACAAGCAACTTTATGCCAATAAAATGGAAAACCTGGAAGAAATGGACAAATTCTTAGAAAAGCACAACCTTCTGAGAGTGAACCAGGAAGAAATAGAAAATATAAACAGACCAATCACAAGCACTGAAATTGAGACTGTGATTAAAAATCTTCCAGCAAACAAAAGCCTAGGACCAGATGGCTAATATTAAATCAAAATATAATGAGACTCAGGGTCTGTTGGAGGCCAGATTACTAATGATCACTAATCATTAGAGAAATGCAAATCAAACCAACAATGAAGTATCACCTCACACCAGTTAGAATGGCCATCATCAAAAATTCTACAAACAATAAATGCTGGAGAGGGTGTGAAGAAAAGGGAAACCTCTTGCACTGTTGGTGGGAATGTAAATTGATACAGCCACTATGGAGAACAGTATGGAGGTTCCTTAAAAAACTAAAAATAGAACTACCATACGATCCAGCAATCCCACTATTGGGCATATACCCTGAGAAAACCATAATTCCAAAAGAGTCATGTACCAAAATGTTCATTGCAGCTCTATTTACAATAGCCAGGACATGGAAGCAACCTAAGTGTCCATCAACAGATGAATGGATAAAGAAGATGTGGCAACTTTATTCTGAAAGCTTGGCATCTGAGAAGATGGTGGACTAGCGTCCTAGAGTACCATCTTATTGGGGTTGGTTGCTAGTTTCTTTTATAGAAAAGAGAGGGGGAGGAGGTGAGGAAGTAAAAGAAAAAGGCCATAAGTCTTTTTTACTTTAAATTTTATTTATTTATTTATGGCTGTGTTGGTCTTTGTTGCTGCGCACGGGCTTTCTCTAGTTGTGGTGAGTGGGGGCTACTCTTTGTTGCGGCGTGCGTGCTTCTCTTGTTGCAGAACATGGGCTCTAGGTGCGTGGGCTTCAGTAGTTGTGGCTTTCGGTCTCAGTAGTTGTGGTGTGTGGGCTCTAGGGTGCAGGCTGAGTAGTTGTGGTGCACGGGCTTAGTTGCTCTGCGGCTGAGTAGTTGTGGTGCACGGGCTTAGTTGCTCTGCACCATGTGGTATCTTCCTGGACCAGGGATTGAACCCATGTCCCCTGAATTGGTAGGCAGATTCTTAACCACTGTGCCACCAGGGAAGTCCCGAAAAGGCCATAAGTCTTGCAAATATCTACTGGTTTTGGCCAGCCTCAGGGAGGGGATGTGTTAATTTTTTCTTTTTTGCAGCCATTCACAGGTGGGCAGGGTCAGGGTGTTTCCCTGTGAGTTGAACAAAGGCACTTTAGTTTAACATTCAGGCAGAGGGGCAGGGTTCCCTGAGGCAGGCCATTGTGTATGCTTATAGCTATAGACAGAACAAAAGCAATGGAAAGCAAAGGTCAAAGTAAAAGAAAGATTCAACATGGAGTCAGATTTTTTTCTTCCCTGTTACAATATACCCAAATATCTTTAGTTTTTCTGTAAGAGGGAGCCACAGTGGATAAACCTATATTTAGTAATTAATGTTTTAGTTATTTTATCTTATTTGGGGATGATCTAGGTATTCAGTAAATTTCCATCATTTAACTTAACTTAGCAAAACTGTAAAGTCTCAAGTTACCAAAAATAGTTTGGAAGCTACTTTTTAGTTCACATATCATAAAGCATAATTATTGCAAAAAATTCACCTAAAAATTCTTTTCTCACTTAAATCTATCTAAATTCCTTGTTCCTAACAATTATGTTTTGATTACCTGTGAAAACTTCATGAGACATTAGACAAAGTCAGCTATCATCCCGAGCTATTTTTCTTGGTGACAAATTTTGTGACAGAGATAACATGAATTTATTTGACTAATAAACTCAGGTAGAATAAAAGTTGGATGTCTGCATTATATTCAGTGTTGATAACTCTAAAGACATACCTATTTTAATTAAACCAACAGACTTAAATTAGCCCTTTAATGTTGGGGGACCAACGTGGGGGTTCCCTTTTGGCTCACCCAGCCCTTGATAGTGCTGGTAAGAGTCCCTTTGACACTTCCCTAGGCCCCTTCCCATTCTCTTGTTAATTAACATCATGTAATTATTAGCATTTTTAAGACCCATGAGGGGAAGCTGAGACAGAAAATTTGATAAGGCTTCCCAAAGTTCTTTTTTTAATCCAGTTTTCAGCAGTAAGTTTATATGGGGTGTCCAGTGGGAAAGGGGGACCCTTAGTCACAGCATTTACCATGATCTGGATAGTGAACTCTAGGGTCTGTATCAACCCATACATGCTCTTCCACTCTGCAACACTCAAAACCAAAGACACAGCCCCTCAAATAGTCACTCTTCATAATCCGTTTCAGTAAAAGTTCCTCAAGAAGCTGATGATTCTGATTTACAAAATGAAATAACTCCTTCACATTACACCCTTTGGTTTCAATGGTTTCTTGAAGATCTGATGCTGTCCAAGGGACATGAACTCTTTACAGTGGGGGATCAGGATATATCCACAAAGGACATTACATAAAAAGGCCTGAAGCTGGTAGAGCCTGATTATGGAGCCCTGGAAAGTAGGAAGAATTGTAAGGGATAGCGAAGTATCCCCTGCTACCCATCTTGAGTGCTTCTACTAAATTCATTTCCTGGCTTTCAGTATTTACATGAGTAACCTGTATACTCTGGGCTTTGAGATTAGGCTGGAGTGCTGTCTGTAAATCTTATAAAGAGAGGGAAGTCAAAACAGGCAGTTGGGTGTTTAAGGGATTTTTTCTGGGGAAGTTGGAGGAGTTTTGGGATCTGAAGAAATTTGCTGAGGTGATGGGGCTGGATTTTTTTTTTTTTAATTTTATTTATTTATTTATTTATGGCTGTGTTGGGTCTTCATTTCTGTGCGAGGGCTTTCTCCAGTTGCGGCAAGCGGGGGCCACTCTTCACGGCGGTGCATGGGCCTCTCATTATCGCGGCCTCTCTTGCTGCGGAGCACAGGCTCCAGACGCGCAGGCTCAGCAATTGCGGCTCACGGGCCCAGCTTCTCCGTGGCACGTGGGATCCTCCCAGACCAGGGCCCGAACCCGCGACCCCTGCATTAGCAGGCAGACTCCCAACCACTGCGCCACCAGGGAAGCCTGGGGCTGGATTTTGAGAGTGAATTTACGTTGGATGTAGACATTAATTTTTGTTCTAAATCCAATTTCTGTTTTTTTTATCTTATTAAGGGGGTCCCTAAGGCTAACTGTTATACTTCTTTGTGTCCTCTTCTTAATTTGGTGTTTTCATAGGTACTAGTGAGACAGTTGTTTAGGGTGAGAGTTCTCTAAGAAAAATTTTTTTCTTTTAAATATAGCCAGTTCAAAGGATTCATCATCTGGCCATTAATGAGAAGGATTTTATATTAATCTCAGTAGTGACTCAAACCATTAAGCCTTTTCATGGCTTAACCAAGTATGCAAGGGGCATCCCTAAAGGAGAGTGCAAAAGATGCAGCCCTCACAATATTCAGAAGGTTCACTCCCAGAGTTAGTCTAAGAAAGCAAAGACTGTTGTCACAGGCATTAAGAATGGTATAGGGCAAATGATGTCTCCACTTTCCCGTGAGAATGGGAGACACCTCCAGGTATAGACCCACTAATGTGACACTGGGCAGGCCCTACTGGAATGGGACTTTTCCAGCACTAACGAGACAATGAAAGTTGACACGAAAAAGGCCCCTTATGGACTGGGACCCCGTATGACAAACTCTCCTGAGAGCTGGCACAAAGAGAATGCTGAGATACCAGTCACATGCCCAGGTTGTTACCTCTGCTTCTGACCAACTAGATTAATAGTTCCACAGCCTACTCAATTGTCTGCCAGATGCATGCCAGTACATCCATCCACCAGTTGCCAGAGACCGGAGAGACTATTCTCACTGACCATAAAGCCAAGCTCTCAGAACATAGACAACACAGACAAAAGAAAACAATGACCATCTATGGGAGGAAAGGGATCAATAGAAAACAAGAGTACTCATAACAAATTTTTACCAAAGTTGCTATACCTGAGAAATTAGTTCCACAAATATTTTCTCCAGCTAATCTAAATATAGAAAAATAAAAGGACTGTCACTACTCTTGCTTACATCAGACCCTGTGGGCAAAGGGCTCTTTGTCAGAGGTCCCAGGATTTCTCAGCTACAGTAGCCTTGGAGGGAGCAGAGTCCAGCCAGGGAAGTTTATCCTGCCGACTACTACATCAGCTGTTGCAGAGGAAATATTTTTCCTTTTACACTTCTAGGTTCTTTGGCTAGTCTAATAATTAAGTTGGTATAAGACAGATTAACAGGAGAAAAACAAATTTAATGACATGTATATCTCATGTACACATGGGAGAGACCCAGGAAAACTGAGTAACTCTCCAAAATGGCCCAAGCCATCACCTTAAATACCAGTTTTAGCTAAAGATGAAAGATGATGTTGGGAGTGAGGAGTCAGTTATGGGAGGTTACCAGGAAAAGCACAGTAAACAGGGTATGCTTGTTATGCAGATTTAAGTGATTGCCTTCTCCATTGATAACAGTTTCTAGAGATTTAGATATCTTCCTCTTCCTGGCACAGTGAGGGAGACATCCTTACAAGTGGAGATTCCCCTTATAAATGTAAATGTTTCTTAAAAAAGGGTAACTTCTACTCAATTTTCAGAGCTTCTGCTGTGTCTGCAGTTTCTTAAAAATAATCAGCCTAAATTAATCCTTATGCCAAAGAGACATATTTTGGGGTGATATATCTGATCCCCTACAATTACTTATTAATATTATATAATTATGAATTAATATTATATAGTATGATATTAATATATCATATTAATATTTATGGTACATATAATGTATGTACAGTAATTATATATATATATAATTTTTGGCTATGTTGCACGGCTTGTGGGATCTTAGTTCCCCGACCAGGGATTGAACCCTGGCCCCCGGCAGTGGAAGCGTGGAGTCCTAACCACTGGACTGCTGTGGAATTCCCAATACACTAATATAATAATATTGTTATATTAATACATTTTATTATCAGAATTTTAAATTCCACAGATACACACATGCTCTTGTTACCAAATTAAGTCATATGGACCCTGCTTGGGCCATAGCCCAGCCAAGGCTCTCTGCCTTGGTGTGTGTGGGGGTTCTTTTTCTGTTTGGGTTCGAGTAGCCAGTAATGAAACTGAAGCTGAGATCAACACAAGTTTTATTCAGTGGCCAAAGAATGGAGAAGCGGGAACTAAGTTCACAGATCAACTTCTTGCCCACCCGGCGAGAGACCTAATTTTAAAGAGTAAAGACAAAGGGAGGAGGAGTGAGGCTAATGATGGGGAGGCATATGCACTAGTCTACTGGGGAAGGGGGCAGTGCTTTTTCAAGGGAGTGCGGTGTCATGCCCTTTTTATCCTTTTTTGGTCCTTAATGTCTGGTCATGGCTGCTGGTAGGTGTGTCGTTCAAAATGCTAATATTAAGTCAAAATATAATGAGAGTCAGGGTCTGTTGGAGGCCAGATTCATCACCATCTTGGACCCAGCTGGTTCCAGCTGTTTTTTGTTTGTTTGTTTGTTTGTAGCTTCCTTTCTTATCTCTGGAACCTTTAACTTAAAGATTTATGTTGACCCCTGCTAAAGGTGGGTGTTGGCAGGTTTTGAGCAAAGACTTGGAGCAGCTCTGGCAACACTCTGACCCTCACACCGTCGTGCAACCATTTGTGTTTTTTATTGGGATTGCATGTGATCTGTTGAATAGATTGAAAAGAATTGATCTATTCATCATATTGAGTTTGGATTTTGGTCTTTAAAGTACATGAAAAATCATACTTCTAATTAGGATGTAAAAGGACACAAGACCTTTGCACCTGTTGCTCTGAATCTTATTTCTCTGTCAGTAACTTTCTTTCCTTTTTTTTTTTTTTCGCTTTGGTTTTGGCTTTCTGAAATGTCAAGAGGCTATGTATACTTGTCCATTTTTATCCCATTAGTTGGTATTTGGTGACTCCTTTCAATATAAAGTGTTGTTTTGACTCCCTCTTGGGAGACAACTGGAATCACAACTAACTGCTGAACAGTCATCGACAGGAAGACATTGGAACTCACCAAAAGAGATACCCCAGGGCTTCCCTGGTGGTGCCGTGGTTGGGAGTGGTTGGGAGTCCACCTGCCAATGCAGGGGACACAGGTTTGAGCCCTGGTCCGGGAGGATCCCACATGCCGCGGAGCAGCTAAGCCCATGTGCCACAACTACTGAGCCTGCGTGCCACAACTACTGAAGCCCTCACGCCTAGAGCCCGTGCTCTGCAACAAAAGAAGCCAACACAGTGAAGCCTGTGCACCGCAACGAAGAGTAGCCCCCGCTCGCCACAGCTAGAGAAAGCCCGCGCACAGCAATGAAGACCCACAATGAGACAGTAGGAGGGGCACAATCACAATAAAATCAAATCCCATAACTGCTGGGTGGGTGACTCACAAACTGGAGAACACTTATACCACAGAAGTACAAGCACTGGAGTGAAGGTTCTGAGCCCCACGTCAGGCTTCCCAACCCGGGTGTCCAGCAATGGGAGGAGGAATTACTAGAGAATCAGACTTTGAAACCTAGCGGGATTTGACTGCAGGACTTCGACAGGACTGGGGGAAACAGAGACTCCACTCTTGGAGGGCACACACAAAGTAGTGTGCACATCAGGACCCAGGGGAAGGAGCAGTGACCCCATAGGAGACTGAATCAGATCTACCTGCTAGTGTTGGAGGGTCTCCTGCAGAGGCGGGGGGTGGCTGTGGCTCACTGTGAGGACAAGGACACTGGCAGCAGAAGTTCTGGGAAGTACTCCTTGGCGTGAGCCCTCCCAGAGTCCGCCATTAGCCCCACCAAAGAGCCTGGGTAGGCTCCAGTGTTGGGTCACCTCGGGCCAAACAACCAACAGGGAGGGACCTCACCCCCACCCATCATCAGACAAGCGGATTAAAGTTTTACTGAGCTCTGCCCACCAAGCAACAGCCAGCTCTATCCACCACCAGTCCCTCCATCAGGAAACTTGCACAAACCTCTTAGATAGCCTCATCCACCAGAGGGCAGACAGCAGAAGCAAGAAGAACTACAGTCCTGCAGCCTGTGGAACAAAAACCACATTCACAGAAAGATAGACAAGATGAAAAGGAAGAGGGCTATGTACCAGATGAATGAAGACGATAAAACCCCAGAAAAACAACTAAATGAAGTGGAGATACACAACCTTCCAGAAAAGGAATTCAGAATAATGATAGTGAAGATGATCCAGTACCTTGGAAAAAGAATGGTGGCAAAGATCTAGAAGATGCAAGAAATGTTTACCAAAGACCTAGAAGAATTAAAGAACAAACACCTAGAAGAATTAACAAACAGAGATGACCAATACAATAACTGAAATGAAAACTACACTAGAAGGAATCAATAGCAGAATAACTGAGGCAGAAGAACGGATAAGTGACCTGGAAGACAGAATGGTAGAATTCACTGCCACGGAACAGAATAAAAAACAATGAAAAGAAATGAAGACATCCTAAGAGACCTCTGGGACAACATTAAACGCAACAACATTCGCATTATAGGGGTCCCAGAAGGAGAAGAGAGAGAGAAACGACCCGAGAAAATATTTGAAGAGATTATAGTCAAAAACTTCCCTAACATGGGAAAGAAAATAGCCACTCAAGTCCAGGAGGCGCAGAGAGTCCCAGGCAGGATAAACCCAAGGAGAAACACACCAAGACACATAGTAATCAAATTGGCAAAAATTAAAGACAAAGAAAAATTATTGAAAGCAGCAAGGGAAAAACAACAAATAACATGCAAGGGAACTCCCATAAGGTTAACAGCTGATTTCTCAGCAGAAACTCTACAAGCCAGAAGGGAGTGGCATGATATACTTAAAGTGGTGAAAGGAAAAAACCTACAACCAAGATTACTCTACCTGGCAAGGATCTCATTCAGGTTCAATGGAGAAATCAAAAGCTTTACAGAAAAGCAAAAACTAAGAGAATTGAGCACCACCAAACCAGCTCTACAACAAATGCTAAAGGAACTTCTCTAAGTGGGAAACACAAGAGAAGAAAAGGACCTACAAAAACAAACCCATAGCAATTAAGAAAATGGTGATAGGAGCATACATATGGATAATTACCTTAAACGTGAAGGGATTGAATGCTCCAACCAAAAGACACACGCTCCCTGAATGGATACAAAAACAAGACCCATATATATGCTGTGTACAAGAGACCCACTTCAGACCTAGAGACACATACAGACTGAAAGTGAGGGAATGGAAAAAGATATTCCATGCAAATGGAAATCAAAAGAAAGCCGGAGTAGCAATCCTCATATCAGATAAAATAGACTTTAAAATAAAGAATGTTGCAAGAGACAAGGAAGGACACTACAGAATGATCCAGGGATCAATCCAAGAAGAAGATATAACAAGTATAAATATATATGCACCCAACATAGGAGCACCTCAATACATAAGGCAACTGCTAACAGCTATAAAAGAGGAAATCGACAGTAACACAATAATAGTGGGGGACTTTAGCACCTCACTTGCACCACTGGACAGATCATCCGAACAGAAAGTTAATAAGTAAACAGAAGCTTTAAATGACACAATAGACCAGATAGATTTAATTGATATTTATAGGACATTCCATCCACAAACAGCAGATTACAGTTTCTTCTCAAGTTCACATGGAACATTTTCCAGGATAGATCACATCTTGGGTCACAAATCAAGCCTCAGTAAATTTAAGAAAATTGAAATCATATCAAGCATCTTGTCTGACCACAACACTATGAGATTAGAAATCAATTACAGGGAGAAAAACGTAAAAAACACAACCACATGGAGGCTAAACAATACGTTACTAAATAACCAAGAGATCACTGAAGAATCAAAGAGGAAATCAAAAATACCTAGAGACAAATGACAATGAAAACACGATGATCCAAAACCTGTGGGATGCAGCAAAAACAGTTCTAAGAGGGAAGTTTATAGCAATACAAGCCTACCTCAAGAAACAAGAAAACTCTGAAATAAACAATCTAACCTTACACCTAAAAGAACTAGAGAAAGAAGAACAAACACAACCCAAAGTTAGTAGAAGGAAAGAAATCATAAAGATCAGAGCAGAAATAAATGAAATAGAAACAAAGAAAACAATAGCAAACATGAATAAAACTAAGAGCTGGTTCTTTGAGAAGATAAACAAAATTGATAAACCATTATCCAGACTCATCAAGAAAAAGAGGGAGAGGATTTAAATGAATAGAATTAGAAATGAAAAAGGTGTAGTTACAACAGACACCACAGAAATATAAAGCATCCTAAGAGACTACTTCAAGCAACTCTATGCCAATAAAATGGACAACCTGGAAGAAATGGACAAATTCTTAGAAAGGTATAACCTTCCAAGACTGAACCAGGAAGAAATAGAAAATATGAACAGACCAATCACAAGTAATGAAATTGAAACTGTGATTAAGAATCTTCCAACAAACAAAAGTCCAGGACCAGATGGCTTCACAGGTGAATTCTATCAAACATTTAGAGAAGAGCTAACGCCCATCCTTCTCAAACTCTACCAAAAAGTTGCAGAGGAAGGAACACTCTCAAACTCATTCTATGAGGCCACCATCACCCTGATACCAAAACCAGACAAAGACACTACAAAAAAAGAAAATTATGCACCAATATCACTGATGAATATAGATGCAAAAATCCTCAACAAACTACTAGCAAACAGAATCCAACAACACATTAAAAGGATCAGACACCACGATCAAGTGGGATTTATCCCAGGGATGCAAGTATTCTTCAGTATATGTAAATCAATCAATGTGATACACCATATTAACAAATTGAAGAATAAAAACCACATGATCATCTCAATAGATGCAGAAAAAGCTTTTGACAAAATTCAACACCCATTTATGATAAAAACTCTCCAGAAAGTGGGCATAGAGGGAACCTACCTCAACATAATAAAGGCCATATATGACAAACCCACAGGAAACATCATTCTCAGTGGTGAAAAACTGAAAGCATTTCCTCTACGATCAGGAACAAGACAAGCATGTCCACTCTTGCCACTATTATTCAACATAGTTTTGGAAGTTTTAGGCACAACAGTCAGGGAAGAAAAAGAAATAAAAGGAATCCAAATCGGAAAAGAAGGAGTAAAACTGTCACTGTTTGCAGATGACATGATACTATACATAGAGAATCCTCAAGATGCCGCCAGAAAACAACTAGAGCTAATCAATGAATTAGGGAAATTTGCAGGATACAAAATTCATGCACAGAAATCTCTTGCATTCCTGTACACTAATGATGAAAAATCTGAAAGAGAAATTAAGGAAAGAGTCCCATTTACCCTTGCAACAAAAAGAATAAAATACCTATGAATAAACCTGCCAAGGGAGACAAACGACCTGCATGCAGAAAACTATAGGACACTGATGAAGGAAATTAAAGATGTTAAAAATAGATGGAGAGATATACCATGTTTTTGGATTAGAAGAATCAACATTGTGAAAATGACTATACTACCCAAAGCAATCTACAGGTTCAATGCAATCCCTATCGAATTACCAATGGCATTTTTTTACAGAACTAGAACAAAAAATCTTAAAATTTGTTTGGAGATGCAGAAGGCCCCAAATAGCCAAAGCAGTATTGAGGGAAAAAAACGGAGCTGGAGGAATCAGACTCCCTGACTTCAGACTATACTACAAAGCTACAGTAATCAAGACAATATGGTACTGGACAAAAACAGAAACAGATCAACGGAACAGAATAGTAAGCCCAGAGATATACCCACGTACCTATGGTCAACTAATCTATGACAAAGGAGGCAAGAATATACAATGGTGAAAAGACAGTCTCTTCTGTAAGTGGGGTTGGAAAAACTGGACAGCTACATGTAAAAGAATGAAAATAGAACACTTCCTAACACCATACAGAAAAAGAAGCTCAAAATGATTAGAGACCTAAATGATAGACTGGACAGTATAAAACTCATAGAAGAAAACATAGGAAGAACACTCTCTGACATAAATCACAGCAAGATCTTTTTTGGTCCACCTCCTAGAGTAATGGAAATAAAAACAAAAATACACAAATGGGACCAAATGAAACTTAGAAGCGTTTGCAAAGCAAAGGAAACTACAAACAAGACGAAAAGACAACCCTCAGAATGTGAGAAAATATTTGCGAATGAATCAACGGACAAAGGCTCAATCTCCAAAATATATAAACAGCTCATGCAGCTCAATATTAAAAAAAACAAACAACCCAATCAAAAATTGGGCAGAAGACCGAAATAGACATTTCTCCATAGAAGACATGCAGATGGCCAAGAACCACATGAAAAGCTCAACATCACTAATTATTAGAGAAATGCAAATCAATACTACAATGAGGTATCACCTCATACCAGTTAGAATGGGCAGCATCAGAAAATCTACAAACAACAAATGCTGGAGAGGGTGTGGAGAAAAGGGAACCCTCTTGCACTGTTGGTGGGAATGTAAATTGATATAGCCACTATGGAGAACAGTATGGAGGTTCCTTAAAAAACTAAAAATGGGGGCTTCCCTGATGGCACAGTGGTTGAGAGTCTGCCTGCCAATGCGGGGGACACGGGTTCGAGCCCTGGTCTGGGAAGATCCCACATGCTGCGGAGCAACTAGGCCCGTGAGACACAATTATTGAGCCTGCGCATCTGGAGCCTGTGCTCCGCAACAAGAGAGGCCGCGATAATGAGAGGCCCACGCACCGTGATGAAGAGTGGCCCCCACTTGCTGCAACTAGAGAAAGCCCTTGCACAGAAACGAAGACCCAACACAGCCATAAATAAATAAAAAAACAAAAAAAACAAAAAAAACTAAAAATGGAATTACTGTATGACCCAGCAATCCCACTACTGGGCATATACCCAGAGAAAACCAAAATTCAAAAAGGCGCATGCACCCCAGTATTCATTGCAGCACTATGTACAATAGCCAAGACATGGAAGCAACCTAAATGCCCATTGACAGATGAATGGAGAAAGAAGATGTGATACATATATACAGTGGAATATTACTCAGCCATAAAAAGGAATGAAATTGGGTCATTTGTAGAGATGTGGATGGACCTAGAGACTGTCTATACAGAGTGAAGTAAGTCAGAAAGAGAAAAACAAATATCGTATATTAACGCATATATGTGGAACCTAGAAGAATGGTACAGATGAACCGGTTTGCAGGGCAGAAATAGAGACACAGATGTAGAGAACAAACATATGGACACCAAGGGAGGAAAGCTGTGGGGGGGCGTTGGTGGTGGTGTGCTGAATTAGGAGATTGGGATTGACATTTATACACTAATATATATAAAATGGATAACTAATAAGAACCTGCTGTATAAAAAAATAAATAGAATAAAATTCAAAAATTCAAAAAAATATATTAAGTTTTGTTTTAAGTTCAGGGAAGTTTTCTTCTATATTTTTTCTTTCATTGCCTCTATTCTTTTATTCTGGACTCATTTTAAATACTTGTTCAACATCCTCGATCTATCCTTCAGTTATCTTAACTCTTTTCTCATAATTTCCATCTTTCTGTCTTTTTTCTCTATGTCCTTGAAGATTTCCTTGACTTCATTTTTTAGATTGAGTGGTTTCATCCTATGCGTTGAGATGAAAAAAATTTCTAGGGTAATAATAGTTTTAATGTGCAAGAACTCTTTTGTTTTTTGCTTTTCTTTTTACATATCAGAGTGTGCTCTTTTATGGATGTCATATCTTTTAAAATATCTATGAGGATAGTAATTAGAATTTTTAGTTGTTTTTATCCTTTGAATTATGTCTTTATCTCAGTTTTCCTTTCTCATTACTTTCTCCTCTATGGTGTTCCTTTTTGTTGATCTTGATCCTTTTCTTTGATGCTTTTTTTTTTTTTCCCCAGGTGTCTGGCTATCATTAGTTGTCCATTCAGATCTACAAATAAAAGGATTATATTGATTAGTACAAGTAAGTTTTCCCCCTTTGTTATACAGATTTATCAGTAAACTTCTTTGAAAGGGATGGCTGATTTGATTCTTTTAAGTGTATATAGAGTATTGATGGGCAGATCTTCCTATAGCACATGGGTTCAAGGGTCAGGCAGATGGATTCACAATGGCTACCCACAGTTTCCAAAGTAAATTGAGATTTACTGGGAGCATGGTTTAAACGATTTAATGATTATTATTCCTGAGTAGAAATAGTTTTCCTTTATTCTCCCTTCCTATATCAGTTGTGTTACTACAGTCTCTAAGCTGTTTTGCTGATAGGGTCTAACACCCATATTAGAAATGATCCCTATGTTGACTGAGTACTTTTTAAAAGATAGGATTTGGGAGCTTTATTCTAGGGCAGTGGTTCTCAAAGTAAGGTCCCTAAACCAGTATCATGAGCATCATCTGAAATCTTAACAGAAATACAAATTCTTAGGCCCCATCCCAGACATACTGAATAAGAAATTTGGGGGGATAAATCCCAGAAACTTGTGTTTTAACAAGTTCTTCAAGCGATTCTGATAACATGCTCAAGTTTGAGAACAGCTGTCCAAGAAGCAAAAGCTGCTGTTGCCAGTTGCTCTTCTTATATCTGAGGCAGGGGTGGAATCCCCTTGGTTCAGGTGTTTTGAATGTAATTTATTAAATGAAGTAAACTGATGATCTCTCCTGGGCCCAGTCTCTGCCTATGGTTTTATTTTCTCCTGTTTACATTTTCACCTGTGGCTCTTTTTAGAAAAACTACACTTCCTTTTACTGTCCTGGGATGAGGTTTCATCTTCTCTGCTTATCCATCAATCCAGTACCATTTGACTTTTACATTCCAAGAATTCCTTAAAGATTGTCAGTGGTACCCTTTCTTCGTTTACATCTTGATAAAGTTTTATTCTTTTAAAAAGTCCTTTCAGTTATTTCGGTCAGACTGTGACCAGCTAGGGGAGGGGTTAAGATATTGTTTGCTTCTTATAAAATGTCTTTTAAGTCAAATCCTTTCCAAGTAAGGGTCCATTAGGAAATAAAATTGGCTTTCTGGCTCCTTTTGATTTATATTACAGAATTGTGTAAATTCACAGCCTTAGGTAATTATTAAACAGTAGAACTATAGAACAAATAATGGCAACATTAAGGTTGAATTTTAGAAATCATCTAGTCCTGTACACCCACTTTACATAGGAGGAATCCAAGAGTTAAAAAGGGAGAGTAGCTTGCCCTAGTTCAGGTAGCAAGTTATTTCAGAGCTGAGGCTAAAACCTAGAAAGGACTGGTGATTCTCTCTTTCTAGAGGAAATGCAGAAGAAACAGAAACAGGGCATCTTTCTGGCCTGGACAGATTTAACCCAAGGGTAACTTCATTTTTGAACTGTATTTTTTGCAATAGAGTATCTTCTACATTTACACCGATCCAACTTTTAGAAAATTGGGCTGTTAGAAGTCACAGAGGGAATTAGCAACTGTTGTAAGAAAAACCAAAAGGATTGTTGCCAGACTTCATAAATCTTGGCGTATTTGAGAAAACATCCCAATATGTTACATATGCTTATTCATGTGTGTAAACCTTTGGCTATGGTGCTTTGTCAGTATAAATATGTTTTGTGTTATCATTTGGTCTGAGTGCTGGATTGCATGTTTATTAATTGTTGATAACCTCAGTACCTTCCCTTCTGCTTCCACTAGCTCTCTTTCTTCTTTTCTCCTACTCTTTTGTTCTTCTCATTTCCTCTCTGCACCAAGCAACAAATGAGGTGGGGAAAATGGTCAGGGCTGTCAAGAAGTTCACTCTAATTCTTCTCTTAAAAGAGGAATCAGAGGTCTTTCATTCAAGTTTTGCCTCTGCCATTTAGTACCTGTGTGACCTTAGGCAATTCATCTCTCTGAGGCAGAATTTTCTTATCTGTGAAGAAGCGCAGAATAAGTCACTGCGAAATACATCTTTTTGGCATAAAAATTATCTTGAGCTGGTTATTTTTAAGAAACAGCAGACGTCGGAAAAGCTCTGAATACTGAATAGAAGTTACCGTTTTATAAGGGAGATCTCCATTTGTTAAGGGTGTCTCCCTTTCTGTACCAGAAAAAGGAAAATGATTAAATTTCTAGAAACACTTATCAATGGAGAAGGCAGGGACTTAAATCTGCATAACAACCATACCCTGGTTTACTGTGCTTTGCCTGATAACCTCCTACAACTTCATCTCAACCCCCAGTCTTTTTTTGCCTTTAGATGGATATGGTATATAAAGTGGTGGCTTGGGCTATTTCAGAGAGCTACTCAGTTTTCCTGGGTATCTCACATATATATGGAAGGTATACATGTTATTAAATTTCTGTTTGTTTTTCTTGTGTTAATCTGTCTTTTATCACGGGGGTGGGGTGGGGTGGGGCAGTTCCAGCTAAGACCCTAGAAGGGTAGAGTGTCAACTACAGTTGGCACTCACCATTGGCACTTGTCATCTACCTCTACAAGGATTAAATCATGTGCTGCTACAGCTGCTGATTTTTAACAACCCCCTGGAAGGAGATCAGGAATGAGGCACTCTGTGCTCTGGGAAAAACTGGCAGAACAGGTCTTCAGGTAGTTAGATATTTTCAGGAGCCGATTTTATGAGCCCAATTCTTGTATCTCCTCATATCTAGAAAAACAGTAAAATTCTTCATGATGATGTCTGCTCCTCGTGACTAGCAGAAACCTTCTGCAAAAAAATATGTGCTCAATTGCATGTACTCCCCCTTCACCAAAATCACATATATACTGACCTTCCCCCTCTACCTCTTTGGAGCAGTTTCTCAGAGCTATCTGAAATGCTGTCTCCAGGGTCGCAGTCCTCATTTTGCCCCAAATAAAACATAACTCTCAACTCTCATGTTGTGCATTTTTTTTAAGTCAACAAGAGGGAAAATTATTTTTCCTCCCCTACACCTACTTTGTGCCCTGGGAGGCTGGTCTTAATGGACTGCATTAATGGGCTCCCTTTCCCTCTGGCTTTTGATTTGGGTTTAGTGAAGGGGTGGTACCAACAGGAAGTTGGAGAGTAGGAGAAAAGAGAGATTGAGATGTCTATTCCAGACTCCCTTCCTGAGGTGGTTTGGATTTAACTTTGTTCCTCTACTGAATACCTCAGCTCCTATCTGGTAGCTCTCCCTTGAAGTTCTCTACAGGTTCTGGTTACTCCTTCCTCCACTGCCCCCTTTGATAAGGGTGGTGGTAAAGGCTTCTTGTCTCTGTTGGTAACCCTGAAATGCTTCAGCTTCCCTTGCTGATTTCCCTTAAATTTTTTTTACAGCATAATAAATAGTCCCTTTATTAAATTATCCTTTTGAGTGTGCCATCTTTTTCCTGAGGGGGGACCCTGATTAATTCAGTATGAAAAAAATGTACCTGATTACGGGAATGTGTTTGCATCTTTGGAAAATATTTCCTAGAAGAAATATGGGTATGTTGTTTCCTCAGGCACATTTGTTATGTGAATAAGGCTGTGACATTGGTATTTATCTATTGACTCTTAAATTTAACTCTGGGCTTTTCTTGCTTTTCACTGTCTGTGGGCTCCTAAGAATGGTAAAGTCTGCTTGGGTGCTATATATACCCAAGATTCACTACTATAGGGCTTAGGGAAATTAGTGGCCAGCCAACTGGGTGGTTTGCTCAGTTTGGGGCCAAGGAAGCCATGGCTAAAGTTTTATTTTTGTGAAGGGACAGTTAGGTAACTTGTCTTCAGAAGCTTCAGATGGTACTTGCAACCTTGGTCACAAATGATTATTTTCCAGAGTCAGTCAGGGAAAGATGGCTGGCTCCGATCAAGCTACAAAAAATAACTTCAGTCTACTGATCTTGGGTCAGTTATGACCTCTTTGTCTAGGAAGAGCAGTGATCTTTTCTACAAAGTTAACAAAGAGGCAACTTAAATAATATACCAGACAGACTCTACATGGAGTCTTCCCAAAGAATATTTATATCCTCTTTTGGGAAGTGCAGCTTGTTTTTGCCTTTCCTTTCTGACTTGGCTGTCAGGATATGCATTGCTGTATTGAAAACTCAGTAATAGTAATGATCTCATCTTTAGTTTCTGGTACAACTATAACTCCCTTTCTTATTAATGGTATCTAGTTTCTGTCTGATCTTTATTGAACTATTTTGTGGATATTTGTATTTTACTCACGGTACTTTACATTCATTAGGAAATAGGAAGTATAAGTACTTGGGGGGAGCTTTAATGAGGTATCCCCAAGAATATGGAAAAATGAAGGGGACACATTGCCCTTTGAAATCAACACATAGGTCAGGGTAGATCTATACTGTTACCCAAAAGAAGATGTCTAAGACCAGAATTACTGTAATATTGTAATATATCTAAATAAAGACCTATATCAATAAGAGGATGTGGTCAATTCCATAAGCATAGAAAAAGGAGACTCAAGAAGCTACATGGTAGCTGTGTCCACCCAAGCATGCTCAGTGCAAGAGAGAGCCTGAGCCAATTTATATCTAGTACTTTGACTTGTTATTGAGAGCATCCCAATGAGATGGATTCATCAAGCTACCCTGATGATTTTAAGCATTTGATTAACTTTATTCTCTTTGTTACAATTTCAAGCTCATCAGATAACTTTCTGAGTATGATGTGGCTTTCCATGCACCATAACTACAGGGAGAAAAATACACTATTCATATAAACTATGAATAATCTGGTGCCTGTGACAGTTAATTCTCAATGTAAATTAAAAAAAATAACCTTTTATTGTGATTTGGCCGTCCATGTGGTGTGATTACTGGGAGAGAATTCTCTCACCATCCTGCCTTGATTATTCCAGTCCATGTGAGAATTATAGTTTACTTTGTCAATAAATGAATTGGCATTTTGGTGTCTGTCTTAGTCTAAGGAGCATAATTAGTGTGCATGCATTGTTGAGAGGTGGATGTGCTCTCAGTGAGCTGACAGTATCTGACTTCAGAGGTTGCAAGGCAGAGGGCCAAACTCAGGACTATGGTTAATTCACCAAAGTAATGAGCACCTTCCCGGGGGGCCTCTTAGGAGCCAGCCTGTAGGCATTGTTCATAATGGCATGCTATGTAGCTGAAAATGAGCATGCTTTTATTTTTTAAAATGATAGGGCTTCTAACAGTCTCTTAGCCAAGCTTTGTCTGCCTAAGATATGTGTTTACGCTTCATCACAAGCCTATGGTAAAATGTGATCACATTAACTTTTTTCCAATGGAAAAAGTTTCCATAATTTTTGTATGAAATATTTGATCCACACAAAAGAATACATGGAACATATATAAAAGTTATTGATCATAATAATAAAACAACTCTAAACCACCACTTTACCACAGAACTAGCAAATGACAAATACTGTTGAAATTCTTGTGTGTTCTTCCCTGATATCATATCACTGCTGTGTCTCAGAGGTAACTACTGTCCTGAAGTTAGTATTTTAGTATTCCTTTGAGTTTCTTTAGAGCTTTCCCATATATGTAGATATTCTTAAACAATTTATTGCTTATTTTTGCTAAATTTTGAGCTTCATAAAAATTGTATCATGCTGTATATATTTTTCTGGGGCATGATTTTTTACTTTATATTCTAAGATTGTTCTTTGTTGTTGCATGTATCTATAGTTGATTCATTTTCACTGATGTATAATATTCCATCATATAACTATGTAACAACTTGTCTATTGTGCCAACGAACATTTAGCATGTTGCTGTATTGGAATCCTGTATATGAATATTGTTAGAAGGGTGAGAAATTCTCTAGGACAAATACCTAGGAATAGAACTGCTATACAGTAGGATATGCATGTCTTGTACTTTTCCAGATAATGCAAAACATTTTTAAATTCCAAAATCACTGAACATATTTATATTTCAAGCAATGTATGAGAATTTTGGTGTACCAAATTCTTAGGCAATGCTTGGTATTACAAAACTCTTAT
Source organism: Eschrichtius robustus (assembly GCF_028021215.1). Taxonomy (NCBI): domain Eukaryota; kingdom Metazoa; phylum Chordata; class Mammalia; order Artiodactyla; family Eschrichtiidae; genus Eschrichtius; species Eschrichtius robustus. The sequence continues at coordinate 106,658,324 of NC_090845.1, forward strand.
TTTTTCTTTAGTGAGTGTATTGTATTAACTCTTTGTGATTTTGCTTTTCTTTGGTTACTAATGAGTTTGGGCACTTTTTCATATGGTTATTGGCCATTCAGGTTTCATCTTCTGTGATATGCTTGTTTGTGTCTTTTGCCCATTTTTATATTGGATATTGTTTTAAAATTTATTTTTAGGAGTTATTAATATAATCTCCGTACTAATACTTTTGTTATATGTGTTACAGATATCTTTCTCCAGGTTGTGGCTTGTTTTACTTTCTTCATAGTGACTTTTGATCATCAGAATTTCTTTAGTGTGCTCATATTTATCAGTCTTCCTTTATGATTTAAGCTTTTTGAGTCTTGTTTAAGAAATCCTTCCCTGACACACTAACATTTAATGATCAGATTACCATAGCTTGAACTCCTATTGGCTTGATATCTTGACCTTAGCACCCATTCTCCTCTCCACATATCTGGGAGCTCCTGAAAGTATCAGTGAATGTTATCACAAATCTATCTGCCCTCTACCACATCACAACTGCTGTGATATTTTCCTTGTGTTCCACCTTCTCCTCCAGCCAGTAGCCACTTCCCCTGAAGCATTTTAGGATGCCTCACTGTAGCTTGTATTGGGGTTATCCTTCAGATGATTGTCAGCATCTGTGCCTAAGGTGCCATCTTCCAGAGGTACCTCTCCTTGGGGTGTCAGAGGAATGCTGGGCTCTTTGTGTAAGTAAGGAGAATGTCTGTCTCTCTAGCTATATATGAAACTTTGTCCCCTAGGCAACCAAAGCTACATTGCTGCACACAAAGTCTCATAACATCATCTCTTAACAAAAACAAAACAAAACAAAAGAAAAACTAAACAAAAAACAAAGTCCATGCTTATTTCTTTAGTCACAAGTAACTGTTCAGGTGTAATAAATACTATTTCAGTTCATACATAGTCTAGCAACATTTTTCTACTCACCCTTAGGTTGCATAAAGCTTCAGAAATAGTCCTTGCTCAACCGTGAACAACAATTTATATTGCAAAACCAGAACACTTAATGTACATTCAGTTCATTTTCTTTTCACAGCCTTTATTCCATTATGAGATGAAGAAACGATTAGATCTACATACTCTTCTTGGCATGGTTTTGTTCTCCCAATTTCCTGGGAGCAAATATTTGGACAAAAAGACCTACTTAGAATTTCTGTGAACAAAAAATAATTTTCAGAGACAATCCAATATAAATTTGTATTAAAAATATTCTTAACTCCAGCTAAAGATATACCCAGTTTATTCAGTGGTAGAGTTGAAATTTCCATCTGTAGTCTTTGCATGGACCTTAATAGTGATTACACAATTTTCCCCAAGAATAAAATGAAGGCTTCATCTCTAGAGAGAGAGAACTCCTTGCAGTCCTTGACATGACTGAAACTTCTGTCCACCTCTTTTATTCATCAGAGATTTCAAAAAAGATCTTAAAACCTAAGTTTCATGCCATACACTTCATTTCCATTATTAATAGGCGTCATAAAGTATAAAACAACCACCCCAGAGACAAAATTGACTGTGTGGAATAAGCAGTGTAGGACAGGAGATGATCTAAATTGGAATAGATGACCCCTAGCCCTTTTGGTTAAGTGTTTGTGGGAAATTAAAGATGGCTTCAAATTCTTTGGCATTTCTCCCACCAAGTGTTGGTACCTATCTCCCCTACACTTGAATCTGGGCTGGCTAGTCCCTCTTCTGGCTAATGAAATATGTAGAAATGATGCTAAGTCAGTTCTGGGCCTCGCCAGTGAGAGTACTGGCAGCTTCCCCTTTGGTTTCCTGGAGCACTGAGATATCATGTAAAAGGTCTCAATATCCTGCTGAGAGGACATGTGGAGAAGCCTTGAGACTCCATAGAGAGAGAAAGGTGTTCTATTGAGATGGATCTTCCAGCCGTCCTCGACAGGGCACCAGGAATATGAGTGAAGCCACCAGTTGAATACCACTAAGTGATCCCAGTTGATGTCATGTGGAACAGAAGAACCACCCAGTCAAGCTCTGCTGGAATTCATAACCTGTAAAATCATGAGATATAACTAAATGGTTATTGTTTTAAGTCACTAGGTTTTGGGGGTAGTTTGTTACAAAGCAAAGAACATGGTTGATACCAGTTAACTTAGTTAGAAAGAGCTAGCGACTGAAATCAGAATCATTTGTATTGTTTGTAGTTCAGTATATCTAGGCATGAGAGTTAAGTGTATATTGTTCTTATTACGGATATTTGGTATAGTCATTCTTAACACATTCTTTTGTTCATTTTCATAAAGTTCTGAGTTAAACAACCCCTCTAACCATTGTTTAATGTAATCTGAATAAAGCTGGCCAGTCTAAATAAAGTGTTACGTCCAAAAGGAAACAGAAATCCCCACCCTAAGGAAAACTTTGGAAGTATTGTTTTTAGTAATGTTTTTTGATGAGGTACCAGAAAGGGATGAAAATTATAGTCCAGAGTGAAACCTCTTAGAATCCTCATTTCCCATCTCTCTTCCGGTAACTCACACTGTATGGCAGTTGCCCTCCATCTCTTGTCTACTCTCCCTGAAATTCCCCAAGATCTGGCTGTCTGTGCTGGCTCTTCCATACCTTGTTCTCCCTCTGTGCCTTCCCAGATCTAGTTTTACCTCTATGAGTGACTGTCTGCTCCTTCCAAAATCAAATCAGTCCTTCGAATTCTGTAGTTTAATGTCTTCACCAAATCAGAAGTTCAAGAGGCAAGTTGTTAAACATAGCTGCATCCTTTGAGGTGGGGGTGAGGTAGGGTATGACTGTGAATACTCAAACGTTGGTATTTTTGTTCTGTAACATAAAAACAAAATTTCATTTGGGTAGATATCATGTGTATTTTTTGTTTAGTGTTTATTGTGGTAAAATATATATAACATAAAATTTACCATTGTAACTAATTTTAAGTGTACAATTTGATGGCATTAGTTATATCCACAATGTTGTGCAACCATCACCACTGTCTCATTTCCAAAGATTTTCATTACCCCAAACAGAAACTCTACACCCATTAAGCAATAACTTCTCATACTACCCTTTACCCAATCCCTGGTAACCTCTAATCTACTTTCTGTTTCTATGAATTTCCTATTTTGGTATTTCATATAGGTGGACTCATACAGTATTTGTCATTTTGTGTCTGGCTTATTTCACTTAGCATCATGTTTTCAAGGTTCAACCATATTGTAGCATGTATCAGAACTTCATTTCCTTTAATGACTAATATTCTGTTGTATGTAAGTACAGTTGATTTTGATTATTCGTGGATTCTGTATTTGAGAATTCACCTACTCACTGAGATTTATTTGTAATCCCTAAGTTAATACTAATGGCATTTTTGTAGTCATTTGCAGAGCAAATTTTTTGCAGAGTGACAAAAAGTTTCAATCTCCTGATGTACATCTTCCCAGTTAAGGTTGAATGAGGTGATGCTCTGCCTTCTTGTTTTAGCTTTCATAAATAAGTGTCTTCTTTGAAGTCTAGTTAGTGCCGTGGTTTTAGGTGTTTTTTTTCCTTTTGGGGTGATTTTTCTGCTTAAAATTGACACTGAATATAGTGTTGAAATGCTATCTAGTGTTTCTAAGCACAGGAAAGCTCTAATGTGCCTTATGGAGAAAATATATTATTAGATTAGCTTTGTTCAGGTATGAGTTATAGTGCTGTTGGCTATGAATTCAATGTTAATAAATCAACAATATATATTAAATAAAAAACACACGTAAGGCAAGGTTATGTATTGATTGGATGATGAAAATATTGTGACCAGAGGCTTGAGCAACCTGAACCTGAAGTTCCCCTAGGAACAATGGTTTAGGATTTGCTAATTTGGTGTTCACAGCAACCTTATAATAACCATGAATAGAAAGACTAGATTATACCACATTTTGCTTACCCATTCATCTTTTGATGGACACATGGATTTTTTCTACCTTTTGACTATTGTGAATGATGCTGCTATGAACATTGGTGTGCAAGTATCTGTTTGAATGTCTAATTTTGTTTCTTTTGGGTGTATATATATATATAGGTAGATAGCTATATAGGAGTGGAATTGCTGGGTCATATGAAAATTATGTGTTTAACTTTTTGAGGAACCACTAAACTGTTTTCCACAGTGGGTGTACAATTTTACATTCTTCTTCTTTTTTTTTTTTTTGGCTGCACCCCATGGCTTGCGGGATCTTAATTCCCTGACCCATGCCCTCTGCAGTGAAAGTGTGGAGTCCTATCCGCTGGACCGCCAGGGAATTCCCCAATTTTACATTCTTACCAGCAATGTATGAGGGCTCCAATTTCTTGATACTTTCACCAACACTTGTTATTTTCCCTATTTTAAAAATCACAGCCATCTCAGTAAATGTGATCTCCAATGGGATGGTTTTATTTGCATTTCCCTAATGACTAATGATACTAAGCATCTTTTCATATGCTTATTGGGTATGTGTATATGTTCTTTGAAGAGATGCCTATTAATGTCCTTTCCCCATTAAAAAAATTTTTTTTTGTTTTTTTGTTGAGTTTCAAGGGTTCTTTATATATTCTGGACACTAAACCCTTGTCAGCTATATGATTTGCAAATATATTCTCCCATTCTGTGGATTGTTTTTTTACTCTCTTGATAGTGTCCTTTGCACAAAAGTTTTAATTTTAATGAAGTCTATTTTTTCTTTTGTTGCCTGTTCTTTTGGTGTCATATTTGAGAAACCATTGTAAAATCCAAGGTCATACAGACTTGCTTGTATGTTTTCTTCTAAGAGTTCTATGGTTTTAGCTCTTAAGTTTAGGTCTTTGATTCATTTGTGTTAAGTTTTGTATATGATGTAAGGTAAAGGTCCAACTTCATTCTTTTGCATGTGGTTATCTAGTTTTCCCAGCAGTATTTGTTGAAAAGACTGTTCTTTCCTCATTACATGGTCTCAGCATCCTTGTTGAAAGTCAGTTGACCATAGATGTGAAGGTTTAGTTCCAGGCTGTCAATTCAATTCCATTGGTCCATATACCTTTACTTATGCTAGTATCTCACTGTTTTGATTACTGTAGGTTTATAGTTAAGTTTTGAAATCAGGAAGTGTGAGTCCTCTTTATTGTTCTTCTTTTTCAAGATTGTTTTGGCTATTCTGGGTCCCTTGAAATTCCATATGATTTTTAGGATGAGTTTTTTCATTTCTGTAAAAAAGTCATTGGGATGTTCATAGAGATTGCGTTGAAATTGTGATCACTTTGGGTAGAATTGTCATGTTAACAATATTAAGTTTTCCAATCCATGAACACAGGATACCTTTCCACTGATTTATGCTTTCTTTAATTTCTTCAGCAGTGTTTTGTAGTTTTCAGTGTAAAAGTCTTTTCCTCCTTGGTTAAATTTATTTGTAAGTATTTTATTCTTTTTGATGCTATTATAAATGGAATTGTTTCCTTAATTTTCTTTTTGGATGTTTCATTGGTAGTGTATAGAAATGCAAATGATTTTTGCATATTGATTTTTGTATTCAGCAACATTGAGTTTGTTCATTAGCTGTAACATTGGAATATTTAAGGTTTTCTACACATAAGATCATGCCATCTGTGAACAGTGATAATTTGACTTCTTCCTCTCTAATTTGGATGACTTTTATTTCTCTTTATTTCCTAGTTGCTCTGGTTAGAACTTATAGTACTTTATTGAGTAGAACTGGCAAAAGTGGGCATCCTTGTCTTGTTCCTGATCTTATTGGGAAAGCTTTTAGTCTTTCACCATTGAGTATGATGTAAGCTGTGCGTTTTTCATTTATGGCTTTTATCATGTTGAGGAAGTTCCCTTCTCTTCCTAGTTTGCTGAGTCTTTATATAATGTGAAGGTATAGGATTTTGTCAAATTCTTCTTCTGCATCAAGATGATCATGTGTTTTTTTCTCTTAATTCTATTAATGTGGTGTACTGTATTGATTATTTTTTGTGTGTTGAACAACTCTTGTATTCCTAGGATAAATCCCACCTGGTCATGGTGTATAATCCTTTTTATATGCTGCTGGATTCAGTTTACTATAGTTTATTGAGGATTTTGTATCTATATTCAGAAAAGATACTGTTCTGTAGTTTTTTGTAGCATACTTGTCTGGCTTCAATGTTAGATAAATGTTGGCCTTGTTACCGAACCAGATTCATCTGTCTGATGCACACCAAGCAAACGCTGAGGTGCTAAGGTTTGTAGCAGAGAAAAGGTTTACTCACAAGGAAACCAAGCAAGAATATGGGAGAAGAAATCTCAAATCTGCCTCCACCAAGGCAAGGGGCTCTGGATATTTATGGAATGAAGCTGAGGCATGGGAAGCGTGGGGAAAGGTGACTGAACATAAGAAAAAGGTGAGGTAATCATCATTCTGCGCAGGCACAGCAAACACAGCTAAGCTATAAGCTTCCTCATGGGATGAAAATGGCGGTGTTAGTGTGTTCTGAGGGTGGAGTTTTTGGCCCTCTGACATCAAATGGTCACTGATCAGACACTTGTGCATGCCCAGTTGGAGGGTCAGTGGTCCCAACCAGTCTTATCGTGCTCAAGCCCTAACTGGACACAGCTGACCCCAAGATCCTGAAAAACAACTTGGGCAAACAACTTATTGTTTAGACTACATGACACTTGGAGGACATGCAAGTCTTTGTATTTAAAAAAAAAAAAAAGCTCAGTCAGTGAAGGCTATAGGGTGAAGGCTATAGGGTGAAGGCTATAACTTACTTAATAGGTAATGAGCTGTAGCCTCATTACTCATTAAGTAAGTTATAGCTCATTACTTATTAAGTAAGTTATAGTTTAATGAATCTAACTGATGACTACCCTCAGTTTAAGCCTCATAGAATGAGTTAGGATGTATTCCTATCATTTCAAATATTAGGGGGAGTTTGAGAAGGATTGGTGTAATTTTTCTCTAAGTGTTTGGTAGCATTTACCAATGAATCCAACTTGTCCTGGGCTTTTCTTTTGGGGAAGATTTTTGATTACTGATTTAATTTTCTTAATTATAATAGGCCTATTCAGATTTTCTGTTAATTCTTGAGTCAGTTTTGGTAACTTGTATGTCTCTAGAAATTTTTCCATTCATTTAGGTTATCAAATTGACATATAATTGCTCATAGTAATGTCTTGTATTTTTTGTTTTTGTAAGGTTGGTAGAAATGTCCCCAATTGCATTTCTGACTTTAGTTATTTGCACCTTCTTTTTTCATTCTTGGTAAGTTTATCTAAATGTTTGTTGATTTTTTTTTTTCCCCCGGAGAATCAACTTTTGGTTTTGTTGATTCTCTCTAATTGTTTTTCTGTTTTCTGTATCTTGTATCCCTGCTCTAAATTTTCTTATTTCCTTCCCACTCCAAATTTTGGATTTAGTTTGCCCTTCTTTTTATTGTTTAAGGTATAAAATTAGATTATTGACTTGAGATCTTTCCCCTTTTTTAAAATGCAGGCAGTTATAGCTATAAATGTCCATCTCAGTATGACTTTTAATGCCATCCCATAAGTTTTGGTATGATGTATTTTCTTTTTCATCCATCTTAAAATATTTTCTAATTTCCTGTGTGACTTCTTATTTGACCCATTGGTTAAGAGTATATTGTTTAATTTCTACATGTTTTTAAAATTTTTCAGTTTCCCTTTTGTTGAGTTCTAGCTTTATTCTACTATTATCAGAGAAGATATCTTGTACAATTTCAGTATTTTAAAGTTTATTGAAAATTGTTTTGTGGCCTAACGTGTTGTCTGTAGTGGAAGATATTCCATGTGTATATGTAAAGAATGTGCTGTCTTTGCATATGTCAGTTAGGTCTAGTTGTTTATTTGTTCTCAAATTCCCTATTTTTTTTTGCTCTTCTAATTGTTCCATCCATTATTGAAAGCAGGACATTGAAGTCTCCAACTACATTGTAGAACTGCCTATTTCTCCCTTCCTTTCTGTCAGTGTTTGCTTCATATTTCTAGGGCTCTGTTTTTAGGTACAGATATGTTTATAATTGTTATATCTGCTGGGTGGATAGATCCTTTTATTGTTATGTATTCTTCTTTTCTCTTGTAACAATTTTGACTTAAAAGTCTATTTTGTCTGATGTTAGTATAGAATTCCAGTTGTCTTTGGTTAGTATTTGCTATCTTTTCCCATCCTTTCCCTTTTAACATATTTGTGTCTTTGGATCCAAACTGAGTCTCATGTATACAGCATATAATTAGATTATGTTTTTATATCCATTGTGCCACTCTCTACTTTTTAATTGTAGAGTTTAATCTATTTATTTTTAAAGTATTACTGATATACAAGGACTTCTGCCATTTTATTATTTTCTATGTATCTTATGCGTCTATTTTGTTCCTCTATTATTTCATTACTGCCATCTTTTGTGTTCAATTGATGTTTTTTTCTAGTGTACCATTTGTATTCCCTTCTTATTTTCCTTTCTATATATTTTTAAGTTATTTTCTTGGTGTATATCCTTGGGATTTCAAATAACATCTTTATAGCAATCTAGTTTAAAGTAATACCAACTTAGCATTTATAGTATACAAACTATCCTCCTATAAGCTCCATTCTTCTTCCTCTATGTTATGTCACAAATTTCATCTTTTTTTAGTCTTATAAACAAAGACATTTTTCTACATACCCAAAAAACAACCATCCAATTCATGAAAATAACATTAATATATTATTAACATTCAATTCATAGATTCTGTTCAAGTTTCACAAATTGTCCCAATAATGTCAGAAAGGTCCAGTGCATAATCATGTGCTGCATTTAATGGTAATGTCTCTTTAGTCTAGAATGGTTCCTTAGTTTTTCCTTGACTTTCATATTCTTGGTACTTTTTCCCCTCCAGTTTTATTGAGATATAATTGACATACAGCACTGTATAAGTTAAGGTATATAGCATACTGATTTGACTTACATACATCATGAAATGATTAACCACCATAAGTTTAGTGAGCATCCATCATCTCATGTAGTTACACAATTAAAGAAATAGAAAAAAATTGTTTTCCTTGTGATGAGAACTCTTAGGATTTACTCTCTTAACAACTTTCATATATAATATACAGCAGTGCTAATTATATTTATCATGTTGTACATTACATCCCTAGTACTTATCTATCTTATAACTGGAAGTTTGTACCTTTTGATCACCTTCATCCAATCCCCCTCCCCCACACCCCACCTCTGGTAACCACAAATCTGATCTCTTTTTCTGAGTTTGTTTTTGAAGTATAATTGACTTACAACACTGTTAGGTCCTGGTGTGCAATATAGTGATTCAATATTTCTATACATTTCAAAATGATCATCATGCTAAGTCTAGTTAGCATTTGTCACCATACAAATATATTATGTAATTATTGACTATATTTCCCATGCTGTACATTTCATACCTGTGACTTATTTTTTTGTAACTGGAAGTTTGTACCTCTTATCTCCCTCACCTATTTCTTTCCTCTTCCCATCCCCTGCCCTGTGGCAGACATCTGTTTGTTCTCTGTATCTATGACTCTGTTTCTGTTTGGTTATGTTTGTTCATTTGTTTTTTAGATTCCACATGTAAGTGAAATCATAATGTTTGTCTTTCTATGTCTGACTTATTTCACTTAACATAATACCCACTAGGTCCATCCATGTGTGTCAAATGGCAAGATTTCATTATTTTTTTATGACTAATACTCCATTATACACACACACACACACACACACACACACACGCATCTTCTTTATCCATTCATCTATTGATAGGCGCTTAGGTTGCTTCCATATCTTGGCTATTATAAATAATGTTACAGTGAATATAAGGGTGCATATATCTTTTCTAATTAGTGTTTTGTTTTCGTCAAATAAATACGAAGGAGTGGAATTGCCAGGTCATATGATAGTTCTGTTTTTAATTTTTTGAGGAACTCCATACTCTTCTCCATAGTGGCTGCATCAATTTACATTCCCACCCACAGTTTGCCTTTTATCCACATCCTTGCCAACACATGTTATTTGTCGTCTTTTTGATAAATGACATTCTGACAGGTGTTGATCAAAATGAGTTGATAGCTCATTTTGGTTTTGATTTGTATTTCCCTGATGATTAGTGATGTTCAGCATCTTTTCATGTTCCTGTTGGCCATCTGTATGTCTTCTTTGAAAAAATGTCTATTCAGGTCCTCTGCTTTTTTAAATTGGGTTGTTTGCTTTATTCATGTTGAATTGTATGAGTTCTTTGTATATATTTGATATTAACCCCTTATGAAATATATTGTTTGCAAATATCTTCTCCCATTCAGTAGGGTGGCCTTTCTGTTTTGTTGATGGTTTCCTTCACTGTGCAAAAGCTTTTTAGTTTGATGTAGTCCAAATCACTTATTTCTGCACTTGCTTCTCTTGCCTGAGAAGACATATTCAAAGAAGTATTGCTAAGACTGATGTCAAAGAGCATATTGCCTATGTTTTCATCTAGAAGTTTTATGGTTTCAGATTTTACATTTGTCTTTAATCCATTTTGAGTTTATTTTTGTATATCGTGTGAGAAAGTAAGTCCAGTTTGATTCTTTTGCATGTAGCTGCCCAGTTTTCCCAGCACCATTTATTGAAGAGGCTGTTTTTTCCCCATTGTGTATTCTTGTCTCCTTTGTTGTAGATTAATTGACGGTATAAGTGTGTGCTCATTTCCGGGCTCTGTCTTTTGTTCCATTGCTCTACGTGTCTGTTTTTGTGCCAGTCCCATACTGTTTTGATTACTGTAGCTTTGTAGTATAGCTTGAGATCAGGGAGCATGATTACTCCAGCTTTGTTCTTCTCTCAAGATTTTCCTGGCTATTCGGGTTCTTCGGTGTTTAACTGTTCAACCGCTAGTGAATATTTCAGTTCAGCTATTGTACTTTTTAGCACCAGAATTTGTTTTTTTCCATTTTTAAATTTCTGTTTCTTTATTGATGTGCTCTATTTGGCAAGACATTGTTCTTCTGACTTTCTTTAGTTCTTTGTCCATTGTTTCCTTAAGCTCTTTCAGCATATTTAAGACAGTTGATTTAAACTTTTTCTCTAGTAAGTCCAATGTTTGGGCTTTCTCAATGATGGTTTCTTTTAATTTATTTTTTTCACTTGTACATGGGCCATACATTCTTATGTCTTTGCATGCCTCAATAACTTCTTGTTGTTGAAAACTGGACATTTTGAAAATTAAAATGAGGTAACACTGAATATCAGATTTACCCCCTCCTCATGGGGTTGGTTCATTTCTGTTTGTCATGGGTTGTAGTTTTTTGTTTGTTTAGTGACTTATCCAGTGTATTTTGTAAAGACAGTATATTTGTCCTGAATGGTCACTGAAATGTCTGTTCCATTAGCTTAGTGTTTATCTAGTGATTGGACAAATATCTCCTTAAACTCCGGGATCAAAAAAAAGCTCTCTATCTTTGTAGCTGGGCTTTCTATATGTGTTGGGTCAGGCCTTCTACACTCAGGCATTTTACAACTCTATCTTTGCCCTCACTTCCTGCTTGTACAGAGTTTGAATGTCAGCCAGAGGAGAGGGCTTAGGGACTTCTTAATTTGTTTTTGAGCATGCTTCTTATGTTGGGCATATGCATGGCCTTTTAAGTTTCCAGGAGTATGTGGGAACTTTTATTCCCCAAAGCATCTTACTCAGCCTTTCCTTTGGCTTTTCATTGTGTCTTTTGTTTCCCCCAACTGATATCCATTGTCTCAGGTGGAAGATGCTAGTTCATTTGCCTTTAAAATGTTTTTGACAAATGCTGCCTTCTGTGCACTCACTTTTGTACCCTGAGAGAGTTCCAATTTAGGCAAAATAAAGGCAATCTTTTTGTGTTAGCCCTTCAGGGAACCACCAACCAGATCAAAACCAACAGTCAGAATTCTTTGAGAACGAGGTCCAGTCTGCTCTCTCTCATACCAGGAACCGATTCTGGGAATGTGGATTGATGTTTTCAAGACCCACACTAAGCTTAAAAGGTGTGGATGCAGCAGGAGTAAGCTAAAACGCCACAAAGCTCTGTTACTGGGTTTTAGTCACCTTTTTCTTATTGAAGTATTTGCTCTGACTGTTTTCTGTAGTTCTGATAAATTTGATTCTGATAGTTTTCATCAGTTTTTATTTCTTTTTGGTGTTTTTGTGGAAGGATGGGCCCTTGGGACCCCTTACTCCACCGTTTTCACCTATGTCATCCCCACTATGTGTGATAATCAATATCTTGTTAATTTGAATGAGCAAAAACAGGTCACAAGAAGTCCCAGAGTGGCTGAATTCTATCTGGGCATGGACCACATTACACAAAGCCACAGAATAATAGTCAAGATAGAGGAAGTATCAAAAATCAAGTCAACTAACTGCTAGTGGAAGGCTTTTTCCACTATACCAAATTTTCCTCATGGCTAGCTAGAAAGGTTCTGAGTACAGGTCAGTGTTGGCAAAGTCATCTGCATTTTAATTTCAGATTATTGGTAAATGAATTTCTTTCATGATGCCTTATTTTCCAGAGGGCTGTCCCTGAGTAGTCAAAAGCCATATGACCACTTATCCTCATTATAACAACAGGTGTTACCAGGCTGTGAGGCCACTTTCATACTTGTTGTGAACTCAGTCTATTTGGTTTCATCTGTAGCAAAATTCTCTTTGCCTACCGCCTTCTCCTCTGACTGAGAATACCCAGGCATTCATTTTGGTCTTGGACACTGCTTCCTGTACTCTCCTGATGCGTCATTCCAACTAGAGTTCTTTCTTTTAGAATCTCCGTTGGCTCGTTTTCTTTTCTGTTGGTAGAAATTACATTTGTTTACTTCCCCTTAACCCAAGTAATTATATAGTGTGCAAAATCAGTACCCAGAGATAATCAGTTAAAATGTTCTAAGTCTAGGGCTATTGACTTATCCCAGATCTGGGTAGAAAAGTGAATGAATAGCAGTGATTTTAGATATTTAACCATTTGCCCTCATAAGTATGCTCATAATTCCCATACTGTGTGTCTTGACTTTTGGTTTAGAAAAAGTTGGTACCTATGGATCACCTTGGTGAATGAGTCAGATGGGACTTTCTGTGTCAGTTTCTTTTTCTCATGAACCTTTGAGAGCTAATATTCAGTGTGCTCTTCCTCGTTATTGATTTCTTTGATTTACTGGGAAATTTGGCTAAGAGCATTTGACTTACCCTTAATGGAAAGAAGATAAATTGGATCTAGTCTCTGTGTGTGTGAGATTTCATTTTCTTAGTGCCTTAAATGAGGAACAGATTTGAGTGTTTTTCATGAAAAAAGTAATAGCGAAAAAAAAAATAAAAGATGAAGGCGGCTCAGGTAGCCATTAATAGGAATTTGGAGTATGTTTGAGCATAGACATTCTGCTAATATTTGGTAAGAAGGCTAAGGAAGAACCTTACAGCAGAATGTTCTATTCTGTTGTTAATGTGGCTAGTGACACTTCTTTCTTGTAATTTGAATGCCTTGTAACTCTGGATGGTGCTTCCTGGCCTCTTGTTACTCCTGCTATCAATGAAAGACAAATGGATATCAGCAGTAGTGCTATTTTCTGTACTTTCAGAAAATAGGGCTGAAGGGTTGATAGAGCAGTCTTCCACACTGTGGCACTTGCCTAAGGCTAGTTCAAGACAAATTTAATAATCATATTAATAATAATAAAATAATAGCTATTAGTTATCAAGGCATAGCAGGTGACAGTTACAATTTATACATTATTTCTAAATATTGCAGCATTGATATTTTCATTTCTACTTTGTACATGAGGAAACTGAGGAGCGGAGAGGGGAGATAACATGCCCCAGGTTACACAGCAAATGGTTCAAGCCCAGATCTCCCTGAATGCAAAGCACTCTCTGTCTTTCCACTGTGCCTCAGTGCTTTTCAAGCATTCTTGTTTTCTATTGGTACCATATATGCTTCCTTTTCTGGTCCTTGTCTTCAAGAAGCTACCCTTTGAACATCTGCTATATGCCAGGCACTGTATATGCCAGACACTAATATTTTCTTGCAAAGTAAATATTAGTATCCTCATTTTACAGGTGAGATGATTTTCCATTATAGCATGCCACCTCTCCTTGCTTTATTTAAGAGTCATCTCTTGCCCATGAGCCAGGTACCTTTGAACCATGCTCTGGCCCTTCCTTCCCTATCCTCATTATCTTCCCAGACCTATGTTCCAGGTGATTCCATCATCTTGTTCCTGCATGCTTGATGGGTGCTAATGATTTCCTATGTTAGCTTTCTGAATTGTTAGCATTCTCTTAGGGACCCATGGGCTTACTGCTTATTATGAAAACATAGACTTACCCAAGCTTGGTGTTCCTCAGCTGTGATGGGAAGTCACTGCATCTATAACATTTACCTAGGCCTATATCAAATCACCTCCATGGGACTCATGGACAAGGGGAACTGGCTTAATCTGCTCAGGCTGCTGTAACAAATACCATAAACTGGGTGGCTTTTATATGACAGACATTTATTTCTCACAGTTCTGGATGCAGGGAAGTCCAAGATCAAGGTGCAGGCATGGTTAGATTCTGGTGAGAACCCTCTTCCTAACTTGCAGACAGCTGCCTTCTCACTGTATCTTTGCATGGCAGAGGGAAGAAAATGAAGCAAGCTTTCTGGTGTCTCTTCATTTACGGACACTAACCCTATTGTGGGAGCCCACCCTCATTACCTCATCTAAACCTAGTTATCTCTCAAAGGCTCCACTACCATTACACTGGAGGTTAGCACTTCAACATAAGAATTTTGAGAGGACACATTCAGTCCATAACAGACAACCAACACGAATAAATATGCCAGATGATCATGCTACTTGCTGTTCTGTGAGCAATAAAGTACTCTGTCTCTGACCCAGGAGTCTTTCATCTTTCAGTATCCATGAAACAGTATGTTTTATCTTTTTAGATTACAAGTAGGGTGAAATCCCAGACCCTTCACAGTTTTTGACAAGTACTGTACCCCAGTTTTTCAGTCTAGCTTATAGGAACAGGCTTTATTCCTAGCCCTGTGTGAGTGCTGGCTACTGTTCCCTGCAGTCCTTTCAGGTGGTTCTTTCCCCTCCCTTGGTTAGTTTCCTCACATGTATGTTCTGATCAGTACTCTGCTGAATACTCTAGGGGGACATTCTCTTGACATCCAGGGTTCTGTCTGCTACTCTCTCCTCTCTGATCATCTGTGCTACAAACTCTAGTCTCCTTGCTCTTCATGTACTCTCAGCTCCTTAACGTTCTAACTCAAGAAATCCATTAGGCTTCTTCTCCATTCTCTCTCCCTGCACCCTGCATGTGTCCTGGAAACTCTTTTCAGGCAGTAAACTGGCACAATTTTTTGTTTCAAGGATCACTGTTCTTTGTTGCTTGGTGTTCTGTGTCTTGAAAACCCTTATTTTTTATTGTCTCTGTTTTTTGGGTTGTTTCAGGTGAGAGGATAATCCAGTCCCTGTTACTCCATTTTGGCTGCAAGTGGAAATGGAATCTTTGTCTTTTGAAAGTGGACTTGATATTTAAAAACAGCCCAAAGAGAGTGGTGAGTAACTTAAATCAATAAGGTTGGCCATCAAGCTGGCTAATTCCTCACAACCCCCTCTTCAAAAAAGATGTGGTAGGGTAGTAAAGTAACCAACCTTTTTCTCCCCCCTGTGGTTTTAGCATTTCTGTGGTTTAGAATTATTTTTATAAAGAGGAGTTGGACTTCTCCACTCTCCCCTCTCCTAATTTACTTGGCACTGTGACCTATGGAGGGCTAAAAGTTCTGAGAAAAAAAATTAGGGTTATGTTTTTAACCATCATCCACTCTTTCCCAACACTACAGATAATTCAGAAGACATATGACTTTTCCCTTTTTTGTGTCTTATCTTCTCACTCTCAGCGCCATGACTCAGGCTGAGGCCCTCATTTCCTTTATTATACCCCACTCCTAACTGGTCTTTATTTTTTCTATCCTTCACATTAGGTCCAGAGTAACTTTCAGGAAAAAAAAAAAAAGATCTGAGTGTGTCATTTTGCCTCTCAGAATGGTTCCCCCTTAAATATAGAATAATGTCCGGCCTCCTTTGTGCCTACAATCTGACCTCTACTTATATTTCTCACTTTATTTTACATAACACAATCCCAACCATCCACAGAATTATAATCCACAAATGGCAGTATTGTAAGGTGCTCTTAGACTCAAACTAAATGAGACAACTCTCCCTTTCTTGTACAGGTCCAGCTCTGTCCCATCTTGGCACACTTGCTTATTCTATCTTCTTTTCCAGGAATTCCCTGTTTTGCCTGCCTTCAAAGACATTTCTCAAATAATAACTACTCCATAAGGCCTCCCAAGAGGCCTCCAATTGGAATAAATTCCTTTGTCCCTTATTTTCCCATAGCATGTTGGTTGCACTTGTATTAGAGCACTTAACAGATTCTGGTTTACTTGAAAAAATACCTCATGAGTCCTTGGAGCACAGGTACTTACTGCCTTATTTTTCTTCATATTCATCATAACATCCATCCCAGGGCATTCTTTTTTCCGGGTCCCCCCATTTAGTATATTTTCTTTTTTTTAATTGAAGTATAGTTGATTTACAATGTTGTGTAAGTTTCAGGTGTACAGCACTGTGATTCAGTTATACATACATATATATATCCATTCTTTTTCAAATTCTTTTCCCTTATAGGTTATTACAAAATATTGAATATAGTTCCCTGTGCTATACAGTAAGTCCTTGTTGGTTATCTACTTTACATACATTAGTGTATATGTTAATGTCAACCTCCTAATTTGTCCACCCACCCTTTCCCCTTTGGTAACCATAAGTTTGTTTTCTATGTCTGTGGGTCTATTTCTGTTTTGTAAATAAGTTCATTTGTATCTTTTTTTTTAGATTCCACATATAAGCGATATATTTGTCATTCTTGTCCATCCCAGGGCCTTATAACTAGTCTGTGCTGAATAAATAATCATTGGATTGAAGCTGATTAAATCAGGAAACTTTGTAGCACATAAGAATAAATCAATAATACTTTAATTCACTGACATCTGTAGTCTGGTCTGGGCTCAGTGCAATTGCAAGTGAATAATTTGTCTTTGGCCTCTATGAGGACCCAGCTCTTTATTCACTGCCAACCTGTACCCAGAACTTTCATTCTCTCCCCTGAATGCCTACCTTCTCTAGGCAATACTCTCTGCTAGTCACTTCAGATCTGATTATGTCCCTGGTTCATCTGTGGGAGTTTTTTTTTTTTTTAATACTGCAGTTTCCTGGGTTCTATCCCAGAACTACTGATTTGGAATCTCTGGGGATGGAGCTCAGGAATTTGCATGTTTAACAGGCACCTGGCACTTGGTGACTTAAGCAGTCAGATTTGAGACCCATTGCTCTATACTCGTGAATCTAAATCATTCAATCTACTGACCCTTCTGTCCAAATTTATCTACTCTGAGTCTCCTGCTTTTGGGACCCAGCTTTCACCTAGCTGGCATTTTGAAAAGTGGTTTGATGTACTTTCAAACTTCCCTTCACTAAGTTACTAATCTCTGATTTCTCTCAAGGGCTTTTACTTTTTAGTAGGGCACTCTCAAAGACAATGTGGAAAACATTGCCTCTAAAGAAAGGCAATGTTTAGACTTTTTGGTAGGAACAAAAGAGTTGATCCCTTTAAAGATTAGTAATTTTGAAATTGCTCTGGGAAGCAGGTAAGGATTATAGAAAATGCAGAGTTTTGTTAAATTATTTTTCTGTTAATTACTTAAGCATTAAGATTGGGATAGAGTTGGAAGATATAATTAGAGAACAATATCTCACATCATGCCACAGGGAAAACAGGAAGAAACAGGAAAAATCAAAATCCCAATGGACTTTGATTCCTTTTTCTACCAGGGCAAGCAGTTTGCAAATGGCTGTGAACAGGTCACAGTCAGGAGATCAGAAAAAAAAAAATTAGAAGTCTCTTAAAAGGGATAGAAAACAATTCAGAAGTTTCCTATAGGAGGATACAAAGGAAACCAATAGAGAAGCTGTTTATTTCCAGTTAAAAATCAAAGGATACTACATGGTGCCACAGAGTTCCTTTTTCCTCTTCAGGATTAACCTTAATCTATTACTATATTTCTTGGCTTCTTTTTTTTTTTTATAAGAATGTCTCATTAATGGGTATCACTATTTTATATGAAGTTCTGTTTCTATAGGAAAAAGCATGATCATGTCTGGAAATATGTACTAGATGCTTGGAGTCTCAGCTAACTATGCTTAAGGCCAAAGTGTGCTTATGAGGCTTACAGGACTCTAATCCAGTTCTCTCCAGACATACTTGATCACCCACCTTTGTCAAAAAACGTATGCATCCCGATAGATATGCATTTATTTGCAAAGTATTACATACAAAATTGATTTAATATATTATAAACATTAATAAAATGTATAGAAATAGAAATAAATAGGTTATTTATGTGGAAATTTTGACATTTTCTTACCAAACCCCAGTGGATTGATTGATTGACAGTATTCATGGGGTGGTAACTGCAAACCACTTTTGATACCACTACTCTTTTCTGTTTGTTCTCAAACTTGGGTTGAGCATTAGGATCACCTTGGGATAGTCAGAGAGCAGTTAGATTCTTGTGCTCAGGTCTATTAAATTAGAATCTCCATGGCTGGAACTCGGGAGCCTATGTTTTAAAAAAACTTCCCCAGGGAATTCTGATGTCCAGTCAAGCTTGAGAAATAGTGATTTAATACCAAAGGTCACCTAGTGACATTTGCTCTCTAGGACCATGATTCTCAACCTTTGCTACAACTGGAACTACCTGGGGAACTTTAAAAATGCTGATGACTGGGTTCCCACCTCCCTCCTGAGACTTATAATTGATCTGAGGTGTGGCCTGGGCATTGGGATTTAAAATCTTCCCAGGTGAATCTGATGTGCTGCCCAGGTTGAGAACCTTGTGGTGGAGAGGATAAAACAGGTTTTGGGAAGCTGTACTAGGACTGTTTTGGTTACAACTTACACATACCCAAAATGGCTTAAGCAAAAAGGAATTTATTGGTTCACTTAAGATGTCCAGGGGTTGTCTGATTTCAGACATTTCTGCATTTAGGGGCTTAAACAGTGCAATCAGGGATGTTACTCTCTTTTTACATCTCTTGACTCTACTTTCCTCTGTATGGTTACATTCTTGGGTGAGCTTTCTCCATATGGCTGGAAATATGGCCAGAACAGCTCTAGGTTTATATGATCCTCATGGCTTGCAGTCCTAGAGAAAAAAAAACCAAAACTGTTCACTCTCATAGTTTACATATCAACTCTTAGGGGGAGACTCTGGTTGTTCTAGCTTGCTTCAGGCACCTGTCTCTGAACTAATCATGGTGGCCAGATACATGGGGTAGGCTGAGTCACCTGCCAATTCAAGTGGTCTGGAGGGTGGGGATTATGAGATGATGATCTCACTTAAATGTTACGGAATGAGTTTCCCACAGGTTTGGTTATAAGAAGAAAGGGGAAAGGAATATTATGCTGGGTAGATGATATCACAGTCCACTACAGAAGTGGACTTTGTAAATTTAATCCTGTTGTGATGGTGCCAGTGGCACTGGTTGGAATATGCATAGAGTCACGATGCCCTAAGACAAAAGGAATGTCTGTCCAAGGGTGAACACTCTGTGGAAGGCTAGTCTTGCCTGAAATCAAGTTATAGATTCTTACATAAGCTAAAAAACAATTTCCCTTTCCAATGGAAGTATCAACTGAACCCAACTTTATGAATTGGCTAATTGTTTTCCCTGCTGTGGATATTAACTGCTGAGCTCTTGGAAAGAATTGAATTCTTTTTGGTGAGAGACTGATGAAAATCTTAAGCCCCATGAGCCAGTCATCCAATTGTTCAACATTCAATTGAAGAGAAATCCTTTTGTAGACTGTTGGTTTAAAGATTGATAGGGCATTATTCTTGATACAGTGCTCAAGGTAGTAAAAATTGTAGAGCTATTAGAATTCTGACATTGTCAGAATTGGTACCGTGTGAGAGCCCAGCCAGGGACCTTCTCTGAGACAGTGTAATATATTCACAGCTGAAGCCCTGGCCCTGAAAATCTGGTTGTCAATTGGGAAGAGCACTTTTAGAGTCAGCTTCCTCTATAATTGGTTAACACTCTTCTTTTTCCATGGAATCAAGTAATAGAAAAATAAATGCAGAGTAAATAGAATTTCATGCTTGTGCAAGTCATTGGCAAAATCATCCTTGGGTCATGCAGGAAGACTTGTTCTGTTCAGAGGAAAATTTGGAAGGGAAACATTTTATTTTAATCTTCCTTCTCTTAATTTACTCTATTTGAAGTTCTAGTTTTAAAATGCTGATTCTTTGCAGAGAGATGTACTGGGAAGGGAGGGGACTTTGCACCTGTCCTAGGGATCAAATGAGCTATTGCAGTATTATCAAATGAGTGATTTATTCATGCAGATTTTGAATACTAGAAAACTCCAAGTTTACTTATATTAAAAACTATTATCTAAAGTGTCTACTCATTTTATCTGTTGGGCAGAATAGCAAAGTAGATGAAGTTTGCCTTGGCAGATAAATTACCTCAACTCTGTTGGGTCTCTGTGTGTGTCTATCTGTTTCACACACACACACACACACACACACACACACACACACGTGCGCACCGCCGCCCCCCGCCCCCCGCCACTGTCTCACCTTATCAGTCTTCCTGCTGTGTTGTATTAGTTTTCCATTGCTGCTATAACAAATTACCACAGACTTAGTGACTCAGATAATACAAATTTATTATCTTACAATTCTGGAGGTCGAAGAAGTCCAGAAGTCCAAAGTGAATCTCACTGGGCTAAAAACCAAGTTGTCGGCAGGGCTGAATTCCTTCCTGGAGGCTCTAGGGGAGAATCTCTTTCCTTTCCTTTTCCAGCTTCTAGAGGCTACATTTGCTTGGCTTGTGGCTCCATCCTCCATCTTTAAAACAGCAATGACCAGTCAACTCTTTCTCATGTGGGATTGCTCTGACTTACCCTTCTGTCTCCCTCTCCAACTGTTAAGGACCCTTTTGATTATATTGGACCCACCCAGGTGATCCAGGATAATCTCTACTTAAAAGTCAGCTGATCAGTAACCTTAATTCCATCTTCAGCCTTAGTTCCCTTTTTCCATATAGCCTAGCATGTTCTCAGATTCTGGGGATTGGGATGTGGACATCTTTGCCAGGGTTGGGATGTGTGTTATTCTGCTACCACACCTGTCAAGTGCTCCAGGCTTCTCTTCTATTCGTTGGCTGCCCAGAATCCCTGACACTCATGTAAGGCTATTATTTCCTAGAGATCTTGGAGTATAACGGATAGATAGGAACACCAGAATAGGAGGCAGAAGGGCCAGGGTTGGAAAACAGCCTCTCTCTGCTTATGAGCTGTGTAACAAATTAACTTCTTGGAGCCTCCATTTCCTCATCCATGGCCTTTTCCTCCTTCCTTTATCGAAGCATACCTGTTCTGTATCCTTTTTAACAGGCCTCAACTGGGACCTCAAGTTAATATGGAAAAGTAATTCAAGCTAAGGCATTAATAAGTGATAATGGTTTCATGCCTCACTACTCCCTTCCCTCTAACCCCCATACCCTCTCAAGTACTATTTATGTTTTATAAGATGAATTCACCTGGAAGGAAATCATTTTATTAGGTGTGCAGTAGAAGTAAATGGATTAGGCTGCTGCCTACCTTTTAAAGTTGGCTTTGTCCCTGAACATTTAAGAAGAAAATATAGGATGACCAGAGGGTATGGTTTACCCTGGATATTCCAGTTTATGCCTGTTGCCTTGTTTTACGCTCAAGTGTCCTTATTTAGATGGTAAATTATATGGTCACTGTATTTATTTGGCACTTGTAAATGTCTTGAGTGTATTTATAAAATTCCTCTTTTACCTTAGATTTTCATGAAGACAGGGGCATTTTAATTACTTTTGTAGTTTCTCCTGTAAGTACCCTAGAATCTGTACACCATGGGTTCTGGGTAGCTGTTTCTGACTAACTGTATTCTGTACTTCACATTTCAGCCATCATTATTTCTCCAAGTAAAGTTTATAGACTATCTGTTATGAACTGAGTTGATCCTCACCCCCCATTCATATGTTGAAGTCCTAACCCTCAATTTGACTGTTTTTGGAGATAGGGCCTTTAAGGAGATAATTAACATTAAATGAAGTCATGACGATGGGCTCTAGTCCAATAGAACTGGTGTTATTACATGAAGAGGGAGAGACACAAGGGATGCACATGCACAGAGAAAAGGCCATGTTGAGGACACAGAAATGACACCACCATCTGCAAGCCAAAGAGAGAGGCCTCAAGAGAAACCAAACCTGCCAACACCTTGCTATTGGACTCCCCCCATTCAGAACTGTGAGAAATTTCTGTTGTTTAAGCTACCCAGTCGGTGGTTATTTGTTAGATTAGCCCTGCTAATATATATTAGTATATTAGCAGACTAATATACTATCTGTAGAAGAAGCAGAGATATTGTTACAAATGCAGTTTCCTGAATGCTATCCCAGACTGAATCAGAATTTCTCTGGTGGGGCTGAAGGAAGCCTTATGTTTTGCTTAGGTGATTCTTATACACATTAAATTTGAGAATTGCTGAAATAAGGACCTCAGGGCACTAAAAGGGCGGCTTTTTTTTCCCACATATCTTTTATCATGTCAAGTTTTTGTTCTCTCTTCAGGGACTTTCTACCTAGGTGTTAGCAGAAAACAGGGATTGAATATCCCAGTTATCTTTGGGATATCTGGAGTTGTCAATGAAGATTCTAGAAAGCCTGGAGGCTATGGGGACTATATGTTCAAGATGAATCAAGAAAGAGAGGAATATATCATTTTAGGGAAAAGTTAGTATCAAGACTAACCTAGAATTGATTCTTTAAAAAGGTCATTGGGAAGGTCAGAGCGGCATGGACATATATACACTACCAAATGTAAAATAGATAGCTAGTGGGAAGCAGCCGCATAGCACAGGGATATCAGCTTGGTGCTTTGTGACCACCTAGAGGGGTGGGATAGGGAGGGTGGGAGAGAGATGCAAGAGGGAGGAGATATGGGGATATATGTATATGTATAGCTGATTCACTTTGTTATACAGCAGAAACTAACACACCACTGTAAAGCAATTATACTCCAATAAAGATGTTAAAAAAAAAAACTGGACTTGACATTTGGCCACTTCTCCCCTTCCTCCTCCTCTGGAGCTAGTGACCGATACTTGGAAATAATGCTTTGCCGATTTCCTTTGGGGCACTTAAGAAGCTTTGGCTTTCAGTTCTTTGTCTCTTGAGCACCTACCTCTAATGTAGATGTACTTAGTCCCCAGAGCTTGAATCCCATCTCAGTGGAAGCTAGATTAGGGACAGGGCACCTAAAAGACATGGATTCAATAAACATCCTATTCTATAAAGCTTGAGATGTTCATGGCTAAGAAGTTAGGTGCAACCTCAGTGTCAGACCTAGTTGTAATTAGCCTGAATCCCTGCCAATTCCATGGTCTGTGGAAGTCCAAAACCTTCCCCTGGATCCCTAGAAATTCAAGTTTCCTCCAAATAATCCACTTATATAAAGTAATACCAGTATAGAATTTACTGAAATTTTGTAGAGGATATGGAGAATAATTTACAAATGACTTTAACATGTACAACAGATACTGTTAGCTACCACACCCCTGTGGAGTTTCACTAACCCGTCCTGTGAACCCAGCCTCTTTCTACCTGGCCAATTTCTTGTTCTTTCATATTCTAAGATAACAGAATTCCTTCCCCATTCCATTCATAGCACATACTTCCCCATCCTAAGACTTGGTGCTACCTGCTTATCCAGGGTGCTTGTTTTTTGGGGGGTGGGGTGGGTGGGGGAGTTGTGAGGAGGGTCACTTTCTATCCTTCTGCTTTAAGCACTTACCAAGGCAGTCTTCCAATCCAAGGCAATGTTATTCTCGAGAGAAATTCTAGTGACCAAATTTGTCTCCATTTCATTTCACAAAAATATAATTATTGCTGTTATTGCCATGGAGCAGATAAAGATATAGGATAGCTGAATGATAAGAATACTATACTAGATGGTCAAGAGAAGAAAAATAAGTTTTACTGAACTTGTCCTATATGTCCAGCACAAAGTAAGTGTTTTATATGTTTTCTTATTTAGTCCTCACAGTAAACATGTGAGGTGGATCATTATTAGTCCCATACTATGAGTGAGATAAATAATGATTGGAGAGGTTAAGTAACTTCAGCTAGTAAAAGGAAGATCCAGTATTTAAATTTAGGTCTGAGTCTTAACTTTATGTAATTTTCATTATATCACCATATGCCTCTGAATCTGGAGTCCTGGGTCCAACGTTCTACTAACAGTTTTGTGTGCCCTTGGAAAAGTCATGATCCCTCTCTGTATTTCAGTTCCGTATCCACAAAAAAGGAAGCCTGGATCAAATGGTTTCTAAAGGCTTTTTGGGCACAGGCAATATGTTCTGTGACCTCTCCTTACTCCACGTGACAAGTAAAACTGGAAGCTGTAGTATGCTTTGCTTAACTAAGGTGGGACCTCATTAAGATACAGATCTTGTTTTTTTATTGTCTGGCCCCTGAAGTTGATAAGTTACGCGCATTTTATTTATTTGTATATTGGAGAGTGACTGGATTTTAGATACATGGGGTTCAGAATTTTTTAAAAAGTAGGATTAATTCACTTCAAATTTCATTTTATTTTCCAATTTTTAAAGTACTTTCAACTTTGCTTTGAAATGGGAAGGCTCGATGGTCCTTGCAATGTTAATGAGTTATATGACAACCTTGCCCTTGGTTATAAGAAGCTGTATATGGGATGTTCAGATCAGCAAGTCTCACATCCTTAGCCTTAGCTATCAGTTCCAAACTGTGAATGCTGTTTCTCACCCTGAGCATCATGGCCTGAAATGCTGGCATCTCTCCCAGTGGCTGTACTGGTAGGGGAGGGAGGGACAAAGACAGAGGTACCCGTTGGCATGATAAATACTCAGAGCAGGCTGCATCACCAACAGAGGCCAATATAGAGGAGATTATGTGGTTTTAGGAAGCCTGTATGTGGTGAAAAAAATGTCCCTATATAAGATGCTATTGAATCATGGGTTTGGTGGCTGCGTATTGGCTAAGTCATTACCCACACGAAAAAGAGGAGGTAGGAGGGTGGCATAAATGATCCTATTTGGATTTGGTTGAAAATAGAGAAAGAAGAGAAATTTTTCAGGAGAGATGCTAGGGCTTATGCTTTTTGTATAGAATTTGGTTACTTGGGTTATGCTATTACTGTCTGATGAATCCTCTTCCAAAAAAAAAATAGTTGTAATAGATACCACTTATGTTTATAGTGCTTTGTATGCATTATTTTATTTCACCATCACAGCAACCCTAGCTAGCTAGCTAGCTAGCTAGATAGATACTATTGTCCAAATTTTACAGATGAGGAAACTCAATGAGGTTAAATGACTTTCCCAATGTCATATAGCTACTAAGTATCTGAACCAGTTCTCTTCCTTCCTGCTCCCTTCCCCTTTTCCTACATTGTTTACACTGTCCCCGCTCAGCCTGAATAGCTAGTGATAGCCTGTGAACACCTTGTAATCATTTGTGAAATAGGTTCCAAGAGAGTTGAAATAAATAAATAAGTAATAAATAATAAATAAATAATACATAAATAATAAATAAATAAATAAATAATATTAGACTATTCTTTTAAATTAATTTTTTAACATCTTTATTGGAGTATAATTGCTTTATAATGGTGTGTGAGTTTCTGATGTATAACAAAGTGAATCAGCTATACATATACATATATCCCCATATCTCCACCCTCTTGCATCTCTCTCCCACCCTCCCTATCCCACCCCTCTAGGTGGATGCAAAGCACCGAGCTGATCTCCCTGTGCTAGGCAGCTGCTTCCCACAAGCTATCTATTTTATATTTGGTAGTATATGTAAGTCCATGCCACTCTCTCACTTCGTCCCAGCTTAACCTTTCCCCTCCCCGTGTCCTCAGGTCCATTCTCTACGTATGCGTCTTTGCTCCTATCCTGCCCCTAGGTTCTTCAGAACCATTTTTTAAAATATAGATTCCATATATATGTGTTAGCATGTGGTATTTGTTTTTCTCTTTCTGACTTACTTCACTCTATGAAAGACTCTAGATCCATCCACCTCACTAAAAATAACTCAATTTTGTTTCTTCTTATGGCTGAGTAATATTCCACTGTATACATGTGCCACATCTTCTTTATCCATTCGTCTGTCGATGGACACTTAGGTTGCTTCCATGTCCTGGCTATTGCAAATAGTGCTGCAATGTACATTGGGGTGCATGTGTCTTTTTGAATTATGGTTTTTTCTGGGTATATGCCCAGTAGTGGGATTGCTGGATCATATGGTAATTCTATTTTTAGTTTTTTAAGGAACCTCCATACTGTTCTCAATAGTGGCTGTATCAATTTACATTCCCACCAACAGTGCAAGAG
The DNA here is from genome assembly GCF_028021215.1 of Eschrichtius robustus. Lineage (NCBI taxonomy): Eukaryota > Metazoa > Chordata > Mammalia > Artiodactyla > Eschrichtiidae > Eschrichtius > Eschrichtius robustus. The sequence goes on from NC_090845.1 coordinate 106,684,852, forward strand.
GGTTCCCTTTTCTCCACACCCTCTCCAGCATTTGTTGTTTGTAGATTTTCTGATGATGCCCATTCTAACTGGTGTGAGGTGATACCTCACTGTAGTTTTGATTTGCATTTCTCTAATAATTACTGATGTTGAGCAGCTTTTCACGTGTTTCTTGGCCATCTGTATGTCTTCTTTAAGAAATGTCTATTTAGGTCTTCTGCCCATTTTTGGATTGGGTTGTGTATAGGAATGCAAGAGATTTCTGTGCATTAATTTCGTATTCTGCAACTTTACCAAATTCATTGATTTGCTGTAATAGTTTTCTGGTGAAATCTTGAGGATTCTCTATGTATAGTATCATGTCATCTGCAAACAGTGACAGTTTTACTCCTTCTTTTCCAATATGTATTCCTTTTATTTCTCTTTCTTCTCTGATTGCCATGGCTAGGACTTCCAAAACTATGTTGAATATTAGTGGCGAGAGTGGACATCCTTGTGTTGTTTCTGATATTAGAGGAAATGCTTTCAGTTTTTCACCATTGAGAATGATGTTTGCTGTGGGTTTGTCATATATGGCCTTTATTATGTTGAGGTAGGTTCCCTCTATGCCCACTTTCTGGAGAGTTTTTATTATAAATGGGTGTTGAATTTTGTCAAAAGCTTTTTCTGCATCTATTCAGATGATCATATTGTTTTTCTTCTTCAATTTGTTAATATGGTGTATCACATTGATTGATTTGCATATATTGAAGAATCCTTGCATCCCTGGGATAAATCCCACTTGATCGTGGTGTATGATCCTTTTAATACGTTGTTGTATTCTCTTTGCTAGTATTTTGTTGAGGATTTTTGCATCTGTATTCATCAGTGATATTGGTGTGTAATTTTCTTTTTTTGTAGTATCTTTGTCTGGTTTTGATATCAGGGTGATGGTGGCCTCATAGAATGAGTTTGGGACTGTTCCTTCCTCTGCAATTTTTTGGAAGCGTTTGAGAAGGATGGGTGTTAGCTCTTCTCTAAATGTTTGATAGAATTCACCTGTGAAGCCATCTGGTCCTGGACTTCTGTTTGTTGGAAGATTTTTAATCACAGTTTCAATTTCATTACTTGTGATTGGTCTGTTCATATTTTCTATTTCTTCCTGGTTCAGTCTTGGAAGGTTATACCTTTCTCAGAAGTTTTCCATTTCTTTCCGGTTGTCCATTTTGTTGGCATAGAGGTGCATGTAGTAGTCTCTTAGGATTCTTTGTATTTCTGTGGTGTGTGTTGTAACTTCTAATTTTTCATTTCTAATTTTATTAATTTGAGTCCTCTCCCTCTTTTTCTTGATGAGTCTGGCTAATGGTTTATCAGTTTTGTTTATCTTCTCAAAGAACCAGCTCTTAGTTTTATTCATGTTTGCTCTTGTCTTCTTTGTTTCTATTTCATTTATTTCTGCTCTGATCTTTATGATTTCTTTCCTTCTGCTAACTTTGGGTTTTGTTTGTTCTTCTTTCTCTACTTCCTTTAGGTGTAAGGTTACATTGTTTATTGAGATTTTTCTTGTTTCTTGAGGTAGGCTTGCATAGCTATAAACTTCCCTCTTAGAACTGCTTTTGCTGCATCCCATAGGTTTTGGATCGTCATGTTTTCATTGTCATTTGTCTCTAGGTATTTTTTGGTTTCCTCTTTGATATCTTCAGTGATCTCTTGGTTATTTAGTAACATATTGTTTAGCCTCCATGTGTTTGTGTTTTTTATGTTTTTTTTCCCTGTAATTCATTTCTAATCTCATGGCGTTGTGGTCAGAAAAGATGCTTGATATGATTTCCATTTTCTTAAATTAACTGAGGCTTGACTTGTGACCCAAGATGTGATCTATCCTGGAGAATGTTCCGTGCGCACTTGAGAAGAAAGTGTAATCTGCTGTTTGTGGATGGGGTGTCCTATAAATATCAATTAAATCTATCTGGTCTATTGTGTCATTTAAAGCTTCTGTTTCCTTATTTATTTTCATTTTGGATGATCTGTCCATTGGTGTAAGTGAGGTGTTAAAGTCCCCCACTATTATTGTGTTACTGTCGATTTCCTCTTTTATAGCTGTTAGCAGTTGCCTTATGTATTGAGGTGCTCCTATGTTGGGTGCATATATATTTATAATTGTTATATCTTGTTCTTGGATTGATCCCTTAATCATTATGGAGTGTCCTTCCTTGTCTCTTGTAACATTCTTTATTTTAAAGTCTATTTTATCTCATATGAGGATCGGTCCTCCAGCTTTTTTTTGATTTCCATTTGCATGGAATATCTTTTTCCATCCCCTCACTTTCAGTCTGTATGTGTCCCTAGGTCTGAAGTGGGTGTCTTGTAGACAGCATATATATGGGTCTTGTTTTTGTGTCCATTCAGGAAGCCTATGTGTTTTTGTTGGAGCGTTTAATCCATTCACGTTTAATGTAATTATCAATATGTATGTTCCTATGACCATTTCCTTAATTGTTTTGGATTTGTTTTTGTAGGTCCTTTTCTTCTCTTATGTTTCCCAGTTAGAGAAGTTCCTTTAGCATTTGTTGTAGAGCTGGTTTGGTGGTGCTGAATTCTCTTAGCTTTTGCTTTTCTGTAAAGCTTTTGATTTCTCCATGAAATCTGAATGAGGTCCTTGCCAGGTAGAGTAATCTTGTTTGTAGTTTCTTCCCTTTCATCACTTTAAGTATATCATGCCACTCCCTTCTGGCTTGTAGAGTTTCTGCTGAGGAATCAGCTGTTAACCTTATGGGAGTTCCCTTGTATGTTATTTGTTGTTTTTCCCTTGCAGCTTTCAATAATTTTTTTTGTCTTTAATTTTTGCCAATTTGATTACTATGTGTCTCGGCGTGTTTCTCCTTGGGTTTATCCTGTATGGGACTCGCTGCACTTCCTGGACTTGGGTGGCTATTTCCTTTCCCATGTTAGGGAAATTTTCGACTATAATCTCTTCAAATATTTTCTCTGGTCCTTTCTCTCTCTCGCTTCTCCTTCTGGGACCCCTATAATGTGAATGTCGTTGTGTTTAATGTGGTCCCAGAGGTCTCTTAGGCCGTGTTCATTTCTTTTCATTCTTTTTTCTTTATTCTGTCCCGCAGCAGTGAATTCTACCTTTCTGTCTTCCAGGTCACTTATCCGTTCTTCTGCCTCAGTTATTCTGCTATTGATTCCTTCTAGTGTAGTTGTCATTTCAGTTATTGTATTGTTCATCTCTGTTTGTTTGTCCTTTAATTCTTCTAGGTGTTTGTTAAATATTTCTTGCATCTTCTTGATCTTTGCCTGCATTCTTTTTCCGAGGTCCTGGATCATCTTCACTATCATTATTCTGAATTCTTTTTTTGGAAGGTTGCCTATCTCCACTTCATTTAGTTGTTTTTCTGGGGTTTTATCTTGTTCCTTCATCTGGTACATAGCCCTCTGCCTTTTCATCTTGTCTGTCTTTCTGTGAATGTGGTTTTTGTTCCACATGCTACAGGATTGTAGTTCTTCTTGCTTCTGCTGTCTGCCTTCTGGTGGATGAGGCTATCTAAGAGGCTTGTGTTAGTTTCCTGATGGGAGGGACTGGTGGTGGGTAGAGCTGACTGTTGCTCTGGTGGGCAGAGCTCAGTAAAACTTTAATCCACTTGACTGTTGATGGGTGGGGCTGGGTTCCCTCCCTGTTGGTTGTATGGCCCGAGGCAACCCAACACTGGAGCCTACCTGGGTTCTTTGGTGGGGCTAATGACAGACTCTGGGGGGGCTCACGCCAAGGAATACTTCCCAGAACTTCTGCTGCCAGTGTCCTTGTCCCCACGGTGAAACAGAGCTCCCCCCCCGCCCCCTGCTGGAGACCCTCCAACACTAGAAGGTAGGCCTGGTTCAGTCTCCCCTGGGGTCACTGCTTCTTCCCCTGGGTCCCGATGCACACACTATTTTGTGTTTGCCCTCCACGAGTGGAGTCTCTGTTTCCCCCAGTCCTGTCGAAGTCCTGCAATCACATCCCACTAGGATTCAAAGTCCTGATTCTCTAGGAATTCCTCCTCCCGTTGCTGGACCCCCAGGTTGGGAAGCATGATGTGGGGCTCAGAACCTTCACTCCAGTGGGTGGACTTCTGTGGTATAAGTGTTCTCCAGTCTGTGAGTCACGCACCCAGCACTTACGGCATTTGATTTTTCTGTGATTGCGCCCCTATTACCGTCTCACTGTGTCTTCTCCTTTGTCTTTGGATGTGGGGTATCTTTTTTGGTGAGTTCCAGTGTCTTCCTGTCAATGATTGTCCAGCAGCTAGTTGTGATACTGGTGTTCTCACAAGAGGGAGTTAGAGCACGTCCTTCTACTCCACCATCTTGGTTCCTCTCGTTCTGTCTGCCCTTCTGACAGCTCACTTGGCAGGCTGCCCTGGTACCACAATCGGGTGTTGAATTTTGTCAAAAGCTTTTTCTGCATATACTGAGACGATCATATGTTTTTCTCCTTCAGTTTGTTAATATGGTTTATCACATTGATTGATTGGCGTATATTGAAGAATACTTGCATTCTTGGGATAAACCCCACTTGATCATGGTGTGTGATCCTTTTAATGAGCTGTTGAATTCTGTTCACTAGTATTTTGTTGAGGATTTTTGCATCTATATTCATCAGTGATATTGGATGGTAGTTTTCTTCCTATGTGACATCTTTGTCTGGTTTTGGTATCAGGGTGATGCTGGCCTCATAGAATGAGTTTGGGGGTGTTCCTCCCTCTGCTATATTTTGGAAGAGTTTGAGAAGGATAGGTGTTAGCTCTTCTCTAAATGTTTGATAGGGGAGACCTTCAAGATGGTGGAGGAGTAAGACATGGAGATCACTTTCCTCTCCACAAATACATCAGAAATACATCTACATGTTGAGCAACTCCTACAGCACACCTACTGAATGCTGGCAGAAACCTCAGACATATGAAAAGGCAAGAAACTCCCCACGTAGCTGGCTATGTGGCTGAGAGGGTCTTGGTGCTCCGGCGGGGTGTCAGGCCTGTGCCTCTGAGGTGAGAGAGCCAAGTTCAGTACATGGGTCCAGCAGAGACCTCCAGGCTCCACATAATATCAAATGGTGAAAGCTCTCGCAGAGATCTCCATCTCAATGCTAAGACCCAGCTCCATTCAACGACCAGCAAGCTACAGGGCTGGACACCCTATGCCAAAAACTAGCAAGACAGGAACACAGCCCCACCCATTAGCAGGGAGGCTGCCTAAAACCATAATAAGGTCACACACCCAAAAACACACCACCAGACGCAGTCCTCCCACCAGAAAGACAAGATCACGTCTCATCCACGAGAACACAGGCACAAATCCCCTCCACCAGGAAGCCTACCAAACCCACTGAACCAACCTTAGCCACTAGGAGCAGACACCAAAAACAACGGGAACTATAAACCTGCAGCCTGCGAAAAGGAGACCCCAAACACAGTAAGTTAAGCAAAATGAGAAGACAGAAACACACAGCAGATGAAGGAGCAAGGTAAAAACCCACCAGACCAAATAAATGAAGAGGAAATAGGCAGTCTACCTGAAAAAGAATTCAGAGTAATGATAGTAAAGATGATCCAAAATCTTAGAAATAGAATGGAGAAAATACAAGAAACGTTTAACAAGGATCTAGAAGAATTAAAGAGCAAACAAACAATGATGAACAAAACAATAAATGAAATTAAAAATTTTCTAGAAGGAATCATTAGCAGAATAACTGAGGCAGAAGAACGGATAAGTGACCTGGAAGATAAAATGGTGGAAATAAGTACTGCAGAGCAGAATAAAGAAAAAAGAATTGAGGACAGTCTCAGAGACCTCTGGGACAACATTAAACACACCAACATTGAAATTATAGGGGTCTCAGAAGAAGAGAGAAAAAGAAAGGGATTGAGAAAATGTTTGAAGAGATTATAGTTGAAAACTTCCCTAATATGGGAAAGGAAATAGTCAATCAATTCCAGGAAGCGCAGAGAGTCCCATACAGGATAAATCCAAGGAGAAACACGCAGGACACATATTAATCAAAGTATCAAAAATTAAATACAAAGAAAAAATGTTAAAAGCTGCAAGGGAAAAACAACAAATAACATACAGGGGAATCCCCATAAGGTTAACAGCTGATCTTTCAGCAGAAACTCTGCAAGCCAAAAGGGAGAGACAGGACATATTTAAAATGATTAAAGGGAAAAACCTACCAAAAGATTACTCTAGCCAGCAAAGATCTCATTCAGATTCAACAGAGACATTAAAACCTTTACAGACAAGCAAAAGCTAAGAGAATTCAGCACCACCAAACCAGCTTTACAACAAATGCTAAAGGAACTTCTCTAGGCAGGAAACACAAGAGACGGAAAAGACCTACAATAACAAACCCAAAACAATTAAGAACATGGTAACAGGAATATACATACTGATAATTATCTTAAATGTAAATGGATTAGATGCTCCAACCAAAAGACATAAAATGGCTGAATGGATACAAAAACAAGACCTGTATACGTGATGTCTACAAGAGGCCCACTTCAGACCTAGGGACACATACAGACTGAAAGTGAGGTGTTGGAAAAAGGTGTTCCATGCAAATGGAATGGAAAAGTAAGCTGGAGTAGCAATTCTCATATCAGACAAAAGAGACTTTAAAATAAAGACTATTACAAGAGACACAGAAGGACACTACCTAATGATCAAGGGATCCATTCAAGAAGAAGATATAACAATTGTAAATATTTATGCACCCAACATAGGAGCACCTCAATACACAAGGCAAATGCTAACAGCCATAAAATGAGAAATCAACAGTAACAGAATCATATTAGGGGATGTTAGCACCTCACTTTCACCAATGGACAGATCATCCAAAATGAAAATGAATAAGGAAACACAAGCTTTGAATGATACATTAAACAAGATGGACTTAAGTGATATTTATAGGACATTTCATCCAAAAACAACAGAATACACTTTCTTCTCAAGTGCTTGTGGAACATTCTGCAGGATAGATCATATCTTGGCTCACAAAGCAAGCCTTGGTAAATTTAAGAATATTGAAATCGTTATCAAGTATCTTTTCTGACCACAACGCTATGAGACTAGATATCAGTTACAGGAAAAAATCTGTAAAAAATACAAACAGATGGAGGCTAAACAATACACTGCTGAATAACCAAGAGATCACTGAAGAAATCAAAGACGAAATCGAAAAATACCTAGAAACAAATGACAGTGAAAACACAACGACTCAAACCTATGGGATGTAGCAAAGCAGTTCTAAGAGGGAAGTTTATAGCAATAGAATCCTACCTTAAGAAACAAGAAACATCTCAAATAAACAACCTAGCCTTACACCTAAAGCAATTAGAGAAAGAAGAACAAAAAAACCCCAAAGTTAGCAGAAGGAAAGAAATCATAAAGATCAGAGTAGAGATAAATAAAATGGAAACAAAGAAAACAATAGCAAAGATCAATAAAACTAAGAGCTGGTTCTTTGGGAAGATAAACAAAATTGATAAACCATTAGCCAGACTCATCAAGGAAAAAAGGTGGGGGGAGACTCAAATCAACAGAATTAGAAATGAAAAAGGAGAAGTAACAACTGACACTGCAGAAATGCAAAGGATCATGAGAGATTACTACAAGCAACTATATGCCAGTAAAATGGACAACCTGGAAGAAATGGACAAATTCTTAGAAAAGTTTGATTAATATGTCTTGGCGTGTTTCTCTTTCCATTTATCCTATATGGGGCTCTCTGCACTTCCTGGAGTTGATTGACTATTTCTCTTCCCATATTAGGGAAGTTTTCAACTATAATCTCTTCAAATATTTTCTCAGTCCCTTCCTTTTTTTCTTCTTCTGGGATCCCTATAATTCGAATGTTTGTGTGTTTAATGTTGTCCCAGAGGTCTCTGAGACTGTCCTTTATTCTTTTCATTGTTTTTTCTTTATTCTGCTCTGTGGTAGTTATTTCCACTATTTTATCTTCTGAGTCACTTATCTGTTCTTCTGCCTCAGTTATTCTGCTATTGATTCCTTCTAGAGAATTATTAGTTTCATTTATTGTGTTGTTCATCATTGTTTGTTTGCCCTTTAGTTCTAGGTCCTTGTTAAACGTTTCTTGTATTTTCTTCATTCTATTTCTAAGATTTTGGATCATCTTTGCTATCATTACTCTGAATTCTTTTTCAGGTAGACTGCCTGTTTCCTCTTCATTTGTTTGGTCTGGTGGCTTTTACCTTGCTTCTTCATCTGCTGTGTATTTCTTTGTCTTCTCCTTTTGCTTAACTTACTGCGTTTGGGGTCTCCTTTTTGCAGGCTGCAGGTTCATAGTTCCCGTTGTTTTTGATATCTGCCCCCAGTGGGTAAGCTTGGTTCAGTGGGTTGTGTAGGCTTCCTGGTGGAAGGGACTGGTGCCTCTGTTTTGGTGGTTGAGGCTGGATCTTGTCTTTCTGGTGGCAGGACCACATCCAGCGGTGTGTTTTGGGGTGTCTGTGAACTTTTTATGATTTTACACAGCCTCTCTGCTAATGGGTGTGGTTGAGTTCCTGTCTTGCTAGTTGTTTGGCATGGGGTGTCCAGCGCTGGAGCTGGCTGGTCGTTGAGTGGAGCTGGGTCTTTGCATTGAGATGGAGATCTCTGGGAGAACTTTACCTGTTTGATATTACATGGGGTCTGGAGGTGTCTGATGATCCAATGTCCTGAACTCGGCTCTCCCACCTCAGAGTCTCAGGCCTGACCCCCGGCCGGAATCCCATGACTCTGCCAGCCCCATGGCTGCTAGTGTTTGAGGGTCTCCTGCAGAGGCAGGGGTGGCTGTGGCTCACGGTGGGGACAAGGACACTGGCAGCAGAAGTTCTTGGAAGTACTCCTTGGTGTGAGCCCTCCTAGTGTCCGCCATTAGTCCCACCATAATTTATTTTTCATTTATTTATTTTTTTGGCTGTGTTGGGTCTTCATTGCTGCGTGTGGGCTTTCTCTAGTTGCGGTGAGCGGGGGCTACTCTTTGTTGTGGTGCACGGGCTTCTCATTGTGGTGGCTTCTCTTGTTGTGGAGCATGGGCTCTAGGCCCCTGAGCTTCAGTAGGTGTGGCATGTGGGCTCAGTAATTGTGGCTCGTTGGCTGTAGAGCGTAGGCTCTGTACTTGTGGCTTGTGGGCTCAAGAGTGCAGGCTCAGTAGTTGTGGCTCACGGGCTTAGGTGCTCTACGGCATGTGGGATCTTCCTGGACCAGGGCTTGCACCCGTGTCTCCTGCATTGCCAGGTGGATTCTTAGCCACTGCACCACCAGGGAAGTCCAATAATAGCAGACTGATTAACCTTTCAAGTCATTATGTGTTAATTGAATGCTTACTGTGTGGGGGCACTGGGGATACAGTGTTACAGAAACACCAGAATTACCCTTGCTGTCTTGAAACACAGAATCTAATTGCAGGCGCTGTCCACAATGATAGCCACTAGCTATGTGTAGCAATTTAAATTTAAGTTATTTAAAATTAAATAGTTAAAAACGCAGTGTCTCAGTTACATTAACAACATTTCAAGTGCTCAATAGCTGAATGCAGCTAATGACCCCTGTACTGGGCAGCTCAGATATGGAACATTTATTTTCCATTATCATCAAAATTTCTATTGGACATCACTTAGAGAATTAATAACGATTGTTTTGAGTGAGAAAGAAGACAGATGAGGTGTTTAAGAATTATTCAATGGGTGATCTAGTCTGGGAGGCTTTCCTGAGTAAAGTGACATTTGAGCTGAGCTTTCAGTCTGAAATAACTAAGCCAGTATTGCCAAGTGAGGAGCCTTCCACAGATACTCCTTGCTGTGAGGTAAGGTAACTTTCAGGGAATGACAGCAGTGGGGTGGATTTGTTCAACTTGTCCAGGGTATAAAGGCATCTATCTTCTGCCTCCAATGGACCCAACCTTGGCCAAGCAAGAGAGAGCAGAATAGAGGAAGGTACAGAACTATCTCACATCTGTGCCCATTGAAGTCAGGACAGTAGAATCTGAAGCCGTGAATTACTGCAAGTGAGGTCCTGCGTTCATTTTTGGTGCTTTGTAAAACAGTTATATAGCTTTCTTTGAAATACTCTGGGGAGATCCAAGCCTGGCTGTCAATATTGTTTGATAGAACCAATAAAATCTATCTATTGGTATCATAGAAATGGGCAAAAAATCAGGTAGATTCTATGAACGTCTCAACTCTCAGCCAGAGTATATCCTAGCAGGGGAGAAGGTGTTTGTGCTTGGGTGCATGTGCTGGGTCAGGAGCTACATGCTCCATGAGCCTCTCTAGCCTGCAACTGGAGAGGTGAAGGGTATTTAGACATGCACACATCTACAGGCAGGAAGTTCAGTTAGGGTTTACAAGCTACCTAAGATGCAACCTTGTGGCATTTGCTCTATCTTCAAATTAATTAGAATGGAATGTGATTGCAGTCTGTCTCTATCATCATCTATCTCTATCTCATCATTTATGTGTGTTATCTATCTCTGTCACCTATCATTATGATCTTTTATATATCTATTCTCCCGAAGTCCCAAGCAGAGTCTTCAGTGCTCTACAAATCCTAAATCCCTCCTTTCTGTGTGTTCCACTCAGGCCCAGATTCTTTCTCTGACCAGGGCCCCATGGAACGAGGTGTGGGAGGGCGAGGCTGTTCTCTCTAATGTCAACATCATGAACTAGGAATATTTTGTATTTACTTTGCAGAGACAGAAAACAAAGTCTCCAAATGATGAATCTGACTTGATAGATAACATGATATCACCACAATTGGTTATGTCAGTAAAAACCACCAATAAAAACTATCTATTGGTATCATAGAAATGGGCAAAAAATCAGGTAGATTCTATGAACGTCTCAACTCTCAGCCAACCATATTAGTATCATATGGGTGTCCCAGTACTGGGAATTGGAATGGCTCAGTTCTCCAAATGCTTCCCAGTTTTTAAACCCCAGAAAAAACTATGTCAGCCTTTGCACATCTGCCTGCTGTTTGTCTCACTTCCATCTTACAGTGCTTTTTTAATGCATACCATTGCTACTATTTTTTTTGGAGGGGGTGCTGTTTCTGTAGATGATAGTCTCTAAAAAATACTGCTTCTTCCTCTTTGATTTAGCTTCCTGCTTGCAGCTGCCCTCAGAGACCTTGACTCACTGGATGTGGCTGGAATCCAGGTCCTGTCTCTTTCAGTTTTCGTTGCATGTTCTGAGCTTTGTCAGAGCTATTCTATATTTGATTTATCTTCTGCCAGGATGGTGGCTCCATATTCAATCTGTGTGCCAAGTGCTTCTGAGGCAGCCGTTTCAAACCAGATAATTTAATTTCTCCATTTTCGGAAAGCAGAGAGCAGGCTACCTTATTAACTGGGAATGTGCTTATTTGGTGCCGTGTGGGGGCTGACATCCCCCTGAATCTTAGGAAGCTCATCTTGTTCCTGAGGTTTAATTCTCCTTCTTAAAAATCTCTGCATCTCTCCCACCCCCCACCCCCACACATATTCTCAAACGCAGACATACATACGTATTTCCAACGTTTCAAGTTCTGTCAGTTCTTTGAGGCTCAGTTTAAGTCTCATCCTCTCCATATACTCTTCCCCAGTAAGGGAACCTGCATTGTTTTTTCTCTTCTCCTATGGCACCTATTGTCTGCAATATACAATTTAACATGTGCTTATTATACTGTCTTCTACTATCCGTTGAACTTTAGGTTGCATGCAGTGGTGGCAAGCCATTGTAGAATTTTGTGTGGAGTAGTTACATGGTCTGATTATTGATTAAAATAGATTACTCTGATGGCATGGAGGCTGATTAGGAGGTTGAGATAATGGGGGACTGATGGAGTGAGTACCATGGCAATAGGAATTGAGAGTAAGCACAGATTTTAGAGGTGTTAGGGAGCAAAATTGTTAGGTTGCAGTGATTGATTGGATGAGAAGGGCCAGAGGCAGGGAGGAGAAGTCTAGAAGTACTCTCAGGTTTCTGGTTTGGATCATTGGGTAGGTGGTGGTGACACTCACTGAGGCAGGAAACAGAAGTAAGCCCATTCCCTCATTGATCTCCTCTCTTTCCCTCTGCAATCCCATATGGGTCCCAATAGGTGCTCAAAAATGTACGATATTTATTTAATTTTATTCTGTTAAGAGAGAAGAGAAAGTCTTGCCTTTTCTTTGTGTCCTGCCTTAGCTTATGTAAGATACTTCCTGCCGTGGATGGCATCTTAGTTTCATGGCCTCTTTGTTGTTGCTACTTTATGACTCTTCTCTCCGCTGCTATGATCTATTTTTGTATTTCTGTGGTCTCTGGTGCAGGTTCTGGACTCACTGCTCGGCTTGCTGTTCTTGTTAGTGCTACATACTTCTGATCTTTGTCCACACAATGATTTAATAATAGTAATCACTTACATTTGAACAGTGATTTGGAGTTTAGAAGGCATGTTCAGATATACTTTATCTCCTTTGATCCCTATTACTACATGTGAGGTAGGGAGTGAAGTAGGTTTAACTGTCCCTGTTTCATAGATAAAGGAGTTTAGGTGGCAGAGATGTGACCTGTCAAACATCACAGATCTGGTAAGTGGTATAACTGGGACTCTGCCTCCACATTCATTGTACTTTAATTGTACAATTCGATTCTTGCCTTGCTCTCTGGTACCCATGTGCTTCCAGACTCCTCATGGCCTGTCTGATTTCTACCCTCTGCCATGTTATGACCTCCAGTACGAGTCCACTGTGACCTCCTGCTTTCAGTTTACCTCCCTTGCTCAGACCTATACCTTGCCCTGTATACATACATCTCTTGCTTTGGCTTTCCCAGTCCAGGCATCTTGCCCTATCCCTGCATTCCTTGTACCACAGTCCTGGCATTGACGCAGCAGGACTTGCAGATGGATTTGTGGCACTAGAACTTTTCTTCCCAAGAACATAGAGGAACACCACTTTCAGTCTGTTGGAAGGAAACCTGACCTGAGGAAATATTGGCCTTTGGACTCTGTTACTTGCAAAATGTTAAATTTGTGGATATGAGCAGTGAAAGAAGGCATAATAAGTGAGGCAAGTTTTCCAAACCACATCCTGCCTCCTCCAACACAGATCTCCTTTAAGGGTTTCAATGGGCTACATTGCCTGAGCCTCTGTCTCCCTGTGAGTATGTGAATCTCCAGACTCAAATGTTTGGTACTGCGCATTTTGGACCATTTTTCATTAATATGGTAGCAACAGACAGCTCTCAGGAGTGTATAAATTGTTGGTAGAAGATTGTATAAATTCTTCTCAACACTGAAATTGTTTTTAATGGGTGGCCCTCTTGGTACATGAGTCTGTGGACCCAGTGGGGGCCGGTGTTGCTTAAGCTTCCTTAGCATTTCAGCGTTTTATAGTTGAGCAGCAAGTACTTGTGAAACACCAACTGTGTAACAGGGGTGTTATAAACAGACTCCTTGCTCTTGAGCCTACCATCTAGTTGGGTAGGCCTTACATTTTTTCCACCGTGACTGAGCAGCACACAGTTATAAACGTATGCTAGGAAGACTGGGACAGAAAGTGAGATATGCACCAGGCTACTTAAAAAAAGCTTCCTAAAAGAGATGACATTTGAACTGATGCTGAGAGAATGGGTAAGGTTTTGATTGCAGCGTGTGTTAAGTCAGTGTTAGTGCTGATATTCTGGAATGGTGGAATGGCGTGATAGAAACCCTATATCTACTTTTTTATCAAAGAGTATCTCTCTCCATCTCAGGTGACAAGTTCAGGAAGGGGCCTGTCAAAGAAGATTTTTTTTTTTTCCCCACGATGCCAAATCTTACACTCTGAGTTCCCCAATTTTACAGTTTGGTTCTTTTGCAATATGATTTTAGGCTCTGGTGTGAACTTAGTCCAGGAGACTCCTTTCCCGAGTCAGGTTTCCTTCCACTCTAGGTGAAAACTGAGTTTGTACTTTTGAGATAATTGTTCTAAGAAGACGGTGCTGCTAAAATACAGGCTAGAATAGAAAAGTTAACTTTGTATAGCTCCTAGATGCAATTTTCTCTGTTCTTCCTTGGCAAAGATGATGCTGTGACTGGGGAGCCTTCTCAGAGTGACAGATCTGTGTGGGCTGAAGCCCAAGTTTGATCATGAGGGGGCAGGAGATGGAAATTTTTTTCTCTTCTCTATGATGGGTTCTGATGCAGGCAACTATATGCTCTGGGAGCTATCGTTGAGGGCATGATGTAGGCCTTGTTTCTCAGTGGAACATTATGGAGCAAACAGCATCTGAAACATGTTTTTGCAAGAAGGGCAGAGGACAAGATATGCTAAGCAGAGGAAGTAACAATTTTTTGCATGGAACAGATTTGTCGGAGCTGTGGCCTGCAGAAATGTTGCATCCAGTATCAAACCCAATTGCTTCACCCAGTGTTTCACTTTTTCAAAGATTTTCCTAGATGATAGGGTGGATTGAGGTAGGATATTCCATGTCTCAATTTGGGGGAGGGGATTGTTAAACAAAAATGGGCTGAAATAGTTGGCCCTAGGCCAACTGTGAACTTGGAAAAATATGTCTAATTTCCTACCTTTCTATTGGTTTCCCCACTTCTCTCTTACTTTTCTCCCCTGGGGAATCTAGAATCCCCCTCTGTTAAGTCTATAGTGAAACGTCTGTGGTAACTTGCAGCGAGAGGGGAATATGCCTGGGATGCATGGGTGGTGGCAGGACTGCCTCATCTAAAGGACTCTGTCTCCAGAAGAGTAGGCAGCAGTCTAAGCATGATGCCCTGAGGATGTAGCAAATTCTTGTTCATTATGGGCCGTTGTCTACGTCCAAGGTTAGGAATTGATCGACCTAGGAATTATCTAATGAAAGGTGATCAAGTCTTCTAAACAGAAACTATAAATTTTGGAAAGAAAAGAAATAAGTGGGGGGCATAATATATTTATGGTTTAGAAGTCTGAATTTTTTAAAGACAGGGATAGAAGGTGCCTTTCAAGGATAGAGAGTGGCTACCGCCATTGCCTCTATCTAGGGTGGGCCCTAATGGCCAGAGGGGCCCCCTCCAGTCCCTGGAGAGGCCTGCACTTTGATCCACTGCCTGGTCATCTGGGATTGTTTTTATGAGTTCTGGATTGGATTGTCTCTAAACTGCACCCCTAACTGTTGGGTAACTTCGGACAGCCCTTTGGACTTTTGTTTCTTAATTTATAAGATGGAGAAAGCTGTACTCATAGATGTCAAAGTTATCTTCCAAGTCAAAATGTCATGGAATCTTGGACTCTTTTTTAATGGAATCAAGCAAAAAAAGAATGCAGAACACTGAACCCAGCATTTCATCTGAGAGTCATGCAGAAGAAGCTGCCCTGTCTCTTTCCTGCTCAACCTCCTCTTCATCATACTTTCCCCTCTGCCCTAGCCTGGCTTTCGGCTCCCTCCCTTCCTTCTGTTCTGCCTCTTGTCCCTATGACTTCCCTGTCTCTTCATTCTGTGCCTGCCTCAGTCACCAGTTACTCAGACCAACCTGGTCCTCTTCTTACCTCATGCCCAGACCGTCTCCCTCTTCTTATCAGTTTCACCCCTTCCCACCTCCCTGCCTGGGTCACTTCTACCCTTGCCTGTTCTGTCTGCTCTTCCTACTACTTGCCTTCCTCCTCTTTCTCTCCCTTCCATTTGGCACCCCTTCTGACTTGCTTGCTTCTTCTCCCACACCCCTCCATTACCCCGGCCCCTCCTCCTCATTCTGCTTCTTCCCCCGCCTACATGGGCCTTGGGCCCAGATAGGCCCCCCTGCTCCTGCTCCCTGCTCCTTGCTCCAACCAGGCCTGATGATTCCCACACTCCATCATGGGGGCCTCATGTCCCTACCAGTGGGGCACCTGGCCCATCCCAGAACTCCTGGGAATACAGTACCCAGCATCCTGGTGACCTGGTGGACATGGGGACCACTGGATGATGACCAGCAGATGTGTGACCTGGCGAGTTACCTACCTCAGATAAGGGCCTCTTTCCCAAGATGGGGTTCTCTGCTACCCTCCATGTCTTGGTTATCTTGCTGCCTGAGTTCAGCGTATGCCTCCATTCTCATCCCTTATATCAAATATAAATGGAGATTTTATGGTTTTTACATGAGAGACTCCATAGGGAGTGAAGCTTAGGGCAAATTGCAGGTGGACTCTGAATTCTAATCCTATTCATCTTAATACTTAAGTCATGGACACTGATACACATGCAGACACTCGCTGTCCTATACCAGTAGTTTCTGGTCATCATAATCCTGTACAGAGATCAGCTTGGAAGTGTGAGGGAACTTTGGTCTGATGATGATGTGAATGGAATGCTCCTGAGATATTTTATCTTCACAGCCCTTTTATACAATCCAGAAAACTTGGTTTGGATATCTTGGTTTGCTTGTATATCATGTTGATCAGTTGAGGTCCATTTGACTATAGAATACATTTTAGAATTCTCAGTGTTTTAAGATGTCAGTTTTTCCTAAATCTATCTATAGGTTGAGTGAAAATCTAATCACTATCTCAGCTTTTTTACATGGAAATTGATAAGCTTTTTCTAAAATTTATGTGGAAATACAAATACCATAAAGTACTTTAAAAACCTTGTAGAAGAGTAGTTAGAGAACATATGCTATTAAATATCAAGGTTTATAAAGTCTTATGGGCTCCTGTGAAACATGGAGTGGTATTGGTCAGGAAGGGAGAAATAGACCTACGGAACAGAAAACAGAGTCCAGAAACAAACTCACATGTATGGAGCTTTGATGTATGACAGAGTTGGAGTGGAGATCACTGGGTTAAGGAGAGGCTATTAAATAAATTAAGCAGGAAACATTGGTTACTCAGTATGGAAACAATATGGGTTTTTACCTCTCGCATTATGTATAAATGTTAACTTCAGAAGAATTAATAAGTTAAATGTCAAAAGCAAAACTACATGCTTAAGTAAAAAACATCGGTGAACATCTTTTTGATCTTGGGGTAGCAAACTATTTCTTAAAAAGACATAAAGTACAATCAGAAAAAACTAATAAGCCTGGTAAAATAAATCACATTCAATTACAAATTTTTGTTAATGAAAATACCACTTACCAAAAGTGAAAAGACAAGCTACAGGCTCTGAGAAGTTATTTGTAACACACAAAATCAATGCAATGTTGGTGTCAAGAATATGTAAAGAACTCATAAAAGATAACCTAATAGAAAAGTGGACAAAAGACATGAATATTATAGATGAAGAAATAAATACAGTTAATAATATATGAGATACTCAACCTCACTGATGATTAGGAAAATCCAAATCAAGACATGAGATAATATTTTTTTTAACCACTCATTTGAAAATGATTAAGAAGTTTGACAATGCCAAATATTAAAGGAGAGGAGGATAAACAATATCATCTGTATGTTGATTCTGGAATTATAAATTGGTACAACTACTTTGGAAAACAACTTGTCATTATCTTGTAAAGTTGAATATTCACATTCACTATGACCTAGCAGTTCCACTCCTAGGTATATTCCCAAGAGAAACATTAGCAACTGTAAACCAGGAGTCATGGTCATAAATATTCATAGCAGCATTTATTGTAATAGTAAAAAACTAGAGGTCATCCAAATCCTCATCAACAGGAGACTGGGTAAATTGTGATATATTGACACAATGGAATATTATAAAGCTTTGAAAATGAATGAACTACAACATGCAATAGCCTGGATAAATCTTAATAGCATAAATTGGAGTAAAAGATGTAAGTTCCAGAGATACTCTATACAGTATCATCTCCTTTGTATAAAGTGCAAATCCAAACAAAATCAAATATCATATGGCTTAGGTGTATTACACACACACACACACGATAAAATTAAAGAAAAAAACCAACAAGGTAAACATAATCCTAAAATTTAGTATGGTGGTTATCTCTGAGGGTGAGACAGGAGAGTGGAATGGGAAGGAGCACATAGGTATAGGTTATTGGCAATATTCTAGTTCGTAAATTGGGTTAGTGGGATTGTGGGCTTATAATATTATTAAAATAATGAATTAATAAAAGAGTACCATGCGTGGACCAACCATGATAGTGTGTTGTGATTAAGGACCGATTGTTGTGCATCTGAGATAATCCAAACAAATGAACCCCAAACTAGTAGGATTAAGCAATAAGTACATTTTTGTAGACTATTTCCACCAGGTTGTTGGCTGGCGAAAAAAATGTGGAATTAACTATCCTCCACATGTTTTACTTCAGCTTTGAAAAAATCCATTGGAAGCTACTAAAAAAAAAAATAGTAACTACTTAAAAAAAGTAACTACAGAGAAACGAAGTTAAAGTGTATACTGCTATCTGATTAGATAGTGGCTAAAATATACATGATAACAGGTAGGCAATGAAAATGCTCTGAGAACCCTACAGGACCACTCTTTGTGAAGGAATGGCTGGCTATGTAAATGCAGGGGTGTTGTAAGTACTTAAGTGCCCATGGCTGCTTTGGCTGAGGGAAGGAGAAACTGTGGAATTCCAACCTGTTCAGTATATATTTTAAAAATTCTCTTGCTCTGAAAACTTTTTTCTGCTATGTAGACAGTCACAAAAAGTTAACCCAAACATTTGATTTGGGATGGAAACACAGTATAGCTGCATTCCAGCTTTTTGCCTGAGAATATAACTCGACCTTTTTGTGAAAGCTTAATGGTACTACCATGTATTCATGGAGGATTGTTTGAAAGATACACAGTTCCTCAGGATCATTCCTTCTAAAAAATTTGGAGGTCCAACAGCATTAGCATCAGTTGAGAGCTTGGAAAAAAAAAGTGGAGAATCTCAGGACCCATTCCAAACCCACTGTATCAGAATCTGCATTTTAACAGGATTCCCTAGGTGTTTTGTATGCACGTTAAAGTTTGAGAAGCAGTAGTTTAGAGCAGGAGTCCTTACCTGAAGCTCAACAGGGGCTGGCCTGCAGGAAGTCAGTGCATGCATTGAAATTTTATGCAAAATTTTGAGTTTTTGTGAATAAATATTTTTCTGGGTTTTGTTGTATGTTTTACTACTGGATCAGGCCAGATCGTTGGAAAGCTGTGTACTTAGTTCCCAAGCTTTGGCTAATTGTTTCACAGAGCATGCTTTAGTTTTGTGTCCCATTTACTTGCATTGAAGAGCACTGTGAAAAGCGGCTGTTGAAATTCATTGCATTTACTGCTGGATACTACTGAGAATATTATACACTACCCAGGTGATTCCAAGGCCTGATTGCACAAAAGAGTCATCTGAGGTGTCTGTAAACTACCGATCTGAGGTACTGCCTGTGAATATGTATTGTTAACAAGCACTCATGATGATTTTGATGAAACAAGTCCATGGAATAGTGGTTTGGGAAGTTTTACTATACTATGTAGTGTCTCTTTCTTAAAATCTACAGGGGTATTTTTTTCTATCTTTAGTAGCAGGGAAAGCCTTTATTTCTTCTGGGTGAATGATATGCAGTTGTCATATGGATAGTATAAGTTTATAACTTAACATGTATCACTCATAAACTTACAAAATCCACATTTGTGACCTACTTTTGATAATTATATAGAACCTTCTGTTATATATTTTTGTGTTTGTAAAAGTTTTGTGTTACCTTTGCCTTCATTTTACTTTGTTTCCAAGCTGAGCTGATGTAACTGCTGTTGAAGATAAGAAAATTGATGTTTTTGTAAATTTGAATAGTCCTTTTGTAGGGGAAATTATGATATGTATCAGGCTGTTGGAAGTAGTAAAAGAGATCACAGATTTTTATTACTACTGTTATGGACCCCTGGGTGTTAGGAGTCCCTAGATTGAACCACTGCCTTAAAAAATTTATTCTGAATTCAGGACATAATTTACATTTTAAAATCCAACAGTTGGCCTATGCATTAGGAGATTGCTATTCTAGGTATAGTTGTGCCAATAACGAATTCTATGACCTTGTTCAAGATAAATATATTTTTTGTTGGCCTCTATTTTCTTTTTTTTCCTATTTCCTCTTGATCTTCTTTTTTTAAAATTTAATTTAATTTATTTTTTTTAAACAACAGGTTCTTATTAGTTATCCATTTTATACATATTAGTGTATACATGTCAATCCCAATCTCCCAATTCATCCCACCACGACAACCCAACGCCCCCGCCACGTTCCCCCCTTGGTGTCCATATGTTTGTTCTGTACATGTGTGTGTCAATTTCTGCCCTGCAGACTGGTTCATCTGTACCGTTTTTCTAGGTTCCACATATATGCGTTAAAATATGATATTTGTTTTTCTCTTTCTGACTTACTTCACTCTATATGACAGTCTCTAGATCCATCCACGTCTCTACAAATGACTCAGTTTCATTCCTTTTTATGGCTGAGTAATATTCCATTGTATATATGTATCACATCTTCTTTATCCATTTGTCTGTCGATGGGCATTTAGGTTGCTTCCATGTCCTGGCTATTGTAAATAGTGCTGCAATGAACATTGGGGTGCATGTGTCTTTTTTAATTATGGTTTTCTCTGGGTATATGCCCAGTAGTGGGATTGCTGGGTCATATGGTAATTCTATTTTCATTTTTTTAAGGAACCTCCATACTGTTCTCAATAGTGGCTGTATCAATTTACATTCCCACCAACAGTGCAAGAGGGTTCCCTTTTCTCCACACCCTCTCCAGCATTTGTTGTTTGTAGATTTTCTGATGATGCCCATTCTAACTGGTGTGAGGTGATACCTCATTGTAGTTTTGATTTGCATTTCTCTAATAATTAGTGATGTTGAGCAGCTTTTCATGTGCTTCTTGGCCATCTGTATGTCTTCTTTGGAGAAATGTTTATTTAGGTCTTCTGCCCATTTTTCGATTGGGTTGTTTGTTTTTTTAATATTGAGCTGCATGAGCTGTTTATATATTTTGGAGGTTAATCCTTTGTCCGTTGATTCATGTGCAAATATTTTCTCCCATTCTGAGGGTTGTCTTTTTGTCTTGTTTGTAGTTTCCTTTGCTTTGCGAAAGCTTTTAAGTTTCATTAGGTCCCATTTGTTTATTTTTGTTTTTATTTCCATTACTATAGGAGATGGATCAAAAAAGATCTTGCTGTGATTTATGTCAAAGAGTGTTCTTCCTATGTTTTCCTCTAAGAGTTTTATAGTGTCCGGTCTTACATTTAGGTCTCTAATCCACTTTGAGTTTATTTTTGTGTATGGTGTTAGGGAGTATTCTAATTTCATTCCTTTATATGAAGCTGTTCAGTTTTCCCAGCACCACTTATTGAAGAGACTGTCTTTTCTCCATTGTATATCCTTGCCTCCTTTGTCATAGATTAGTTGACCATAGGTGTGTGGCTTTATCTCTGGGTTTTCTATCCTGTTCCATTGATCTGTATTTCTGTTTTTGTGCCAGTGCCATATTGTCTAGATTACTGTAGCTTTGTAGTATAGTCTGAAGTCAGGGAGTCTGATTTCTCCAGCTCTGTTTTTTCCCTCAAGACCGCTTTGGCTATTCGGGGTCTTTTCTGTCTCCATACAAATTTTAAGGTTTTTTGTTCTAGTTCTGTAAAAAAATTCCATTGGTAATTTGATAGGGATTGCATTGAATCTGTAGATTGCTTTGGGTAGTAGAGTCATTTTCACAATATTGATTCTTCCAGTCCAAGAACATGGTATATCTCTCCATCTGTTTGTGTCATCTTTAATTTCTTTCAGCAGTGTCTTATAGTTTTCTGCATACAGGTCTTTTGTCTCCCTAGGTAGGTTTATTCCTAGTTATTTTATTCTTTTTGTTGCAATGGTAAATGGAAGTGTTTCCTTAATTTCTCTTCCCGATTTTTCATCATTAGTGTATAGGAATGCAAGAGATTTCTGTGCATTAATTTTGTATTCTGCAACTTTACCAAATTCATTGATTTGCTGTAATAGTTTTCTGGTGACATCTTGAGGATTCTCTATGTATAGTATCATGTCATCTGCAAACAGTGACAGTTTTACTCCTTCTTTTCCAATTTGGATTCCTTTTATTTCTTTTTCTTCCTGGATTGCTGTGCCCAAAACTTCCAAAACTGTGTTGAATAATAGTGGTGAGAGTGGGCAACCTTGTCTTGTTCCTGATCTTAGTGGAAATGGTTTCAGTTTTTCACCATTGAGGACGATGTTGGCTGTGGGTTTGTCATATATGGCCTTTATTATGTTGAGGAAAGTTCCCTATATGCCTACTTTCTGCAGGGTTTTTATCATAAATGGGTGTTAAATTTTGTCAAAAGCTTTTTCTGCATCTATTGAGATGATCATGTGGTTTTTATTCTTCAGTTTGTTAATATGGTGTATCACATTGATTGATGTGCGTATATTGAAGAATCCTTGCATCCCTGGGATAAATCCCATTTGATCATGGTGTATGATCCTTTTAATGTGTTGTTGGATTCTGTTTGCTAGTATTTTGTTGAGGATTTTTGCATCTATATTCATCAGTGATATTGGTGTGTAATTTTCTTTTTTTGTAGTATCTTTGTCTACTTTTGGTATCAGGGTGAAAGTGGCCTCGTAGAATGAATTTGAGAGTGTTCCTTCCTCTGCAAACTTTTGGAAGAGTTTGAGAAGGATGGGTGTTAGCTCTTCTCTAAATGTTTTGTAGAATTCACCTGTGAAGCCATCTGGTCCTGAACTTTTGTTTGTTGGAAGATTTTTAATCACAGTTTCAATTTCATTACTTGTGATTGGTCTATTCATATTTTCTGTTTCTTCCTGGTTCAGTCTTGGAAGGTTATACCTTTCTAAGAATTTGTCCATTTCTTCCAGGTTGTCCATTTTATTGGCATAGAGTTGCTTGTAGTAGTCTCTTAGGATGCTTTGTATTTCTGCGGTGTCTGTTGTAAGTTCTCCTTTTTCATTTCTGATTTTATTGATTTGAGTCCTCTCCCTCTTTTGCTTGATGAGTCTGGCTATTGGTTTATCAATTTTATCTTCTCAAAGAACCAGCTCTTAGTTTTATTCATGTTTGCTCTTGTCTTCTTTGTTTCTATTTCATTTATTTCTGCTCTGATCTTTATGATTTCTTTCCTTCTACTAACTTTGGGTTGTGTTTGTTCTTCTTCCTCTAGTTCCTTTAGGTGAAAGGTTAGGTTGTTTATTTGAGATGTTTGTGGTTTCTTGAGGTAGGATTGTATTGCTATAAATTTCCGTCTTAAAACTGCTTTTGCTGCATCTCATAGGTTTTGGATCATTGTGTTCTCATTTTCATTTGTCTCTAGGTATTTTTTGATTTCCTTTTTGATTTCTTCAGTTACCTCTTGGTTATTTAGTAACGTACTGTTTAGCCTCCATGTGTTTGTGTTTTTTACGTTTTTTTTCCCTCTAATTGATTTCTAATCTCATAGCGTTGTGGTTAGAAAGATGCTTGATATGATTTCAATTTTCTTAAATTTACTGAGGCTTGATTTGTGACCCAAGATGTGATCTATCCTGGAGAATGTTCCGTGCGCACTTGAGAAGAAAGTGTAATCTGCTGTTTGTGGATGGAATGTCCTATAAATATCAATTAAGTCTATCTGGTCTATTGTGTCATTTAAAGCTTGTGTTTCCTTATTAATTTTCTGTTTGGATGATCTGTCCATTGGTGTAAGTGAGGTGCTAAAGTCCCCCACATTTTTTGTGTTACTGTCGATATTCTCTTTTATAGCTGTTAGCATTTGCCTTATGTATTGAGGTGCTCCTATGTTGGGTGCATATATATTTATAATTGTTATATCTTGTTCTTGGATTGATCCCTTAATCATTATGGAGTGTCCTTCCTTGTCTCTTGTAACATTCTTTATTTTAAAGTCTTTTCTACCTGATATGAGTATTGCTACTCCAGATTTCTTTTGATTTCCATTTGCATGGAATATCTTTCTCCATCCCCTCACTTTCAGTCTGAATGTGTCCCTAGGTCTGAAGTGGGTCTCTTGTAGACAGCATAAATATGGGTCTTGTTTTTGTATCCATTCAGCGAGCCTGTGTCTTTTGGTTGGAGCACATAATCCATTCACATTTAAGTTAATTATCGATATGTATGTTCCTGTTACCATTCTCTTAATTGTTTTGGGTTTGTTTTTGTAGGTCCTTTTCTTCTCTTATGTTTCCCAGTTAGAGAAGTTCCTTTAGCATTTGTTGTAGAGCTGGTTTGGTGGTGCTGAATTCTCTTAGCTTTTGCTTGTCTGTAAAGCCTTTGATTTCTCCATCAAATCTGAATGAGATCCTTGCTGGGTAGAGTAATCTTGGTTGTAGGTTCTTCCCTTTCATCACTTTAAATATGTCATGCCACTCCATTCTGGCCTGTAGAGTTACCACTGAGAAATCAGCTGTTAACCTTATGGGAGTTCCCTTTTATGTTATTTGTCATTTTTCCCTTGCTGCTTTCAATAATTTTTCTTTCTTTAATTTTTGCCAATTTGATTACTATGTGTCTCGGCATGTTTCTCCTTGGGTTTATTCTGTATGGGACTCTCTGCGCTTCCTGGAGTTGGGTGGCTATATTCTTTCCAATGTTAGGGAAGTTTTCGACTATAATCTCTTGAAATATTTTCTCCGGTCCTTTCTCTCTCTCTTCTCCTTCTGGGACCCCTATAATGCGAATGTCGTTGTGTTTAATGTTGTCCCAGAGGTCTCTTAGGCTCTTTTCATTTCTTTTCATTCTTTTTTCTTTATTCTGTCCCGCAGCAGTGAATTCCACCATTCTGTCTTCCAGGTCACTTATCCGTTCTTCTGCCTCAGTTATTCTGTATTGATTCCTTCTAGTGTAGTTTTCATTTCACTTATTGTATTGTTCATCTCTGTTTGTTTGTTTTTTAATTCTTCTAGGTCTTTGTTAAATAAACATTTCTTGCATCTTCTCGATCTTTGCCTGCATTCTTTTTCCGAGGTCCTGGATCATCTTCAGTATCATTGTTCTGAATTCTTTTTCTGGAAGGTTGCCTATCTCCAGTTCATTTAGTTGTTTTTCTGGGGTTTTATATTGTTCATTCATCTGGTACATAGCCCTCTGCCTTTTCATCTTGTCTGTCTTTCTGTGAATGTGGTTTTTGTTCCACAGGCTGCAGGATTGTAGTTCTTCTTGCTTCTGCTGTCTGCCCTCTGGTGGATGAGGCTATCTAAGAGGCTTGTGCAAGTTTCTTGATGGGAGGGACTGGTGGTGGGTAGAGCTGATTGTTGCTCTGGTGGGCAGAGTTCAGTAAAACTTTAATTTGCTGGACTGCTCATGGGTGGGGCTGGGTTCCCTCCCTGTTGGTTGTTTGGCCCGAGGCAACCCAACACTGGATCCTACCTGGGCTCTTTGGTGGGGCTAATGGTGGACTCTGGGAGGGCTCAAGCCAAGGAGTACTTCCCAGAACTTCTGCTGCCAGTGTCCTTGTCCCCACAGTGAGCCACAGCCACCCGCCGCCTCTGCAGGAGACCCTCCAACACTAGCATGTAGGTCTGGTTCAGTCTCTTACAGGGTCACTGCTCCTTCCCCTGGGTCTGTTGTGCACACTGCTTTGTGTGTGCCCTCCAAGAGTGGAGTCTCTGTTTCCCCCAGTCCTGTTGAAGTCCTGCAAGCAAATCCCGCTAGCCTTCAAAGTCTGATTCTCTAGGAATTCCTCCTCCTGTTGCCTGACCCCCAGGTTGGGAAGCCTGATGTGTGGCTCAGAACCTTCACTCCAGTGGGTGGCCTTCTGTGGTATAAGTGTTCTCCAGTTTGTGAGTCACCCACCCAGCAGTTATGGGACTTGATTTTATTGTGATTGCGGCCCTCCTACCATCTCATTGTGGCTTCTCCTTTGTCTTTGGGTGTGGGGTATCTTTTTTGGCGAGTTCCAGTGCCTTCCTGTCGATGATTGTTCAACAGTTAGTTGTGATTCCGGTTCTCTTGCAAGAGGGAGTGAGAGCACGTCCTTCTACTCCGCCCTCTTCTAGGAGTCTTGGCCTCTATTTTCTCATCTTCACAATGGGCACAGTAAGTCCCTTTCACCTTTACAGGATTATTATGAAAATCATATGATAAACTTTGAGCACCTACTTTGTGCTCGACACTTTTCATAGACATACATGCATTACTTCATTTAATTCTCTAAAGAACCCAGTGAGGTAAGTATTGTTTTTGCCCAGTTTACAAATGAGGAAATTAAGCTCAGTGAGGTTCCATAATTTATTTAAGATTATACATCTGAAATGGAGTTTGATCTTTTTGACTTCAGAGCCCAAATTTGTAATCATTAAGTCTGTACTATTTAGTATGGATCATCTTGTTGCAGGAACAAACAACGCTGAATCTTATGGCTTAAAATCACAAAAGTTCTTTCCTTATTTTTGCTACATATTTTTGGTTGCTTAAGGGTCTGATTCATGTCATCATCTTTGTAGGACCCAGCTTGACGGAGTAACTGTCATCTCTAGCATTGTTGGTCACCTCGACAGAGGTAAAGAGTGTGTGATGCATTATGCACTGGCTCTTAAAGCATCCACCCAGAAGTGACACATATCACTTCCACTCATGCATCGTTGACCAGAACCAGTCAGATGGCTGTACCCAGTGTTTGTGTATAGGGAAAGCAATCCCATTATGTGGTGGAAAGGAGGAGAAATATAAACATTTGGTGAGCAGCAGTAATGACCACCACATTTTTCTAATGTACTTATCTAAATAAAACTATTATTATTATGACTATGAACACTGTTCTTACCTAAGAAGCAGTGAAGGTGGGTTCATGTTTAAGTTTTTTGAACAATCTCTCTTATAAGTCATACTATAAAGGCTGCTTATATGCTACAATTAAAAAAAACAATAAATAAATAAGTTAGAATATGAGCTGTTTAAGCTGGAATATTTTTATGTAGTTTTCTTCTCATAGAAGGGTACGGTTTTTAGCTTACCGAAATATATTAGAAGAAAAAAAATAACAGAAGAAATGAAAGCACAACAAATGGGTTATATATTAATTGGAATGAATGCCATGAACATTTAAAGAGGTTTGCTATGCCTTTTGGGCCTGGCTGATTTGAGAGAAATTTAATGCATGTGATTGTCACGATGCCTAACATAGCCATTTATCATTTTCAAAGTGCTCCTACAAAATTAAATGAACTAATGCATGTGAAAGAGCTTTCTGTAAATTGTAAACGCTTTTTGCAAATGTAACATTATTATTGTCACATGATCTCACTTGATCCTTAAAATTACCTTGTGAGGTAGACCCAATACTGTTTGTTGTTGTTGTTGTTGTTGTTTCCATTGTCTTTATTTACAGTAGAGGAAACTCAGAAGTATTAAACTACTCTCCATGACTATATGGTTAGTAAACAGAGGACTTGGGACTAGAACTCCAGTCTGTAACTCCTAGCTCAGCCCTTCTCCCACTGCGCAGCACTGCCTCTTCAGTCAAATTCTTGGGTGTAACTGAAATGCAGCCTAGAGAAATTAAAAACGACCCACTTGGAAGAGGCAAAGATAATTCTTAATTTCCCAAGATATAACTGGCATTGTGCATGCAAACACGCTGAGGGAACAGAATCCACTACCTTCTGATAAGGAGCTCCTGAAAGGACAGAATCATTCTAAGGCCTAACATTAAGAGTGAGAAAACGGTCTTTCCAAGGGGCCAATTAGAGGCTTGATGGCCCGAAGTATCCTTCAGAATGTCATAGCTCAAGGAAGCTGAGGAAAGGTAGTTATGCCTGCCTTGAAGAATTGTGCAAAGTAGGTTAGCAGCATTGCTTCCATTTTTGTGAAAGAGAATGCCTTTCTAATTTTAGAGTCTTTCAAGAGGTGGGTAGGCTTTTGTGTGAGGGGAAGCTTTTCTCAGTGCTCATTTCCAGAGGTGCCTGTGAAATCATTTTATATCCTGTTTGGAAAAGGAAGACAATATGGTGGAAATGAAAACTGAGTTTGCATAAAAAGTTATCTTCCCCAGAAGAGACGGTGGAAATAAGGCTCCACAGGCATACTTATTACTTTTTTCCCTAAGTTATAGAGATGTTTGTTATCAGTTCAATGCAGGTATTGGGCTCCTTTAACTGTAATGTGTCTCCTGATGTTAAATAGTAGGAACTATTTATTTAGAAGATCATTCAAGAAGGGGCAAAGACTTTTTTTTCTTAAACTCCCGGAGAGTGTTGGGTTTTCCCTAGCTTCTCATCTCCACTGTAATTTATTTTGTAAGTTCCAATTTTCAGAGTGTTAAAATGTAGCTTATAAAATGACTGTTTACTTCATAATCGATTTTTCCTCTGGTAAAACAACAAATATTCCACATGCAAATATCCCCTCAAAAGAATAGGGTTTCCACCGAGGACTGGAGTCTCTTTATTGGTTGGCAATTGTGTGTACCTTTAAGTAGCTGTGGTTGAATTATGTCTTGAGAAGCCATTTTTCAAATTTTGTTTTAACCAAAACATTTACATGTAGTAGTAGTATTTTTTTGAGTTTTATTTTTTTTCCTTTCAGTTTTGAGATATAATTAACATACAGCACTGTGTAAGTTTAAGGTACACAGCATAATGGTTTGACTTACATACATCATGAAATGATTATCACAATAAGTTTAGTGACCATCCATCGCATTATAGATACAAAATTAAAGAAATAGAAAAAAAACTTTTCCTTGTGATGAGAACTCTTAGGATTTACTCTCTTAACAACTTTCATATATAACACACAGCAGTGTTAATTATATTTATCATGTTGTACATTACACCGCTAGTGCTTTTTTTATCTTATAACTGGTTGTACTTTTTGACCACCTTCATTCCCCCTACCCACCCTGCCACCCCCCTCCACCTCTGGTAACAATTTTCTATTGAGTTTCTTTGTTTTGAAGTATAACTGACCCACAACAGTGTTAGTTCCTGTTACACAGCATAGTGATTTGATATTTCTGTACATTTCAAAATGATCACCACTATAAGTCTAGTTATGATATGTCAGCATAGAAAGATATTATAGTTATTGACAACATTTCCCACACTGTACATTTCATACCCATGACTCATTTATTTGTAACCGTAAGTTTGTACCTCTTAATCTCCCTCGCCTATTTCTTTCTTCCCCCCAACTCCCTGATGCTCTGTCAACCACCTGTTTGTTCTCTGTATCTATAACTCTGTTTCTGTTTTGTTATATGTGTTCATTTCTTTTGTTTTCTAGATTCCACTTATATGTGAAATCATACAGTATTTGTCTTTCTCTGTCTGACTTATTTCACTTAGCATAATACCTTCTAGGTCCATCCATGTTGTTACAAATAGCAAGATTTCATTCTTTTTTATGGCTGAGTAATATTCCACTCTATAAATATACCATGTCTTCTTTATCCACTCATATATTGATGGGCACTTAGCTTGCTTTCATATCTTGGCTATTGTGAATAATGCTGCTGCTAACACAGGGGTGCATATATCTTTTCTAATTAGTGTTTTCATTTTCTTCGGATAAATAACCAGAAGTGGAATTGCTGGGTCATATGGTAGTTCTGTTTTTAATCATTTGAGGACTCTCCATACGCTTTTCGTAGTGGCTGCAGCAATTTATATTCCCACCAACAGTGCACAGGGGTTCCCTTTTCTCCACATCCTTGCCAACACTTATTTTTTGTTGTCTTTTTAATAGCCATTCTGACAGGTGTGAGGTCATATCTCATTTTGGTTTTGATTTGCATTTTCCTGATGATTAGTGATGTTAAGCATCTTTTCATGTTCCTTTTGGCCATCTGTATGTCTTCTTTGGAAAAATATCTATTCAGATCCTCTGCCCATCTTAAAATCAGATGTTTTTTTGATGTCGAGTTGTATGAGTCCTTTGTATAGTTTGCATATTAACCTCTTGTTGGATATATTATTTGCAAATATCTTCTCCCATTAAGTAGGCAGCCTTTTCGTTTTGCTGATGGTTTCCTTCACTGTGTAAAAGCTTTTTAGTTTGATGTAGTCCCATTTGTTTATGTTTTCTTTTGTTTCCCTTGCCTGTGAAGACATATTAAAAAAAATATTACTAGGACTGTTGCCAAAGAATATACTGCCTATGTTTTCTTCTAACAATGTTATGGTTTCATGCCTTACATTTAAGTCTTTAATCCATCTTTAATTAATTTTTGTGCATGGCATGAGAGAGTTGTCCAGTTTGATTATTTTGCATGTGGCTGTCCAGTTTTCCCAACACCATTTATTGAAGAGGTTGTCTTTTTCCCATGTGTATTCTTGCCACCTTTGTCATAGATTGATTACCCACATAAGTGTGGGTTCATTTCTGGGCTCTGTCTTCTGTTCCATTGCTCTATATGTCTGTTTTTGTACCAGTCCCATACTGTTTGATTACTGTAGCTTTGTACTGATAGTATATTTTGCAATCAGGAAGCATGAGACCTCCAGCTTTGTTCTTCTTTTTTAAAGTTGTTTTGGCTATTCAGGGTCTTTTGTGTTTTCATACAAATTTTTGAATTCTTTATTCTAGTTCTGTGAAAAATGTCATGGGTATTTTGATGGGGCTTGCATTGAATCTGTAGATTGCCTAGGCAGTATGGTCATTTTAACAATATTAATTCTTCTAATCCAAGAACATGGTTTTATTTTTTTTCATTTTTTTGTCATCTTCAATTTCTTTTTTCAGTGTTTTATAGTTTTCCTATTACAGGTCTTTTATGTCCTTAGTTAGATTTATTCCCAGGTATTTTATTTTATTTTTTTTGATGTGATTTTAAATGGGACTGTTTTCTTAATTTCACTTTCTGATAGTTCCTTGTTAGTGAATAGAACCACAACAGATTTCTATATATTAATTTTGTATCCTGCAATTTTATTGAATTCATTGAAGATTTCTAGTAGTTTTTTGGTGGTGTCTTCAGGATTTTCTATGTATGGGATCATGTCATTGGCAAGCAGTGACAATTTTACTTCTTCCTTTCCAATTTGGATTCCTTTTATTTCTTCTCTGACTGCTATGGCTAGGACTTCCAATACTATGTTGCATAAAAGTGGTGAGAGTGGGCATCCTTGTCTTGTTCCTTATCTTAGAGGAAATGATTTCAGCTGTTCATTGACTGTGATGCTAGCTTATCATATACAGCCTTTATTATGTTCAGGTATGCTTCTATACCCACTTTGTTGAGAGCTTTTATCATAAATGGAGTTTGAATTTTGTCAAAAGCTTTTTCTGCATCTATTGAGATGGTCATATGATTTTTATTCTTCAATTTGTTAATGTCATGTATTACATTGATTGAATTGTGGATATTGAACCATTTTTGCATCCCTGGGATAAATCCCACTCGATCATGGTGTGTATGATTGTTTTAATGTATTTTTTTTTTAAATAAATTTATTTATTTATTTATTTATTTTTGGCTGTGTTGTTTCTTCGTTTCTGTGCGAGGGCTTTCTCCAGTTGTGGCGAGCAGGGGCCACTCTTCATCGCGGTGTGCGGACCTCTCACTGTCACGGCCCCTCGTTGCGGAGCACGGCTCCAGACGCGCAGGCTCAGTAGTTGTGGCGCACGGGCTTAGTTGCTCCGCAGCATGTGGGATCTTCCCGGACCAGGGCTCGATCCCGTGTCCCCTGCATCGGCAGGCAGACTCTCAACCACTGTGCCACCAGGGAAGCTCCTTAATGTATTCTTGAATTTGGTTTGCTAATGTTTTGTTGAGGATTTTTACATCTGTGTTCATCAGTGATATTGGCCTCTAATTTTCTTTCTTTCTTTTTTTTTTTTAATACCTTTGTCTGGTTTTGGTATCAGGGTGATGCTGGACTCATAGAATGAGTTCAGAAGCATTCCTTCCTCTTCAGTTTTTTGGAATAGTTTGGAAAGGAAGGGTGTTGGCTCTTCTCTAAATGTTTGGTAGAATTCACATGTTAAACTGTCTGGTCCTGGACTTGTGATTGTTGGGATTTTTTTTTAAAATTACTGATTCAGTTTCATTACTGGTAATTGGTCTGTTCATATTTTCTATTTCTTCCTGATTTGGTCTTGGAATATTTTAATTTCTTTCAGAATTTTTTCATTTCTTCTAGGTTGTCCATTTTATTGGCATATAATTGTTTGTAGTACTCTCTTGTGACCCTTTGTATTTCTGTGGTGTTGGTTGTAACTTCTCCTTTTTCATTTCTGATTTTATTGATTTGGGCCCTCTTGTTTTTTCTTGATGAGTTTAGCTAAATGTGTATCAATTTTGTTTTTCTTTTCAAGGAACCAGCTCATAGTTTCTTTGATCTTTTCTATTTTTTTTAGTCTCATTTATCTCATTTATTTCTACTCTTATCTTTATGATTTCTTTCCTTCTATTAAGTTTGGGTTTCATTTGTTCTTCTTTTTCTGGTTCCTTTAGATGTAAGTGTAGGTTGTTTGAGATTTATTTTGTTTACTGAGGTAGGCTTGTATAACTATAAAATTTCCCCTTTGAAATGCTTTTGCTGTGTCCTATAGATTTTGGATCATTGTGTTTTCATTTTCATTTGTCTCCAGGTATTTTTTTGATTTTCTCTGTGATTTCCTCAGTCACCTTTCACTTTGATTTCTTCAGTAACCCATTGGTCGGTTAGTATTGGGTTGGCCAAAAAGTTCATTCGGGTTTTTCTGTAACATGAAAAACCCGAATGAACTTTTTGGCCAGCCCAATAGAATATTGTTTAGCCTCTTCGTGTTTGTATTTTTTGCAGGGTTTCTTTTTATAGTTGATTTCTAGTCTCATAGTGTTGTGTTTGGAGAGGATGCTTGATGTGATATCACTCTTGTTAAATTTACTGAGACTTGTTCTGTGGCCTGACGTGAGATCTGTCCTGGAGGATGTTCCATGTGCACTTGAAAAAAAATGTGTATTCAGCTGCTTCTGAATGGAATGTTTTATATATGTTTATTAACTCCATTTGGTCTAATGTGTTATTTAAGGCCACTGTTTCCTTATTGATTTCCTGTGTGGATCATCTGTCCGTTGATGAAACTGGGGTGTTAAAGTTCACTTTTATTATTGTGTTACTGTAAATTTCTCCCTTTATGTCTGTTAACATTTGCTTTACATATTTAGGTGCTCCTATGTTGGGTGCATATACAGTATATTTACAATTGTTCTATCTTCTTCTCCAATTGATCCCTTGATCACCGTTTTTGTCTTTTGCTACAGTCTTTGTTTTAAATTCTATATTGTCTGGTGTAAGTATTGCTACCCCAGCTTTCTTTTTATTTCCATTTGCATAGAATACCTTTTTCCATCCTCTCACTTGCAGTTTGTGTGTGTCTTTAGATCTGCAGTGAGTGACTTATAAGCAGACATAGATGGGTTTTGCTTTTGTGTCCATTCAGCCACTCTGTTGATTGTATCGTTTAGTCCATCTACTTCTAAAGTAATTATTGATAGGTATTTACTTACTGCCATTTTGTTAATCATTTTTGGGTTGTTTTATAGCTCGTTTTTGTTCCTTTCTTCTTCTTTTGCTATCTTCCTTTGTGATTTGATGACTATCTTTAGTGTTAAGTTTGGATTCCTTTCTCTTTTTTGTATCTGTTGAAGACTTTTGGTTTGTTACCATGAGGTTTATATATAGCAATCTTTATATATCTATATATCTATCTATAGCTATCTCTATATATACATGATTGTTTTAAGTTGTAGATTTCTTAAGTTGAAATGCATTTTACTTAACAGCCCTTCATTTTTCCTCCCTCCGTGCACATTTACGGTTTTTGACCCTTGAACAACATGGGTATAAACTGTTTGGGTCCATGTATACATGAATTTTTTTTTCAAAACTAAATACTACAGTACTACACGATCTGCAGTTGGTTGAATCCTTGGGTGCAGAACTGTGGATGCAGAGGAACCATGGATATGAAGGGCTGACTATAAGCTGTATGCAGGTCCTCAACTGCGTGGAGTGTTGGCGTGCCTAATCCTTGTACTGTTCAAGGTTCAACTGTAATTACACCTGCAATGACTATTTCCAAATAAGGTCACGTTCTGAGGTACTGAGGATTAGGACTTATCTTTTTGGGGGACACAAGTCAACCTGTAACACGTTCTAACAATTACCCTGTATCATTCTCCATCTCTTATTTCTGTACTTGCTGAATGAGTTATCTGTACTCACTGTCTATGCTTTCACGCCTCATTGCACTTAAATAAGTGCCTATTATCAACACTCCTCTAAAGCTACTTTTACTAGCCTCCTTGTACAATGTCCAGTGGAAACTTCTGTTTTTTATCTTACTTGCCCTCCTAGAAACATTTGACATTGCTGGCCATTCCCTTCTTAAATTTCTTTTCCTGTGACTGAAATCTTTCCTTGCTTACTTCTACTTCTAGGAACTCTTTCTCCTTGTTGTTGCCTCTTCTGTCCATCTCTTAAATGTAGGTGTTTTTCAGGGTTCTCTTCTAGGCCCCCTTCTCACTCCACATAATTTCTCAATCTTATCCATCCTGATGGTTTAAGTTACTAAATACATGCAGATGATTTTGAAATCTCTGTCTTCAGCTCCTGTCTCTTTCCTGAGTGTCACACCCATCTTAGGTGCCTCCCCAGTAGATTAACTTGGATGTCCCACAGGCACTTCAAAGCTAAAATCATCTTCTTTCCACAACACCTGATCTCTCTTATTTTTTGTGTTTTAAATATTTCAATCCAACTGATTTTATTTTTATTTAAGGAATGGCGTAGGGTTGCAGCCTTTCTTATATGTCACATGATTAGCCAGTCAACACAAACTTATTTATTGAATAATCTCTCTTTTCCTCACCAACTTGAAATGCCACTTTTATCTCAAACTATTTCTATATTTGGTTAGGTCTATTTCCATTCTGTCTAATCTTGTTCAGTGATCTATGTATCTGTTTCTTCTTTATTACCAAAAAGTTTTAATTATTGAAGCTACATAATATGTTTTAATAGACAATGACTGTGCTCTTGAAAATTTGACCTATCTCCCCTTTATTCTTTTGGTTTTTCATTGTCAGTAGAAACCTCTTATCCTATATGATTTTCATGAGTGCCACACAGTACCCTAAACTTTTCATGTTTATTGTGATTCTAGCATTTGGATAGACACTAGGCTGTTAATTCTAATGGAAATCTTGGGGGAAGGAGAGAATGGCTTCTACCAAAGCCTCAGTTTTTTCAACCTAATCAATTAGAGATGCTCTGTGGCTGCTACTCTGGATGGGATGGAAATTTGCAATTATCATATTCCCAGCTCTGCAATACACCATGCTGCAGCCCTGCCTCTCACCTTCAGAAATTTCTAAGAGCATCAGAAACCCAATTTCACCCTTTGTTCCTAGTGAGGAGAGTACAAAGGCTACTGTAATTTAACCTGGAAGCCTTGGGAAAGCCTTGGGCTTTCTTGTATATCCCCTGTCTTTTAAGGGGAATTAACTAAACTAAAAACCCTTAAAACATTTTAATGTATATCTAGGATATAACACTTTTATTTTTCTGCCAACAAAAAGCAAACTGATCTCTTTGGCCCCAGTCTTTGCACTCTACAAGTCATCCTCTTCCTTGTAGCTATTGTGATTTGACTCCCTGATCTCTGTCTCCAGCCTAGGTTTTTGGGCTGAGCTACTGACATACCTATACCTATACCTATACCTATACCTTCTTTTGGATATTTCAAATACAGTGTCTTTAAAATGAAAGTCATAGTCCTCCCTCTGAAACCTATTTTCTTTCAGAATTTGTTCTTTTGGTAAATGACCACCCACCTCCAGAAATACAGTAATCAATCTCAGTCATTTCCTCAACTATTTAAACAGCCTCCTAACTGTTGTTCTTGTTTCCTCTTCAGTTCCTCTCCCAGCTATTCTCTACTCAGTAGTTGAAAGAGCTTTCTAAAATACAAATCTTAACACAGCAAATTCCTGCTTAAATCTATTTAATGGCCTCCCATTGCTGTTAGATTAAATATAAATGATCTTACCATAGCCTGCAAACCGTGAATAGTCTGCCCACCTCTATACTTTCTTTTTTCTTTTTTCCCCATGTCCTGTCCACTGACAGTCATGGATATTTTGCCTTCTAAATACATTCTGAATGTATCTATAGATCTCCATCTCTAGTATCATCACCCCATTTCAAGCCACCATTTTTTCTTTACTTCATGTTCATTTTTTAGGTGACTGACTGGTTTTCCTGATTCCATTCTTGTCTTCCTTCAATCCATCTCCACACAACAGTTAGAGTAATCTGTTAAATGTTAAATATAGATATGCTCCTGTAACTGCTCTGCTTTTAACTACTCTTTTATACACAGCATAAAATGCCATCTTTTTAGTATAACATACAAGACCCTCCATGATCTTACTTTATCCCTATAATTTTCAGCCATGCCTCAATATTCATTCTCCTTGTACTGTAGCTTTAACAATAATTATGATAATAAAAACCATAATCATCCCAAATATTACTAGCAGTTACCAATTATTAACCATCTTTAATATACTAGCTCTGTAAATATCTTTAATTCTCAAAACAATTTTTCTATTTAGGTATTATAGAATCACTGATATAGCTTCACTGTTAATTAGGATCCTAGCTACTGGTTTGAGATAAAAATATTCTTTATCATGTTAAATGATTATCCTATTTCAAGTTTACTAAGAGATTTTATTAGGAATGCAACATAGAATTCAATAAATACCTTTAATATACGTTAAGATGGTCATATAGATAATTTTTCATTGCTCTGTTGATATGGGATGTGTTATGGTTGTAGATTTCTAATATTAAAGGAATTTGAGGAATTAATTGTACGGTGTCATGGTATTTTAATATACTGCTATATTTGATTAGTATTTTATTTAGCATTTTTAGACCTATATTCATAAGTGAGATGGGTCGCTATCTTTTGTATGTGCTTATGTGTGTGTGTGCACGTGCATATATGTCCTGTCTTTATCAGCTGTGATATCAGAATTGTGCTGCTCTCATAATATGGTAAATTTATTTAATATTCTTCAATTGCTTGTTTTATATCTATCTCCCTCATTAGATTATAAGCTCCATGAGGGCAGGAATCATGACTAGGGATATTCCTAGCATAGAATATTATAATCAATATATAAATATTTGCTGAATGTTTGAATGAATCCTCATGTTACAGATAGAAAGCTGAGACTTAGAGTGTTTAATCAACTTGTCCTGAGTCATACAGTTAGAAAATGGCAGAGCTGGTCCTAGGAATGTAATAGAACCTAATGGCCCAGACTTGAGTAGGAATATAGTATGCCAGGGTTGGAATTTTGACTTTGCGATTAGAATTTTTAAAATGGAAAATCAAGTCTCAAAGTAGTCTAGTAACTATCTTCTCTTGTCTTGGTTCAGACTTACGGGCACCATTCTGACTCCAGAGTCTGTGCAACTGCTTCTTTATTATGCTGCCTCTCAAACTACTTGCAGTTCCTCATACATGCAGGGTTATTGCATAAATGTTTTGTCCAAACTGGGACAATTCTGAGAATGAAAGGGGCTGCTATTTATAACTATGCCTGGATAACAGGAGTAATTGGGAGTGTCTTGGATACTGGGAGGTATGGTCTTCCTACACATACATACGTGATATGTTGTCTCTCATATCCACACCTTTGCCCATGCTGTGTCTTCTGCTTGAAATGCCATTTCTCCTTTGTCTAAGCCCACTCTTACTAATTGTTCAAATGCTTTCTGCTCTGGGAAGCCTTGTCAGGCTCCTCCTTTCCTCTGGACTTAGTCAAATGTTTTACCCTTGTGTGTCTTCAGCACTGTGTGATTATTCCATTCCAAGATTTATCATACTCTCCTGTAACTATGTGTTCATCTTCCTGATAGACCATGAGCTGCCTGAGGGCAGGGACAATATCTTTATTTTCCCCTGGTGCCTAGCAGTGCTTGGCACTCACTAATTATTTGTTGAATATGTGAATGCATAAATAAATGAATGAACAGCAAAATCAGATTGTTCTCTCCATACCAGAGAACTGCTATCTTTTGTGAAGGGAGTAGGGCAGGAAAATATGTTCATGGTTTTCACTTGACATGCATGACTGAGATCTCTCCACTGTTAGGCCTTTAGGAAACATTAGGGCAGGAACAGATGGCCTCACCATGCTATGAGGTTTGCTAAAAGAGGGCCTAAACAATACAGTTTCCACTAGTGTGCCACATTATCTGGAATGCCGCCATCACAGCCATCCCTTTAGGGGTGAATACTGTCTCCAGATGGCCACTCCTAAAATGTTACATATATTATCTGAGAGAAGTAGCCCTTCTAAATGATCCCTATTTCTTCTACCCACTTAGATTTTTCTGGGAATCAGATATAATATGTGGAATGTGTGAATTTGGGTGGCAGTTTGGGAGGTCCAGTGGATGGAGTTTTCCTTGTCTGCAAATATTTATCCATGTGATTGATATCTGTCTCCTCCACTGTGCTGTGGGCACTGTGAAGGCAAAGGTATGTCTTCTTTGTAAACCAAAGCACCCAGCATAGTGCCTGACTTATAATAGGTGTTCAATAATATTTACTGACTAACAATTCTGGCTCATATACCACTTTGTACGTATTTATAGGCCTTATATCATCGAGTCTTGTTTATTTACATATTGTTAGACCCTGCTTTTATGCATCCTCTCTAGAACTGACGTACAGTAAACTTGTGAGTTCAGCCTGCCCAGCCCAGCATCTAAACAGACCACTGCAGGATCTGTGTCACCAACTGGAGCGTAATTTCTTTTACATCCCCAAACCTGGACCTGGTAATTTGTATGTGTGTGTGTGTGTGTGTGTGTGTGTGTGTGTGTGTGTGTAGGCCACGCCTTAGGGCCCCTGGGTGTTTAAGGAACCATAGCCTTCCTGCTAACTCTTTCTGTTCTGAACTTCAGATAACCCTGACTGCTTCTTGCCAATTCCCCTTCTCCACCTTCTTGGGGTTGGATAATGCGTCTTGTATGCTCAGGGTTGTGGCTGTGGCTCTCAATCACAAGATTGGATTATAATTCTCAGTTGAGAGTATGAGCTTCTTGGCACCTTGTTTTGTTCATTGCTATACTTCTGATATCCAGGATATTTCTTGGCGCAGAGTAGGTTTTCAGTACATTCCCAATGAATGAATGAATAATGGAGCCCTTTGCAGTGAAGGCATATCTGCTGTTGGGAGGGGGATGGTCTTGGACAGTGATAGTAATAGCCACCATAGCTAAAATTTATTATTTGAGTATTCTGTGTCAAGCCTTGTCCTAAGCATTTTAAGAACTTTTTTCTAATTGGCATAATAATGTTATAAAGCAGGTAGTATTATCTCCTTTTTACAGATTACTAAACTGAGGCTCAGAGAGATTAGCAACATGACTAAGATCACATACTAAGGGGTGACAAACCCATATTGTTGATTCCAGAACCCCCATACTTTCCATTTCATCATAAGAGAGAGTACTGCATAGGTGGCAGTGGGGTGGCAATTCGGGGGGCACAGATGGGTTAGGGAGGTGGTATGGATACTAAAGATAGAGTCCATTGCCTGACATGTTTGCCAAATACCAGCTCTGTTGCCCTTTGAATCTGAAGTTATGCTGTAACCAGAAGAGTCAGGCTGTCCATCTCTGAGAAGTCTGTGGCTCAGTAAGCACTGAGAGCAGACAGGGCACTGAAGGTGGGCAGCCATCAGTTGTCTGTGCTGGGAGGTGGCTCTCTGTTATTCACTACTGCTCTGTGCAGACTGGTCAGGGTGCTGGAGTTACTGCTTACATAGGATTTTAAGCTGAGGGAAATAGTTTAATTTTGGATTATCTGTTTGTTTCTCTAAGATAAAACCTCAGGTTGATTCATGCATGAAATTTGTTCTTCTTCTCTCCTCCTCTCTCTCCCACTCCTTCCTCCCCCCTTTCTCTCTCCCCTTCTCCCTCAGCAATAAATCTGTTGAAAATCTTTTGCGGTAATTTATTCTATTTGGTGGAATTTGAATGGAAGTGAACAAAAATACAAAGGTAATTATGTTAGACTTTAAAAAAATCCCTGAAACTCAAAGGAAGTGCTGAATTATGGGGAGATCACTCACACACTTGTGCCAGCTTTGGCTGATTTGGAGGTGGTGGATATTATGCGTTACCTAGCAGTTTATAAAGATTCTAACCTCTTGCTTTTTACCCAGGTTGCTGGGGACTTCATCTGTCTGTAATGTATTTCAAGTAAGATTGGGCTAACCTACTGTGACTTGAAATTGCAGGTAGTGTTTAGGGTAGTGGGAAACTTATGCCCTCTAGTCCAAGGAGAAGTACCTGGGGGCAATCAATTCACTGACCAGGACTGGTGGTGAGCCTGTCATGTCTTGAATGTGTTTTCCAAAATCAGTGGTCATTTGCCTTTTTCAAAGGCACCAAGAGGGAAAACTGTTGGAATTACAGAAGAGTAGGCATGTGGTATTTCAAAGATTTGACTCCTTAAAAGGAGAGTAGTTACTTGGTAGCAAGTAACTATTGCTATTCTCCTTGTGCATCAAAAGGTGTCTCATTACACCCAACATATTCCTTGTGATCCAATCAGACTGGTCAGTTTTTGCTCTGCCTACTCATGTTTGCCTTTGTATCTTTGTTTATGCTGTACTCTTTGCCTGGATTACCTTTCCTATTCCTTTATAAGTAAGGCTTCACCTTTCTCTATTTCCTCCTTTTCCTCTTTTTTTCTCCTCATCCTCCGCTTCCTCTTCCCCTTTTTCCTCCTACCTCTCCTTCTCCTCTGAATAAC
Organism: Eschrichtius robustus; assembly: GCF_028021215.1. NCBI lineage: Eukaryota > Metazoa > Chordata > Mammalia > Artiodactyla > Eschrichtiidae > Eschrichtius > Eschrichtius robustus. The sequence goes on from NC_090845.1 coordinate 106,725,506, forward strand.
CACAAAACACCAATGATAATAAAAAACAATGGCTTGCAATTAATGATTACTTAAGGAATTGCAACAAAGTCCCTATACATGCTAAATAGAAGCTCCTTGAATGATCTCTCTTTTGAGGAAAATGTTTTATAATCTCATGCATAAGGAGTCTGTATAACAATAGTTGAAGACCCAAAATAACTCTCAGGTACTACTTAAATGATTTTCAACCATTAACAAGAAGGAATATTCCAGAAGAACGAAGAAGAATTAAATTTGTGCAATGGAGGGGAGTATGCAGATAATGTCTAACTGGAATGCACAGGAACTTGTGGCTACCCTATATAGAATATGACAAGCACTGTGCTGTTTTCTTTAATCTTCATTATCTTGATTAATCCTCGCAACAACCCAATGAGGAAGATAGCATTTTTAATCTTCATTTTAAAACAGATAGGGATACTGAGGTTCAGAAAGGTTAAGTAACTTGCTCAAAGTTAAGTAGCTAAGAAACAGTGGAGCTAGGATTTGAACTCATGTCAGTATTATTCCGGAGGCCACTTTACATACCGTCCTCTAGCTACAGCTCATTAAATCTACCTTTACAACTCTAGTTCAATAAATTGGCTAATAATCTGAAATATATATGCACAGTCTGAACTACTGAATCTAAAACTTGAATAAACTGTTGAACCTTGAACAACACAGGTTTGAACTGAGCAGGTCCACTTATACACAGATTATTTTTCAATAAATATGTACTATGGCAGTACTACTACATGATCCTTGGTTGGTTTAATCTGGATGCGGAACCGCAGATACAGGGGCTGACTGCAGTTACACGTGGGTTTTCAATTGTGTGGAGGATCTGTACCCCTAATCCCTGCGTTGTTCAAAGCTTGACTGTACACTCTCACAGGTTATCCTTTTTTTTTTTTTTTAAATCTTTATTGGAGTATAATTGCTTTACAATGGTGTGTTAGTTTCGGCTGTATAGCAAAGTGAATCAGCTATACATATACATATATCCCCATATCCCCTCCCTCTTGCATCTTCCTCCCACCCTCCCTATCCCACCCCTCTAGGTGGTCACAAAGCACTGAGCTGATCTCCCTGTGCCATGCGGCTGCTTCCCACTAGCTATCTATTTTACATTTGGTAGTGTATATATGTCCATGCTACTCTCTCACTTCATCCCAGCCTACCCTTCCCCTTCCCCGTGTCCTCAAGTCCATTCTCTACGCCTGCGTCTTTATTCCTGTCCTGCCCCTAGGTTCTTCAGAACCATTTTTTTTTCTTCTTTTTTTAGATTCCATATATATGTATTAGCATATGGTATTTGTTTTTCTCTTTCTGATTTACTTCACTCTGTATGACAGTCTCTAGGTCCATCCACCTCACTACAAATAACTCAATTTCGTTTCTTTTTATGGCTGAGTAATATTCCATTGTATATATGTACCACAGCTTCTTTATCCATTCATCTGCCAATGGACACTTAGGTTGCTTCCATGTCCTGGCTATTGTAAATAGAGCTGCAATGAACATTGTGGTACATGACTCTTTTTGAATTATGTTTTTCTCAGGGTATATGCCCAGTAATGGGATTGCTGGGTTGTATGGTAGTTCTATTTTTAGTTTTTTGAGGAACCTCCATACTGTTCTGCATACTGGCTGTATCAATTTACATTCCCACCAACAGTGCAAGAGGATTCCCTTTTCTCCACACCCTCTCTAGTGTTCATTGTTTGTAGATATTTTGATGATGGCCATTCTGACCAGTGTGAGATGATATCTCATTGTAGTTTTGATTTGCATTTCTCTAATGATTAGTGATGTTGAGCATTCTTTCATGTGTCTGTAGGCCATCTGTATATCTTCTTTGGAGAAATGTCTATTTAGGTCTTCTGCCCATTTTTGGATTGGGTTGTTTGTTTGTTTGATATTGAGCTGTTTGTAAATTTTGGAGATTAATCCTTTGTCAGTTGCTTCATTTGCAAATATTTTCTCCCATTCTGAGGGTTGTCTTTTTATTTCCATTTCTCTAGGAGGTGGGTCAAAAAGGATCTTGCTGTAATTTATGTCATAGAGTATTCTGCCTATGTTTTCCTCTAAGAGTTTTAGAGTGTCTGGCCTTACATTTAGGTCTTTAATACATTTTGAGCTGATTTTTGTGTGGTGTTAGGGAGTGTCCTAATTTCATTCTTTTACACGTAGCTGTCCAGTTTTCACAGCACCACTTATTGAAGAGGCTGTCTTTTCTCCACTGTATATTCTTGCCTCCTTTATCTAAGATAAACCCACACACATATGGTCACCTTATCTCTGGGCTTTCTATGCTGTTCCATCGATCTCTATTTATGTTTTTGTGCCAGTACCATACTGTCTTGATTACTGTAGCTTTGTAGTACAGTCTGAAGTCTGGGAGCCTGATTCCCCCAGCTCCGCTTTTCTTTCTCAAGATTGCTTTGGCTCTTCGGGGTCTTTTGTGTTTCCATACAAATTGTGAAATTTTTTGTTCTAGTTCTGTGAAAAATGCCATTGGTAGTTTGATAGGGATTGCATTGAATCTGTAGATTGCTTTGGGTAGTATAGTCATTTTCACAATGTTGATTCTTCCAGTCCAAGAACATGGTATATCTCTCCATCTGTTGGTATCATCTTTAATATCTTTCATCAGTATCTTGTAGTTTTCTGCATATGGTTCTTTTGTCTCCTTAGGTAGGCTTACTCCTAGGTATTTTATTCTTTTTGTTGCAGTGGTAAATGGGACTGTTTCCTGAATTTCTCTTTCAGATTTTTCATCGTTAGTGTATAGGAATGCAAGAGATGCCTGTGCATTAATTTTTTATCTTGCTACTTAACAAAATTCATTGATTAGCTCTAGTAGTTTTCTGGTGGCATCTTTAGGATTCTCTATGTGTAGTATCATGTCATCTGCAAACAGTGAAAGCTTTACTTCTTCTTTTCCAATTTGGATTCATTTATTTCTTTTTCTTCTCTGATTGCTGTGGCTAGGACTTCCAAAACTATGTTGAATAATAGTGGTGAGAGTGGGCCACCTTGTCTTGTTCCTGATCTTAGTGGAAATGGTTTCACTTTTTCACCATTGAGAACGATATTGGCTGTGGGTTTGTCATATATGGCCTTTATTATGTTGAGGTAAGTTCTGTCTGTGCCTACCTTCTGGAAGGTTTTTATCATAAATGGGTGTTGAATTTTGTCAAAAGCTTTTCCTGCATCTATTGAGATGATCATATGGTTTTTATCCTTCAGTTGGTTAATATGGTTTATCACATTAATTGATTTGCATATATTGAAGAATCCTTGCATTCCTGGGATAAACCCCACTTGATCATGGTGTATGATCCTTTGAATGTGCTGTTGGATTCTGTTTGCTAGTATTTTGTTGAGGAGTTTTGCATCTATGTTCATCAGTGATATTGGCCTGTAGTTTCTTTTTTTGTGACATCTTTGGTTTTTGTATCAGGGTAATGGTGGCCTCGTAGAATTAGTTTGGAAGTGTTCCACCCTCTGCTATATTTTGGAAGAGTTTGAGAAGGATAGGTGTTAGCTCTTATCTAAGTGTTTGATAGAATTCACCTGTGAAGCCATCTGGTCCTGGGCTTTTGTTTGTTGGAAGATTTTTAATCACAGTCTCAATTTTAGTGCTTGTGATTGGTCTGTTTATATTTTCTATTTCTTCCTGGTTCAGTCTGAGAAGGTTGTGCTTTTCTAAGAATTCATCCATTTCTTCCAGGTTGTCCATTTTATTGGCATATAGTTGCTTGTAGTAATCTTTTATGATCCTTTGTATTTCTGCAGTGTCAGTTGTTACTTCTCCTTTTTCATTTCTAATTCTATTGATTTGAGTCTTCTCCATTTTCTTCTTGATGAGTCTGCCTAATGGTTTATCAATTTTGTTTATCTTCTCAAAGAACCAGCTTTTAGTTTTGTTGATCTTTGCTATCATTTCCTTCATTTCTTTTTCATTTATTTCTGATCTGATCTTGATAATTTCTTTCCTTCTACTAAATTTGGGTTTTTTTTGCTCTTCTTTCTCTAATTGCTTTAGGTGTAAGGTTAGGTTGTTTATTTGAGATATTTCTTGTTTCTTGAGGTAGGATTGTATTGCTATAAACTTCCCTCTTAGAAGTGCTTTTGCTGCATCCCATAGGTTTTGGGTCATCATGTTTTCATTGTCATTTGTTTCTAGGTATTTTTTGATTTCCTCTTTGATTTCTTCAGTGATCTCTTGGTTATTTAGCAGTGTATTGTTTAGCCTCCATGTGTTTGTATTTTTTTACAGTTTTTTTTGCTGTAATTGATATCTCGTCTCATAGCGTTGTGGTCAGAAAAGATACTTGATATGATTTCAATTTTCTTAAATTTACCAAGGCTTGATTTGTGACCCAAGAGATGATCTATCCAAGAGAATGTTCCATGAGCACTTGAGAAGAAAGTGTATTCTGCTGTTTTTGCATGGAATGCCCTATAAATATCAATTAAGTCCATTTTGTTTAATGTATCATTTAAAGCTTGTGTTTCCTTACTTATTTTCATTTTGGATGATCTGTCCATTGGTGAAAGTGGGGTGTTAAAGTTCCCTACTATGATTGAGTTACTGTAGATTTCACCTCTTATGGCTGTTAGTATTTGCCTTATGTATTGAGGTGGTCCTATGTTGGGTGCATAAATATTTACAATTGTTTTATCTTCTTCTTGGATTGATCCTTTGATCATTATGTAGTATATTTCTTTGTCTCTTGTAATAGTCTTTATTTAAAGTCTGTTTTGTCTGATATGAGAATTGCTACTCCAGCTTTCTTTTGATTTCCATTTGTATGGAATATCTTTTTCCACCCCCTCACTTTCAGTCTGTATGCGTCCCTGGTCTGTAGTGGGTCTCTTGTAGACAGCATATGTATGGGTCTTGTTTTTGTATCCATTCAACCAGTCTGTGTCTTTCGGTTGGAGCATTTAATCCATTTACATTTAAGGTAGTTCTCGATATGTATGTTCCTGTTACCATTTTTTAAATTGTTTTGGGTTTGTTGTTGTAGGTCTTTTCCTTCTCTTGTGTCTCCTGCCTAGAGAAGTTCCTTTAGCTTTTTTTGTAGAGCTGGTTTGGTCATGCTGAATTCTCTTAGCTTTTGCTTGTCTGTGAAGGTTTTAATTTCTCCATCGAATCTGCATGAGATCCTTGCTGGGTACAGTAATCTTGGTTGTAGGTTCTTCCCTTTCCTTACTTTAAATATGTGCTCCCACTCCCTTCTGGCTTTCAGAGTTTCTGCTGAAAGATCAGCTGTTAACCTTATGGGGATTCCCTTGTATGTTAATTGTTGCTTTTCCCTTGCTGCTTTAAATATTTTTTCTTTTTATTTTATTATTGATAGTTTGATTAATATGTGTCGTGGCGTGTTTCTCCTTGGATTTATCCTGTATGGGACTCTCTGCCCTTCCTGGACTTTTTTGACGATTTCCTTACCCATATTAGGGAAGTTTTCAAGTATAATCTCTTCAAATATTTTCTCAGTCCGTTTTTTTTCTCTTCTTCTTCTGGAACCCCTATAATTTGAATGTTAATGCGTTTTATGTTGTCCCAGAGGTCTCTGAGATTGTCCTTGATTCTTTTCATTCTTTTTTCTTTATTCTGCTCTGTGGTAGTTATTTCCACTATTTTATCTTCCAGGTCACTTATCTGTTCTTCTGCCTCAGTTATTCTGCTATTGTTTCCTTCTAGAGAGTTTTAAGTTTCATTTATTGTGTTGTTCATCATTGTTTATTTGTACTTTAGTTCTTCTAGGTCCTTGTTAAACATTTCTTGTATTTTTTCCATTCTATTTCCAAGATTTTGGATCATCTTTACTATCATTACTCTGAATTCTTTTTCCTGTAGACTGTCTATTTCCTCTTCATTTGTTAGGTCTGGTGGGTTTTTACCTTGCTTCTTCATCTGCTGTGTATTTCCCTGTCTACTCATTTTGCTTAACTTACTGTGTTTGGGGTCTCCTTTTCACAGGCTGCATGTTCGTAGTTCCTGTTGCTTTTGGTGTCTGCTCCCGGTGGGTAAGGTTGGTTCAGTGGGTTGTGTTGGCTTCCTGGTGGAGTGGACTTGGTCCTGTGTTCTGGTGGATGAGGCTGGATCTTGTGTTTCTTGTAGGCAGGACCGTGCCCGGTGATGTGTTTTGGGGTGTCTGTGAACTAATTATGATTTTAGGCAGCCTCTCTGCTAATGGGTGGGTTTGTGTTCCTGTCTTGCTAGTTGTTTGGCATAGGGTGTCCTGCACTGTAGCTTGCTGGTCGTTGAGTGGAGCTGGGTCTTAGCGTTGAGATGGAGATCTTTGGGAGAGCTTTTGCCTTTTGATATTACGTGGGGCTGGGAGGTCTCTGGTGGACCAGTGTCCTGAACTTGGCTCTTCCACCTCAGAGGCTTATGCCTGACACCCGGCCAGAGCACCAAGACCCTTTTGGGAAGTCTCAGGTCTTCTGCCAGCATTCAGTAGGTGTTCTGTCAGAGTTGTTCCACGTGTAGATGTAGTTTTGATGTATTTGTGGGAGGAAGGTGATCTCCACCCTTTACTTCTCTGCCATCTTGAAGGCGCCCCCTTCTCCAGGTTATCCTTTAATTGTTTTGCATGAATAAGCTTGACTTTTACCTCTGACTTAAGTTTGTTTTTTTTTTTTTTTTACAGTGCTGAGCATATAGTAGGTACATAAGACATACAGTTCATCTTTTTTTGTGGCTCTGAGTTTTGTCTTATTTAGTAGCGGTATATATTTGCATATTATGAAAGCCCAGACAGCCATTACTATCTCAGCCTGTGAGGAAAACCAGGTTCATCAAATCAATTGATTAGCAGCCTTTAAAAAAGTTAAACTCACCAAATTTATATTACAATTGATATATTAATTATTGACTAATGGGAGAAGTGACAATTCACGTTGAAAAGAGAAGCCAGGCTGTGGTTCTAAAAGTAGAGATTCCGTGAACAAGGAGTCTTTGTTTACTTAAACCCAGAACAACTGGATAAAACGTAATAGCAATCCAAGTAACTGTTATGTATGGGTTTGTCTGGAAAGAATTGAGGTGAGGTGAGGGAACTAAATCTAGACAGTGCAAGAAGGGTAATTTGGTTGATTTTTCTCTTCATTGACCAGTTGGTGTTGTAGTGACAGGTCTCAAACACATAAAGGTACATTGACTAGGTTGGCTGAATTGTTCAGGTAATAACCCGTCATAGAGTAGATAAGATAATATCTAGATAATTAAAGTTGGCTTTATAGATGGGCCACGTTCGATAAGTTGATCAATTTCTAAGAAGTAGATGTTGATGCAAACCCTCTCTTTCCTCTTTAACTTGGGTTATTGTTTCAGATATGCTTTGTCTTCAACTGGCACTAATGTATAAGATGTTAGCTTTAAGTTTTTATCTTGCTCACTTTCCTGTCAAATACAGGTGGCTTCTTTAAGAAGGCCTAAATCCACAAAATATTGAAATAGGGGGCTATACCTATTTGCATTATGAAATCATTGACAAGAAGATTTCTACCCATATTTTGCCTTAAGTATATTAACTAGTATTGAATTTATAAAATTTCCATTGATATATGTGTATAAAATATAAAAAATATATTTATAAATATATTATGTGAAGGAAGCTGTAATTAATCTATAAGCCACCTATAAATGTATTGAGTTCTGGTATTGAAAGGACGCTTTGGGGAAAGCTTTTTGAAAAGGAATTATCACCTGTTATTTTTTGGCATTTGTCCCTGGAGTTTTGCTCCACTGAGTTCTCGTAAAGTGGAGGTTGCCTCTATGCCAGGTTTTCCCAGCCTCAGCCCTGTTGATATTTTGGGCCAGATAATTGTTGTAGGGGTCTGTTTTGTGCATCGTAGGATGTTTAGCATTGTCCCTGGACTCTACCTCCTAGATACCAATAGCATCTCTTCCCCTCTTTATTGGTGGCAACCAAAAATGTCCCCACACTTTGCAAAATGTCCCCTGAGAGGCAAAATTGTCCCAGGTTGAGAACTACAGCACTATACAGATCTTGAGTATTAAAAAATACTTATATATTAAAATAATAATAGCAATAGTTGTATAACATTTGCGGCCGGGAACAAGTGTTTTGCACATATAACTCATGTAATCCTAACAATTCTGAAAGTAGGTACTCTTATTATCTAATTTTAGAGATAAGGAAATGGAGGCACAGAGTGGTTATTTGTTCAAGATAGTTGTTGTGCCAGGATATGAATCCAGGCTGGCTGGCATCAGAATCTAGACTCTGAAACGCTGCACTACAACCAGAGTTCACACCTGTACAACGGAATGGCCAGACAACAGATTTTTTTTAGGAGAAACACTGTTTGCATTTTTTTCTAGTTATCCACATTGACCATCCAGAGCAATGTTGTACATGGCCAGCAGTGGGCCTGCTATGTAGAGGACTTCAGATAAAGGCTAAAGTATTATAGTTTAAGAAAAAGCTTTTTTAAATTAACTTTTTAAAATATGAACATTTATAGGTGTCCTCTTGGTCACTAACCACTTCTGATTGAGTCAATGAATACTGCTATTTGACAGACTAAATGTGGCATATGTGCAGGCAGGACCCATCTTAGCGCTGAATTTAGGGTGAAACACTGATATTGCATTCTATGTCAGTAGTTTCATGAAAAATAATGTACTTTTAGCTGAGCTTGATAGGCTCACATTGCCCAGATCTTGATCACCCAGCCTGAAGTGTGAGAGTAGTTCCAAAATGCTAGTGTATTCTTGGTGGACAGTTATGCAAAATTTTCAGGTATGAACTTTGGGTAGTTTGCAGATCAGGGAGAGACTGAAAACGTAAACCGGGACTCTTTTCTTGGATGAATAACAGGTGATATTGAAAGTCTATAATTTGATCTCTTGCTTTTGACATTGGGTCTGATTATTCTTTTACAAGTAGGTAGCATCAGACCCTTGATCAGTCACAGCCTAAAGAAGTGCATATGGCTGGAAAGCCTATATCAGTTAAGATAGTACTAATTAATTCATTCATTCATTACATTCCTTCATTCACCATTTATTAAGTCATTATAGCATAGTTATTAAGACTACTGACTCTCAAATCAAATTCTACCTATGACACTAATTAGTTGTATGACCCTGAGCAAATTACTTAATCTTGCAAAGCCTCAGTTTCCCATTTGTAAAACTGAGACATTGTGAATAGTATATACTTCAACTTAATTGCTTTAAGGATTAAATAACATAATATATATAAAGCCCAGTAGGTGTTAGCTATTCCTAGTATTGTGTACCTAGTATATGTCACTATGTATGTCTACTAGGGGAGAGAAAACAAAGACATAAATAACTACAACACAAGGCAGAAAGTGATATGTCATGAAAGGAGGTTAGGTAAAATGCTCTGGTAGTTGAAAAGAGTATGGGAGTCCTTCTGGATGAAGAAGCAAGGAAGGAATCATAGAGGAAGTGACAGCTAAGCTGAGCCTTGAAGGAAGCATAGAATTAAGGCATACAGTTGTGAGAATGCTATTTCTAGAGTCAGCTATAAATACCTACTGGGACTGGACTGCAAATGATGACTCATCCTTTTCTTCTTCATCATCCTAGCAATTTGCAGAGAGTAAATCCACAATGGTAGCAAAATCCTGCCTACTGATGTGCCTCCTCCTTTATTTTCTATGGAGAACATAGTAAGGTATTCTTATTTCCTGCTGCAATAATAGAGGCACTAACTTCAAGGTCATGTAGTCAGCCTTAAATTAGACACAAGTCCATGAACTCTCTAAGCAATCAAGCACCATGTACATTTTTATTAGGCATTTACTCTAACCCCAAATTATGTAGTGCTTTGGGGTACAGAAGAAATATGCCCTGGAAGAAATTACTGTCACAATGGGAAATATGACATAAATACACTAAATGGTATTATAAAATAATGTAGAATCCAGTACTCAGCTATGTGGTGTGGAGTCTAATAGAAGGTCTGAAAAAAAGATTGATCAGTGGAACCTGGGATGATTTTAGAAAGGAGGCTTCATAGAGGGACAAGAACTTGAGTTTTAGATTGGGAGGGGAGAGGAGAGCTTTTGAGATGGGGAAATTTATTTAGCAAAGATGATAATTCATGTATGAATGAGTGAAGATAATGTCTTTTATTTCATAGCTTAAAATTTCAGTGATGTCTGCATGTCCTCAACTGAGTGATATTTGCAGAGATGTGTTTGGATCTGCCCTGTCCTAATGCCCTCCACTCCAGGTGAATTATAAACCGTGCATATAATTGGGGTACTTTCTCAGACTCCTGCTCTTGCTGATTCTTTCCACTATCCAGAAACTGTGCATGCATGAGCTAAACGAATGTCATGTCATTGACAGGAATAATTTTCCATTTCTAGACATTTTGAGAAAATGAATAATATTGGCTCATTTCAAAAAGGGGTCTTTCAAAGTCAGCACATTCTCTGACATTCTTCTCCCTTCTTCGCCCACTTCAGTGTGTGAATCCCACTGATTTCTTAGGAAGGTGCACTGGTTGTCATGGTAAAAACCACGCTAATTGGCTTCCTCTAGTTGATGTTCTGTCAAGCTCACTGCCCCACTGAGAATTTGGAATAGAGCACTTAACTTTTTACTTCTCAGAGAACATATTCCCAGCAAGTCAGCTGCCTCGGCAGAAAATGGAAGGTATTTGAAATGTCCAATACGTTATCTGAATATCTCACCCTTCATGGGGCCAGACATGCACAGTTTCACTTTCATTTGGTATCTTCTTTCCACAAAGAGTGCTGATGGAAACCCAGCTGGAGATTTTTAACTGTGTTAAGTGGATTTGGGGAATTTGTAAAGAATGAAAGCATGTCGGCAGACCATTAATTGGAGAATGGAGACCTGAGTCCAAGGCAGGACTGGTCTGAAGCAAACTGTGAAGTAGTCCTCTCTTTCATTGTCATCTTGCCCTGTTTTCCCCACTGCTAGAAGGATTGAAGGCAGGAAGAAGGAAGGCAGACAAGTCTAGTACCTCCCCCAAAAGGTGTGGTCTCAACTTCAGGCGGTTCCTGACTTCCCTTCTCTTCCAGTCTTTCAAATCAAAATGTAGCTAACTGTTTTATCATTTCACCAGGGCATTTTATTTTTGGGGGAACTTACTATAGGAAAACCGAAACTGTGGTTTTCATGGCTCTGAATGACTTAACATAACACTTACATAACTTATTATTTGAAATTGCCCTTGATGACCATTAGGATAGATATTTTGGTATTCCTTATGTGAAATCAGGTAAATAGGTGCCATCATCTACATATTGTTTTAGTTTTGTCCTAGATTTTCTTGGTAATAGTGACTCACTGAGAAATCCTGCGATCCTGTGTAGCGCTATGCTTCAGTTTGTGAGGCTGATTCCTCTTTGGAGTAGCACATGCCTAGGTGGTATGATGTCAGGGGTTCCTGGAGGTCTTTTTCCATCTCCTGGAACACTTTTCGTGATGTTGCAAACTCACGTGAAGACCCTCTATCCCATCTATTTCTTTAAATCCACTTTTAACTGTCACTGATCCTCTATACCTCAGTGTGAATGGGTGTCAGAGAAGGTTTGGGGCACTAGCCACCTGCGGGAAAACACTGGGAAAGAAAAGTGTCCATTGGTTGTTTGAGGCTAGAAAACAACTTGACAATTTTGCCTCAGGCTGGTAGTGGGGATAATAATGATAATTATCATCATCAGGATATGGTGCCCAATTAAGTGCCTAATTGGGCATGGTGCTGTACTTAGAGAACTTCATAGACCTATCCGTTTCTGCACTGAGCCTAACACACTGTTACAGAGACTGGATTGTTGTATGGAAGTGTTAAGTCAGCCAGTGCAAAATGTGTGGTCCGCATCACACACAGGTTAAAGATCAGGTCATTTGGGGGCAGTAGAGGGCAGTGAGACTAAAAATATGAAGGGAAATGGAACATGAATATTGTTTTGGCTTTATGCCATCTCAAATGTTTATGTTTGAGCTCTCTTCCCTGCTTCAGAAAGTAATGTTACAGATTCTTTGATGATAAAGGAAGTCCTTGCTAGGCATCGGGAACATTGTTCAGAGTAACAGATCACTGTCTACTTTGGGAAATGGGGATGGAGAAGGTGAAGGTTGGTGGGTACTCACACCAAAACATCCCCTGGAAGATGGTTTTGGGTGACCTTATAGACTAAAGAGTATAAATATATGCTAAGATTTATTGAGTTCTTAACTGAGTTCCAGGTGCTGTGTGAAGCACCCTGCGTTAGCTATCTCATTTAATTCTGCTAACAACCTAGTGTTACAGATGAAGAAACGGAGGAACAGAGAGTATAAAGAAGTTGCCCAAAGTCACACAGCTATACCCGCCTTCTCCCCACCCTCTGCCATATATTATACTAAATTTCTGTTATGTTTTTTCTTATCATTGGGCACTCTCTGCAGAAGGTGGATGCGTTTAGTTGAGGGCTCCATTTAATTGGATTCTGGTTAATTGAGACTTGGCTCTTTCATAGGAGGTTGCAGATGATTTATCTCAGGCATAGATTAGCCCCTTACTGTCCACAAAATAACCAGATCTCAAGGTAGTTTATTGCTGGAGATTGAGGAGGCTAATATTTATACACCAAAGAAACTTGATCTATCAAAGGAGAATTAACTGAATTAACTAAAATATTTCAAAGGACCTGGAACTCTGTTGAATTCAAGCTGTTCTTCTAATCCCATTGTTGTTAAATCCCTTCCCAATAACCCACCAGCCACCCATCCATAATGGCTTGTTTACATAGAGTTTCTTTACTTTAAAGGGAAAAAAAGCTTTGCAGCTCATAGGGTGGAGGTGAAGCCTGCCTATGCTGTAGTTCCTACAGTTTGTCCTTACGTGTTTCCATAGAAACAGGATTGTTGCTTGAACTGAAAATTTTTAGATTTGTTTTCCTTTTTTTGTTGTTTGAAACTTGTTCTCTCTTTATCAAAACTGAGGGAGAAATTCATGGCTTTCCATTCTACTGGCAATTAGTGAAGCCTGTGCACTCAGAGGAGAAAGGGCAGTCAGGACTTTTTAGTCAGATTTGCATTAACCCTTGATACCGGTGAAGAGAGATGTACATGGGTGTGTGAATCCCCTTCCAATGTCTTTTCCAACTCAGTGTTTCCATTCAGCTTAACCATCTTGCCCCAGGGCAAAGGATCATTTTGGAGGAAGAGTGTAGTTAAGAGCATGGGCTCTAAAGTCAGACTGATTTGGGTTTTACTTCTGGCCGTGCTACATATCAACTTATTTAACTTTGGGCAAGTAATTTAAGCACTCTGATCCTTAGATCCTCGTCTGTAAAATGGGGCATTATACTGATACTTGCTTAAAAGGAATAATGTGAAGGCATAATGCCTGAAACATGGTAAGTACTCAATTAATGGTAGGTTTTTAAAAAGTTATAAAGTATAATACTTGTACTCCCCCTGAAACCTCTTCTGTCTCTCCTAGTCTATCACACCTTTGAAGGCTTTTTCTTGAACCCCATCTCATATTGCCTGCTTTGATGTCACGTAGCTTGGCACTTTTGAATTGATTGGCAATGGAGTTCTAGTTCTTTTGTTATAGATGGGAGTTGCCTCTCAGATCACCTAGCTTGTAGTCACCTGAGAGCTGAGCACCCGGGAAATACTAATTAAATACTCAAGGGAGTAAAGACTGGGCTCTGGGCTTCACCGTCGTATCCAGAGACTGTTTGGAGTTGACTTTTTGTCTCCAAAGGAGTCCAGGTAACCACTCTCTTTCCTAGCTTTTGCTGCCTCACTAATACAATCTGGTAAGACATGTCCAATGTGACCAATGTAATAGGTTCCACCTGTGAGGACCGATGAAAATGAAAGAATGCTACCATACCTAAGCTAAGGCTAAGGCCTAGCTAAGGCTAAGGCTAAGGCTTAGCCTTAGGCCACCCTAAGGCTTCTCTGCCTGGAGTGCCCCTGTGCCTGTGGCTCCTTTTACCTGAGGCAAACACTGTATTCAGTTTGGTCAGCCTCAAGGACAGCCACTGGGGGTCTCTTATTGGGTGTGAACTGCAATGCCTCCCGCCAGGCTGAGCTGAGATAAAGGTTAGCTTCACTTTAAGATTCACCTATCAGTCACCATTGGGTAGCGGTATCACTCAGACTGAAGGTGTTAATCTTCATCCTGGGCTATTTTTCTCAGATATTTTGCATTTAAAGATGATATCTAGGGCTTCCCTGGTGGCGCAGTGGTTGACAATCTGCCTGCCAATGCAGGGGACACGGGTTCGCGCCCTGGTCTGGGACGATCCCACGTGCCGCGGAGCAGCTGGGCCCGAGAGCCACAATTGCTGAGCCTGCGCGTCTGGAGCCTGTGCTCCGCAACAAGAGAGGCCGCGATAGTGAGAGGACCGCGCACCGCGATGAAGAGTGGCCCCCGCTCGCCGCAACTAGAGAAAGCCCTCGCACAGAAACGAAGACCCATCCATAAATAAATTAAAAAAAAAAAAAGATGATATCTAAGGGGAAAAATCAATTATGGGAAAGTGCCCAAGTTAAGTGGCGAGCTGCTTGCAGGCAGCCTGCTGGAACAGAGAGGGAGACCGTAAGGAATTATTAAGGAAAAATCAAATGTTTACCAGCACTTTGCAAAATAGAGGGGGAAATGAAGGTAAGGCTTCTGTGATAAATGAACAAAGCACATGGATTTGCCTCAGTTTTAAACTCCTCTATTGCTCTAGTCAAATAGCAGAGGTTATTTGAACTCAAATTATTTTTGCCAGGCTGAATAAAGGAGACATCCAAGGAGGGTCTTTAGGAGATTTTCAGGTAAGAGCCACATCCTAGTGAGTGGGTAATTTTGCTGTTCCCTCTGTAGCCCTCCCTGTTGCTATCACTGTGGAGGGCATTTAGGTGCCAAGTTGGTTGAATATTTTCTGTGAAGACAAAGACCAAGCATTGGGAACTTCCCCTCCAGTCTGAGAGCCGCCTGCAGTTCCACCAGGGACCGAGGGCAGGCCTTAGGCACTGACTGGTGTGAAGGCAGGAGGAGAGGAAAGGAAGTAGGGAGGAGAAGAGGAGAAAGCCAAAGGGGACAGTATTTGGGCTTTTTGAGCCCACCTGTTAATTGTGTTCTCTACCCCTAGTCCTGCCTCTCTTCAATCCATTCCCCACACACCTACCATTGATTTTCCTAAACATAAATCTGATTGTCTCATTCCCCTGCTTAAAACCCTTCAATGTTTTCTATTAAGCTGAACATCAAGTCCACACTCCCTGACATGATGTACAAGGCCCTTCACAATCTGTCTCTTGTCGTGATCCATCTCCCCTCTTCCTACTTTCTGCCCCACACTTGGTGCTACAGTAATATTGAATGACTTACAGATCTTTCTACCTCAGCTCCCCTACTACACACTTTACACACAAAAGGCTGGACCATGTCCTTGCCCTTGCAAATCATTCTGCCTGCGACACCATTTCCATATTCTTTACTAGTTCCTGTTTATACTTCAAGACACAGCTCAGATATTACCTCCTCTAAGAAGCACCCTCCAACCCCTTCAGATGGGGCTGTATTTCTCCTCTGAGTTCCATGGCACCTGTGCGTACCTCTGTCTCATCATGTACCCCATTATATTGAAATTATTTACATATCTCTCTTCCCCACTAGACTACAACCTTCTTAAAGATGGGGCTAAAGGCACTCAAAATATTTAAGATGGTGGAGAGTGGTATAGAGAGGACCAAGGCAGTGGTCTAAAGTTCCTGTCAGAAGCTACCATGGTTTGGGCTTCCTTCCTGATCAGCACGTGCCTGCTTTCTCACTGGCTTACATATTTGTGAAAAGTTGTCCATGCAATTATTCAAGAACTCCTAGCTCTAGGAAATGTTTGCATTTTAGATGGGCGTCCTTAGTGCCTTACCGTTAGGGAACAGTGGAATTTCATGTACTAAGGCAGGCCAATGTAGAGACATATTTTCCTTGGCCCTCATACCACATGGTATAGGCAGCTGTCCATTAAGCCTGTGTTTAGGGTCAACCCTGAGCCCAGTGCCCACTGATAGATCACCATAGTGATCTGTTAACACTTGGTTAATTAGTCTCTTTAAAAAAATGTGGGCATATGGATTCTGCAGCTCTAGCTAGAGTGTGAGCTCCTTGTGTAAAGGGACTGTCTCCAACTTGTCTGGGGTTTCCCAGAGGGCTCTATAACATGGGGGAGGGCTCTGAGGGGATTCTGGCCAATCTTGCTGATTTATGGGGGCTTTCCCTTTTTGCATTATGTCTAAACCAGAGTGGAAGGTCACACTGTAATACAGTTCAGTCAAGATTGGGTGTCGTGTGCTTCAAATCCCAGAGTGCTATCTTCACGAAGTCCAAGGCTTAAATAAAAGCTAGTGCAAAGGAAGTGAAGGATGGGTGGAAAACAGCTTGGACTATCAAACTTGGCTGCTTTCATCACACAATCATTTCTCAGAAATTTCAAATGATTCTTATCATTGAAAAATGAAAAAAAAAATGAAGGAATCACATCTTACAGTATCTGTAGGAAAATGTGCTTTAAGTAGCAAGATCCAGTCTGTCCTTATTGGAGAGATGCCAGTTCTACTGATAGAAAAGAATTTCTCAGACCATCTGTCAGTTATTATAGCAGTCTGTGTTTAACCCCTTCTGTACTAGCATAAAAAAATTCACTAATCTAGTAAGTCACTGCATTGGGTGCTGTGGGGGTTAAGACATGGCACCTCAGGAGGCTTAAAAACTTAATAGGAGAGACAGGAGATATACATGATGATGTACAAAGCAGACCAAATATACTGTCATAAGGGAGCTACCAAATGTGGTGGAAGCACCAATGAGAGGGATATTACTTTTGGCTGGGGTCAGGGAAGTCTCTACAGAGGCGTGTGAAGGCAAGGGGAAAGGGCACAAATTGTGGGCATTTTGGGTAGGGGAACTAGCATGTTAAATGCCAGTAGAGGTGGAAAAGTCCAGGATAGGCTTGTACAATGGGAATTGTCTGGTTTTATAGAAGTATAGAGTGTAGAAATAACAGTAGATAAGGTTTCATAGATTGGGGGTCAGATGAAGGAAGCATTTGACTGTCAGATTAAGAGGTAGGTGTTTTATTCTACAGACAATGGATTGTTGGTGGCAGGTTTTGGAGTAGCCAGTACCTTACTCAGAGCTGTGCATTAGGAGGATTGTTTGGGCAGCCCAGGAGGTATGGGTTAAGTACTGAACTATTTTCTGTAAACTCAGGGGCGATAGAAATGGATTTGTAGCTTCTGCTATTCAAGATGTGATGCATTGGGTTTTGGAGACTTAGAACTAGATTTTTCTTTTATTAGTTGCTATTCGATTGATGGCCCTGAGGTCACTGCTCAGGCTAAGACAGCCCAGCTGGGATGGGAGGGTAGATTTTTTTTGTCAGACTTTGAACCTATGTGAACTTTGTAGGTTTTGAGTTAAACCTGGGCCAATTTTTCAATATCAGTTTGGTATTCTTTGTTTTTTGAGTGCGTATGTATGTGTGTGTATAATTTTGATGTTTGTTTCTTCAGACAGTTTTGTGACTCAGTTTTTCTGTATCCCATGGAATAAAACAGGTGGAGGTTGAGGGTGGTGGTGAGGATGATATGGGGTCACATCTGAAATATCTGTACATTTATTCTCCAGGTTCCTTCTGGCTTAGTGCTATCAGGAGGCTTATGGGATACATTTGTGGTTGCAGTAGCACCAGTGTTTCCTCAAAGTATGGCTGTCTTTGACCACTTGTAAAAGAATTCACCTGGGGAGGTATCTGGTTAAAAATCAGATTTTGGGCCCTGCCCCAGATGGGCTGAGTCAGAGACTAGGGATCTGCCTGTTAAACAAACTCTCCAGGTGCATGAATTCAGATTCTTGCTCAGGTCTGAGGACCACTCAAGTAGGAAAAGATTAAAAACCAAGAAATGGAGTTTTGAATTTAAAAGGTAAAATAAAAAAAGGTAAATCATAAGGCTATTAAAAGGAGTTTTGAAAAATCTAGAAAACTTGGCCTTTGGATTTTTTTATTTTAATTCATCACGCTAGGAATTTTTGGCTCAAAGAAGAGAAACTTGTTGTAGAAGGACCTTCCCATTTAGGAATGGTCTTTCTCCTTTCTCCCTCCCTGTACAAATCTGACCCATTCCTTAAGGCTCATCTCCTCTCATGTGTGTTCCAGAACCACTCAAGCCACTGAAGATTTTCTTGGTTTTCAGAGCTTCCTTCACTTCCTGGTTGCCCCTTTCATTTGCTGTCCAGCCTTGGGGTCTGTTGTGTGTTATCAACTTGTCCTTGAATTTATGGTGACTTCACCCTTGAATTGGGGTTTACCTGCTTCATGCCTGTTGATGTTTTCCCAGTTCATCTCTAAATTCCTTGAGGGCTATGTCTTTCATTTCTTTCTACACTCTGCAATCCTGTAGCATCTGACACCATGCTTGTCACCAGCAGGAGCACGATAAATGCTTGTAGAGTGGATGGAAGGGTTTCAGAGGACATGATGGAGATTTGCTTGAGAAACACAAATACCAAAGCTACGTTGAGGGATAAAGGGGAAAGTGAACCTAAAATGCATGCTTATAGTCACTAAAATAGTCAAGTACTTAAAAATGAAGTGTTCAGAGTTCTTTGTCTTCCCATTAGCTTTTAGAGAATTGCAGTGAGCCAAAATTCTTTATTTTCACTTATGAGAAACAAACCCATTTCCATAACTCAACTTCCATTTTCAACACTTTCTTTCAATTCCAAACTGTGACTCAGGCTTTCTTTATTTCTGGCAGCATGTCGTCTTTTAACTGGGGAGTGAAAAGAACTTGGAACAATGCCTTTCAAACTTCCCTAGTCCTTCGATAATAGTTGCTCTTAAGTGCTGAGGGATAGCCATTTGTGCATTCACTGATTACATCAGCCATTATACTGGCCCTGCCATGGGATCCTTTTCTTTCTTTTTGGATTCGATAACTGACCCTATAGAATTTCACTTGTCAAATGCATCTTACCCATTTTCCCTTCCCCCTCATTCTTCCTTTGAAGCCATACCTTTCCTCATTTTAGAGTGTGGAGGACTAGGGGTGGGTGGGAATTGATGCCTGCCTGGCCTTTTTAAGTGCCAGCAGCAACATTATTTCTATATTTTTTGTTCTGCCACTGAAAATGCCTCAGCCCACATGTAACTAGTTCTTATTCTCTTCCTGTTCCCCCCCCCCCACAGCATCCTCCTGCTCCCCCTTAAATGCCTGCCCCGCTTCTCAGAGGCCACTTTCCTTCACAGTTCCAGAATGGTTTCATTCATCAATGTCACAGTCCCTGTCGATGGTAAACTCTTCCATCTTATCTGCGGCCACCAGTAAATGAGTTTGCATTTGATATTTTAAAGAGTTTTCTTTGTTTCTGACATTTCTCCACTCACTGATACTTGCACTCATGTGGCTTGCATTCACCTTTTTCTCTGCCAGTTCGTTGGCAGGAACCAATCTTCCCCAGAAAATGCAAGAGGATCACCCTGTCAGTCAGGAAATCTGTCTAATTTTCATCTGACATTGGTTACAAGTGCTCACTTTCTTCTTTGGGTGAGAAATGCAGACTTAGGAAGAGGAAAAACTTAAGAAGTTGGCAGAGGAGGCTGAAAGTTGCAAATGATTGGGCTGGACACTAGGAAATTTCGGATTTGAGTTCCTGTCCCAGACTGACCTACTGTCAGTTCTGTGTAAATTACTTACTCTGTCTGTGTCCTTTCTGTGCTATTGGGAATGATGTTAATTTCTAAACTGAGAGGAGAGGTGAAAGTTATGGATATCATGTTTTGAAAATACAAAGAGCATTGACAAAAATGATATCACTTGTCGAAAGCTTGCTGTGTGCAGGGGTGCTAGGTGACTTGCACACATGATTTTTACTCCTCAAGACAACATTGAATAATTTGAGGCCTTAAGATACTCAGTATATTGCTCAAGAGCACACAGCTTGTAAGCGAGGAAAACAAGAATTTTAACATAGATCTGTTTGGCTCCAGAGTTCACACTGTTATGATGACTTTGCTGTACAGGAATCAGGGTGATACTGGGCAAGACTGAATGTTCCCAGTGATTTGTGTCTCCTCTTGCCTTGCTTTCCTTTAGGATGTTCGCTGATATTGGACTGATACATGTCTAGGAGTGTCTGGGTTTGAATTTCAGCTCAGCCATTTACTAGCTATATAACATTGGGCCAGTTAATTTTTGTTTTTAATTAATTAATTTATTTTTGACTGTGTTTGGTCTTCGTGGTTTTTCTTTTTTTTTTTTTTTTTTTTTTTGTGCGAGGGCTTTCGCTAGTTGCGGCAAGCGGGTGCAACTCTTCATTGCGGTGCGCGGGCCTCTCACTATCGTGGCCTGTCTTGTTGCGGAGCACAGGCTCCAGACGCGCAGGCTCAGTAGCTGTGGCTCACGGGCCTAGTTGCTCCGCGGCATGTGGGATCTTCCCAGACCAGGGCTCGAACCCGTGTCCCCTGCATTAGCAGGCAGATTCTCATCCACTGCGCCACCAGGGAAGCCCCTGGGCCAGTTATTTAACCTCTCTGTGTCAGTTATCTACATGTGTAAAATTGGGCTGACAAGGGATAACAACCCTTATCCCACAGGTTTGCTGTGAGGCTTGACAAGTTAACATATATAAAGTACTTTTGCTTAATACATTGTAAACCCTCAATGATTGTTAGCTATCGCCATTGTCAACCACAGCATTATTTCCTCACAGTGCTTCTCTCCAGACCTGCTCTGTTTGGCTGATTGGCCATGCTTCAGATAAATTCTTCCTTGCTCCCTTATTAAAAAAAACAAAAAACAAAACCAAAAACAAACCTTATTCTGTACTTTCTTTTCAGAGGGCTTTGCTACCTTCCAAGGTGACTGACATTTCCAAGACAAATTAACTCATTCTGGGGTATTAGTAGTAGATAATTTACTTTTGACTTAGAGTTTTTGGTGGCCCTGTTCTTTAACTCCCAGAGCTAAAATAATTTAGTGTGGATTTCAAGTTGTGATGCTCTGAGGCTGAATGAAATAAGGCGTGGGGTGGGTTGTGGTATAGTTAGGACTATAGCATGTTTTATTCAAATTGAGCAGGGCCACTTTTTTATCTTCTTGCATTACATTTAGCTTCCTCGTAAAATTCTGTTGGAAATATAATAGCAAACACTTACATAGTACTTACTTTTTGCCATACATTGTTGTCAGTACTACATATTATTTCATTTAAACCTCAAAACAACCTAAGAAGTAGACATTACCCTCATTTTACAGAAGAACTTAAAGCACAGACAAGTTAAAGTAATTTGCTCAAGGCTAAACAACTAGTATGTGGTAGAACTGGGATTTGAGCCTAGGCTGTACTCATCTACCACATTATGTTGCCTGTATTTGAAGAAAAGGTTGTCTTGGCTTTTTTTTTTTAACATCTTTATTGGAGTATAATTGCTTTACAATGGTGTGTTAGTTTCTGCTTTATAACAAAGTGAATCAGTTATACATATACATATGTTCCCATATCTCTTCCCTCTTGCGTCTCCCTCCCTCCCACTCTCCCTATCCCACCCCTCTAGGTGGTCACAAAGCACCGAGCTGATCTCCCTGTGCTATGCGGCTGCTTCCCACTAGCTATCTATTTCATGTTTGGTAGTGTATATATGTCCATGCCACTCTCTCACTTTGTCACAGCTTACCTTCCCCCTCCCCATATCCTCAAGTCCATTCTCTAGTAGGTCTGTGTCTTTATTCCCGTCTTGCCCCTAGGTTCTTCAGGACCATTTTTTTTTTTTTTTTTAGATTCCATATATATGTGTTAGCATACTGTATTTGTTTTTCTCTTTCTGACTTACTTCACTCTGTATGACAGACTCTAGGTCCGTCCACCTCACTACACATAACTCAATTTTGTTTCTTTTTACAGCTGAGTAACATTCCATTGAATATATGTGCCACATCTTCTTTATCCATTCATCTGTTGATGGACACTTAGGTTGCTTCCATGTCCTGGCTATTGTAAATAGAGCTGCAATGAACATTGTGGTACATGACTCTTTTTGAATTATGGTTTTCTCAGGGTATATGCCCAGTAGTGGGATTGCTGGGTTGTATGGTAGTTCTATTGTTAGTTTCTTAAGGAACCTCCATACTGTTCTCCATAGTGGCTGTATCAATTTACATTCCCACCAACAGTGCAAGAGGAGTCCTTTTTCTCCACACCCTCTCCATCATTTATTGTTTGTAGATTTTTTGATGATGGCCATTCTGACCGGTGTGAGATGCTATCTCATTGTAGTTTTGATTTGCATTTCTCTAATGATTAATGATGTTGAGCATTCTTTCATGTGTTTGTTGGCAATCTGTATATCTTCTTTGGAGAAATGTGTATTTAGGTCTTCTGCCCATTTTTGGATTGGGTTGTTTTTTTTTTTTTTGATATTGAGCTGCATGAGCTGCTTGTAAATTTTGGAGATTAATCCTTTATCAGCTGCTTCATTTGCAAATATTTTCTCCCACTCTGAGGGTTGTCTTTTGGTCTTGTTTTTGGTTTCCTTTGCTGTGCAAAAGCTTTTAAGTTTCATTAGGTCCCATTTGTTTATTTTTGTTTTTATTTCCATTTCTCTAGGAGGTGGGTCAAAAAGGATCTTGCTGTGATTTATGTCATGGAGTGTTCTGCCTGTGTTTTCCTGTAAGAGTTTGATAGTGTCTGGCCTTACATTTAGGTCTTTAATCCATTTTGAGTTTATTTTTGTGTATGGTGTTAGGGACTGTTCTAATTTCATACTTTTACATGTACATGTCCAGTTTTCCCAGCACCACTTATTGAAGAGGCTGTCTTTTCTCCACTGTATATTTTTGCCTCCTTTATCAAAGATAAGGTGACCATAGGAGCGTGGGTTTATCTCTGGGATTTCTATCCTGTTCCATTGATCTTTATTTCTGTTTCTGTGCCAGTACCATACTGTGTTGATTACTGTAGCTTTGTACTATACTCTGAAGTCCAGGAGCCTGATTCCTCCAGCTCCGTTTTTCTTTCTCAAGATTGCTTTGGCTATTCGGGGTCTTTTGTGTTTCCATACAAATTGTGAAATTTTTTGTTCTAGTTCTGTGAAAAATGCCAGTGGTAGTTTGATAGGGATTGCATTGAATCTGTAGATTGCTTTGGGTCATAGAGTCATTTTCACAATGTTGATTCTTCCAATCCAAGAACATGGTATATCTCTCCATCTATTTGTATCATCTTTAATTTATTTCATCAGTGTCTTATAATTTTCTGCATACAGGTGTTTTGTCTCCTTAGGTAGGTTTATTCCTAGATCTTTTATTCTTTTTGTTGCAATGGTAAATGGGAGTGTTTTCTTAATTTCACTTTCAGATTTTTCATCATTAGTGTATAGGAAAGCTAGAGATTTCTGTGCATTACTTTTGTATCCTGCTACTTTACCAAATTCATTGATTAGCTCTAGTAGTTTTCTGGTAGCATCTTTAGGATTCTCTATGTATAGTATCATGTCATCTGCAAACAGTGACAGCTTTACTTCTTCTTTTCCAATTTGGATTCCTTTTATTTCTTTTGCTTCTCTGATTGCTGTGGCTAAAACTTCCAAAACTATGTTGAATCATAGTGGTGAGAGTGGGCCACCTTGTCTTGTTCCTGATCTTAGTGGAAATGGTTTCAGTTTTTCACCATTGAGGACGATGTTGACTGGGGGTTTGTCATATATGGCCTTTATTATGTTGAGGAAAGTTCCCTCTATGCCTACTTTCTGGAGGGTTTTTATCATAAATCGGTGTTGAATTTTGTCAAAAGCTTTCTCTGCATCTATTGAGATGATCATATGGTTTTTCTCCTTCTGTTTGTTAATATGGTGTATCACATTGATTGATTTGCGTATACTGAAGAATCCTTGCATTCCTGGGATAAACCCCCTGTGGTCATGATGTATGATCCTTTTAATGTGTTGTTGGATTCTGTTTGCTAGTATTTTGTTGAGGATTTTGGCATCTATGTTCATCAGTGATATTGGCCTGTAGTTTTCTTTCTTTGTGACATCTTTGTCTGGTTTTGGTATCAGGGTGATGGTGGCCTTGTAGAATGAGTTTGGGAGTGTTCCTCCCTCTGCTATATTTTGGAAGAGTTTGAGAAGGATAGGTGTTACCTCTTCTCTAAATGTTTGATAGAATTCTCCTGTGAAGCCATCTGGTCCTGGAGTTTTGTTTGTTGGAAGATTTTTAATCACAGTTGCAATTTCAGTGCTTGTGATTGGTCTGTTCATATTTTCTGTTTCTTCCTGGTTTAGTCTCGGAAGGTTGTGCATTCCTAAGAATTCATCCATTTCTTCCAGGTTGTCCATTTTATTGGCATATAGTTGCTTGTAGTAATCTCTCATGATCCTTTGTATTTCTGCAGTGTCAGTTGTTACTTCTCCTTTTTAATTTCTAATTCTATTGATTTGAGTCTTCTCCTTTTTTTTCTTGATGAGTCTGGGTAACAGTTTATCAATTTTTTTATCTTCTCAAAGAAACAGCTTTTAGTTTTATTGATCTTTGCTATCGTTTCCTTCATTTCTTTTTCATTTATTTCTGATCTGATCTTTATGATTTCTTTCCTTCTGCTAACTTTGGGGTTTTTTTGTTCTTCTTTCTCTGATTGCTTCAGGTGTAAGGTTAGGTTGTTTATTTGAGATGTTTCTTGTTTCTTGAGGTAGGATTGTATTGCTATAAACTTCCCTCTTAGAACTGCTTTTGCTGCATCCCATAGGTTTTGGGTCGTAGTGTTTTCATCGTCATTTGTTTCTAGGTATTTTTTGATTTCCTCTTTGATTTCTTCAGTGATCTCTTGGTTATTAAGTAGTGTATTGTTTAGCCTCCATCTGTTTGTATTTTTCACAGATTTTTTCCTGTAATTGATATCTAGTCTCATAGTGTTGTGATCAGAAAAGATACTTGATACGATTTCAATTTTCTTAAATTTACCACGGCTTGATTTGTGACCCAAGATATGATCTGTCCTGCAGAATGTTCCATGAGCACTTGAGAAAAATGTGTATTCTGTTGTTTTTGAGTGGAATGTCCTATAAAAATCAATTAAGTCCATCTTGTTTAATGTATCATTTAAAACGTGTGTTTCCTTATTTATTTTCATTTTGGATGATCTGTCCATTGGTGAAAGTGGGGGGTTAAAGTCCCCTACTATGATTGTGTTACTGTCGATTTCCCCTTTTATGGCTGTTAGTATTTGCCTTATGTATTGGGGTGCTCCTATGTTGGGTGCATAAATATTTACAATTGTTATATCTTCTTCTTGGATCAATCCCTTCATCATTATGTAGTGCCCTTCTTTGCTTCTTGTTAAATAGTCTTTATTTTGTCTAATATGAGAATTGCTACTCCAGCTTTCTTTTGATTTCCATTTGCATGGAATATCTTTTTCCATGCCCTCACTTTCAGTCTGTATGTGTCCCTAGGCCTGAAGTGGGTCTCTTGTAGACAGCATGTATATGGGTCTTGTTTTTGTATCCATTCAGCCAGTCTATGTCTTTTGGTGGGAACATTTAATCCATTTACATTTAAGGTAATTATCAATATGTATGTTCCTTTGGCCAGTTTCTTAATTGTTATGGGTTTGTTTTTGTAGGTCCTTTTCTTCTCTTGTGTTTCCCACTTAGAGAATTTCCTTTAGCAGTTGTTGTAGAGCTGGTTTCGTGGTGCTGAGTTCTCTTAGCCTTCGCTTGTCTGTAAAACTTTTGATTTCTCCATCGAATGTGAATGAGATCCTTGCTGGGTAGAGTAATCTTGGTTGTAGGTTTTTCTCCTTCACCACTTTAAATATGTCCTGCCACTCCCTTCTGGCTTGCAGAGTTTCTGCTGAAAGATTAGCTGTTTACCTTATGGGGATTCCCTTGTGTGTTATTTGTTGTTTTTCCCTTGCTGCTTTTAATATGTTTTCTTTGTATTTAATATTTGGTAGTTTGATTAATACGTGTCTTGGCATGTTTCTCCTTGGATTTATCCTGTATGCAACTCTCTGTGCTTCCTGGACTTGATTAACTATTTCCTTTCCCATATTAGGGAAGTTGTCATCTATACTCTCTTCAAATATATTCTCAGTCCCTTTCTTTTTCTCTTCTTCTTCTGGGACTCCTATAATTCGAATGTTGGTGTGTTTAATGTTGTCCCAGAGGTCTCTGAGACTGTCCTCAATTCTTTTCATTCTTTTTTCTTCATTCTGCTCTGCAGTAGTTATTTCCACTATTTTATCTTCCAGGTCGCTTATCCGTTCTTCTGCCTCAGTTATTCTGCTATTGATCCCTTCTAGAGAAATTTTAATTTCATTTATTGTGTTGTTCATCACTCTTTTTTGCTCTTTAGTTCTTCTATGTCCTTGTTAAACGTTTCTTGTATTTTCTCTATTTTATTTCCAAGATTTTGTATCATCTTTAGTATCATTATTCTGAATTCTTTTTCAGGTAGACTGCCTATTTCCTCTTTGTTTCTTAGGTCTGGTGGGTTTTTGTCTTGCTCCTTCATCTGCTGTGTGTTTTTCTGTCTTCTCATTTTGCCTAACTTACTGCGCTTGGGGCCTCCGTTTCACAGCCTGCAGGTTCGTATTTCCTGTTGTTTTTGGTGTCTGTCCCCAGTGGCTAAGGTTGGTTCCGTGGGTTTTGTAGGCTTCCCGGTGGAGGGGACTAGTGCCTGTGTTCTGGTGGATGAGGCTGCATCTTGTCTTTCTGTTGGGCAGGTCCACGTGTGGTGGTGTGTTTTGGGGTGTCTGTGGCCTTATTATGATTTTAGGCAGCCTCTCTTCTAATGGATGGGGTTGTGTTCCTGTCTGCCTAGTTGTTTGGCATAGGGTATCCAGCACTGTAGCTTGCTGGTCATTGAGTGAAGCTGGGTCTTAGCGTTGAGGTGGAGATGTCTGGGAGATTTTCGCTGTTTGATATTACGTGGAGGTGGAAGGTCTCTTGTGGACCAGTGTCCTGAACTTGGCTCTCCCACCTCAGAGGCACAGCCCTGATGCCTGGCTGGAGCAGCAAGAGTCTTTCATCCACACGGCTCAGAAAAAAAGTGAGAAAAAAAAGACAGAAGGAAGGAAAGAAGATAAAATAAAATAAAAGAAGTAAAATAAAATAAAATAGTTATTAAAATGAAAAATAAAAAGTAATTATTAAGAAAAAATTTCTTACAAAGTAGTAAAAAAAAAAAAGAAAAAAACAAACGGACAGACAGAACCCTAGGACAAATGGTAAAAACAAAGCTATACAGACAAAATCACACATAGAAGCATACACGTACACACTCACAAAAAGGGGAAAAGGGAAGAAAAAATTTATATCTATGCTCCCAAAGTCCACCTCCTCAGTTTGGGATGATTCGTTGCCTTTTCAAGTATTCCACAGATGCAGGGTACATCAAGTTGATTGTGGAGATTTAATCTGCTGCTCCTGAGGCTGCTGGGAGAAATTTCCCTTTCTCTTCTTTGTTCGCACAGCTCCCAGCGGTCAGCTTTGGATTTGGACCCGCCTCTGCATGTAGGTCGCCTGAGGGCGTCTGTTTTCCGCCCAGACAGGACGGGGTTAAAGTAACAGCTGATTCGGGGGCTCTGGCTCACTCAGGCTGGGGGGAGGGAGGGATACAAATGCGGAGTGAGCCTGCGGCGGCAGAGGCCAGAGTGTCGTTGTACCAGCCTGAGGCGCACCGTGCGTTCTCCCTGGGAAATTGTCCCTGGATCACGGGACCCTGGCAGTGGCATGCTGCACCGGCTCTCGGGAGGGGAGGTGTGGAGAGTGACCTGTGCTTGCACACAGGCTTTTTGGTGGCGGCAGCAGCAGCCTTAGCGTCCCATGCCCGTCTCTGGGGTCCGTGCTGATAGCCGCAGCTCGTGCCTGTCTCTGGAGCTCCTTTAAGCGGCGCTGTTAATCTCCTCTCCTTGTGCACCAGGAAACAAAGAGGCGAGAAAAAGTCTCTTTGCCTCTTCGACAGCTCCAGACTGTTTCCCGGACTCCCTCCCGGCTAGATGTGGCGCAGTAGCCTCTTCAGGCTGTGTTCACGCCGCCAACCCCAGTCTTCTCCCTGCAATCCGACCAAAGCCCGAGCCTCAGCTCCCAGCCCCTGCCCGCCCCGGCGGGTGAGCAGACAAGCCTCTCAGGCTGGTGAATGCTGGTCGGCACCGATCCTCTGTGCGGGAATCTGTCCGTTTTGCCCTCTGCACCCCTGTTGCTGCTCTCTCCTCTGTGGCTCCGAAGCTCCCCCACTCAGCCACCCGCAGTCTCCGCCCACGAAGGGGCTTCCTAGTGTGTGGAAACCTTTCCTCCTTCACAGCTCCCTCCCACTGGTGCAGGTCCATCCCCATTCTTTTGTCTCTGTTTTTTCTTTTTTCTTTTGCCCTACCCAGGTAGTGGGGAGTTTCTTGCCTTTTGGGAGGTCTGAGGTCTTCTGCCAGCGTTCAGTAGGTGTTCTGTAGGAGCTGTTCCATGTGTAGATGTATTTCTTATGTCTTTGTGGAGAGGACGGTGATCTCCAGCTGTTACTCTTCCGCCATCTTGAAGCTCCTCCTGTCTTGGCTTTTAAAATAAGTTTGAAAACTAGCTGACCTTTAATAATGGAAATTTAGGCCATTGATTTATGATGAGAATGTTGGGTGATATCAGAAAGGTATCACTCTGAGACTGTAGTTTTTATTGTTTTAACATTTCATGTACTCTTTAGTAACCAATCCTGTAATTTTCAAGCAGTGCTCTGCCACCAGGTAGTGGAGGAGAGTTACAAGGCATATGATTCATAAGGCTTGAGGCAGAAATTAAAATGTCTGCTTGTCTTTTTAAAATTACTCTATTAATATAAGAAACTCTTATATGACATGAACCTTAATTTTTTAAGAAGTCCATATGGAAAAAAATCAGAATGTCTGATATATAGTCTCTACATACCATGTCATAGCAGAAAGGTTGACAGAATTAAGGTTGTCTCATCTACAGAGAGAAGACTTACAGAGATCAGTGTCTTCAGATATTTGAACATTAAGTGACTGTCATGAGGAAGTGGGAATAGGCTTGCTCTCTTTTGGACCAAAGGGCTGAGCTAGGTCTAGTATATAAGAGTTACAGGGAAAGCAGATTTTGGCTCATTATAAGGGGGGATTTTCATAAACAACTCTTATTTAATGAAGCACACTTCCTTATGAGTGTTCTACAATGACTACAATATTCCTGGGGAAATAAGACTTTTCTGAGAGATAGTTATCAGGGAAGCCTTCATAAGGTAACTTTTCTTAGCTGTTATTAACTGTACTCCTTCAAGTCTTTAAAATTTGGTTCTTGGAGAAAGTGGTCCCTCTGGACAGCCTTACACCATTTGATTTTCTATTATTGTCTTAGATCTGTCTTAATTTGAGCTTTGGCTCACTACTCAGAAAACCTCTTTACTGTGGCCAGTGGCTAATGCTCTGCTTTCAGGTGGCCTCTCTTCTGTGTTCTACCCTTTGCCTTCTCACTTACCCTGGAAAACCCAAGAGACTTGATTTTTATACCTGTAAGAGCACTAAAACCCCACATCCGCCCACCAAGAGAAGGAAGAGCATCTATTCTTATTTTCTCGGCTGGTTAACTGAACTTCTGCTCTCCCAGCATTTTCCCTGAGCGATTACTCTAAAATGGAGGAAGATAGGATTATAAAGTGACAGATTATAAAGGAACAGAAAATGTAACAGAATTTGACCTTTTGAAAATCACAGTGTGGGCCTTGGTGTGTATAGCCCATAATCACTTCTAGGTATTTTACTTTTTTGCCTTTTTAGACTCACGCAAAATATCTTATTACTATCTTGGGAAGTATTGATCATTTGTTTATTTATTTTAACATCTTTATTGGAGTGTAACTGCTTTACAGTGTTGTGTTTCTGCCGTATAACAAAGTGAATCAGCTATACGTATACATATATCCCCATATCCCCTCCTTCTTGCGCCTCCCTCCCACCCTCTCTATTCCACCCCTCTAGGTGGTCACAAAGTACTGAGCTGATTGCCCTGTGTTATGCAGCTGCTTCCCACTAGCTATCTATTTTACATTTGGTAGTGTATATATGTCCATGCTACTCTCTCATTTCGTCCCAGCTTACCCTCCCACCCCACCCTGTGTCCTCAAGTCCGTTCTCTACATCTGCGTCTGTATTCCTATCCTGCCCCTAGGTTCTTCAGAACCATTTTTCTTAGATTCCATATATATCTGTTAGCATATGGTATTTGTTTTTCTCTTTTTGACTTACTTCACTCTGTGTGACAGGCTCTAGGTCCATCCACCTCACTACACATAACTCAGTGCCGTTTCTTTTTATGACTGAGTAATATTCCATTGTATATATGTGCCACATCTTCTTTATCCATTCATCTGTTGATGGACACTTAGGTTGCTTCCATGTCTTGGCTATTGTAAATAGTGCTGCAATGAACGTTGGGGTACATGACTCTTTGAATTATGGTTTTCTCAGGGTATATGCCCAGTAGTGGGATTGCTGGGTCATATGGTAGTTCTATTTTTAGTTTTTTAAGGAACCTCCATACTGTTCTCCACAGTGGCTGTATCAATTTACATTCCCACCAACAGTGCAAGAGGGTTCCCTTTTCTCCACACCCTCTCCAGCATTTATTGTTTGTAGATTTTTTGATGATGGCCATTCTGACCGGTGTGAGGTGATACCTCATTGTAGTTTGGATTTGCATTTCTCTAATGATTAGTGATGCTGAGCATCCTTTCATGTGTTTGTTGGCAATCTGGATATCTTCTTTGGAAAAATGTCTGTTTAGGTCTTCTGCCCATTTTTGGATTGGGTTGTTTTCTTGATATTGAGCTGCATGAGCTGCTTGTATATTTTGGAGATTAATCCGTTGTCAGTTGCTTCGTTTACAAATATTTTTCTCCCATTCTAAAGGTTGTCTTTTCACTTTGTTTATGGTTTCCTTTGCTGTGCAAAACCTTTGAAGTTTCATTAGGTCACATTTGTTTCTTTATGTTTTTATTTTCATTTCTCTAGGAGGTGGGCCAAAAAGGATCTTGCTGTGATTTATGTCATAGAGTGTTCTACCTATGTTTTCCTCTAAGAGTTTTATAGTGTCTGGCCTTAATTTAGGTCTTTAATCCATTTTGAGTTTATTTTTGTGTATGGTGTTAGAAAGTGTTCTAATTTCATTCTTTTACATGTAGGTGTCCAGTTTTCCCAGCACCACTTATTGAAGAGGCTGTCTTTTCTCCATTGTATATTCTTGCCTCCTTTGTCTAACATAAGGTGACCATATGTGCATGGATCTATCTCTGGGGTTTCTGTCCTGTTCCATTGATTTATATTTCTGTTTCTGTGCCAGTACCATACTGTCTTGATTACTGTAGCTTTGTAGTATAGTCTGAAGTCAGGGAGCCTGATTCCTCCAACTCCATTTTTCTTTCTCAAGATTGCTTTGGCTATTTGGGGTCTTTTGTGTTTCCATACAAATTGTGAAATTTTTTGTTCTAGTTCTGTGGAAAATGCCAGTGGTAGTTTGATAGGGATTGCATTGAATCTGTAGATTGCTTTGGGTAGTATAGTCATTTTCACAGTGTTGATTCTTCCAATCCAAGAACATGGTATGTCTCTCCATATGTTTGTATCATCTTTAATTTCTTTCATCAGTGTCTTCTAGTTTTCTGCATACAGGTCTTTTGTTTCCTTAGGTAGGTTTATTCCTAGGTATTTTATTCTTTTTGTTGCAGTGGTAAGTGGGAGTGTCTCCTTAATTTCTCTTTCAGATATTTTGTCATTCGTGTGTAGGAATGCAAGAGATTTCTGTGCATTAATTTTGTATCCTGCTACTTTACCAAATTCATTGATTAGTTCTAGTAGTTTTCTGGTAGCATCTTTAGGATTCTCTATGTATAGTATCATGTCATCTGCAAACAGTGACAGTTTTACTTCTTTTCCAGTTTGGATTCCTTTTATATCTTTTTCTCCTCTGATTGCTGTGGCTAAAACTTCCAAAACTATGTTGAATAATAGCGGTGAGCATGGGCAATGTTGTCTTGTTCCTGATCTTAGCGGAAATGGTTGCAGTTTTTCACCATTGAGGATGATGTTGGCTGTGGGTTTGTCATATATGGCCTTTATTATATTGAGGTAAGTTCCCTGTATGCCCAATTTCTGGAGAGTTTTTATCATAAATGGTTGTTGAATTTTGTTGAAAGCTTTTACTGCATCTATTGAGATGATCATATGGTTTTTCTCCTTCAATTTGTTAATATGGTGTGTCACATTGATTGATTTGCATATACTGCAGAATCCTTGTATTCCTGTGATAAACCCCACTTGATCATGGTGTATGATCCTTTTAATGTGCTGTTAGATTCTGTTTGCTAGTATTTTGTTGAGAATTTTTGTATCTATGTTCATCAGTGATATTGGCCTGTAGTTTTATTTTTTTGTGACAACTTTGTCTGGTTTTGGTATCAGGGAGATGGTGGCCTCATAGAATGAGT
This sequence comes from Eschrichtius robustus, assembly GCF_028021215.1. Taxonomy (NCBI): domain Eukaryota; kingdom Metazoa; phylum Chordata; class Mammalia; order Artiodactyla; family Eschrichtiidae; genus Eschrichtius; species Eschrichtius robustus. The sequence goes on from NC_090845.1 coordinate 106,758,039, forward strand.
TTGGGAGTGTTCCTCCCTCTGCTATATTTTGGAAGAGTTTGAGAAAGATAGGTGTTAGCTCTTATCTAAATGTTTGATAGATTTCCCCTGTGAAGCCATCTGGTCCTGGGCCTTTGTTTGTTGGAAGATTCTTAATTTCAGTTTCAATTTCAGTGCTTGTGATTGGTCTGTTCATATTTTTTGTTTCTTCCTTGTTCAGTCTCAGAAGGTTGTACTTTTCTAAGAATTTGTCCATTTCTTCCAGTTTGTCCATTTTATTGGCATAGAGTTGCTTGTAGTAGTCTCTCATGATCCTTTGTATTTCTGCAGTGTCAGTTGTTACTTCTCCTGTTTCATTGCTAATGCTATTGATTTGACCCTTCTCCCTTTTTTTCTTGATGAGTCTGGCTAATGGTTTATCACTTTTATTCACCTTCTTAAATAGCCAGCTTTTAGTTTTATTGATCTTGCTATTGTTTCCTTCATTTCTTTTTCATTTATTTCTGATCTGATCTTTATGATTTCCTTCCTTCTGCTAACTTTGGGTTTTTCTTGTTCTTCTTCCTCTAATTGCTTTAGTTGTAAGGTTACTTTGTTTATTTGAGTTGTTTCTTGTTTCCTGTGGTAGGATTGTATTGCTATACACTTCCCTCTTAGAACTGCTTTTGCTGCATCCCATAGTTTTTGGGTCGTCGTGTTTTCATTGTCATTTATTTCTAGGTAGTTTTTGATTTCTTCTTTGATTTCTTCAGTGATCGCTTGGTTATTTAGTAGCGTATTGTCTAGCCTCCATGTGTTTGTATTTTTTACAGTTTTTTTTCCTGCAATTGATATCTAGTCTCATAGCATTGTGGTCAGAAAAGATACTTGATACGATTTCAATTTTCTTAAATTTACCAAGGCTTGATTTGTGACTCAAGATATGACCTATCCTGGAGAATGTTCCATGTGCAGTTGAGAAGAAAGTGTATTCTGTTGTTTTTGCATGGAATGTCCTATAAATATCAATTAAGTCCATCTGGTCTAATGTGTCATTTAAAGCTTGTGTTTCCTTATTTATTTTCATTTTCGGATGATCTGTCCGTTGGTGAAAGTGGGGTGTTAAAGTTCCCTACTATGATTGTGTTACTGTCGATTCCCCCATTTATGGCTGTTAGCATTTGCCTTATGTATTGAGGTGCTACTAGGTTGGGTGCATAAATATTTACAGTTTTTATATCTTCTTCTTGGATTGATCCCTTGATCATTATGTAGTGTCCTTCTTTGTCTCTTGTAATAGTCTTTATTTTAAAGTCTATTTTGTCTGATATGTGAATTGCTACTCCAGCTTTCTTTTGATTTCCATTTGCATGGAATATCTTTTTCCATGCCCTCAGTTTCAGCCTGTATGTGTCCCTATGTCTGAAGTGGGTCTCTTGTAGACAGCATGTATACCGGTCTTGTTTTTGTATCCATTCAGCCAGTCTGTGTCTTTTGGTGGGAGCATTTAATCCATTTACCTTTAAGGTAATTATCGATATGTACGTTCCTATTACTATTTTCTTAATTGTTTTGGGTTTGTTATTGTAGGTCTTTTCCTTCTCTTGTGCTTCCTGCCTAGAAAAGTTCCTTTAACATTTTTTGTAAAGCTCGTTTGGTGGTGCTGAATTCTCTTAACTTTTGCTTGTTTGTAAAGTTTTTAATTTCTTTGTTGAATCTGCATGAGATCCTTGCTGGGTAGAGTAATCGTGGCTGTAGATTTTTCCCTTTCATCACTTTAAATATGTCCTACCAGTTCCTTCTGGCTTGCAGAGTTTCTGCTGAAAGATCAGCTGTTAACCTTATGGGGGTTCCCTTATATGCTATTTTTCGCTTTTCCCTTGCTGCTTTTAATATTTTTTCTTTGTATTTAATTTTTCATAGTTTGATTAATATGTGTCTTGGCGTGTTTCTCCTTGGATTTATCCTGTATGGGGCTCTCTGCGCTTCCTGGACTTGACTGACTATTTCCTTTCCCATGTTAGGGAAGTTTTCAACTATAATCTCTTCAAATATTTTCTCAGACCCTTTCTTTTTCTCTTCTTCTTCTGGGACCCCTGTAATTCAAATGTTTGGGCATTTAATGTTGCCCCAGAGGTCTCTGAGACTGTCCTCAATTCTGTTCATTCTTTTTTCTTTATTCTGCTCTGTGGCAGTTATTTCCACTATTCTATCTTCTACGTCACTTATCTGTTCTTCTGCCTCAGTTATTCTGCCATTGATTCCTTCTAGAGAATTTTTAATTTCATTTATTGTGTTGTTCATCATTGTTTGTTTACTCTTTATTTCTTCTATGTACTTCTTAAATGTTTCTTGTATTTTCTCCTTTCTAGTTCCAAGATTTTGGATCATCTTTACTATCATTACTCTGAATTCCTTTTCAGGTAGACTGCCTATTTCCTCTTCATTTGTTTGGTCTCATGGGTTTTTGTTTGATCCTTCATCTGCTGTGTGTTTTTCTGTCTTCTCATTTTGTTTAACTTACTGTGTTTGGGGTCTCCTTTTTGCAGGCTGCAGGTTCGTAGTTCCCATTATTTTTGGTGTTTGCCCCTGGTGGGTGAGGTTGGTTCAGTGGCTTGTGTAGGCTTCCTGGTAGAAGGGACTGGTTCCTGTGCTCTGGTGGGTGGGGCTCGATCTTGTACTTTTGGTGGGTAGGACCGCATCTGGTGGTGTGTTTTGGGGTGTGTGTGAACTTAGTGTGACTGTAGGCAGTCTTTCTGCTAGTGGGTGGGGTTGTTTTCTTGTCTTGCTAGTTGTTTGGCATTGGGCGTCCAGCACAGGAGCTTGCTGGATGTTGGGTGGAGCTGGGTCTTAGTGTTGAGACGGAGATCTCTGAGAGAGCTCTCCCCGATTCATACTACATGGGGCTGGGAGGTCTCTGGTGGTCCAGTGTCCTGGACTCAGCTCTTCCACCTTGGAGGCTCAGGCCCAACACCCAGTCCGAGCACCAGCACCCTGCCAGCCACATGGCTTGGAAGAAAAGGAAGAAAAAAGAAAAGAAAAGAAAACAAACAAAAAAATGAACAGAGAGAACCCTAGGACAAATGGTAAAAGCAAACCTAAATATATAAAATCACACAAAGAAGCATGCACACACACACTCACAAAAAGAGAAAAAAGGAAAAAAAATTAAAAAATTAAATTAAAGAAAGGAAGAGAGCAACCAAACCAATAAACAAGTCCACGAATCATAACAAGCACTAAAAACTAAACTAAGATAAACTTTAAAGCAAAAACTAATCAGACGGAGAAGGCAAACCCCAAGTCTACAGTTGCTCCTAAAGTCTACTGCCTCAATTTTGGCAACATTCATTGTCTCTTCAGGTACTCCACAGATGCAGCGTTTATCAAGATGATTGTGGGGATTTAATCTTTTGCTCCTGAGGCTGCACTGAGAAATTTCCCTTTCTCTTCTTTGTTCGCACAGCTCCTGGGGTTCAGCTTTGGTTTTGGGCCCACCTCTGCATGTAGGCCTCAGCTGTCTGTTTCCCTCCCAGACAGGAGTGGTTAAAGCAGCAGCTGATTAGGTCTCTCTTGCTGACTCAGGCCAGGGAGGGGGAGGGGTACGGTAGTCATAATTGGAATGCAGGGCGAGCCTGCGTCAGTAGAGGCTGGCGTGACATTGCAACAGCTTGAGGCACACCGTGTGTTCTCCCGGGGAAGTTGTCCCTGGATCATGGGATCCTGGCAGTGGTGGGCTGCACAGGCTCCCAGGGGGTTGTGGGTAGTGACCTGCGCTTGCACACAGGATTCTTGGTAGCAGCGTTAGCGGTTCATGCCCGTCTCTGGGGCCCAAGCTGATAGCCACAGCTCATGCCCGTCTCTGGGGCTCGGTTTGGTGGTGCTCTGCCTTCTGTGGGCACACGGAACAGGAACTCCCTCTCCTCGTGCACCATGAAACAATGGCCTCTTGCCTCTTAGGCAGTTCCATAGTTTTTCCAGGACTCTCTCTCAGCTAGCTGTGGTGCACTAGCCCCCTTCAGGCTGTGTTCACGCAGTCAACCTCAGTCCTCTCCCTGGGATCTGACCTCCGAAGCCCAAGCTTCAGCTTCCACCTCCCACCTGCCCCCACGGGTGAGCAGACAGGCCTCTCAGGTTGGTGAGTGCTGGTCAGCACCAGTCCTCTGTGCAGGAATCTCTCTGCTTTGCCCTTTGCACCCTTGTTGCTGCTCTCTCCTTCATGGCTCTGAAGCTTCCCCCACCACCCACCCCCCCTCCCCACCAGTGAAGGGTCTTCCTAGTGTGTGGAAACTTTTCCTCCTTCACAGCTCCCTCCCAGAGGTGCAGGTCCCGTCCCTATTCTTTTGTGTCTGGTTTTTCTTTTTCTTTTTTTTTTTTTTAAAGGAATTCCTTTATTTTTTATTATTTATTAATTTATTTATTTATTTTTGGCTGTGTTGGGTCTTCGTTTCTCTGCGAGGGCTTCCTCTAGTTGCGGCAAGCGGGGGCCACTCTTCATCGCGGTGTGCGGGCCTCTCACCATTGCAGCCTCTCCTGCTGCGGAGCACAGGCTCCAGACGCGCAGGCTCAGTAGTTGTGGTGCACGGGCTTAGTTGCTCCGCAGCATGTGGGATCTTCCCAGACCAGGGCTCGAACCCGTGTACCCTGCATTGGCAGGCAGATTCTCAACCGCTGCGCCACCAGGGAAGCCCTGTGTCTGGTTTTTCTTTTTTCTTTTGCCCTACCCAGGCATGTGGGGATTTTCTTGCCTTTTGGGAAGTCTGAGGTCTTCTGCCAGCATTCAGTAGGAGTTGTTCCACATGTAGATGTTTTTTTGATGTATATGTGGGGAGGAACGTGATCTCCACGTCTTACTCCTCTGCCATCTTGAAGGTCTCTCCACATAGTTTTGTTAAATAAAGAACTCTTGTTTCTGTGAGGAGAGCGGACTTCAATAAGAGCTCTTAGAATATTTTTTTCAAGGTAATGCTGAGACAGATTTGAGGGTAGAGATGCTGTTTCCTCTGTCTCTCCTGGTGTAGTATCAAATATTCCCTCAATTTATAATTTGTCAAATTTCAGTATCCCATGACAGTTAGAAGAACACTTTGATGGAATGCTTAATGAGTGATGGGATCCTGTGTGTCAGACTGGAAGCTATTGAGATTTTAAATAATTTAAGAAGTCACTCTTAGAAGTATACAGTAGTTTGTTGCTTGAGGAACCTTCAGTATATTGTAGATTCTGTTTTATTAAGAGTCAAACCAACTTCTCCCTCATGCATCCTCAGTTTTCTGTTAGTTTCTTCTTATCTAATATGCATGGTAAATATTACGTCCCTCCAGACTCACATTAGAAAGGAGGAGGAGATGTGTCATCATTTTTTTTTTGACTAATCATACTAATGAGTCATGGTTTATAAAGAGAAATTAATCTCTCAAAGCAAACTCCATTTTATTGAGGGTTCACCCAAACTATAAACCTTTACTTGGAACTGTTAAGCAACAGCCCATGTTTTTCTACTTGGAGGTCACACGTTTTGTTTTCCTGCTTGCCACCTATTCTGGAGGCTAAGGAAGCAAAGAGCAGATCAGGGAAGAAGCAGCCTGGAGCCCAACTAATATCTGATTGTTTCAGCCGCTCCTGAATACATGAGAAATAACTGAAGAATCCACAGAGAGCTGCTTTAAGGGAGAGATGATTTTGTTTTTTTATCACTGGTTGCAAACTGGGGTTTGGAAAATAGGGGAGGTGGCGTTATAATAGCTGCTGGAAGTGGTGTTCCATTTTATACATGAGTCAGTTGAGAGAAGCCAGCTGCTTCTGAAGTACTTTTACTCTTTCCTGCACCTGTGATAAGGAAACCTCTATTAACCCGAATGCTGGGGTGTGGGAAGAAGGAAAGCATGGAAGGTTCCAATTAGTGGGATTTTTCAGGATTACTTGTAAATTATGTTTTTTTCTCTCTTTTGGTTGAAATTATTTCCAAAACGTTTGAATAACTACTATTTATTGGGGTTCAACTGGGTCATTGTTTACCTTATAACTACCCTGGAAGGTAGGTGGTATTTATAATTCTGATTATACAGATGAGGAATCTGGAATTGAGAGAGCTTAAGTACATTTTCCAAGGTCATACAGCAAGGAAATAGAACAACAGTGGTCTGAAGCCAAGAGGTGTCGCTCATGCTCAGTTTTCTTTGCCACTTGAGGATCATATTAAGCCTTAGGGCTCCATTTTGGTGTCAGGAACAACCTGAGTGCTGAAGTTACTGTTCCCTGTTTGAGTATCCTCCACAGTCATGTCATTGAATAGAGACTGTTCATAGAGGGTTGGTTGCTTCCTAAAAGGTGTAAGAGTCAAAGATTGTTGTCATTGGGGACATTATTGTCTAATAGGAACAGGATACACATATATACTTTAATATTAAAGAAAATCATTGACTGTGCTCTGTCAATAGACAAGAGCAAATCCCCACACTGGTATGACAGTATTTCTCTCTACGCTTGCAAATTCTACTTTACAAAAGTTCAATGACCACTTAAAGCTAAATACCCTTTCAGGGATGCTTTAAACAGAAATGGAAATGATTTCACTAAGAAGCTGAGGCCTTCTGCAGGAAATACCATGAGAATACCTAGAGACTTCCCAGTCCTAGCGAATCATATTTTTTTGTACATTGTATGATGTATCTGCGTTCCAGATGCATTTTGATGGACACAGTAGAAATGTTCCTGAGAAGTTAACTGGTAGATACCAGTTTTTGTAAATTGAATTATTGTTAACTGTGCTTATGAAGCTATTATAAAAATCCTGTGATTAATCCTTTTTATAATAAAGCAGATAAACTCCCAGTTGAGTTATTTTCATAAGTTTTAGTTTTTGTCTCTTGAACAGCTTAAGGTGGAGCAGATCAATGCATACAAACTCAGGACAATTCCTCAATTATTGCAGTGGGGTTTGAACTTTATTTCAAACTACAGTCATAAATGCTAAGGGGCCTGTGTAGGAAAGAAGAGCAAGGTTCTAGGAGAGGCTGTCTTTCCTCTGCAATGTGAACAGTACAGCTTGTCTGTTTTCTTCTTAATGAGAAATAGCAGGTGAAGTAACTTTTGGTGTGCTGGATTTCTGAGAAATACCGTGGGGATTCTCATTGTAATTCAATTAGGTCAGGCCAATGAAGCATTTTGTGTTTAAAAATACAGTGCTGAGTCCCTGAGTAGAGTGTGTTGGATGAAGGAGAGTGTTTAAGACCTGGTTTAGTAGGAAATTCCAAGGGGCATCCTTTAGTGAAACTGTGGACAGTCGCCCCCTTCTTTGCTGGAGCCATGTATTTTGGTGGCTACCTTTGGTAATTGTGGGCCAAGTCCTTAATTGAGAGCCTGTATAATTGTAGGGGAATTCAGGTTTTCATTTTGGTTCCCATGGCCATATTAAATATGAACTCGCTGATAGAATGAAAGATAAATACGATTAAATTTATTGTATTTTACCTAATTATGTAAAGAGAAAAACTGCATAATTAATAAAGGAGTCCTGGATGCATAACTACATAATGATACTTAACCCTTATAACTTTGAAGCATTTTGTAGATACTAATTTTCATAGCAGTACCATGAAAGAGGAAAGTAACTATTATTTTAATTGATAGGAAGCACCCAGTAAGATGTCCCGAAGGGTATCTACACGTAGGTTTCAAAATTCTCTTTTGTCCCTTTGGACACATCTGGTAAAGCATTAGCATCAGTTAATGTGTTCAGCAAAGAAAAAAAGCAATCAGTAAATTCTCTAGTCAGAGCTTACCGTTTGTTTTAAGGGAAGCAGAGATTCAGTGTTCTTCAAAACAGTCCATTCAGAAGGAAACAAAAGTATGTCTGAATTTATCCACATGTGTTAGTAGTTTATGCAAGCCAAGTGTCTAGCACTGAGTCGGCAAACTACTGTCCGTGAGCCAAGTTTGGCCACCACCTGTTTTTGTGAATAAAGTTTCATTGGAACACAGTCACACTCATTTGGTTAGGTATTTTCTATGGCAATTTTCATGCTATAACAGCAGAGTCAAGTAGTTGCAACAGAGACTGTATGGCCTGCAAAGCTTAGTATATATAGGTACTCTTTGGCTTTTTATAGAAAAACTTTACTAATCCCTGCTATATAGTATTGATATTTTGTAGAAGGATCCATGCTGAGACAGCATTCATTTGCTGACCTTTGTGATTATGAATGCATTATTTCTTAGAGTAAGAAATTATATTCCTTTACAATAATAATACCTAACTTTTATTGAGGACTTGCTCTGTTTCAGATATTCTATGAAGTTCCTTACATGCATCGAAGTTTCGAGAACTTAACTACCTCAATACTTTTGTAAGAGGTGCTAAAACATTGAATGACTTGTTCAAATGCATACATTTAGTGGTGGAGCCAGTATTCAAACCCAAACCTTTTTTGTTGTGGTAAAATATTCTAGTTTTCTGAGAGTTTTTAACATGAAAGGGCGTTGGATTTTGTCAAATGCCTTTTCTGCATTAATTAAGATGATCATGTGGTTTTTTCCCCCTTTATTAATGTGATGTATTACACTGGTTTTGTTTTGTTGAAACACTTGCATTCCTGGGATAAGTGTCACTTGGTCATGGTGAATAATCCTTTTAATATGCTGTTGGGTTCAATTTACTAATCTTTTGTTGGGGATTTTTGAATCTGTATTTGGTATATGGATCTGTGATTTTTTTTTCTTGTGATGTTTTATCTGTCTTTGGTATCAGAGTAATGTTTGCCTCATAGAATGAGTTACAAAGTATCCCTTTCTCTTAAGTTCATTTTTGAAAGTTTGAGAAAGATTGGTGTTAATTCTTCTATAAATGTTGGATAGAATTCACCTATGAATCTATCAGATCCAGGACTTTACTTCTACCTCATAGTTCAAAAGAGTTGTTCTAGCTGTAGACATCATGGACACTTTGCAGTCATTTGGAAAGAGGAAGTGTTGGGAGGACATTTCTGTTCTCATCCTGTGGAGAGAACTTAAGTCATGTAGCCATACCTAGCTACAAGGGAGTCTGGAAAATACAGTCTTTCCTCATGATGGCCATGTCTCCAGCTAAAAACTAGAAGTTATATTTCTAAGAAGGAAGTAGAGAAAGGATATTGGGGAAGAACTAGTCTCTGCCATGGTCAGTAATAAACTGAACTAGTGGCTTTTTTTTTTTTTTTTCTGAATAGACTCTCATTGGTCAATTAAGACCAATTCATTTCCCCCACTTTTAGAACACAAATTTGGCACTGAGATTCTTAAACCATTTCATGGCAAATATAAAATAGTTAATTGCTTCAATTTTTTAAAGAATAAGGCATTCATAAATATCCTGGGGGGAGTTGCTGGATTAACCGGCAACTAATATGTATCTCTTTAACACCAAATAATTGCCTGGCTTCATAGCAAGTACACATATGTGTTAGAGGAAGAAGGTTAATATGCATGAAGCAAGTAGAGAACAATAAAAAATTTGTATTTCTTTGGCATTTCCCACTTCCTACCTTACTTTATAGTCATATATATGTGTATACATATGTATATGTGTATACATATGTGTGTGTGTGTGTATGTGTGTGTATATATATATATGTAAAATCTCCTATATCCTGTCTCTCAACTCTTTGACTTTTGGGGCTACACATGATTCATCAATTTGATCTATTCAGCACTCAGCATAGTGTTTGGGTGGAGGGGGATAAAAACCCAATGAACTATAATTCGGTGTCTCAAGTTAAAATCAGGAATCCTCTATAAGGCCTCCCTCCCTTATTCCTTATATCCAATTCATCAGCAAGCTTGTGTGCTCTACTTCTAAAATATATCTAGGATCTCTGTACCCTTCTTCACCTCCATTCTTGCTACCCAATCCAAGCCGCCATTCTCTCTAACCCTGGACTTCTGCAATAGCCTTCTAACTGATTTTCTCATTTTCATTTTTCTTTATAATCTTTTCTCTTCACAGTAGCTAGCTAGAGTCATATTGTAACAATCTGAATCAGATAATGTCACTGCCCTGCTTTAAATACTCTAATAACTTCCAAATATACATAGAATGAAACCCAGATTCCTTATCATAATCTGGCCCCTGGCCTCCTCTTCACCTTCATCTCTTACTACTTTCCTCTTACTCCAGCCACATTGACCTTCTTTCAATTTCAAGAACATACCTAGTTCATTTGCACAGTAAGACCTTCACATTTGAGGTTCCATCTGCCTGGAATGCTCTTACTGTATGTGTTTATATGACAGGCTGTCTCATATGTCACTTTCTCATTGAGGCCATTTGTGACCACACAATCTAAATTAGCCATACCTCCAATTCAATTTCTATCATGCCTCTTTATCATTTTTTCTCATAATATTTATCACTGTTTGAAATATTGTTTATTCATTTGTTAATTTGTCCATTACCTGTGTCCCTTCACTAAAATATAGGCTCCATGAGAACAGGAACTTTGTCTTGTTCAGTGATCTATCCCCAATACCTAGAAAAAGTCCTTAATGAATATTGATTCAATGAATGTTTAATGAACTAGAATGTACTGGACATTTCTTCCATCATTGCCTGTGTTTTCATGGGTTGGGTTCCCTAGGAAGCAACTCTGAGATGGCATGTAGATCATAGGATATTTATTTAGGAGTCCCCTTGGGATCAACATGTATGGGAAGGGAAAGGAAAGAAGCAGGAATGGATAGATAGAGAATCTGAGCTACAGGCTTAACAGTAGCCTTAGCTAATCCTTAGCTAGGGAAATCTGGAGCTAAAAAATGTCCTTTAGAGTTTTCCTGAGTTGGGCCAGAATGGCCAGGCCTTTATACCCCTCATCAATCAGTCACTGGATGTGGGCTGCCCCAAGAAGGATCACGACTTTGGGCAAGATGGCTCTCTCTAGTTGAGGTAATCTCTGAAGGGACTAATAGCTGAAGGATGTCTGCCAAAGTTGCTCCAGCAGCTGGAACAATAGATACTTCATGGGAGGGGGATTTGAGCAGTGTGTCATAGTGTTTGTCCCTTGCTGGCTTAGATCCAATTCTTCAAATGTATTTTGGGTACAGATTTTCCAGGATTCTATAGACCTCTCTTCCTGGAGAGAACTTAGAAAAAGAAGGTTAGTGGAGAAAATTACAGCTCCCACAACTGCAGATGATCTCAGGGCTGCAACTGATACTCATCATCTCCCTCTTCTATTGTCAATTCTAGATTTCCCTCAACCTCAGCACCCCTACTTGTCTTGGTTGCTTACCTGGTGACCAGACCCTCTCCCCTGAGGGGGGTCTTTGGTGGTGTCTCAATGTGTTCACCATTGTGTACTCTTTCTGAGTATTCTGCTCCTTTTAAAATTGTGTTGAGGTGCCTCAGTGGTTAGCTCAGGTCATGCTTGCCCTTTAGCAGGCAGAGGAAACCTCAACATGTTTTCTTCACAATATGGCAGCAGCTGCAGCCTTGGAATTGAAAAGCTAAATGTGTCATTTAAACAAATTAATGGTTGATGAATTTTTTATAGAAATGTTTTCAGGTGCTGAAATAAAACTGCCCATGGCCCCTTTCCCAGCATAATAAGGCAGGAAGAAAATATCCAAATTCTCAACTAGCACTGTCAAAATCTGCAAAGCTTAATTTAAGGCTGTGTATGAACTCTGAACTTAAGGAAGGCAGAATGCCTCAAAAAGGCTATCACTACATGTTTCTAAATTCTTAAAATTTTACTACTCCTGGCCTCTAATAACTTTTTGCTATTTGAAAATTATGCCTCTTTTCCTTATAGAAATTTCCTCCATTTCTGTTTGGAAATTAAAACATGTGGCTTTTCTTTGGTGATTTACAGGGAGCTAGAGAAAGCCCTTTGCTTGTTTCCTGGGTGTCAGCTCAGCCATAGGAACAGCCAGGGTACTTAATCAACAACTTTTTGCTGCTACAACCTGAAAGGAAAAGTGGGCCCACGGATAGGCTCAGGGCCACTTTAAGGCAGATTGTATCATATCATATCACATGTACTTTCTTTGTGCAAATCTCATACATTTCCTAAAGTCTCAATGAGGACTGAGTTGTACTATGTCCTCCATCCCATCTCACCTCCCCTTATTAGACACTAGGGGCCTGGATTTCAAAGTTCCTGACCCATGTCTTTTCTTCTTCCTTTCCTATACTCATTTATATTCTCTTAGTGAATCATAGTAATAATAATAGCTACAAATACTGAGTGCTTATTGAGGTACTTTTCAAGGACCTTACATGTATTTACTCACTTAATCTTCACTGCAACTTTATGAGGTAGGTAGCAGTGGTCTCCTCATTTTTCAGATGAGTCAGCTATGGCACAGAGAGTTTATATAACTTACCTAAGATCATTTATTTGTTCACCAATTATTCCCTGATCACTTTTTAACTTCCAGGAACAATTCTAGGTGCTGGGGATATGACAGTGAACAAAGCAGATGATAGTTCATACCCTAATTTAGCTTATATTCTGGTGTGTACATCTGGAGATAGACGATAAACAGAAAGATAAAATTTATAGTATGGTGGAGGAAAATAATTGAGGGAAGGTATATCAAAGGCTGGGATGGAGGGTGCAGTTACAGTATTAAATAGGTCTAGGTTAGGCCTCACTGATAATTATATTGAATATTTGTGCAAAACCTGAAAGAGTTGAGGGAAGGATCTATGTAAATATGTGGGGTCAGAGTTTTCCAGGTAGAGTGAACAAAAAGTACAAAGCTGAGGTGGAATCTTGCTTAGTTTGTTCAAGGAAGAGCAAGGAGGCCACCATACTTAGGGTGGAGTGAGTCAGGTGGAGAATAGTAGGAGATAAGGTCAGAAGGTAACAGTGAGGGAAGGAGAGCTCTTTGCAGGCCTTGTAAAGATTTAGCTTTTACTCTGAGTGAGAAAGTCATCGGAAGGTTTTGAGCTGAGGAGGGATATGATCTGACTTACATTTTAACAGGATCCCTAGCTGCTGTGTTGAAAACAGACTGTGGGGGAAAGTGACAAAAGCAGAAAGATGTTAGGAGGCTATTATAAATAATTCATGTAAGAGATGATGGTGGCTTAGACCAGGGTGGTGTTGTAGAGGACTTAAGAAATGGTTGAATTTTGGAAATATTATTACGGTAGGCCAGTGGGATTTGCTAACCAAATGGATCGGGCTATGAGAGAAAAATAGGAGTTAAAAATGACAACAAAGTTTTTGGCCTGAGCAATTGGAGGGGAGTTGCCAACAGCTGAGATGGAAGATACAGTGGGTGGAGCAGGTTTGAGAGGGAAGAGCTGGAGTTTGGTTTTGGATGTGTTAGGTTTTAGAGGCTTCTGAGACAGCCAAGTGGGAGGTATTATGGAAATGGTTGCATATATACATCTGGAGTTTAGGGGTGGTGCACTGGCTGGAATTATAAATTTGGGAGATATAAATGATTAGACGCAATGAGACTGAATGAGATCAGCAAGAGTGAGTATAGAAAAAGAGAAGAAATTTCAGAACCAAGCCCTCAGATATTCAAGCATATAAAGATTGGGAAGAGGAAGAGAGCCAAAATGGGAAACTAAGAAGGAGAAGTCAGTGAGGTAGGAGGAAAACCGGGCGAGTGTGTTGACCTGAAATTCAGGCAAAGAATACTTCAAGTTGGAGAGAAATAATGGTAAATACTGCTGAAAGTCAAATAAGGTGAGGACTGAAAATTTACCATTGGTTTTAGCAACATGGAGATCATACTTGACCTTGACAAGAACAATTTTGTGAAGTAGTGATGGCGAAAGCTTGACTGGAGCAGATTTCAGGGAATCCTCACAGATAAGAAGTGGTAAGGATTCATTGGACTTGTAAACTCGGGCAGCCATATTCCAGAGCTCATGCTCGTCATCACTACCAGATGGATTTTTTTCAGTAGATTTTAGTATCATGCCCTCTGCTCATACAGATTTAAATACGTCCCTTGCCCTCAAATAAGAGGAGAATCATTGCCTTAAAGTTTTACTAATGTCGGAAATTTCAGGCACCATTAAAAGCCAGTGTGGGAATGTTGCCAGGATTTCACAAAATATACCATATAGCCTTTGAAAGACAATGTGGAAATATTTAGAAAATTGTGTATGGTATCAAAACATAATTTGTCAAAATAGCCTGTTTCAATCTTTGCTCTTTTGGATTGCTTCCTTAGCTGGCTCTGTGTGTGTGTGTGTGTGTGTGTGTGTGTGTGTGTGTGTGTGTAGCGGTGGGGAGGTGAGAGGAAGCAGGGGTGGGGTGGGGAGAGGAGTGAGGGGAAATGATGAGGTGGGGAGAGGAAGTGGGGAAGATGAGGGGAAGGGGAGAGAGAAGAGAGGAGAGAATAACTCAATTGTCCATGCTCAGGCAAGGCACATAATCTGGTAATCTTGTTGGGGACAGTTGAGTATTGTCTATAGGTCACGTTGTTACGCTGATTGCTTTCTCTCATGCAATTTCATTTTGTATATTGTGTCTTCCAAAGTAGTTTATAAATAGCTCTAGGCTAGGGGCCCAGACTTTCATTTCTTCATATAGTAAGCCCTCAATAAATACCTCTTTGCCAGCTAGAGGACAATTCACCTTTGAACAGAAGTTTACTCCCCCTAAACACATTTGGGGTGTACATTCTATCCTGGTGATAGAATTTTCCATGATTTGATGCTCATAGTTTACTTTTGTTTCAAATTTCAATCATAACAAAATTTTCTGTTTATATAGTTATGGAGCAAATAGAGGTAGAATTTGTTTCACAATTATATAACTGATTTACTTAATGTTTTAAATCTTTTGGATGGTTACAAAACTGTGTGTTTCTGTAGGTTATTGGAATGTTTCACTGCATTGTTCATATGTTGGGTAGGGGTGGAGACATGTGCTTCTGAACCTCCTGATTGTTCGCTGTGGTCTCTGAACAAAATCTCAAGCCCTGCATGTTTTTAATGTATCCAAATGCCACAGCCAGTCCTTGATTCCCAGTTTATGTCAATGCATGAAGGTTATTCAGATACATGTGCTCCAGCAGGTAATGGAATGTCAATCTCAGCAGATGCCAATTAGAAAGTCCTGGGCCAGTAGGCCCCTAAGGCATCCAGTCTTGTATAATATAAAATTATAATCAGCTGGATGGATCAACTGAGTTCAAGAGCCATAAATCTAGCTAGAAATACCTTCTCAGTATCAGATGGCCACTTCAGGAAAGGTGTAATGGAGAAGGTCCTTCTGAGATGACCAGTGAGCGATTCACAATATTTGTGAAGAAGTTGTTAGATATGTGATCCATAGAGTCCCCAGGAGACAATAACAACAAAAATATTGATGTATTTAAAACTAGCTTTCTTTAAAATTATTGCTAGTCAAGACTGGCTTTATGCATAACAGGAATTGAGGGAAACCAAGAAAGATAACTTCCTGCTCCTCAAACCTTTCACCTATGGTTCATTTGATGCCTGCATTTCTGTCATTTTAGAGTCATGACTTGGATGGTTGGGGTATTGCTGCTCTGGGGAATTGAGTTGGTTATGTAAATGGTCCTGAGAAGGGCAGTGCTTTGCAACATTTCCAGTCATTGCTGCCTCTGCATGAAGGGTTGTTTTTTTTTTTTTTTTTGGTTGTTGTTGTTGCTGCTGTTGTTTTTAATCAGAGATGTGTTTTGGCAAACAGTTATAGGATATTTGAGGAAATGTAATACTGGATAGGGACTTCTTCTGGACCAAGCAGAATGCATTTTGGTGTTCATATTCCTTGGCACTGGCAGCAGTGGCAACACCTGCAGAGGATAGTTGAAAGAGCACTAGACTGTGAGTTGGAAACCTAGGTTCAAGTCCCATCTCTGCCACTAATTAGATTTGTGTGTACCCTAAGTAAATCCCTTCTTTTCTCTGAGCCTTAGTCTCCTTATTGAAAAAGGAGGGAATTTAGGAGTTCTCTCAAACTTTAAGGTGCATAAGAACTATGCAAAGGAGTGTTTTAAAAATTCAGAATTGGGGTCATCCTCCTGTGTTTATCCTTTGATCCAATAAATTTAACTAAGGCCCAGGAATCTTCATATTAAGAAGCACCTCAAAGGGGTCTATATGGTTTAATGTTCACTCTTGAGAAACTGGATAGGTGATTTCTAAGGTCTTTAACAGCTCTAAAAGTTCTTTATTTCTGGTGGCTTTACTTGCGTTTCAGAATGGAAACAACTCATTTTTGTATGTTCATCTTCTTTTCTCTCTTCCTCTTTCTTTGTTCATATTCTTTCCTTCTCCTCCTACCTTCTCCCTTTGTCGCACTGTCTCATCTACAGGGTAACAGTTGGGTTCAGTGGGGATGGCAATGATTCAGTGAACACTAACTCTGAAAGTACAGGTAAGATCCCTGTTGGCACAGTTTGAGAGACAGGGACACTAAGCCACATTCCCTGGTTTTGGGTGGAGAAATGCTGTGTTCACCTCCTAGTGATAACATGACACATGGGATGCATGTTTGTTTTTTTTTTTTAATAAATTTATTTATTTATTTTTGGCTGTGTTGGGTCTTCGTTTCTGTGCAAGGGCCTTCTCCAGTTGCGGCGAGCGGGGGCCACTCTTCATCGCGGTGCGCGGGCCTCTCACTGTCGCGGCCTCTCCGGTTGCGGAGCACAGGCTCCAGACGTGCAGGCTCAGTAGTTGTGGCTCATGGGCCTAGCCGCTCCGCGGCATGTGGGATCTTCCCGGAGCGGGGCACGAACCCGTGTCCCCTGCATTGGCAGGCGGATTCCTAACCACTGCGCCACCAGGGAAGCCCTGGGATGCATGTTTTAATAAGAGATGCATACTACGGGGAATGGGGAGTGTCACAGGGAGCAGAGAGAGGTTAAGGGACTTCTGATGGGTAAATGTGAAATGCCCTCTTTTTTCTACCCTCTCACTTGTGATCTATTGGATACCACTAGCAATTGGAAGAGCTGAAAGAACACAAGTAGCGAGAGATGGTATTCAAATCAAACTTTGAGGTGACCATTCAAACCAGTTGCAGATACAGTTGTTCTCAACCTGGCTGCACATTAGAATCTCCTGGGCAGTAGCTTAAAAGATTAACAATGCCTAGATCGTGCCATAGAGCAATTAAATCCAAACTTCTGAGGGTGGATGTGGGTATTGGTTTCTTTTAAAATATACCAGATTTTAAAGTGCAGCTAAGTTTAGGAACCACTGCTATAGGAGGGTTACTTATAGAAGTTAGAGAAATAAGACTTAAATAACTGGTCTTCTAGCACATTGCTAAGCTGCTGGCCAGTACTGTCCTAGTAGGGTAGGCCTGGAAGTTTGTTTTTGGTGTTCCCTCTCTCCATTTGGCACCTAGCACTTCTCAACTGTGGGTTCTAACTTATCTTAACAAAGCATGTGCTTATGATGTGAACCTCCATCTATACATCTAGACTCTCTTGTCTGTGCCTCCTCTTACCCAGGCTCAGTTCTCTGCTTCCAGCCATGGTAGAGAACACTCAGTTTGAGTGTCTGCATGATAAAAATTTGCTTTAAAGAATCAAGAGGGCTTTGGCTTTTATTGTAGTTGGAGGCTTTGAGGCCACTCACTGATGTTGTCTTAATTTTAGCTTTTTCATGTCTTATCAATTCCAGCAATAAAAACCAAATATGTGAAATGAGAACTTTCTCTGATTTAGCCTGACTCTCAATTTCTTTCAACTCCCAATTCTAGTTACCCACTCAGAAGAACATTTTGGTCTATATTGACTGGTCTCCTTTTATATGTTGTTATCGAACGTGCCCCTTTACACCTTGTCTTTGGAAACAACAGAATCTCTGGCATGCTCAGTTTTTTTGCTTGCTTTCAGCAGTGAAGTGGTCAGAAGATTTTTCTTCCTCTCTGGTAAAGGTTATGTAAACAATTTGCATTATACAATGAGCTTTCCAATTCTTACTTTCATTTAATCCTTACAGCAAGTCCTTGGAGTAGGCTAGGCATGAGTCATTAGCATTCTTTTAAAAATGAGGAGATTAGGGTGCAGAGAAGTCACTTGCCCCAGGTTTTTTCAGTCAGACTCAAAACCTATTTTCTGCATAGCACATATCACTAGAATATATCTTTCATATTGTTTGCTTATTCGTTTGGTCATTATCTGTCTTCTCTGCCATTAGAATGTAAGTTCGATATGAACAGGGCTTTTATCTGTTATGTTCTCCTCTATATTCCCCAGAGACTAGATTAGTGCATGGCATATAGTGAATGCTTTTGTTTAGTGTTGAAAGAAACCTCAGTCTTCTTGTCCCAAATCCTGTGGTCTTTTAAATTCTTTATGGCCCCTCTTCTTTTGCCAGTGTTCAAAGAGATAGATGGAAAAATGCACAAATGGTCATGCAGCTAGTAATTAGTGGAGCTGAGACAAGAACCCAGGTTGTTTAATTCTCAGTAGAGTAGATTTGTGTTACTTTATTTTATTTTTGGATACTGGCAGATCTAATGATATGCTATCTTTTTTGAAAGATCCTTGAAGGATGATGTGCATACTGTAAGGCCATGGACAGAACCATGTCTACACATTCACCTTCCCCTGTATCTGAGCCGAAGCTTTGGTAGTCAGTGTTCTGAGGTTACTTAGAGTTTCCACCATGGGGCCCCACCCTAGCCTGCCCCACAGTGTTCAGGGTCTTTCCAAATTCCTTCTCTCCTATGAAATTTTCACTGTCCTTTGACCCATTCTTAGTGCAGATGTCAGTTGCTAGCTGGCTGGAGTCACCTTACCTCTTTGGGTCTCAATTTCCTTACCCAATAACAAGGATAATAATATTTCCTCCTTACCTGTGTCATCTGAGTGGTATGAACATATAAAGTAACAATGTGTAGTTTATAAAGCGTTTTACAGATATGAGGTATTATTTTTTAGTTTTTTTCTAGGGAACTGCTTAATATGGCAAACAAATCCCTTTAGGGCCCTAAGGCTTTTTATAATGGTTTGAGTTACCTTTCCTGGGTTTCCCAGTTAAATTTTAACAAAGACATTCAGTACCTTCAACCTAACAGAGTAATTCCTGTGGTGGGAATTTTAAGACTCTTGGCAGAACTGTGAGGAACAGATTTTTATTTGGGGATGGGAGAAGGAGAGGTTTTTAGGGCTTCACTATTCATTCTCTTTCTTTGTAATATGGCTCACCTTAACTCTTTGTTCATCCTATGTAGCTGCTCCCTGTGCTGAGTCACAAATTGCTCAGGACTGCCAATACCTTGTGATGGCCAGTTTGGCTTGAAATGATTCGAACTGATCCCAGCTAGTTATAGTTCATTTGGTTCACTTCCCGAAGGTTTCTCAGTATAGTTCTCCTGTGCTGAAGCCCAGTAGGCAGCAGATCTCTACTGCGCAGGTACAGTTGAATTGGGACAGTGTTTGATCGCCTGCTGATGTTGTGTGACTGGGGGACCTATGCCAATGAGGTGAAAGGTGAGGGTTAGATAGTGTACAGAAGCCCTCATTTGAAAAAGCTGAGGCCAAACAGGAAGGTGTCTGATTCATATGGAAACTTGCCCCAGTGTGTACTCAATGGGGCCCTTTTGTCAAAGTCTGTCAACAAGTGCCTTTTGCAGAGTTGGGAGAAACAGAGGTTGGTGTCTTTCCAGGCATTTTCTTGTCAGAGCCATCATTCCAGAAAATTATAGAGTGTGGATTGAAACTAAGATTATAGGTTTAAACAGCCCTCGCCTCTCTCTAACTAGGGACAGCCTAAGCAATGCCCAGAAGCTAAATTTGGTCTTAGTCATTACGAAAATTGAAAGTAATGCTTTACAATTAAGAGTTTGAAAACAGCCTTTAATTTAAATTCCATAAAATATTGATGGGGTGGGAGAATGTAATGCTGAGGGCTCAGGGGGCCTGTATTAAAGATAAGTAAAGGCTTTTAAAGCTTTGTTACTAGTTTAAATGTGGTTCAAGGGCCATGGCAATCTCAAGGCTTTGAGATTGGTTGGTTATCTCAGGTCCTGTGAAATGGAGTCTTCAACATCCTTGTAGCAAGAATCACTAGCATCACTGCCTAGAAAGGCAAAATGGAGGCTAGGACTGTAGATAGGTAACGTGGACTTTAAATAAGTGAAGCTTAGAAATAAAGAAAAGTAAGTTTAAGAAATAGGGATATTCTGGAAGGACTGAGGAAATTTAAAAAACATAGAAAACCTGTCTTATCCTGAAATGTAAAAAAGGAAGGAGTAGTCAAGACAGAGTGCAGGTGGGACCAAGAAAACAAACAAGGAAAAACATTGGAAGACATCCTGTAACTCCCCACTCAGCAAGAGAATCCCAGCCTCTCAAGACATTGAAAAAACCCTGGACATCACAATCTCTCCCTAATTTGGAAGAGCAAGAACTAAAAGGGAAGGTAGCAGGACTCTGATGTAGAGACTATCATATTGTGAAGGAGGCTGATCTGAGTCTGGCCATGGTGGAGAAATTTCACTAAATAGAAGAAGTAGAGAAAAAGTTCCTTTGCCAGCACTGCTTGTGGCTCTGGCTTCCTCTTCTTTACCTTTAGGCTCTTAGATTACTGGAAACTAGCTTATGCTGTGTGTGTTTGGAAGTGTGAGTGTTATATTTTTGTTTTCTTTTTTTTTTTTTTGAAGTTTGCAATCTGTAGGTGTTTTATTTATTTATTTTTTATACAGCAGGTTCTTATTAGTTATCTATTTTATACATATTAGTATATATATGTCCATCCCAATCTCCCAATTCATCCCACCCCCCCATATTTATGTTTTCTAAATGGTGTATATGTGTGTGTTTGGGGATGGAGGAAAATGGAAGAAAGACGCATCTAAAGTCCTACCATCCTAAGATAACCATTTTAGAATGGCCATCCTCTTGTGTGGCTCATTATGTGTATACACATATACGTATGTTACTTTTTGTAAATGGTATAATAGTCTAATGCTTTCTTTATTGTTTAAGGACATCTTTTGAGGGACTTGTCCTTACCCTCTTCTCTTCCTTCTCGTTACACTCCCCCAAGATGACCAGAGTTAACAGCCTGACATATATCCTTCTATATGTTTCTCTAGATTAATTTCATATCATTCAAACACACACACAGAGGTTTGTTTGGTCATTATTTTACAAAACTGGTTAGTATGTTATACATTTTCTGTATCTTTTATTTATTAATCAGTACCTAATGGATTTGGTGAATTTTACACAATTCTCAATGACAGCACAGTAGCTCATGATATGAATGTACCACAGTCTATTCGATCATTTCCATATTAATTCATTGTATTTCTCGTTTGTTACCATAACCATTGGTGCTGCAGTAACTATTCTTGTGTTAGTTTAAACCATATGAAATTGCTATTTTTGTGTACCAAAAATAGCCAACCATCAATAAAAAATACTAGAATGTAAAAAAATAAATCAGAAGCAATAGGGATCAGGTTTGAGAATGTGGCAAATAAAATCATCAATTAATACAGAGAAAAAGAACAAGGAGATAAAAATATGAGAAAGTCAATAATAAATATAATGGACTAGAGAATGGAGAACCAACATGTGGCTAATCTGTATATCTGAAGAAAAAGAATAAATGCAATAGAAGCAATAATAGAAGGAAACATCTCTGAAATAAAGAAATGACTGAATCTGCAGATCAAAAGGGATCACCAGGTACCAGTCAAACTAATAAGATGTGACTGACATCTAAATACTCCTGCTGAATGTCCTGAATTTCAAGACTAAAGAAGAAAATCTACAGGAACCCACTTAAGAAAAAAAAAGAAAACAAAAAGAAACAACAAAACCCCAAAATAAACAGGTCACCTCTAAATTAAAAAAATAGGATAACCCTAGATTTCAACATGATATTAAATGTCATAAGACAATGGAGTGACATTTACATTTTTGATAGAAAAATATTTTGACCAAGGAGTTCTCTACCCTGACAGTGCAACATAAAGATACCTTCAGAAATGCAAGAGCTCAGAAAATACACCCTCTGTAGAATCCTTGGAAAAGGAAGGGGGCAACTCAAAATAGATTCAAAGCAACTGAAAACAGTGAAAAATAAAGACTTTAAGAATGTGGACTATGTTATAAAAAGATTGATGCATACATTGACTCCATTTAAACATAGAAGTATTCTAAAAAATTTTGTAGATAAGGGTAGGGTATAACAAACAGAATACAGAAATCATTAATAATCCTTGAAAGAACAGACAACATTTTAAACATTGAAAATACAAAACTAAGTCTAAAATCTCATACTATGCCACCATTACCTGGAAGAAATGGGGATGGGGAAGGAAAGTGCAGAAGGAATTAGTAGATACTGTTTCAAGGAGAACTATAGATTCAAATTATTTTAGTTTTAAGGGTAACCTCTTGCAGAATTAAAAGCAGAAAGTATACTTTCAAATTGCTAAAGCAGAAAAAAATCAAAGGAAATCCACATTAAAAAAGGAGATAGGAAGAAAGCATAATTCAAATACAACAGCAGAAGTAAGACCAAGCGATGCCAATAAATGTGTGTGAGTAGGACAGAGATTCTCAGATGGAGTTAGGAAACAATATTCAACTACAGTTTCTGTAGTTTGTGAAAGACACATCTAAAAGTTACTATTAAGGTTGAAAGGTAGAAGAATTATATATATGTATAATATATATATTATATATGCATCAGCAAATCCAAATAGAAAGAAAACATATAATAAAGTGGAATCTAAAGCAACCACATTCATAAGATGAGGCAGTTAATTTATTATTAATTTAGCATTGCTCTAATAAGGTAGTCACTAGCTACAATGTGGCTATTTGAATTTAAATTTAATATAATTAAAATTAAATTGAAAACGTTCTGTTCCTCAGTAATACTAGACACATTTCAAATGCTCAGTAGCCACATGTGTTTAAGTGCTCAATAGTCAGAACATTGGACAGCACTGACATAGAAGATTTCATCATCTCGGTTCAGTTAGAAAATACTGGTAAGGAGTACACTGTATACTAAGAGTGTAACATTTATGAACCCTAATACACAAAATAAGATCCATTCAAATGTAATAATTTAATACTGCCAGATACAAGGAGAAACTTACAGAATGCCAGTGGTAAAGGGGGACAGAATGTGTATCTTTTTTTCTATGACAGATAAAAATGCAAAATGTGTATAATAATATAGAGGGTCTGATTATTTTAATTAATAAAGTTGAAGTAATCAATTCATGAAAAAATTCTTTATCCTAAAGAACTATCTTATTTTGTAGTACCCATGTGACATTAAAAATGTAATCACATATTGACCACAATGTAAACCTCAACTCCAAAAATCAAAGATAGTACATCATTCAGTAGTATTTGCAATTAATAATAGATGTACAAATGGAAACCTTCCACATAGAAAATTCAAAACACGATTTCAAAAAACTTCTTGGTTTGAGAAGGAAAACAGAAGCCACAGTATCAAAATACTTAGAAAAATAACAATAATGAGAATACTATGTGTCCAAATCTAAGGGGGATTGACAAGCTTTAATCAAAGGGAAATTCATAGCTCTACCAAATTTCTTTTATTAAATGTTAAAGTTCCAAAGTTAGAACATCATAAATATAAGGGAAAACATGAGGAAGGAATTAATAGGGCTATAAGCAGATATTAATGAACTAGAAAAAAAGAAATCCAGTGAAACCACATGCAAATCCGAATACTTTTTCTTAAAAAAAAGTAGGGGGGGACAAAATCCTAGCCTAATAAACCTAAGAGGGGAAAAATCCACAAAATTAAAAATGAAAAATGGAATATAACTGAAAATATGGAGGAGAGTTCCAGAATTATACGGAAGTCATGTACAACTCCATGCTTTTAATTTGAAGATCTCAGTGATAGATACTTTTTTTAAAACATAAATTACTAAAATTGTTCAATAAGTAGAAAGCCTTACAGACAGGATAAGCAAGAGGGTAGTACCTATGGGTATAACTTTCCAGATGAAGTGCGTCCTAATTCTTTATTTTTATTTTAAGCATTAATTTTTAAACACTAATTTTATTTTTATTTAGCTAAAAAGCACAACATAAAATTTACCAATCTAATCACTTCTAAGTTTATTTAGTTCAGTACCATTAAGTCTACTCACGGGATTGTGCAACCAATCTCTAAAACATTTTCATTTTGCAAAACTGCAACTCTGTACACATTAAACAATAGTTTCCCTTCCCCCCCCCTCGACTGCCCCCTGCCCCAGCCCCTGGTAACCACCATTCTACTTTTTGTTTCTATGAATTAGACTCCTTTAGATACCTCATATAAGTGAAATCATACTGATTTGTCTCTTTGTGGCTGGCTTGTTTCACTTAGCATGACATTTCAAGGTTCATCCATGTGACAAGATGTTCTTCCTTTTTAAGGTTGAATAATATTCCATTGTATGTACCACATTTTAAAAAATCCATTTATCCATCGATGGACATCTGGGTTGCTTTTTAAACTTTTACACATATTTCATTTACAAAAATAATATTTTATAATGCACAATGTTCTGCATCTTGCTCATTGATATAAAATATTGAGTACGTAGGAAAAGAACTTCTCTTCATCGGACAGTGGATACATTATCAGTAACTAAAAACTTATAGAACGTATCCATCAAATCTGTCAATTTAGATGTTTAAAAACAATGGAAATCAAGAAGAGTGTATTTCAACTAAGCAGACAGGTCTGGGGACCCAGTATCCTTGATATGGATTTGTTCAGATTGTGATGAGGGTGGAATTTGTATAGGTAATAATTAGAATTATGATGGAAAGTACTCTTTTTATCCATTGCTTAATAAAGGCCTACTTAAATTAGGGATCATTGTGAAGTGAATTTAAACCACATCTCAGCCTACTTAGTTTATGTGTACACTGGGAAGATAACTTTCTTCCCCAAACCTTAATTTTCTCATATTTAAAAAAATGGGGTAAAACCTACCCATTTTTTCAGCTTTGTAAGGGAAAATGTGACAAATTGATTGGAAAATATATTTGACACACAGTAAATTTCTTTTACAATTCAGGTTATCCACTAGATTTTCTTTACCCAAAGAGGATCTTGTGTTTCTTTGTTCAATAAAAAAAGTTATTGAGCAGTAATTTACATACAGTGAACTGCATATATTTGAAGTGTACAGTGTGTTGAGTTTTGACATATTTATGTATCTATGAAATAAGGATATGGAATGTTTCTATTACCTCAGAGTTTCCTTGGACCTCTTTACAGTTCATCTCTCTCTTTACCCTTTCCCTCAGGTAGCCATTGATCTCCTTTTTATCATTATAGGTTAGTTTGCCTTTTTGAAGTTCTAAATTAATCTTATGATCTACTCTCCTTTTTTGTCAGTCTCTTTTTACTCAGTGAAATGATCTGGAGGTTACTCCCTGCTGTGTGTATCAGTACTCATTCCAGTGTATTGCTGAGTAGTATTCCATTTTATTTATCCATTCACCTGTTGATATACTTTTGGGTTGTTTCTAGTTTTTAGGGATAATGAATAAAGCTAGTATGATCATTTATGCACAAGTTTTGGACATAATTTTTTTTTGGGGGGTGGTGGGTAAATATCTAGGAGTGGAATTGCTGGTCATACAGCAGTTCTATTTTTAGTTTTTTGCAAAACCTCCGTACTGTTTTCCACAGTGGCTGCACCAATTTACATTCCCACCAACAGTGTATGAAGATTCCCTTTACTCCACATCCTTGCCAACATTTGTTATTTGTAGACTTTTTGACAATGGCCATTCTGCCTGATGTGAGGTGATATCCCACTGTGGTTTTAATTTACATTTCTCTGATGATTAGTAGTGTTGAGCATCTTTTCATGTATCTGTTGGCCATCTGCATTTCCTCCTTGGAAAAATGTCTATTCAGTTCTTCTGCCCATTTTTTTAATTGGGTTGTTTGTTTTTTTTTTGGTGTTGAGTTGTATGAGCTGTTTATATATTTTGGATATTAACCCCTTATTGATCATATCATTTGCAAATATTTTCTCCCATTCAGTAGGTTGCCTTTTCATTTTTTTTTAACATCTTTATTGGAGTATAATTGCTTTACAATGGTGTGTTAGTTTCTGCTTTATAACAAAGTGAATCAGTTTTTTGTTGACCGTTAAGTATGTGTGTTTATTTCTGGGCTCTCTATTCTGTTCCAGTGATCTATGTGTCTGTTTTTGTGCCAGTACCACACTGTTTTGATTACTGTAGCTTTGTAGTATAGCCTGAAGTCAGGGATCATGATTCCTCCAGCTCTGTTCTTTCTTAAGTTGTTTTGGCTATACGGGGTCTTTTGTGTTTCCATACAAATTTCTGAATTCTTTGTTCTAGTTCTGTGAAAAGTGTCATGGTTATTTTGATAGGGATTGCATTGAATCTGCACATTGCCTTAGGTAGTATGGTCATTTTAACAATATTGATTCTTCCAATCCAAGAACACCATATATCTTTCCATCTGTTTGTGTTGTCTTCAGTTTCTTTCACCAGTGTCTTATAGTTTTCTGAGTACAAGTCTTTTACCTCCTTAGGTAGGTTTATTCCTAAGTATTTTATCCTTTCTGAGGCAATGGTAAATGGGATTGTTTCTTTAATTTTTCTTTCTGATAGTTTGTTGTTAGTATATAGAAATGTAACAGATTTCTGTATATTAATTTTATATTCTGCAACTTTACTGAATTCATTGGTGAGCTCTAGTAGTTTTCTGGTGGCATCTTTAGGAGTTTTTATGTATAGTAAGTATCATGTCATCTGCAAACAGTGACAGTTTTACTTCTTTGTTTCCAATTTGGTTTCCTTTTATTTCTTTTTCTTGTCTGATTAGGATTTCCAATACTGTGTTGAATAAAAGTGGTGAGAGTGGGCATACTTGTCTTGTTCCTGATCGTGGAGGAAATGATTTCAGCTTTTCACCATTGAGTATGTTGTTAGCTGTGGGTTTGTCATATATGGCCTTTATTATATTGAGTATGTTCCCTCTATGCCCACTTTCTGGAGAGTTTTTATCATAAAAGGATGTTGAATTTTGTCAGAAGACTCTTCTATATCTGTTGATGATCATATGGTTTTTATTCTTCAATTTGTTAATGTGGTGTATCACATTAGATATTTAATATTTTAATAAACTTTTAAACTATGTTCCAAAGCAGTTGTACTGTATATATTTCCACTAGCAGTATATGAAAGTTTTAGTTGTTCCACAGCTTCTCCAACTCAGTGTTGCCATTCTTTTTATATTTAGACATTACAACGGGTATTTGGTGTTATCTCATCATGGTTTTAATTTACATTTCCATAATGATCAATGAGGTTGAGCATTTGTATTTATTGGGCATTTATATATCTTCTTTGTGAAGTGTCTTTTCAAATATATTGCCCATTTTTCTATTGTTTGTCATTCTAGCATTGACTTATAAGAGTTCTTCATATATTCTGGGTACAAGTCATTTGGCTGATATGTGAATTGCAAATATTTTCTACCAATCTATAGCTTGCTTTTTAAAATTTTTATTTATTTATTTATTTTATCTATTTATTTTTGGCTGCATTGGGTCTTTGTTGCTGCGGTGGCTTTCTCTAGTTGCGGCAAGTGGGGGATGCTCTTCGTTGTGGTGCACGAGCTTCTCATTGTGGTGGCTTCTCTTGTTGCATAGCCACCGCATTGTGGGCTCTAGGCGTGCGGGCTTCAGTAGTTGTGGCACACAGGCTCAGTAGTTGTGGCTCACGGGCTCTAGAGCACAGGCTCAGTAGTTGTGGCTCACGGGCTTAGTTGCTCCACGGCATGTGGGATCTTCCTGGACCAGGGCTTGAACCGTGTCCCCTGCATTAGCAGGCAGATTCTCAACCACTGCACCACCAGGGAAGCCCCTATGGCTTGCTTTTTAAAATGCACTTTATTCATGAATTTAGATAATACATATACTCAGTACAAAAAACAAAGAATACAGTGTATACAGAGTACAAAATAAATTCCCCCCTTCACCTGCCTCCTGGCTCCCAGATTGGTCTATACTTCCAGAGATTGTCAGAGCAAGCATTGCATAAGTGTTTCTGCAGATGGATGTGGGCCATTAAGAGGGAGAGTTGTCATGGTGTCATCTTGGGTTCTGTGCAGTGGAGCTGCACAGAGGGATGTGGAAACCTAAGCAGAAATAAGCAGGAGGTCTACTGCCAGATGCCCAAGGGTTGAAGATAGAGTCCCAGTTAGCAATCTAAACTCCTGGTCCTAGAGTGGCTAGAGCTGCATCTGCTGGGTCATAGGAACAACAGAAGAGATGGCCCGTTGAAGCAATCCAGGAGATATGGTCCACTTTAATTATCTGCCAGGTTCTAGGCCCAGACTCAAAAGATCACTGTGTTAGTCAAGTAAGAACTATTCTATCCCTTAACTGCCCCCACCTCTTTGACCTGGAGCTTCCACTATAAGCGTGTAGGAGAGAGCACGATCAGGGAGAAAACATGCTAGCAGAAGGAGCTGCTACATTGCAACCTCACACCCTGAGCTAGGAGAGATTTAATTTAGGTAAAGTTGGGATTTTTCATTATTACAGGAAATGATTGAGCTGAAAAGTCATAGGCCTATTGGAGTTTTTATCCATGAACAAGGGAATAGTCCTCTCATTGAATTAAATTTTATTGGGATGTTGGGAGAAAAAATTGCATTTTGATCAGAAAACACATTTTCAGTCAGTGTACTAATTTCATAAGCACAGATGTGTATATATAATCTCTTCACACACATGCACACACACATTTATACCATACCTACCATTCTGCACTTTGCTTTTATCACTTAAAATATTTAGAGATCATTTTATGCCCGTATGTAGATATGCCCTACTAGTTTTTCTTTCATTATGGCTTCATAATATTCCATTTTATGGATGTACCATAACTTATTTAAGCAGTCCTCTATTATGGACCCCTAAGTTAAAACTCATATACTTCTATATAGCAGAGGAAATTATCAACAAAATGAAAAAGCAACTTATGTAATGGGAGAAAATATTTGAAAACCACATATGATAAGGGGTTAATATCCAAAATAATTAAGGAATTCATACAGCCCAATAGCAAAAAACCAATCCTATTAAAAATGGACAAAGGACTTAATAGACATTTTTCAAAAGAAGATATTCAAATGGCCAACAGGTACAGGAAAACATGCTCAACATCATTAATCACCAAGGAAGTGCAAATGAAAACTGCAGTGAGATATTGCCTCACACCTGTTAGAATGGCTATTATGAAAAAGACAAGAGATAAGTGTTGGTGAAGGTATAAAGAAAAGGGAACGCTTGTACACTGTTGGTGGGAATGTAATGGTTCAGCTGTTATGGAAAACAGCATGGAGCTTCCTCAAAAAACTGAAAACAGAACTACCATATGATCCAGCAACTTCACTTTTGGTTGAATACCAAATCTGAAGGAAAAGAAATCACTGTCCTGCAGAGATATCTGCATACCTGTGTTCATTGAAGCATCATTGTTTACAATAGCCAAGACACAAAAACAACCTAAGTGTCCGTCGATGGATGAATGGATAGAGAAAACATGAAACACACACACACACACACACACACACACACACACACACACACAGAGGAATATTATTCAGCCATAAAAAGAAGGAAATCTGCCTTTTGTGACAACCTGGATGGACCTTGAGGGCATTATACTAAGTGAAATAAGTCAAAGACAGATACTGTATGGTCTCACTTATGAAATGTGGAATCTAGAAAAACCAAACTCATAGAAACAGAGAGGTGGGGAGTTGGGGAAATTGGGTGAAGATGATGAAAAGTTACAAACTTACAGCTATAAGTAAATCCTTGGGATGTAATGTACATCATGATGACTGTAGTTAACAATATTGTATATTTGAAAGCTGCTAAGACAGTAGATCTTAAAAGTTCTCATCATAAGAAAGCAAATTTATAACTGTGTGAAGTGATGAATGTTAACTTATTGTGGTAATCATTTTGTAATACATACATAAATCAGATTGTTATGTTGTATACCTAAAACTTATACAATGTTATATGTCAGTTGTATCTCAGTAAAACTGGAAAAAATAGAACTCATCTTTTTTTTAGTTGTATGTAAATTTGTTAACCATAATATAATTGTAGAAGAGCCTCAGTGGTTAAGTGTACTTCTTTTAAAAGGAAGAAAAAGCAGTATATATTTTGGTATAGCCAGATGTGATATTAGTGGTGCTAATAGGAAAAATTGTAAGAGTTAATAGCTTGAGGTCTATTTCTATTCTAGTTGTAACCAAAAATTGGTTAAAATTTAGTCTCTGTTCTTTTTTTAAATTGAGATGTAATTGACACATGACTAGCCATAGTGTGGACCCTAAACCAGGTACCAGGTACACATTATAAATCTTCATGTTTACTTTAAACATGCTGACAGCCTAGTTCATCTTGACCCACTGCCTTGGGATTGTAGAATAACATCATAATCAGTAACTATGTAAACAGTCCTATAGTTTAGTTCTCAAAGTTTGAATAAGGGTCATTGTCATGGGTACAGACATTCTCTTAATCCTCCATTTTTTGAAACGGGTCTATTGACTCTGCATGAGTAAAGACAAAATAAATCTACTTCATTTTACTCCTACCTCCTTTTTCTGCCATCCTACTCTTTCTTCTCCCAACTGTAGTTGGTTATATTATTTTCTTGCTTATTTGTTTAGCTTTATACTTTTAAATATGCCTATACATTTGATTTGATTTATCAGTCTTAGATGATATCCTTTGGTCACCAACTTTAAAGTATGAAGAAATCAATACACCTATATTAAGTCCTACCTTCTCTCTCCCTCCCTATCTTTATTTTTTTAGTTATATAATTTTTTGCATTTTCATTTATAAGATTTCTATCTTACTCTGTAACCGTAATTTCCAGGGTTATTTTAATCTTAGTCCTGTAGTTTAGTGGTTTCCATGCTCAATGTTAATCCTCTTGCTAGAGAGTCTCCATCCATCTTTTGAATAGGCTGACATTTGTCCTGCAGCAGTTTTTTCAAGGTGTGCTTACTGGAATGGTATTCTATAAATTCTTGTATAATCTAACACATTTGTTACTTTTGTTCATGAAAGACTATGTAGCAGAATATGGCTGACATTCTTCTTTCTCTGAAGATTTTGTAGACAGACATTGCTTCACTTTCTTGTAGTGTTGAATGTTGCACTAGAGACATCTGAGGCCAGCCTAATAATATTCCTTATCAGTGTCTTTCTCTTTTTTTTGTCTAGATACCCAAAGGGTTCTTTGTTCTTGAAATCTAGTTATTTTACTAAGATATATTTTAGTGCTGAGTGTTCTGTGTCAATTTTTCTAGGGTCATGGTATGTTTTTTCAATCTATATATTTGGGTTTTTTGTTTCTGGGGAGATTTAAATATTTTCTAGTCCATGTTTTGTTTTATTTTTTATGCTCCTCAGTTGTATTTGTTTTGGATCTCCTTTGTCTATCTTTTAGATATCTGTTGTGTTATTTTGAATCCTGTTAAACTTTTTGTTCATTTCCATTTTTTTAACCTTTTTTTAATCCTGTATACCATATATTTCTTACCAGCTTTTCAACAGTATTAATTCTCTTTTGTGTTATTTGCAGTGTGGTTTTATTTTCTTCTTCCATTGTCTTTTTTTTTTTTTAGTTTATCAGTAAAAAGTTTTATTCTTATATATCATTTCCTCTAGGAAACTTTCTTTGACCCCTCAATTGCAGTTCTCATAGTCTTCGGTGCTTTCCTGATTATAGCACATCACAGAGATGTGAAAACTCCTGTTTGTTTGTCTGGAAACTAGACTCTAAGCTTTGGGAAGTCAGGGACTGTGTTTATTGTTCTTGTTCAGTGATGCATCCCCAGCATCTGGCTTGTAATAACCCTGCCATTTATGCCCTGAATTGTCTGGAAGGGCTTCGAGATGAAGCTCATCACCAGAAAGAACACAATCTTGTGAGTCTCTAATTATGAACATGCACTGAATTTTTAGCATGGTGCAAAAAAGAGTTCTGTACCTTTTCCAGTTGTTCAACTTACAGTTCTGAGTTACATGAATGCTCTAGGAGTCCATTCTTTCCCTAATGACCCTCCAGCTTCCATTTTCTATCTTTTGCCTTTCCCCAGTGTTCTGGCTCTTTATGTAGTAATCAAAGCCATGGACTTTCATTTGAGACTTTTTTCAGGGAATATTGAGGATGATTTTGTAGAATAGTTGATTAAAGTCTTTCTTGGGAGCAGGCTTAAATCTTTCAGTTGCTTCTGAGTGGTACGTGTATGTGACAAATATTTTTCTTATTAATATTGGTGGCTCATTATGTTGCTAAAATTGTCACTCATCACTAAAGATGCTAATAAGAAAGAAGGTAGATAGGGATGAGGGGTGAGAAATTCTGCTCTGCTAATTCTAGGAGGTGCTCAGTAAATACTTCTTGAGTGAAAGAATGAGTAGTGTAACTAGGAGTGATGCTTGCTTTCTTTTTTCTGTGTGTTTGCATGTGTGCACACGTGTACACATTTTTCAAGTATTCTTCAATGTGTATTTAAAAATTTTGCAATAAGAAACATTGTTTTAAACTTTAAAACTTAAACTGTAAAGAAAGACAATTTAAGTGGGGCTTATTACCATCCCGTTACCACCTTCCATGGTATGAATTGAGAGGCTCTGAAAGATGCCTCTTACCAAAATGATCTTCCATACTTGCCTCAGGGCCTGCAACTCCACCATCCTTTGGGCTGAGGTGTTAAGACATTTGAATGATTACCAGTTATATCCTGGCTTCGTGCAGCAACCCTTGCCCATTTAAATAGTTTATTTATTTATTTATTTATTTATTTATTTATTTATTTATTTATTTATTTATTTATTTATTTATTTATTTATTTATTTATTATTTTATGGCTCTGTTGGGTCTTCGTTTCTGTGCGAGGGCTTTCTCTAGTTGCGGCAAGTGGGGGCCACTCTTCATTGCGGTGCGCGGGCCTCTCACTATCGCGGCCTCTCTCGTTGCGGAGCACAGGCTCCAGACGCGCAGGCTCAGTAATTGTGGCTCACGGGCCTAGTTGCTCTGTGGCATGTGGGATCTTCCCAGACCAGGGCTCGAACCCGTGTCCCCTGCATTGGCAGGCAGATTCTCAACCACTGCGCCACCAGGGAAGCCCCTAAATAGTTTTAACATGTTATGATTCTTTTTCCTTTTTCATACCCTTCTTGTATCATCACCCGTTTGCCCCTTTCAGTTAGGCTGTTGCTTTCTTAGTCACTTTATTGTTTTTAAGCTATCCAGCAGGAAGTAGAGAAACAAACAACAACAAAATAAAACAAGTGGGCAGGGACTGGAGGGCCTAACATTTGGAGTGTCAAGCTCTGCTTACTAGCCCCAGACACATGAGCTGAAGCCAAACAAATAACAGTTCTTAGGTTGACATTCAAGTCCTATAATCCTAATCGGCAGCTCCCTAAATATTACCTTTGGTCTCTCCTATGTTTGTGCTTCTCTGAAAAACTGTGCATCTTGTTGTGGGTAGCTTTGTGTGGGGGATAGTGATGGAGATGCATTCAGACTTCTTTACCCTCTCCAGCTCTGCCCTGGAGAGTCTGGTAGCTGCTGCTGCTGCTGCTGCTGCTCGTGCAAGTTGTTTCAAAGGGAATGCCTTCTTCCTAGCTTCTCTAAATCCTACAGTTTTTAAGGGTCTAGCTCAAATCCTACCATCTCCATGATGTCTTCTGTGATTTCCTCAGTGTTCTTTTGGTCTCTGAACCTGACTGTCTGGATTCAAATCCAAGCTTCATCATTATGAGAAGTGTGACCTTGGACAAGCTACTTAAGCTCTCTGTGCCTCAGTTTTCTCACCTATAAAGTGAGAATGGTAATAGTGCCTATTTTATCAAGTTGGCTGTTGTGAGGATTAAATGGGTTAATATAAGTAAAAGACTGTGAGCACTACCTGGCAAAAAGAATAGCTCCTGCTCAGCAATTATTAGATATTATTGTTATTATTCTAACGTGGCTTATAACATACAGTTAATTTTTTGGTTAGGATTTTATGGCTCCACTTTTTCTTCTTAAGTGATCTTGGGGTAATGTAATATAATGGAAAAAGTGTGAATTCTGGATCCAGACTGCCTGAGTTTGGGTCCTAGCTGAGGTACTTACTAACTCTCTCTCTCTTATCTTGGACAACTTGTTTAACCTTTGTGAGTCTTGTTTTCATCATTGTATAATGAGGATAATTATACCAACCTACTGCAGAGAATCTTTGTGGGGATTAAATGAGATAATGCTTATAGAGTACCAGATACAGTAGATGCTTCCTAAATGGAAATGCTAGTATTATAAATTTTAGTATCCATAGTGCCTAGGCCCAGATTAGGCACTCATTATATGTTTTCTAAATGGTCTAAAAGTGAAATATTCTGCTTTTTCAGGCATCTGTCTTTTGTGTTATTCAGGGACAGAGTGAACAGAAAGAGATGACTGCATCTTTGAGCTCTTAAAGTTAACTCCAAGCTCAGTATCTTTCCTACCTATCAAGCTCTGGCCCTTTTTCTTGTGTTAGGTCCAATGATGATGATGATGAGGAATAATAATAAGAGCAACTACTGTTCATTGATTTCTAACTATGTGCAGTGTATGTGCTAAATGCTTTACATAAATTATCTGTAGTCTCATTTCCCTGCATGCTACATTCTCTCCCTAAGTATTCTCATCCATCATCTTGTCTTCAAATACCATCTATGCCCTCTATGTGCTGATGACTCCCAAATTCCTATCTTTACTCCTAGACATGAGGAGCTAGACCTGTATATCTAACTGAAAATTTGACATTGGCATTTGGATATTTCAGAGGCAACTGAAACCAAATGTTTCAAAACTGGACTGTGCCTCCTACAGCGCCTGCCACCTCAATTCCATTCTGCTTTTCCCTCTGTGTATCCTGTCACTACATGGCACCACCAACTATTCAGTTGCATCCCACATTCAGAACCTTGACAAATTCTGTTAGTTTTTCTCCCAAAATGTGTAATAAATGTGTCTCTTTCCTTCTTCAATATCACCATCATAGTGGAAGCTACTGTCATTTTCTCTGCGGATTATAATAGCTTTCTAACTGGTCTCACCTCTCACATACTTGTTCCATTTTAATCTGCGTCTATACCTTGGTCAGATTTTTTCTTTTTACTTTTTTAAATGAGGTATGACATACATATAGTGATATGTACAAAGTGCATTAATCTCAAGTGTATAGCTTGATGAATTTTTCCATATGTATATACTCATGTAACTATTCCCTACATCAAAATATAGACTGTTTCCAGCACTCCAGAAATCTTCTTTGAGCTTCCTCTTAGAGGTAACTGCTATTCTGTAGTCAGATTTCTAAAAGTGATCATTTGGGGGAAAGAAAAAAATAAACAAATATTGAACTCCAGTTAATGATATGCATGGTGAAGTATTTAGGGTGAAGTGTATTGAAGACTGCAACTTACTCTGAAATGCATATGAAAATAAGGTGGACTGGATGCATAGAAGGATGACTAGATGGACCCACAGGTGATAAAGCAAGTCTAATAAATGTAAATTATAGACTCAGTGGGTGGTATATGGGTGCTTACTGTAAAATTCTTTGAATATTTTGGTAACTTTGAAAATGTTCATTATAAAATATTGGAAAAGGGGGATCTTTTGCAAACACAAAAGCATCTTGTTGTAGTACCTAAAACTCTTCAATGGCTTTCAATTGTACTTGATATAAAATATATAATCTTTAATATATCCTGAAAGGCCCAATATTGCTCCTAACAGACCTGTCCACTCTGTTCTCCCTCCACTCTCCCATCTCCCTCACTGTTCAAGCCACACTTGCCTTTTTCCAGTTCCACCAATATACAATGCTGAATGAGTGGATAAAAACAGCAAAGGCATCCTAATAAGCAGCACACAACAATGAAAGCAACCTGGAGAGAGGGCAATTTTTCAGAAATACGGTCTCAGGCAGGTAGTATTGTGGTTAAAGGTGGGCAAGAGGCCTAGTTTCTAGTTGTAAAACACATCCAGCCATCAATTATTACTGCCCTGCTGTAAACATGAAGCCAAGTTATAGCATAGAGGGGACGCTGTTGTCTCCCCCTTGTGACTGTAAGTTCCATGAGGGCAGAAACCATGTCTAGTTTTTTCTCTGATGTACCTGTAGCACCTAGCACAGTCTCAGCCAGCTACGAAATAGACATTCCCTAAACATTTGTTGAATGAAATAATCTCATTATATCCTTATAACAGACCGATGGGATAGTTACCAATTTGACCCACATTTTTAGGTGAAGAATCTGAAGCTCATCCAAGCTAAATACCTCTCTCAAGCCCACACAGCTAGTAATAGAAGAGCTAGGATTCATACCCAAGTTAGTGTGACTCCAAAGCCCAGGCTCTTAGGTGCTCTTTGCCTTCCCTAATGTGAATATTCTACTCTTTGTGGAAGTCACCCTGAGAGTGAAAAGGGCAGGGCTTGAGAGGGCATAGGAGAGGAAAGGGTGGCGATTTAGGCACCACTGGGGTGATTTCCCCTCCTCCATAAACTCCTTTCTATTGGCGCTGGAAGCTGCAGTTTGGAGCCCACACCTGGAAGTGAGCAGTGCCCCTGCTGAGCCAGCACTCCTCCTTAAATTGGTGATTCATTTTGGCTAATCACCTTAGTTATATTCATTAGTTTTCTTTTCATTAAGCCAAATGTAATAACTGCCATTTTGGCTGGGTGTGGGGTTACGGTTGTGTAAAGCACTGTGATGGAAAAATTGCTAGCATAAATGAAAAAGAATCTTCCCTAGCCAAACCAGCTTGAGAAACTCTTACAAAGTGAGGAGATCCATAGGCAGTCTCTGTGGCCTGACTTTCCACTGGCCTTTGGACCAAAGCACTCTCTGGCCCTGTGCCTAGGTGGAATAAGTAACTGCCCTCCTGCTGTGACGTGAGGGGTGGGGGGAGCTTAGAGGTCCTTGATTACCATCAAGTCTTCCCCCTTATATGTGCCACAGTATTTGAAACCTTCACTGCTTCAGGTTAAGGGACCTAAGGCCTTGTTAAACTTTAAATGTATCCTCTT
This sequence comes from Eschrichtius robustus, assembly GCF_028021215.1. Classification (NCBI taxonomy): domain Eukaryota; kingdom Metazoa; phylum Chordata; class Mammalia; order Artiodactyla; family Eschrichtiidae; genus Eschrichtius; species Eschrichtius robustus. The sequence goes on from NC_090845.1 coordinate 106,795,093, forward strand.
GGGCCACCCCAAGTCACTATCAGCCATTACCATCTTATTAGCAACTCTTGCCCTATTTCTTTATTATCCCTCTTCCTCAGCTTTTCCCAGCTGAGCCCATATATATCCAAAAGTACAGATTTGGTCATGCCTTCTGAGCCAGTCCTGAATGAGAAAAGAAGTAATAATCACAATTGTTAACATTTATTGAGTGCTTATTGTGTGCTAGGTACCCTATTAAGTACTTCACATGTATTATATCAATTTAATTCTTAGAACAACTCAGTGAGATTTTTATCATGCTCATTTTGTGGAGGGTCAAATAGAGGCACAGAAAAGTTAAGCAAATTGCCTAAGGTTACATTTGGTTTGGGCAAGCTAGGATTTTAATCCAGATGGTTTGATCTCAGAGCTCATTATCTTAACTGTCATGCAATATGGCATTTGTCAGCCTCAGTCTGACCATTTGAAATTGTCTTATTGTTTATCTCCAAATGTGGTATACTTGTGAACTCTGAACTCCTACATGATCTTTAAGTCACAGCAAGAGAAGAACAGAGGCTGAGGAAAACAAATGGGTTTCAGAGTTGGCCTAGTGGAAGGCAAGGGTAACCAAGCAGTTGTGTTACAGTTTTCTAAGTAATTATTATAAGAACTAACACTTATTGTGGACTTATTCTGTGCCAAGCACTGTGCTATGTTCATTATTTGTATTAACTTATCTGGAGGCAGTAGTTTCAGAGGTCTAGCCTAGGTCTCCATCTTGTCATTATCATTACCATCTAGGTTAGGATCCTATCAGGAACACTGACTCAGTTAACTAGGGCTCCAATACTCTAAAACATCTTGCCAGTACCTTCTTGGGAGGTAAGAAACTGCTCTCTTTTGGTTAGCTGCTGGTTTGGGGACTTGTTATATATGGAAGAATCAGTTAGAACCTGACTACTAAGTGTTTGATTACTTCTTGGATTGTTTGCTGACTTAGTCACCGACCTTATTGGATAGTAGACCAATGTTTTCAGGTTTAGGACAGAAACCATCATATCCTATGGGAGACTGAGTTGCCCTCTCGTAAAGTGGCCTTTGGGGCCACTTTCCCAGTCTCTATACAGACTAGTCTTATCATCTTTGCAATTCACAAAGGTGCCTTCCTGGCAAGGCCCCAGCATGCCTTGGGCCTAAGCCTCCTTGAGTTATGCCAGTGACCATTCAAACAGAAGACAGCTACTTAGACCTTTTTCTTGATGGGATTTTTAATTTCTTTTATGCTCTTTAGTGGAAATCAGAGAAGAATTCAGAAGCCCGAAGAATCATATGAAAAATATATTTCCCTTTAGACAGTAAAACAAACTATTGCATTTTGTTTTTATTGAGGTATGATTGACAAATAAAATTGTATATCCAACTTTTGCATTTTGAAGCTACCTTGGCAGAGTGCTCTCCTCCATTTTATATCCATCCACAAAGCACCACTAACCACACTTTTCCTCCCTACTTGACTCAGTTAGAAGGATGCTTTAGCATACTTATCTAAAGATACAAAAGGTGGCACATAAAACCATTATATTTGAATAGTCTCAGGTAAAAGGTCTGGTTTTACTTTATTTTTAAAAAAAGTAGTAGTCCTACCCATTCTTATTAAAACATGTGCTCTACATCTTCATTATATTCACATAGGTGGGATGTCTTGCACAGAGCTAGCCACACTCTTACGCCTAGCCCAGTTATATTTGCTCATTGGTGAGCTGGGGGAAGGGTAGAGTCTGTTAAGTGATGGAGAACAGCTATCTAATTCATATGTAGATTAAACTCATAACCTTGGCCTCATGAGCTTCACGCCTTAACATACTGAGTTAACCATCAGGTTTACAAACTTGCTCATATATGCAAATTACATTCCCTTTACTCTGTTCCTCCACTGCCAATTTACAAGTGCATTTTGAGTCATGTGCAGAAACTACCTTTATGCAGATGGCAAGAGCTCTGAGACCAAAAACCATGAAGTGCCTTCTTAAAATGTGAGGTGTCATAAAATTTCGACACAAGGGTGGTTAGGTATGCAAAAGAAGTATCTTCTGTCTTGTGATTTGCAGGACAAAAAAATAATGCTCATTTTATATTTGGAAATTTGGCTTTTATGAAGTTAGAAAGATAGGTAAAGGAAGAACTAGCTCCATCTTAGGCCGGATTTGTTCAGCATGCCATCACTCAGCAATACCAAGGGATCAGGATTGTATCTCATTGTGTACATGAGCCAGTTTCTTCAGATGAACCTAAACTATTACCCTTGACCCTCAGTGGGATTTCCCTGAACAGTTCTACAGATGAACAAATTGTATCTGACTTACTAAACCTGTTTCTAGATCAGTGTTTCTTAAAGTATGATCTATAAACCACCACCATCAGAACTGTATGGGGCATATGTTTAACATGTAGACTTCTGGGCCTTACCCTAGACTTATGAGTCAGAATCTCTGGAGGTAGGGTCCAGAAATCTGCACGTTTAACACATGCTCCTTTTCTAACTACTGCTCAACACTTTATATAGTTTTGCCTCATTTTGGAATGCTTTTTCCTTTATCCTTGCCTGTGGAACTCCTGCTCATCTCCCAAGACCCAGCTCAAAGGTTGTCTACTCAGGCCATGTTGGTACACTTCCCTCATTTCCACCAGATAAGTTGGCTATGGAATGGGGAACATGGGGCATCATAACTGGGGTCCAAGGAAGAGTTGAGAGAATTGAAATGGGATAGTATGGACAGAGTTGGAAGATGGACTTCGAGTTTTACAGGGAGATTTTGCCCTGGGTTTCACATGTACTGCAAGGGAGAGAAGTTGGATAAACCAGCAACAAAGTAATAGCAGATATGATTGGTCAGAGCATTGAATTCCAGTCACATAGCAACCATGTTTGAGGGGGAGGCTTGGTGGCCATATCAGGACAAGGAAGTAGGAGGAAAAAAGAGACAAAATGCCCACTTGACAACAGCCTCAGGAGTAGGGAAGGATAACATTATTTTAAGAACTTCAGAAAATACTTGTATGAAACTGGATAAATATATTACTTGCACATGTATGTAGCCTTATTGAATGTATATATCCTGGGATTCAGTTACTATTTGTCACCATGTTTTCTCGACCATCTGTAGTGAAGTATAGCTATTGTCATGTGGAGGTCTGAGAAAATGTTTGATGGTAAAGAGGGGTTCCCATATTTTCTGAAAACAACTAGAAACTGTTAACCTAGTGTCGCAGTCAGTTTGGGCTGCTATAAAAGAATACCATGACTGGATGGCTTATGAACAACAGAAACTTGTTTCTCACGGTTCTGGAAACTGGAAGTCTAAGATCAGGGTGCCAGCATGGTTGGGTTCTTGGTGAGGGCCTGCTCCCTGGTTCTTCTTGCTGTGCCCTCACAGTGGTGGAAGAGGTGAGAGAGCTCCGTGGGCCTTTTATAAGCATATTAATCCCATTCATGAGAGCTCCATCCTCATGAACTAATCACTTTCCCAAAGCCCCATTTCCTAATACCATCACAGTGGGGGTTTAGGATTTCAACATAGAATTTTGGGGCGGGACACAAACACTTAGTCCATACACCTAGTTATAAGATACCACAGTGTACAAACAGTTTAAGTCTGCCGAAAAGAAAGGTGGAAGCCAGTCACTGCTGGCCAGTTAGCTCCTCAGGTAAAAGATAAATCCCAGCAGGACTGGGCTCGGCTATGGTGAGAGTAGAAGCAGCTTGCTTTCTCCTCCAGGGTCACCATTCTGGGCCTCTTTGTCTTATGTCCATGCTTGTCCTCCCACACATGTCATTCCTCTGGTACCCAGCAGTGCCTCTCTAGGTGGTGGACTGTGTTCTCTTATTGCCATGGGACATGACTCTACCAGAGAAACTTTGGTTTGTGCACGAGTCTTTTTACCTTGAGCTTTTACTCCTTTCCTACCAAGCTTCTGTCATGCTAAATGAGGTACCTGACATACGTGAACATTAGGCCTATCTCCCAGCAGTTATAAGGAGACAAAAGAAATGACAAAAGGTCACATATTGGTAAAAATAATGTTGGGTGTCATAGTGCACATTGCTTTGAAATACCAGAGCCTTTACATTTTTCAAAAGCCAGTTAATGATCTGCCTCATTTTAGGAAGAAAGCATCTAATTGGACTAAAAGGACTTGACAGAGAGAGACTTTCATCTACAGATAAACTGCTTTGTGACATGGAATGATCTAGTTGCCTTGAGCTCTCATTAATCTGTGTTACTCAAACTCACCATGTACGGACACAATAAATAGTTTTAGTTTTTGGGAAGTGCAGCAGCTATGTAACCCCTGAGGCTCTTAGCGACTACCAGGGTTCTCATGCAATCATAGAATGACAGAGCTCATTATTTTCCAAAGCCCTCATTTCATACTTGGGGAGACTGAGGCCTGGAGAGGCCTCGAATCGTAAAATATCAGTGTTTGAAGGCATTCTAATCTAGTCAAGGAACTAGCTCAAACTCACCCAGTTAGTTAGCAGATGAGGCAGGACCACATTCCTGAGAGAATATATCATCATGGTTATGTTTGAAGTTTGGTACTTACTATGTTCCCAGCACTATTATAAGCTCTTTACAAATGTTAACACCTGTGAGGTGTTCACAACACACCTATGAGGCTGGTAATATTATTTTCAGCTCCATTTCACAGAGAACAAACTGAGTCACAGAGAATAAGTAATTTTCCCATCATCACCCAACTACCAAATGTTTTTTAAACCTAAACCTCAGTGTTTTGAGATTATTGGAAGGATTAACAGAAATCATACCTGTGAGGTTAGTAGCAAAGGCTTCGGATGAGTGTAAACTCTTATAATTATGGTTATTTTTACCACATGTTGTAGTGGCAAAAAAGTAGATTCTGAAGTTAGACATACCTGAGTTGCAATTCAGGCTCTGCCACTAATTGGTTGAGTGATCCCTGAGAGCCTCACTTTCCTCATCTGTGAAATGAGTATGATAATATTTTACAGGGCTGATGTGGAGATGAAATGAGATGATCTGTGCTAAGTATCTGATGCAATATCTGGTATACAGCAGATGCTGTCTTCGTTTCCTATGGCTGTTGTAACAAATCACCACAAAGTTAGTGGCTTAAACAACGCAAATGTATTATTCTACAGTTAGAGAAATCAGAAATCTGAAATGAGTCTTACAGGGCTAAAATCAAAATGTCAGTGTGGCTGGTTCCCTATAGAAGCTTCAGGGAAGAATTCATTCCTTTTTTCTTCCAGCTTCTGGTAGTTGTTGATATTCTTTGGCTTGTGGCCACATTAGTTCAACCTCTGCTTTAGTTGTCACATCGCCTTCTCTTCTCTGTCGTAGTATCTCCCTCTGCATCTCTCTTCTAAGGATATTTGTGATGGCATTTAGGGCCCATCTCAAGATAATCCAGGATAATCGCCTTATCACAAGATCCTTAATTTAATCATACCTGCAAAGTCCCTTTTGTCATATAAGGTAACATGCGCAGGTTCCATGGATTAGGACCTGATATCTTTGGAAGACCGTTATTCAGCCTACCAGATGCTTAGTGATTCTTATTATTATTAGAACCCAGGTCTTCTCAATACAGGGATGTTTCCTTTACATTTCACTTTCTTAGATCAACTTCCCATGGGCACTGTCTGTAGAGCATTTAGAAACAACAATGAAACAAAGTTGATCTGCATTTTATCACCATATAGCAAAAATTCTAAACAACATCAATGATAAAATATTCTTTCCAACTGGGCAGACCTCTCGCTGCATCCCCCACTTCTGGTGTATAGCTCCTCAGGACTGACTCTGAAGTCCTGGGAACCAGAGATAAGGAGTGATTTGGGCACAGTATTGTCTCCTGTCCTCTACTTATTCCACCATTTATTCTTGTACCCAAGTTCTCTTCTATAACTGAATGGGGTGTCATCTTACCCCTTATCCAAGGGTCCTGAAGGATGCTTTGAGGATAACTGGCAGGTGAAACTGGATGGTGTCCTTTACAACATTGGACAGCAATCCCCCACGCCATTCTCCTTACAAAGGGCCTCACAAGAAAGGTTTGGAGGATGGATTCAGAGCTTCCCATAGCCCTTAATTTAGAATAAAAGAAATTATTCTTTATTGCCAGGAAATGAGGCAGAGATTGCCTGGTGCGAGGGTACATAAATTACTGTTATGACAAATGGAAAATGAAGATATAATTAGAAGATGAAGGAAAGATACAAGGAAAGGAAGACTAACTCAGTCCCTCTGTGGTCTTTGTACCTATAGCTGAAATCTAGATTTTCAAAAGGAGTTACAGAACCAGAGACTATGAGAGCTGCAAGAGACCTCACAGACCATTCATACTGAAGCCATCATTTTCCCTTTGGGGTAGATGAGTCCCCAAAAGGAGAAAAGACTTGTCCAAAGTTCCACAATAAGGCAGGGGCAGAAATGTCTTATGTTTTAAGAGGCAGATCACAATTTGCACAAGACCTCTCTCTGTCTCTCTCTCACACACTCACACTTGCAGTCATACACACTTGTTTCCTTCCCCTTGTCCATTAATTGATTTTTAAAAAATTATTCTCCAAGGATGTAGCAACCATATTTTACTTATTTTTATGGCTGTTCTTTGGCATTCTTTTTACTGTGGCTCAGGCTGCCAAACGTAAAGAGTGGCAGTCCTAGTGATAGAATAGCCTGCAGCTACTTACCTCAGTTGATTGGAACACACCTTTTTAAACTACATGCAGAAAGCCTGTGAGGGCCATAATTGTGGCTTAGCACCTGTCAGGAACCGGGTAGTTTAAGTCTGTGCCAGGGTCTCAGACCATATCCTTATCTTGGGCATCCTTTTGATAAAAGCCTTTTGTTGGACTCAGTTAGATAGAGTAAATACACAAGCATATATACTGTACTTCACTTTATTGTGCTTTGCAGATATTGCACTTTTTACACATTGAAGGTTTGTGGCCACCCTGAGTTGAGCAGGTCTATTGGCACCATTTTAGCACTTGCTCACTTCATGTCTCTGTGTCATATGTTGGTAATTCTCGAAATATTTCAAGCTTTTTTATTATTACTATAATTGTTATGGTGACCTTTGATCAGTGATCTTTGTTACTATTGCAAAAAGATTATGACTCGCCGAAGTCTCAGATAATGATTGGCATTTTTAGCAACAAAGTATTTTTTAACTAAGATATGTACATTGTCTTCTTAGATATAATTCTATTGCCCACTTAATAAACTGCAGTATAGCATAAGCATAACATTTATATGCACTGGGAAGCCAAAAAATTCATGTGAGTCACTATGTATTGCGATAATCACTTTATTGTGGTGGGCTAGAGCCTAATCCGCAGTGTCTCCTAGGTCTGCCTGGATGGAAATCTCTTCCTGCACCTGGAAGGACAACTCGGTGCTCACATTAGCTTGCCAGTAGCCCTTTAGTGCCAGCTTTGGAGGTGAATGCAGATTGCCAGTCTCCTGGGGGCATGTTAACTTAAGCATCTGGCACACTGCTGGGTATTTTTAACCACACAGCCACCCAATCCTTATAGGTAATCCACATTCCTGAGTCCATCACTACACTTATAGCAAAATAGTTACCATTGTGCTCAACAAAGCTTGGTCTGAGTGTGTGGTCTGGGAGGTGGCAGTATAGGAAGGCAGCTGGATCTATACCTTCTCTCTTGTTATTCATTCAGCATCCCTCTTACTGGAACATGTGCATGCCTAAGTCTTAACCCTTATTTCCTAATCTTTTGCCTGATTCCTTGGCCCTTTATTGCTTTGCTCTGCCTCTAGGCCAGGTTCCCTGCTGGCTGAGGCTTGACATCACCAGTTCTTAAGCTGGTGGCTATCCTGGTCTTCCACACTTGATTCAAGGAGAGCCACTCTGCTTATATGTTTCATGGACCGAGTTGCTATGTAAGATTTTTTTTTTTTCAGGTTGGGTTGAGGGGAAAGTGCATATTTCACTGCTAGAGAAAAAAGATCACTTTGAATGTCACTGGCCTACTGGATGAGTAAGGGATCTTGTGTGATTCTGTTTTAGGTATGTATTGGAGCCTCAAACATTTCTCAGCATGTTTAATGTTTGATACGGTCTTTTTTTGTCAAAACACTCAGACATAGAGGGTGAATTTCCAGGAGGCTTTTGGAATAATAAAGGTCTGGTTCCTTTGAGGGCCCATGGAGAAATGTTTTAAGCATTTTCAAATTATTTTGTTGCAAGGCTTTTAGAAGTATTCTTATCTAGGATGGGATGGAAGAGTTAGGTTAGGCGATAACCAGTAGTAAGATCCGGTGCATTTGTGAAAGCCAAGCCATTCCACTTGCTGGCTGTTTACCTCTGCTTCTGCTGTATTACTTACAAGTCGTAAAATGGCATTAATATAGAGAAAGTTGATAATAGTGGTGTCAGAAATGATCAAAGAACACAATAAACAAATGACAATAAGAACATTAAAGTTTATGAGCTGGTGGAGATTGAACACATGCTTTCAACATTGAAACCTCTTTTTGTTTGAAGAGGAGATTAGGGATAATTGTTTTGTTCTTTAAAAACGATACTCTTTAAACACCACAAGTTTCTCAGCCTGTTTGCTTGAGTGAAGTACATGGAAATTGAACACTAATGCTCAGAAATGCTTGGAGTAGGTGATAGGTGGCGTAGGAGGGAAGATGGCAGAGGGGGAAAAAGATGTTGTTTAAGGCTTTATGAGCAATTCAGTCTTAAAAGAAATTTGCATAAAATGTCTTCCCTAATACGTGGCATGCTATGGTTTATCTACTTTATAGATCAACTGTATATTATTTTGGTCAATGAGCTGGTTGGAATAGCTGAAAACAGAGCAAACCAAGGAAATTAAATTCTTTATATGTGTCGGAATTTATATTGGAATTCTAAAAGTGATTCCACCCTTACAGCTTTGTAGAAGATGGAAAATTTCTCTACTAATTTGTAGTGATGATTTCCAAAATGGCAAAGCTTTGGAGTTAAAGTTAATAAGGGGCGCTGATTGGAACACTGTGGGGACTATTGCATTAGCCCACAATGTGAATTTGAGTAATAAAATTTCAGTGTTTTAAAAATATTCTATCACTTTCAAATACACTTAGTGATATCATCTATTCTTTTACTTATTTAGCAACTATTTATTAAACATCTCTACATGCCAGGTACTGTTCTAAGTGCTGAGAATATAGCAGTGAACAAAATAGACGAAACCCTATTATCATCAAACTTGATTTCTAGTGGAGGGAGAAAGACAAAAACAATTAAAATATTATAAGAATTAGAAACATTAAGCAATATAGTTTAATAGGGTTTCTTAGAAGAACTTCCTTAGTGAGTAGGTAATTATAATTTTCATATCTGTTATTTGCATATCTGTTGTTGGCAAACAATGGACTTCTTATAAAATGCTTGAAATTGTTGGTTAAAAGTATAAATATGTTCCTTGAAATTTTGTCCATGTTGTAATTTTGCATACCAAACTGTTTTTTCAAATGATAACAAATTTCACATTATTGTGGTCTAAATTAATAAGGTTCTTTTACAAACCAATCTGTAGATTTATATTTGTCTTTTGTCTCATAGTATCTTAAGGAGAAATCTTAACTATTGACCTTGGCATTAGATGAAATGTCAATAGGTTTAAAGCATATAAGGTACTTTCTTCAATTTGCTAAACAAATACAAAATAAAAGCAAACGTAGTTTAGACAAGGCTTTGGAAGGGGCATATTATAGTTGTGATTAGGAGAGACAAAAATTGATTGCCTGTGGTGCCTTTTTATCATAGGCCAGAATAGAATGACTTTCTCCATGTACAAATAAAACTTTAAAATCTATCTTCTAAAATCTATTATTCCATAGCCATTGACTGCACATGCATTATTTGCAAAGCACTGTGCAGTAGGAGAGAGAGAGACAGAGTGAGAAAGAGTGTGTGGTGTGTGTGTGTGTGTGTGTGTGTGTGTGTGTGTGTGTGTATAAAGGGGGGAAAGAAGAGAAAGAACAAGAGGGGGAAGTAAGAGAGTGCAGGAATTGAGTCAGTTCTCAGTATGGGGGAATACATATGCACAGGTAAATAGAGTAAAAATATTAAAATGATAAGTTCCCTATAAAAAAATTTAAAAGAAAGTTCTATGTGAGTTCAAGGCAGGGAGTTGTCATTTCTGCCTGACGACAACTGGAGAAAGTTCCACACAGGAGGATGTCTGAATTTACTTATCTTTCCTTTGATGTTTTATTAAAATGAGGCCAGGATCTTGTATATTATAATATGATATGGGCACTGAAATGTCCACCTGCACAAAAATGTATTCCTCCCTGACCTTGCTATAGGACCCCAAACTCCCATTGTTATTTGGTTCTTTGGAAGTTTATGTTATAGCCCAATTGTGATAAGAGGGATGGAAAAACATCCAAGACCATTTGGCCTCCATCAATGCTTTAGTTAGGATTTGTTTCTGAAATAAACCATAAAGAGAAAATTCCTGAGGAAATAGGACACAGAATTGGGAGGTTCTACTTGTCGGTGTGGTGAGAAGAAAAAAGGGGTCAGGAATAGTATAGAATGGTAGGCTAGGAGAAGGGTCTTGGTCTGGATAAGCAGATGACTGCATAAATTTCCTGCGTACTTGGTGCTGAGGAGTTCTGAAGGACAAAAGGCAAACTTACATCTTTGCCTGAACACCTAGTGGTCTTCCAATGTTACCCATTTCAGTGGATGGCAACTTCACCCATCCATTTGTACCAACTGGGAACCTGCTGGTAGTCACGGACTGGAACCTGACATGCCTCTGTCTTTCTGTTTCTCTCCTCTGTTTGCCATGGAGGAGAGGAAACACAGATTGGAGGCTTAGGGCATGGGTGAAAACAGCTGCAGTCTCTCTTTTAAGATATTGTAATGGGCAGCTAAAAGTCAATCTTTCATGTGAGAAAATTCTAGAGTGAAGAAGTTCTTTATGAGGGTTGTCCTACAGCTCCAAATTACTGCAGTAAACCTCACATACACTCAGGAGCTCCAGAAAGCTTTTGATTCTATGAAAGAGATTCAGGGTATCTGGAGGATCATTTTTCACGTCCCTCTCATAGGGAGTCAGAAATTATGGATCACAATTGAGAGCTTATGAACCAAATGTTTTTATTTCTTTAAGTCTTACTCTAAGGTAGAAACTTTTTTTGGTTAAGTCTTGTTACTTTAGTGAAGTTATACTTTTGAAGGAAAAAAGAATGATAGAGAATACATATACTAAATGATCTTTGAATCAGTTTCCCACACCTTAGGTGAGATTAGCTAATTTGTCAAGTCAGTATAAACCAGACACCAATGTAGTTACCCAAATTGTAAGCATAGTGCTAAAGAATAAACGAATAGCTGGTGAACCTGGCAACACATTCACATTGAGTGTTAGTGAAAGTCATTACACCTATAGTGACATTTACTTGGTTATAAAGGACAGTACTTCTAAAATGCAAGTGAATTATCTGTTACTGCAGTTAAAATAATAATATTATATCATTGTTGTATTCATATTTACATAGCCATAGATTTATCTGGGATTTTCTTTTTTTTAAATTGGAAGTTGGGTGTAGTATGAGAGATGCTGTTTTTAATTTTATTTATTATTATTTATTATTTTTGGCTGCGTTGGATCTTGTTGCTGCACGCGGGCTTTCTCTAGTTGCAGTGAGTGGGGGCTACTCTTTGTTGCAGCGCTCAGGCTTTCTCATTGCGGTGGCTTCTCTTGTTGTGGAGCATGGGCTGTAGGTGCGCAGGCTTCAGTAGTTGCAGCATGCAGGCTCAGTAGCTGCAGCGTGTGGGCTTCAGTTGTTGTGGCTCATGGGGTCAATAGTTGTGGCTCACAGGCTCTAGAGCGCGGGCTCAGTAGTTGTGGCACACGGGCTTAGTTGCTCTGCAGCATGTGGGATCTCCCCAGACCAGGGATCAAACTCGTGTCCCCTGCATTGGCAGGTGGATTCTTAACCACTGCACCACCAGGGAAGTCCCTATCTGGGATTTTTGAAGACGAGCTGGAGTTGCTCATTATACCTAAGCCCGTAGAAATCTACATTGGGTAGTACTTAAGACAACAAATTGTGGATATTTTAACATTAAAGTTCAGCCTTTTATTGATTGATCGAATAAATAACAAAAATAAATGTACTGCAGCATGATTTTATAACAGTAAGAACATTAACATAGTGCTTCTTGTGCCAGATATTATTCTAAATGCTTTTTATATTATCCCATTTAACTCTTACAGCAATCCTTTGATATAAGAGTATGATTACCTCCATTTTACAGGTGAGGAAACTGAGGAACATTAACAGTACTAAATTTCACAGACCCTTGCTTCTACCTACTTATACAAGACCTCTAGCTCTTTGCAAAGCCCTTCTCCCCTTGTTGCTCTTCCCTATCCTCTGCCTAATATTTCTCAGAGTGTCCAGATACAACTAGTGAACCCACACAGCTTATGCTGTGTGCTTCTGCTGGGCACTTCTCCTTCTGTGCTATCTTTTGCCTGGCACTAGTTTCCCACTGGGTACTGCTGTCACTCTGTTAGGTACTGTAGTCTACTGTTTGTGTGTGGTGGGGTGGTACTTGGTACTTGTACTCTACTGACTCTTAGGGGCCGCATCATTGCTCTATTACCCCTCAGGGGAAATGGCAGTCTCCTGCTGGGTGCTGCCATTCTTCCCTTGGACACTGCTGCTGCTCCTCTAGACACAAACGCTCTGATAATTCAAAGCACTGATGGTGGAACAGATAAACAGTTCTCTGTGGCAGAGAGACCTCTCTTTCATTTTGTCCTGTGTGGTTAGAGGAGTTCCAGAATAATCTGCTTCTTTCCCAAAGTATTAGAGCTTTTTGTTGAAACAGCATTTTGCAACTTATACACACAATATTCTCTCGTCTTAGAATTCAGACATGTATCCATGGGGGTGGGCCAAGGACAGAGTTGAGCAGTAGTCATTTGCTAAATGTGGAGTCACTTCTCCCCTCAGATCACTAAGACTTTGTTGCAGGGTCAAGGTTTCTGTTTTTTCCCATCTGTCTCTCTCTCTTCCTGCAGGAAGAAACTTCTTTCCCCCTAGGCCCAGCCTACCAGATTTGTTCAAGAGTTTCTTAACCAGAGCAATGGCAATAGTTGAAGCTCACTCTTGGCTCACTTTGACGGAGAAGCAGCCATTTGATTTTGTAGTACCCAGTGTACCCTCTTCAAGGTGTAGTAGTCAACAATGGTATAGTTCTGAATAGAATCTGATTTTCCTTAAAAAAAAAAAAAAAAAAAGTGGTTTAAGCTGATGAATTAACCAATAGGAGCTATCAAACTGTGTTTTTAAAATGGATTTTTACATTTCAAGCTTTTTAAGAAAGATTGCTTAATAAAAGAATACCCATCAGTACCCAAAGCCCCAACTACTACCTCTTTCCTCTTTTGGATTTACGCTACACATCATTATTATTTCTTTCATGAATTCTGTCAGCATATTAGTAAGAGAATGTGGCCAAAAGAAATAGCTCTTGATCAAAATTAAGCAGCTTTGCAAAGTCACACTTCCATCTGGATATATTTTCAAAATGCATGGCTACAAAGAAAACTCACTCTGTTGCTGAGATCCAAATCTTTTAGTCTCTAGTGCTTGAGTGTTTGTAATGATTGAATTTAAAGAGCATGCATTAGAGAATTTCTGGTGGTTTCAGAGAGGTTATTTCAGTAATATTCCAAGCCTTAACATTTTTTATGGGAGGGTTTGAGAGTTTAGGATCAGATTTGGGTGATGTAGACTAATGCTTATGAATGGAGCCTCCAACAGTATTGCTAAAACAAAGCTAATGTAATGAAATAGAAGATTCTTTGAAGAATGGCAGCCCAGCCCAATTTCCAAAGTTTACAAATGGGATAAATTTGGAAGAAAGAGAGTTTATCAGGTAATATCCAAAATACAAGCCAAATTCAAAGATTACTAATTTAAAATATAGGCATTTCAACAGTGCAAACAATGCAGATGAAATGCGAAAATCATTCCTTGTGTACAAAGGAAGACACATTTTGGTCTGATTCTATGAACATTCATTATTCACTTTCTATGTGTTAGGCACTGTGTTAGATGCTTACAATACCTTAATAAAATACTATTTACAGATGTCTATGACTCTAAAAGCCACTTCCTTAAGTACTCCTCAGTACTTGTACACAGATTTTAATTATTTTTATTGAGAATAGCTTAATAATTACAAAATGTGTTTATTGTAGAAAGATTAGAAAATATAATCAAGCGAAAAGTTTCTAAAAATCACTCATAATCCTGTTATCCAGAAATAACCATCATATCAGCTGGGTGAACGTCTTTCCAGGCCTGTTTCTATGCATATACTTCATTTTATAGGGATGTATTTCTAAAACAACTTACTCTCTTCCCAGCTTTCCTTTTTCTTAAGTGTAGTATGCTAATTATTATTTAATTTCATCATGATTACTCAAAGTTAGGATTATAAGCATCAGTTACTGTTCTTTTAATCTAAGATTGCTATATGAAGTCTTCATTCCGGAGGTCTGGGAGAGGCAGCTGAGAGGCTACTTTTAATCTAAAGAGAGCTCCAGGACTCAATGAAATCAGTACCACAATAGAGCAAGGGTACACATGTTCAGAGATTGTTCTGAATTACATATGGACTGTCACCTGCAGAAACGGTCTTCACACTTCATGCTTGATAGGGTCTTTTGAGAGAATGCTCCAGTCCAAGGGCGGGTATAAGCATAGTTGTTTGATGAGGTGATTTGAAAGAAAATTTTGGCTACAAGTTTAGCTTTTGTTACTAGTATGAAATCTAGTTGATGGCTTACAGGTTATGATTTGAAGAGTATTAGAAAATATCTCAGAGATATCTCTCCAGAGGTGCCTTTCATCATGTGTAAATTCACCATTAGAATTACTTCCTAGGTATAGGGTATTCAAAGTCACTGTGAAAATGCAAATGAGTTATCTTGGAGGGGGAGTATCGTAAACCACCATCATATAAAAACACCCGAGTTTGAAGGAGAAATGGAACTCAGCAAATAGCAGAGCACCTGGCATACAGTACTTACATGATAACTAAATTTGTTACTTGAATGTTGCATGAAAGGGTACAGAGGTTTTGAGATAAGCTTGAACAGGAACAGCCCAGAAAGTAGGACAGAAGAACATCAAATACAAATAATGGTTCCTCTGCTGGTCTCCGTTTATGGACTATTCAGTGTTCACAACTTGTGGAATGGTGAATATCCTAAATAAAATAGATGAGGAAAGATATGTTGTACCTTTTGCTATTCTAAAAAGACATGTAGACAGGAGATTGAATTCCCTAATCCAATTTGAGTTGAATATTATTCCCAGGATGACCAAACAAGAACTAGGTATCTTTAAGAGGAAGGAAAGATAACCAGTTTTCTAGATTGAGTGGAAGTTATTGCCAGGTTCCAGCAAGGCAGTTCTCACCTAAAGGTATGAGACAACCATTATTTGAATGAGAAAACAAACCTCTTTCATAGTTGACTTCATCTATGGCTGGAGCTTCAGATCAAGAGTTTGCTCATCTCCTTCCAGTGCTCTATTTATAGGAAAATTATTCTAGAGCAAATAGAGTATAATGCTGAACTTGATAGTAAAGTTAGACTGCCTGGCTTGGGAGCCAGAATCTATGTACTCTCTGATGAGCCTGTTACCACCCAGAGACACATGGAAGAGTAGAGAATTATGAAAAGACAAGAAGTTGAGCAAAGTTTGGTTAAGAAGGAAATTCAGGTGCCTGTGGTGCCATTTTGGTTAGGCATCAGGAAAGCATCCTGATTAGGGCTCTGTCCAAAAGGAAGGAAGTTAGGAAAGCTTGAGAGGAAGGAGGTGGAAAGGCATGAAAGGATAAGACTGAATTTATGTCATTTTACCATAGCTGGCAGAGTATTCTCAGTCCCATGAGGTATAGGAGAGGTAAGAGCGTTTAGATATTACATGGCGTTTGCTCTTGCTTTCTCTTTCCACTCCTTGGGTTTTATACTATCTTTTCTCTCTGTCCCTCCACATTGGCTAGAATATTTTGTAATAGCTTTGGATGATGAAAATAGGCTGTAAGTGTTAAAAAAAATGCCAGAAAGTCAAAACTCGGTTCAAAATTTACCTTTCTGCCTTCACACTTTCTATCTACGAGTGGATATTTTAGTTATGAAAATTCAAATTATAGCAAGGATGTCAGGGAAAACCCAGTAAAGGTACACTAATGCACTTTCATATGTGCTCAAATTTAATGCTTGCATTTTTAATTTTAGAAACATACTTAAAATATGTGGCTGCTGTCTTTGGTGAGAGAGAAGTGGGAAAAAAATCTTTGCATTCCAGAAAGCAGCCCAATTTTAATTAAAAAATGCCGGGCTAATTTGTCTCCCTCCCAGAGCCACCGATATTTTGCCTTTGGGCTGTTGTGTAGACTTGTCTGCCATTTGTCTGAATATAAATGACTCTCATTTCACACTTGTCTTTTCTTGCAGTTTGTCAAAATGGTTGCTTATAGCAGTAAATTAATTTCCTATCTGGTGAGCATATATATATATATAGAGAGAGAGAGAGAGAGAGAGAGAGACAGACAGACAGACAGACAGACAGACAGCAGACATAGGCAGAGAGAGAGAGACAGCTCAAGCACACAATGGTGCAAGAGCAAGCTAGCACACAACTTATCAACAAAAGACTATTTTATTGGTTGTATGAAAATAAGAAAACATAGTTGTGTCAGGGTTCACCAAGACAACTCTCTAGTTGGATGATTTGCCAGAAGGACTCATAGAACTTAGAAAAGCTGTACTTGCCGTTATGGCTCATTATAGCGAAAGGATACAAATTAAAATCAGCAAAGGAAACAAGGCACGTAGGGCAGAGTCCGGGAGAAACTGGGCACAGGCTTCCAGTTGTCCTCTCCCAGTGGATTTGCAGAGGCAGCATTTAATTCTCCCATTAACAAAGTGTGATGGCACATGAAAAGTGGTGCCAACCAATAAGCTCATTGGAGCCTTGGTGGCCAGGGTTTCATTAGGGGTCAGTCGTGTAGGCATGGAGCTCCACATGACTGACCTTAGCTACTCAGTCTCCAGCACAGGCCCGCCACCGCCCCCCCCACCCCACCTCCCTTCCTCCATGATCAAACTCCAGTGTGGCCCAGGGTAACAAAAAGCAGTGTTCAAGTTAAATCACATTGTTAGCATATTCTATCTGGTGTGGTCCAAGGCCCCAGGTATACAAAGACATTCTGATCAGGCAGGATATTCCAAGGGTTTATAGGTTATTTCCCTGTAGCCTGTTAAGGGTCAGTCCTGAAGACCTTTGGAATAACCAGGCCTTCTGAGTTAACCCTTTACTCCACACGGTGGTGCCAAATACAGAGGTGTTTCACACAATTCTGAATGCTGAATTACTTCTTTTGGAAAAGTGTGAAGGCAGCATGGTTCCTTTGCCCTCAGAATGTTGAAGGAAGTGGACAATATTGCCTTATGTTTAAGGGGCTTCTTCTGTAGCGTACATGTTCTAACGGGGGATTAATTAGCATTGTGGAAGCCAATACCAGAGACTTGTGGAGTAGTCAGTACCACTAGTCATATGTGTGTTATGCTTGTTTCTAGAGACCCCTTGTAACCATTTAAAAATATTTCCTAGAAGGGGAAATACCACCTGGTTAACTATTCTTGCCTCTACATAAATTTCTTTATCCTTTTATGTAACATGTCATCTAGCAGAGGAGAAACCATAAGGGAGTGGTGGATGGAAACATTTTTTATTTGGAAAAATAGGAGCAAAGATCTGGGCACAGAGTGCTAAAAATGGTAAGCTCGTCACCATTCATGGGGATTCCTGAGAATCAGGGGAACATTCTGATGACAGAGGGTACATGGGGAATTTTCAATATGAATTCAATGTGAAGATATTTCTCTAACTTCCCAAAATTTTTTTGAGGGCAGGTCCTGGGGATATGATGTGTTTTTAGGCTTTGTGTTTACCTGTCAATCTCACTTGGTTTCAAACATTTAGAAGAATATAATGGATATGTAGGGTATATGGGTATCCATGGCTTATATCAAAGACCTCTTACCCATGGTAACAAGATTAGTTCCAGACCCCACCTCTGGGTAGAACAAGGATGGAAACAGTGGTGGGAGTTTAAAGGAAAGCCCTGGCAGTTTGCTGAAGGTGAACTGGAGTATAGGGTAACATACCCGATCTCATTCGACATAGATATGGTTTAGTGAAAAGACCAGTATACTTTTATGTTATGAATGTATCATTTTATATCTAAATGATTTGAGTTACCTAGAAAATACAAAATTGTTAATCACATGGTATTTTAGAACCAAACTGAGTCCTCTGTTATTTGGATCCTAAATGTATAAGAGGGCACATTTGGTGTAATGTGCCCTATTATAATAGGGGGTGTTTGGTAAACACAGATCTGAATAAACTTGGGCCTTGAGTATTAATTGTGATGCCTGAACATGTTTAATACACAGAAAACTTAATGAGAATAACTTATGAGAATAACTTATCACAACAGTAAATTATACTAAAAATATTTTGGAGGGGCCTTAACCGGTAGTTCAGTTTTATGTTGGTCTTTGTCCCTTTGGACTATAGAATTTCTTGCATTTCAGATTCTGCCAAGTTGTTTGTATAAAGGACCTCCTGCATTTTTTTTTTGTAATTAAGTTTTGAAAATGTTTTGGATTTTGTTAAAGAGGGATTGATTTGATATTTGTTTTGTTTTCCAAATGTATTTTACTTTCAAACAGTACAGTTTAAACACTGTGTGATTTTTACTTAAATAAGGAGCTGCCTAATTCTAATTTTTCTACCCTCCATTTTCCCCTCCTTTCTTTCCTGTTGCTCTCATTTTTGCTCTCCTCTGCTACCTTTTCTCCCTTCTATTCATCAATGCAGCTATCCCTGGAATATTTACTTAACACTCTCCTATTTACAGGTACAGTACTGGTTACTAGGGACAAAGAGATGAGCAATCATATCTTTTCCTTAAGAATTCCACAGCCTCACTTACATTTAGTGTTGTCAGTCCTTTTAGTTTTAGCCATTCTTGTGGCTGTGAAGTATTATCTCATTTTGGTTTTAATTTACACTTCTCTGATGATTAATGGTGTTGAGTACCTTTTCATGTACTCATTGGCCATTCATATATTGATACCTTATTTTGTGAAGTGTCTAGCTCTTTGGCAATACTTTTTTTTGGATTTTTGTCTCTATTGTTATATTGTGGGAATTCTAAGTTCTGAATACAAGTCCTTTTTTAGATATATGCTTTGAAAACATATTCTCCCAGTCTGTAGCTTTTCTTGTTACTCTTTTAATGGTATATTTTGATAGAGAAATTAATGAAGAATTCATTAATATTTCCTTTATGTTTAATATTTTTGTGTTACAAGAAAAATCTGCCTGCCCAAAGTGATAAAGATATTCACCTATGTTTACTTCTAGAAGCTTTCCAGTTTTAGCTTTCATGCTAAAACTGGATCTGTTATCCATAAACAACTAAATTTTGTGTATGCTGGGATGTAGAGGTGAATGTTCATTTTCTTTCTATTTTAATAGACTGTTTTTTTAGAGGGGCTTTAGATTCCAAAATCAAGCAGAAAGTATTACTTAACTACTCCTCTCATCCCCGCCTCCCCCACTACCGTACATCCCAAATTTTGTGTAGTGTGTGAGGTAGAGGTCAAGGTTATTTTTTTCCCCCATTTTAATAGATTTTAGAGCAGTTTTTGATTCACAACAAAATTGAATGGAAAGTACGCCCTGCCACCACACATGCACCACCTCCCCCACTCTCCACATCCTATGCCACAGTAATACATTTGTTACAACCTACGAACCTACATCATCATCACCCCAAATCCATAGTTTACATTAGGGTTCCCTCTTGGTGTCATACAGTCTGTGGGTTTTGACAGATTTATAATGACATGTATCCTCCATCATAATATCATACAGAATAGTGTCACTGTTCTAAAAATCCTTTGTGCTCTGCCAGTTCATCTCTCCCTCCTCCCTAACCCCTGGCAACCACTGATCTTTTACTGTCTCCATAGTTTTGCCTTTTCCAGAATGTCATATATTTGGAATCATACTGTATGTAGCCTTTTCAGATTGACTTCTTTCACTTAAAAATATGTATTTAAAAGGTTCTTCCATGTCTTTTCATGGCTTGATAGCTCATTTCTTTTTAGTGCTGAATAATATTCCATAGTCTGGATGTACCATAGTTAATTTATCCATTCACCTGCTGAAGGACGTCTTGGTTGCTTCTAAGTTTTCACAATTAAGGATAAAACTGCTATAAACATCTATGTGCAGGTTTTTTTGTAGACATAAGTTTTTAACTCCTTTGGAAAAACACCAAGGAGTGCAATTGCTGAATCATATAGTCAGAGTATGCTTATTTTGGTAAGAAACTGGCAAACTATGTTCCCGTGTGGCTGGACCATTTTGCATTCCTACCAGCAGTGAATGAGAATTCCTGTTGCTCCACATCCTTGTCAGCATTTGGTGTTGTCTGTGTTCCAGAGTTTGGCCATTCTAATAGGTGTGT
Source organism: Eschrichtius robustus (assembly GCF_028021215.1). Taxonomy (NCBI): domain Eukaryota; kingdom Metazoa; phylum Chordata; class Mammalia; order Artiodactyla; family Eschrichtiidae; genus Eschrichtius; species Eschrichtius robustus. Next base: position 106,815,724 of record NC_090845.1, read on the forward strand.
ACTAGAATCTTGTTGTTTTAATTTGCATTACCCTGATGACATATGATGTTGAGCATATTTTCATATGCTTATTTAACATCTGCGTATCTTCTTTGGTGGAGTATCTTGTTAGGATCTTTGGTCCGTTTTTTAAATTGAATTGTTTGTTTTCTTCTTGTTGAGTTTTAAGAGTTCTTTGTATATTTTGGATAACGGTCCTTTATCAGACGTGTCTTTCACAAATATTTTCTCCCAGTCTGTGGCTTGTGTTCTCAGTCTCTTGGCATCATCTTTTGCAGAGCAGAAGTTTTTAATTTTAATGAAGTCCAGTTCAGTTATTTCTTTCATGGATCACGCCCTTGGTGTTGTATCTAAATAGTCATTGCCATACTCAAGGTCATCTAGATTTTGTCTTATGTTACCTTCTAGGAGTTTTATAGTTTCGCATTTTACATTTAGGTCTATGATCCACTTTGAGTTAATTTTCATGAAGGGTGTAAGGTCCGTATCTAGATTCACTTTTTTCATGTATAGTTGTCCAGTTGTTCAGCACCATTTATTGAATCATTTGTTCATTTAAAAAATATGATTGTCCTGTAATTCCTACAACATATGTTGAAAAACCTTTTCCCTAATTGAATTGTTTTGGTGCCTTTTTGAAAATCAGTTGACCATATCTATGTGGCTTTACTTTTGGACTTTTTAGTCTGTTAATCTATTTGTCTACTGTACCAATAACCATGTCTTAATAATTATATTTTTACATAGAATAAGTCTTTAAATTAGGTAATGTAAGTCTTCTGACTTTGGAGCTGTAGCTCAAATTGGGGAGAATTGATATTTTGAAGTCTTGTAATCCATGAGCATAATAAATATCATACTCTTTCTTTTTACATATCCTTTAATTTCTTTCATCAGTATTTTATAGTTTTCAGTAGATACCTTATACACATCTTTTATTAAATTTATTTTATAAAATTATTATTTTGATGTTACTACGAATAAAAACGTAGAATTTATTTTCTAGTTTGCTTGTACCTAGGGTAAAAAACAATTGATTTGTTTATTGACTTTTTAAAAATTAATTAATAATTTAAAATATTTCAAGGGTTTTTGTGGCTTCCTTAGAATTTTCTATGTATACAGTTATGTCATCTATGAAAAAAGTTTTATTTCTCTTCCTTTCTAATATTTAAGCCTTTATTTCTTTTTCCTGCCTCATTTCACTCATTAGGACCTCTAGGTCAGTGTTGAAGTGCCGAGAGTGAAATGCCTGTCTGATTTTAAACTTAAGGGCCAAATGGCCACTATTTCACCATTACATATGATTTTAACTGCATGTTTTTCTTCTGGATGCCATTTATCAAATCAAGAAATTTTACTTCTTTTCCCAGCTTGCTAAGAGTTTTTAGCAAAAGGAGGTGTTGGATATCATCAAATACTTTCTCCACATCTACTAAAATGGTTGTTTGATTTTTGACCTTTATTCTGTTAATGTGGTAAATAACATTGTAAAATCAATGTTTAAAAAAACCCTCTTTTATCCTTGGAATAAATTCACCATGGTCCTTTTTATATAATATGGGATACAGTTTGCAATCTTATGTTTAGGTTTTTGCACCTGTGTTCTTGAATGATTTTGGCACGTAATTATTCTTTCTAATAATTTTTTTTTGTCAGGTATTGGAGTTAAAATTATGCTGACTTTATTAAATAATTAAGGAAGTGTTCCCTTTTTTTAAACTTAAACTCTTTAAGAGTTTAAGATTGGTGATATATTATGTTCATGAATCCTGTAATATTTGATAAAATTCACTGGAAAAGACCTCTGAGCCTGGAGTTTTCTTTGTGGGAAGTTACTTACAAATTTAATTCCTTTAATAGTTGTAAGATTGCTTAGATGTTTCTTGTCAGTTTTGGCAAGTTGTACTTTTCTATGATTTTGTCTATTTCAATTAATTTTCATTTTTCTTTGAGTTTCATTGTTCATTTTGGTTTTCTGCTAACTTCTTGAGAGGAATGCCTCGATCAGACATCAGCAAACTTTTCTTTAAAGCTCCATTTTAGTAGGTGTTTTAGGCTTATGAACCATATAGTCTTTGTCTCCATTACTTACCTCTTCAGTTATAGCACAAACGCAGCCATAGGCAATACTTAAACAAATGGGTGTGGCTGTATTTTCCTAAAGACTATTTTCAAAAGCAGATGACTGGCCTGTAGGCCATAGTTTGCAAACTCTTTACTTACATCATTGATTTTCAGCTTGCCTTCTTTTCTCAGTTATGCATTTAAGATTATAAATTTTCTCTAAGGCTCAAGTTTCGATATATCACATTTTCATGATTATTTAATTCAAAATGTTTACAAAACTCCATTGTCATTTCTTTTTTGACCCATGGTTATTTTAAACTGTATTTCTTAGTTTCAAAACATGTAAGGATTTTTAAAGTGATACTTTGTTATTCTATATTAATTCCACTGTGGGCAGAGAACATGCTCTGTATAATTTAAAGCTTTATGGTCAATTTTAGTGTAATTCTTTTTGTATACTTGCAAAGGATTGTCTCTTCAGTTTGGTACACTGTTCTCTATGTGTCAATTATGTCTAATTTGTTAATTATTCATAACTTCCATATTTTTGTTTGTTTTCTTATTCTGTCAGTTAGTGAATAATTGTGTTAAAATCTCCCACTGTGGTTGTGGATTTGTCTGTTTCCATTTTCTTTTGTGTGTGTGTGTGTGGTCTCAGCTTTTTTTTCCAGTTTTATTGAGATATAATTGACATACAGCAGTGTACAGGCATAACTCATTTTATTGCGCTTTGCTTTATTGTGCTTCGCGGATAGTATGTTTTTAACAAAATGAAGGTTTGTGGCAATCCTGTGATATTAGGTGATGGTTTGCATTTTTAACAGTAAAGTATTTTTAAATTCAGCTATATACATTATTTTTTTAGACATAATGCTATTGCACACTTAATAGGCTACAGTATTGTGTAAACATAACTTTTATATGAACTGGGAAACCAAAAAATTTGTGTGAGTTACTTTATTGCAACATTTGCTTTATTGCAGTAGTCTGGAACCAAACCTGAAATATCTCTGAGGTATGCCTGTATAAGTGTAAGGTGTACAGCATAATGACTTGTCTTACATATATTGTGAAATGATTACCACAATAAGTTTAGTTAGCATCTATCCTCTCATACAGATACAAAAAAAAAAAGAAAAAAATGTTTTTTTCCTTGTGATAAGAACTCTTAGGGTTTGTTCTCTTAACAACTTTCAAACATACCGTACAGCAGTGTTAACTATAGCCATCATGTTGTACGTTACATCCCTAGTACTTACTGATCTTACAACTGGAAGTTTGAACCTTTTGACCAGCTTATTTCCATTTTTAATCCTATATAATTTTTCCTTATATATTTCAAAGCTATGCTATTAGGTTCATATAAATTTAGAAGTGTTTATCTTCTTAATGGATTGATCCCTTTATCATTACAAAACATCCCACTCTGTTTCTAGTAATGCTTTTTGCCTTAAGGTTTACTTTGTCTATTAGTCTAGCTTCATCAGCTGTCTTTCATTTGGAGTGTGCATGACATATCCTATCTTTTTACTTTTAATTTTCCATATTCTTATATTTAAGATGTGTTTCCTGTATGAAGCATACATATTTGTATTTAGTCTGACAATTTAATTGGAGTGTCTTGTTCATTTACATGCACTATAATTAGTACATATATTTGCATTTAAATCTATATTGCCAAATACTTCATATGTTTTCCATTCATTCTAAGTTCATTTTGTCCTCTCTTATCTTGCCTTCTTTTGGATTGACTAGTTCTTATTTTTTGACCTTGTATTAGCATGGTAACTACGTACTCTTCTATTATCATTTTAGTGGATACCCTAGCTATTATAGCATGAATCCTTGGCTTCTTCCAAGCTTCAAACACAGTAACTCCATTTTAACCCCTTCTCAAATTATATGCTATTCAAGTTGTATTTTAAATCTCTCTATATTTTAAACCCCACAAGACATTATTATTATTGTTGTTGTTGTTTAGAGTCAATGCAGTTGACCCTTGAACAACATGGGGGTTGGGACGCTGACCTTCTGTGCAGTGGAAAATCCACATATAACTTTATAGTTGGCCTTTGTATCCATGGTTCTGCATTCAGGGATTCTGCCAAGAATGGATTGTGTAGTATTGTAGTACATATTTATTGGGAAAAAACCGTGTATAAGTGGACCCTAGTAGTTCAAACCTGTGTTGTTCAAAACTCAACTGTATTCATCTGGATTTACCCATAAATTTTTTTTTCAAGTAAGCAAATTCTTTAATTAAAAAAAAACCCAATGTTTTATGGGAAAAAATGTAAATAAAACCACTGGTGAAGTAGCCACTTTAACAGGGATTAACAAAGAAAAGATCCTACGGTAGGTTATGAAGTGCCTCACATAAAATTCATTCAGTACATTATTTGTAGGCAAGTTAAGTTGAAGAGAGAAGCAAAATAAATGGAAGACAGAAGTGCAAAAGTGCTGTAGGATGTCATCAATATGGTTAATTTTATAAAAACTCACTTTTAATATATACTGGAATCTATAAAACATGTTGCAATGATATAGGGAGTGCAGGGGGCTGTTCAGAGAATGCGCTTTGGTGTCCAACTGGCCTCTGTCCTAGACCTGCCTGGACCTGCTCTACAACCTTGGTTATTCACCTAACGTCTCTAAGGCTCAGTTTTCTCATCTGTGAAAAAAAGGATAGTTAAGCCTACTGTGAATGATGTAATACATACAGCACTTAATTGTACAGAGATTTTTTTTAACATCGTTATTGTAGTATAATTGCTTTACAATGGTGTGTTACTTTCTGCTTTATAACAAAGTGAATCAGCTATATGTATACATATATCCCCATACCTCCTACCTCTTGCGTCTCCTTCCCACCCTCCCTAAACCACCCCTCTAGGTGGTCACAAAGCACTGAGCTGATCTCCCCATGCAATGGCAGCTGCTTCCCACTAGCTATCTATTTTACATTTGGTAGTGTATATATGTCAATGCTACTCTCTCACTTCGTCCCAGCTTACCCTTCCCCCTCCCTGTGTCCTCAAGTCCATTCTCTATGTCTGCATCTTTATTCCTGTCCTGCCCTTAGGTTCTTCAGACCTTTTTTTTTTTTTTTAGATTCCATATATATGTGTTAGCATACGGTGTTTGTTTTTCTCTTTCTGACTTACTTCACTCTGTATGACATCTCTAGATCCATCCACCTCACTACAAATAACTCAATTTCGTTTCTTTTTATGGCTGAGTAATATTCCATTGTATATATATGCCACATCTTTATCCATTCATCTGTTGATGGACACTTAGGTTGCTTCCATGTCCTGGCTATTGTAAATAGAGCTGCAATGAACATTGTGATACATGACTCTTTTTGAATTATGGTTTTCTCAGGGTATATGCCCAGTAGTGGGATTGCTGGGTCGTATGGTAGTTCTAGTTTTAGTTTTTTCAGGAACCTCCATACTGTTCTCCACAGTGGCTGTATCAATTTACATTCCCACCAACAGTGCAAGAGGGTTCCCTTTTCTCCACACCCTCTCCAGCATTTATTGTTTGTAGATGTTTTGATGATGGCCATTCTGACCAGTGTGAGGTGATACCTCATTGTAGTTTTGATTTGCATTTCTCTAATGATTAGTGATATTGAGCATTCTTTCATGTGTTTGTTGGCAACCTGTATATCTTCTTTGGAGAAATGTCTATTTAGGTCTTCTGCCCATTTTTGGATTAGGTTGTTTGTTTTTTTGATATTGAGCTGCATGAGCTGCTTGTAAATTTTGGAGATTAATCCTTTGTCAGTTGCTTCATTGGCAAATATTTTCTCCCATTCTGAGGGTTGTCTTTTGGTCTTGTTTATGTTTTCCTCTGCTGTACGAAAGCTTTTACATTTCATTAGGTCCCATTTGTTTACTTTTGTTTTTGTCTGCATTTCTCTAGGAGGTGGGTCAAAAAGGATCTTGCTGTAATTTATGTCATAGAGTGTTCTGCCTATGTTTTCCTCTAAGAGTTTGATGGTGTCTGGCCTTACATTTAGGTCTTTAATCCATTTTGAGTTTATTTTTGTGTATGGTGTTAGGGAGTGTTCTAATTTCATTCTTTTACATGTAGCTGTCCAGTTTTCCCAGCACCACTTATTGAAGAGGCTGTCTTTTCTCCACTGTATATGCTTGCCTCCTTTATCAAAGATAAGGTGACCATATGTGTGTGGGTTTATCTCTGGGCTTTCTATCTTGTTCCATTGATCTATATTTCTGTTTTTTTATGCCAGTGCCATACTGTCTTGATTACTGTAGCTTTGTAGTATAGTCTGAAGTCTGGGAGCCTGATTCCTCCAGCTCCGTTTTTCTTTCTCAAGATTGCTTTGGCTATTTGGGGTCTTTTGTGTTTCCATACAAATTGTGAAATTTTTTGTTCTAGTTCTGTGAAAAATGCCCTTGGTAGTTTGATAGGGATTGCATTGAATCTATAGATTGCTTTGGGTAGTATAGTCATTTTCACAATGTTGATTCTTCCAATCCAAGAACATGGTATATCTCTCCATCTGTTTGTATCATCTTTAATTTCTTTCATCAGTGTCTTATAGTTTCCTGCATACAGGTCTTTTGTCTCCTTAGGTAGGTTTACTCCTAGGTATTTTATTCTTTTTGTTGCAATTGGATTTACCCATAAATTTAAGCTTTGTTGTCTCCTGCTTTCTTCCCGCATTTCTATGTTTGCATCTGGGATTGTTTTCCTTCCTCCTGAGGAACACCCTTTTACTATTTCTCTCAATTTGACTCTAGGCAGTGAAAAATTTATTTTGGTTTTGTTTAACAGCTACTTTCTTTCAGCACTTTGAGATTATCATTCAGTTTTTGTTTTTGTTTTTTTTTTCCTGGATTCCGTTGTCTCTGTTGAGGTAAGCAGCAAGTTTGATTAATATACTGAACATAATCTATCTTTATTCTCTGTTTTCTTTTTTGCTTTTTTTTACTGAGATAAAATTCACTATTTTAAGCATTTTAAAGTGTACAATTCAGTAGTTTTTAGTATTCTGATTTCTTTTAAGACTTTCTCTTTGTTTTTCATCAGTTTTACTATGATGTGCCTATGTATGGTTTTAATGATTTTATTTCCTATTTGGGGTTTATAGGGTACCTTGAATGTTTCATTTTATGTCTTTCTTCAGTTTTAGAACCTTCTCAGTCATTATCTCCTCAAATATTACCTCTCCTACACTCTTTTTCTCTCTTCCCCTTTTGAGACGTTTTTCCTCCACCCTTTTCTCTCTCTGTGCTTCTTTCTGTTTTTTTCTGACCTATTTTCTAATTCACTAAATTTCTCTTCAGAGTTATTTAATATACTTTTTTTTTTTTTTTTTTTTTTTGGCTGTGTTGGGTCTTCATTGCTGCATGCAGGCTTTCTTTAGTTGTGGAGAGCGGGGGCTACTCTTCATTGTGGTGTGTGGGCTTCTCACTGTGGTGGTTCCTCTTGTTGCGGAGCATGGGCTCCAGGTGCAGGGGCTTCAGTAGTTGTGGCATGAGGGCTCAGTAGTTGTGGCTCATGGGCTCTAGAGCGCAGGTTCAGTAGTTGTGGTGCATGGGAGTTGCTCTGTAGCATGTGGGATCTTCCTGGATCAGGGCTCGAACCCATGTCCCCTGCATTGGCAGGCAGATTCTTAACCACTGTGCCACCAGGGAAGTCCCTATTTAATATACTTCTAAGTTCATGAGTTGAATTCCTAACTGTGGTTATTTTAATTCCTAATTGTGTATTTTTAATTCTAGAACATTTGTTTCGTTTTTATAGTTTGTAGTTTTTTTCCCAAATATTTATAATCTTTTATTTCATTGCATATATTTACTGTGGTTACTTAAAAAAACCCATGTATAGTATCTCCATTATCTTTATCTTCTGATGTTTCTTTTGGTTTTCTATCATTATTATCTCATCTGTGTACTCATTTTTGATTTAGTGCTGGGTATAATAAAAATATTATAGTAAGAGTTTGAGTCCTAGTATGACAGTAGCTTTCCTAAAGAAAGGATCATACCCTTTTTTAACTGACAAATGTCTATGGGAACTCACAGTCCTGGATCACCTTAATGCAGTTTCAGTAACTACTAGGCATAGTCCCTGAGTGAGCTGGTCTTTACCAGTCCATCCTATTAGGACATAAACCCTTGTGGCCCCAACTTAAAGTATTTACCAGCATGCACCCTCCCCTCCCCAGTAGACTCTGGATTTCAGTTTTTCTCCCCTAACCTCATCAGATTTTCAAATTTATTGTTCAGTTTCTTAGTCTCTCATCTGCCTATTCCAGAAGGAAAGATCCAGCTTACCTTTCTTGGTTTCCTTCTCCTTTTATATCTTTACAAGTTTTTGCCACCTTTTTAGTTCTCCAGTGCCTTCATAGAGACTTAAATTTTGTTATTTTGTAAATAGGATTGTTTTTTTTTTTCTTTCTTTTTCCGATAATAAACTTTTAAAATATTTATGCCAAGTTTTCTAGTTGTTTTGGGGAAAAGTTGGTCTTTATTTCTTATTACCTAGTTCACCTTTATACAAAGTAGAAATCTACTAGTTGGTTTTAAAATGTCCTTATTTGGTCAAATAAAATTTTTGCAACCTTTTATCAGATCCCCAGAGTCTTTTTGTGAAGATTTTACTTACCCATGAAGTCTCTAGGTTTAAGAGCCACTGACTGAGGGGATACAAAAGAAATAAACGCTCCCGTCCTTGTGATTAAGGAACTTATATGTAGTTAGTAAATCATATTTACCATGGATGAAGTAATTATTGACTTGTAGAATACTGTTTTTATACAAGGCTTTGATTGGGTAACATGACCTCCAATAACAGTTCAGAATTCACCTAGAAGATAGGGCTAGAGCTAGGGTTTGAAGGATGGAGATTGCCAGAGGGAGGGGGAGGGGTATTTTGGACATGAAATGACATAAACTAAGTTTTAGTCACCATTGAACTGATTTAATTCATAGCATGATGACTGAATAGTTTATCCCTTAATCCTTCTTTCCCTTGGTATGTTGTTAATACTAATCAGGCTGGGCTGAAAGCTTGGGGATTCATTGGTGCACACTGTGATACATGTGTTAATTTGATTGCCTGTGATTTCTGTAGCAGACCCAGGGCTGCAGCAAACATGCAGGTAATTGTATAAAGTCCGCATGGTCCCCCAGCAGGGTGTTTTACAATCAGCTCCACCTCAGGAGAATCTCAGCTAATCCAGCTGTTTTCTTCTAATGCTCAGTTTGGGGACTCCCCTGTACTCACTCCCCTGCCTTGCTACCTGAGTGAGACATGTGTGACTATAAGCCTAAAGTGTAAAAGTAAAGATTAAGAAGGACCCACATCGCACCTGCCTATTCAGGGTGCTGATTTCACGTGGCCGAATGACATGTTTTTGGAACTCAATATTTTTTCCTATGAATCTGCTAAAGATGCATGAAGCATCTTATGTAACTCCTGAGGGCACAGAGTCTCTATCTTTTCGGTACTCAGTGGGTCTGAATTGCTGGCAGGGGTCAGGAGAGTTGACAAGGTAGTGTTGTGAGCATGAATTTAACTTCATAAACTCAGGAGCACAAGAAATATTTTATATGTTTTCTCTAAATCAGATTTAATCTGCTCTGAGCCCCCAGTTTATCAGGCTAGTTGGAAATTCAATCTCAATTATTATTGGTCCTTTTTCCTATCCGCATGCCTCCTACATTGTGCAGTGATCCTGGGAGTCTAGCACAGAATAGGACACGCCGGGAGGGCTCTTTGTTCTTTGGTTCATACTGATCACCACTGACATACTCCTCATCCAAGCCTGCACAGTCCCTTGAAGGTAAGTTCTACTGTGGCTTCCATGGATTTTTGCTGAGTCTTCGTGTCCCAGGGCCCAAGATTTAGCCTCTTTGGATACCATCATGCACCCATGTTCCTCTGAGGCCCTGCCACCATCACAGGGTGCTATGAGGGGGAGAGCATCCAAACACAGTTCCCTCCTTAGCCTTTTAGAATCTTTTCTTCTTTCACAGAGGCAAAGATGAAAGTGTAATGGAAAGTACTCTGAACTTACCTTGAAACTATGCTACTAGTAGACATCACTCTCTTCCACTGGGTGAAAGGGGGTTGTGGGAACCTGACGACTATGAGAAGCAAAGGGACTTTACAATCATCACTTGATTTACCGATTACCTACTTACCTGTTCATTACCTATGCAATGAATAAGATCTAGTCTGTGTCCTCAGGTTCTGTTCTAATGGAGGATGAAGATGTAGTAGGAAAAGGGGCCCTTATTGCTACTGACTTCAGCTTCTGAGGGGAACATCTTACCTCTTAGGTCCCAAAGTGCCTTTTTCAGTTTCATTGGTAATTATGAGTCAGTCATTCTTTGGGGGTGTTTGGCCTGTAACTGTGGGAATGGATGAGTGTGCCTGTTTTTGCACTAAGTGCTCCTGGTCTGTGGCCTCAAAGCCTGGAACTGTGTGGCTCAGGCACTTTTCTGAAATCTGTGGCTTTACAAGACTTCCTGCTGCAGATAAGGACACTGACTTCTCTTATCTGCTTGTTCCTAGTTGCCTCTCTCTGGCAAGATACTGACTTTACCTGCAGAGCTATATTGCTTTTATCCCTGAACTATATACTGCAGGCACTCAAGATTAGTGCCAGGAGAGGAAAAAGGGTAACCGTTTCTGGGGAAAGGAATCGTGTAGGTGGTAGTTGCTTTAAAAAACTAGGGGCTAGAGTGGTATTTAGTCAAATATGGCTGCCACACAGCAGTGAAAGAGCCTTTTGGCATCTTTTTCAAAGAGCTCTACACTGACATGCTTTGTACTCTGACAGTTATTCTAGGGAAGAGTGTTTAAAATGTTTCAGCCTTTTAAAAAAAATCCCTCACCTGTTTTAGTTGTATATCACGTTTTCGTTGAGGCTTCTGGAATACTAATGATGTCAGGTTTTTATTAATTCAGTGATGCTGCATTGTAAACCAGAAGGTTTACGTTCTTGGCCCATATTGTTTTAATCTTCTAACCATCTGAGCAAACTGCAACTATTACTTGATAAGTATCTGAATGCTCTTCTTGTCAAGTATATATTTATCCCAAAAATCTTGGTCCTGGAGAGAGAGCCTTTTATGTGCAATTTTGACTTTACATTTTGTAAACCTCTATTGATTTTTTTTTTCATCTCCACAGAAGTGGTGTTCCTTTTCAGAGTTTTATCCCCTTTAACAAATGTAAGTGAATCTAAGTGGAACTTCTACAGAGAGCCCTTAAAATTGCCCTAATGACTTAGGGGTATCAGGGTTACAGGCATTCTTTTTCATTTAGGCAGAAAAGAATTAATTGTGAGGAAAAAACATGTTAAACCAAATTCTCCCAGCAGAAGAGAGGTTGGTTTCTTAAAAATCTGTCTTCCTGTCACTTGAGATCTATCTATATGAGAGAAGGAAAGGCAGCAGGCATAACTGGAGAGTATATAAAGTAGATCACCTGGTTCCCTGATTTTTTTTCCCCCCACTGGATGGTCCCTCTCCTTAGCTTGTTTGGAGACCCCCCATGCTTTCTATACCCTGACAAAACTTGGTCTTAGGAAGGAATAGGAAACATATTCACAGTAAAGTCTGAATAACTTAAAGGCTTAACATGTCACTGTCCTAAGACATTTGCATTTGAATAAGCTGGCAAAACTCAAAAGAAGGCCTCTCATAGGAGAGTTTCAGACATCAGTCCTTCAGTGGAAAGGGTATTTTTTTGGCGAGTAGTACCTTTTTGCACCCCAACCCCAGCCATCAGAATATCCGTTTGGGGTCTCCCTAAGCTTTTTTCATAAATCTGATTCTGACAATAGTATCCATGCTGAGTGGCAGTTGAACTGTAGCTGACCAAGTCTCTGACTTGATCTTTGACACTGTGTGTGGGGGGTGGTGGAGGTGGTGGAGAATAGAGATGTCAAGAGGAAGAGCAGTGCTAAGAAGGGAAGCAAGTCTGCCATGCACGTGCATCCTCTGTGGGCTCAATGAGGCTATATGTTGTGGAAAGATGGAAAAGCAAGCATAATTCCAGGTTCTTAGAATAATAAGATAAAGGTGTATAATTTAGTAAACTACATTTGGAGTCATGCCAGTCTGGGATTGTATATATCATCCTAACTTCTTCTTAACTGTATATTCTTGGATGAATTCTTTTCCCTCTCTAGCCCCAGATTCCTCAAATGTAAAGTGAGACTCATGCCTACCTGCTGTTCAAGGATGCCACGAAGAACAAATGAGATAATAGATATAAAAGCATTTTGCAAACCCAAAGCTATAAAATGCAGTTTAAAGCTGAGATGTTTGTAACTGAGGATAATAGTTTAAGAATATTCAGCTGATGTCTTTAACCCCCTTCCCCCTGCTTTTTGCTGCAGTTGCATTGCCTTTCACTTCATTGGTTGGGAAAGGCCACACCAGTATAAAACTGGTGGCATAGCATGGTTAGACAGAAATACTCTAGTGCTCCTGGGCAGTGATAGAGGGCCCTGTACTCAGAAGGGCCCTCTACTGGGCTTAATGCTCTGTTCTCCTCACCTTGAAATTATTAATTTTTGAACAAGGTGTCACACATTTTCATTTTGCACTTAATCCCCCAAATTACGTAGCTGATCTGGCCCTGGGCTGCTCTCTGTTCCTTTGTGGAGTTGGAACTAGAAAGAAGTTCCTTTATGACTCTGCTGGGAGGAGCATATGGAAGTTAGTTAGCTGAGATTCTGGCTGGGAGTTTCCTGGAGGAGGTTAAGTTACAGGAGTTAAGCAGCTCTCTAGATGAGCCTTGTGGGGTGGTTAGCCTGGGCTAAGGACCAAATGTTAATTCCGAGCCAAACATCTGGGTGTCCATTGTGCTAACAAGTGCCTAATCAGCAGCAAGGACCATCAGGCCATGACCATGCTAAAAGAAAACTTAGAATTCACCAATCCCTGGCTTTAGCAGCAAATGCCAAGAGAGTGAGCAGTGACTAGGCAGACAAGGCGCATTGCCACAGAGCCCCAAGGAATCAGAGTTGGAGGACAGTTACAAGAATCCGTGCATGATTGTGAGCTTGCCTCCCATTTCCTTCTGCTACAAGGTTATGTAATGGTTACAATGAACACGTAGAACTTAGTAAAGTGAATTCATAAAGCGCCTGCACTCTTCCCATCTCCCTCACTGCTTGCTCAAACCTGCTTGGTGATTTGGTTCTTTCTTTGCCACAGGATGAAATCTTGGCAGGTCCTAAAGCTTTTGGATGATTAAAAGTCCCCTGGTCACATTTGCCCCAAGAATTGTCTCTTTTCAGTAATGAAAATTTCAAATCCTATGTAATAATTAATATTCTGAACTTCATTTGAAGTTAAAGCTTCTTCCCTCCCTGAGAATGGTTTGTTTCAGACTTAACTGTAGTATAAAAGGGGACATATTTTTATCTTCTTTTCTCCTTTCATTGTGCATCTCCTTTTATCCCTTCCCCCAATGTGAAAGCCACATTTTATGAACTCTTTCGGTCACAGTGGGTAGAAGAATGAGAAGTAAGAAATAAGAAAAGTCTTACCTGAAAGGTCTTATTGTGGTTTGACTTTGATGTATCTGTTTGGCAGGTATTAAACCTTACTCTTGAGGTGTCGTCTTTAGTTATTTGGTGATCTCTTACCTCCACATTCTTTAGCAAAGTTAGCCTCTCTTCTGGATGGCTATTAAGGAACACTCTCCCATTCCTACCCACTCCTAATTTTGATGATGTATCTTCAGTCTCTTTCTGCTGAGGTCCCATTGCTCTAGGCTTAAAGCCCTTTTGAGATGGAGGATTTAAGAAAGCTCACTTCTCGTCTGTGGTAGACTGAAGAATGGTCTTTCAAAGATGTCAATGTCTGAATCTCTGGAACCTGTGAATATGTTACCTTACATGATAAAAGGGACTTTGTGAGTGTGATTAAGGAGTTTGAGATGAGGAGATTATCCTGGGTTATCTGGGAGGGTTTGATATAATCACAAGGGTATTTATAAGAGGGAAGCAGATCAGAGGGGAGAGAAGGCAATGTAATAGTGGAAGTAGAGATTTGAGTGATGTGGCCACAAGCCAAGGGATGCCAGCAGTCTCTAGAAGCAGGAATGGATCGTCCCTTGGAGCCCTCAAAGGAACCAGTCCTGCTAACACCTTGTTTAGTCCTGTAGGACTCATTTTGGATTTCTAACCACCAGAACTGTAAGATAATAAACTTGTTTTGTTTTATGCCACTTAGTTTGTGGTAATTTGTTACAGGAGTAATAGGAAAGAAATATATGGTCCAAAAGAGATACTAATGTGTCATTTATGTGGACAAATTCTGGGAGTGTAGGCCACTGTCCATGCACCATCCTCTCTTTACTCTCAGAACAGCTAGCCAGCCACAACCTCTTGCCCTTTAGATTTCCAAATAGACACTAGGCTCCTGTTACCCCTAAATGGCAGGGGACAAAAAGTAAGCCCTCTGAATGTTCTTCTTGAGGGCCCTCTCAGTTGACTTAAGGTAATGGAAAGACATCAACTCCCTTCTCCTATGGGGAGAAGGAAGAATAATATTACTAGAAGTCAACAACTATTTCTTTTTTATTGAAGTATAGTTGTTGTACAATATTATATAAGATACAGGTATATAATATAGTGATTCACAATTTTTAAATATAGTTATTGTAAAATATTGGCTATATTCTCAATGTTGTACAATGTATACTTGTAGTTTATTTGATACCTAGTAGTTTGTACCTCTTACTGCCCTACTTCTTTTTTTTTTTTTTTAACTAATTAATTAATTAATTTATTTTTGGCTGTGTTGGGTCTTTGTTTCTGTGCAAGGGCTTTCTCCAGTTGCGGCAAGCGGGGTCCACTCTTCATCGCAGTGTGCGGGCCTCTCACTATCGCGGCCTCTCTTGTTGCGGAGCACAGGCTCCAGACGCGCAGGCTCAGTAGCTGTGGCTCACGGGCCTAGTTGCTCCGCGGCATGTGGGATCTTCCCAGACCAGGGCTCGAACCCGTGTCCCCTGCATTGGCAGGCAGACTTTCAACCACTGCGCCACCAGGGAAGCCCTACTGCCCTACTTCTATATTGCCCCTCCTGCCTCTCCCCACTGGTAATCACTAGTTTGTTCTTCATATCTTTGAGTCTGCTTCTTTTTTTGTTATATTCACTAGGTTGTTGTATTTTTTAGATTCCACATATAAGTAAGATCATTCAGTATTTGTCTTTCTCTGTCTGACTTATTTCACTTAGGGTAATGCCCTCCAAGTCCATCCACATTGCTACAAATGGTAAAATTTCATTCTTTTTTATGGCTGAGTAGTATTCCATTGTATGTGTATATATATATATATATATATATACCACATCTTCTTTATCCATTCTTCTGTTGATGGACACTTGGGTTGCTTCCATATCTTGGCTATTGTAAATAATGCTGCTATGAACATTGGGGTGCGTGAATCTTTTCAAATTAGTGTTTTTGTATTTTTTTTGATAGATACCCAGGAGTGGAATTGCTGGATCATACTGTAGTTCTATTTTTAGTTTTTTGAGAAACCTCCATACTGTTCTCCACAGTGGCTGCACCAATTTGCATTCCCACCAACAGTGCAAGGTTTCCCTTTTCTCCGCATCCCTGCCAACGTTTGTTATTTGTGTTCTTTTTGATGATAGCTATCCTGACAGGTGTGAGGTGATATCTCATTGTGGTTTTGATTTACATTTCCCTGATGATTAGTGACGTTGAACATATTTTCATGTGTCTGTAGACCATCTGCATTTTGTCTTTGGAAAAATGTCTATTCAGTCCTTCTGCCCACTTTTTAATCAGGTTGTTTGTTTTTTTGATTCTGAGTTCTATGAGCTTCAACTATTTCTGAAAGGAATTGTTTCTTTCCATTTTCCAATCCCTCCTCAACCTCAACTCACTTATACCAGAGGTGAATATTGCACTAAGGGCTGTGAAACCTTTAAAGGTTGTTGGACACCACCTTCAAAATTCTTGCATTGGTGGTTCAAGAGCCTGGCTTTGGAATGGAAGCATACTTGTGAATAATTTTTTTTATTCTTAATCTTTTGAGGTGTAAGATTAAATAGATTGAAAAGGCTCCATTTTAATATCTTCTTATATTCATGAAAGCCCTTTCAGAATGCCCAAGTGTCATCTTAGGGATGAGCAGGGGGATGGAAAGCAGATTTTAAAAACTGAATTTATGCAAAGAGACTGTACCCTAGAGTTTTAATTATTAGATTGGGCTAAAATGAACAAATTGGGCTAGGTAAATTTTTCTCTTCTATCTTTTTTATCTTCTATCAAGTGGGTGAGGGTTTATGAGGAATATCAGATCAGTTGTAGAATAAATGAATAAGCTACACTTTCTTTATGCATCTGAGTGCAGTATGAGTGGATTTTTTCCTGCTACATGCTTGGTTTTTGAGTACCTAATGATTGGCAAAATCAGCAATGCTTCTTCCATGTCAGGACTATCTTAGGGACTACCTTAGTGATTGCTACGGAAACTGGTTACATAATTTAATTAAAGGCCTTTATTGAGTCGTAAAATTAGAGAACTCTCCAGGTGTAGTACCTGACCCCTGGTGGAGGAAAGAAGACCCATCCATAAGTCTTCAATATTTCTAGTATACAGATTACTGTAGTGGGATAAAACATCTCCAAAGAATAGATGTAGAAAGGAAAATTAAGAATTACATCCCTGAACCTTAGCCCAGCTTGGAGGACTCTAGGTTCTAGTCTTCATACCCTGCTGTAAGGAGAGTTATCTGTCAGTACATGCAGTGCTTGATTACTGCATGTAATATCTCAAGTGAGAAAAAAAATTATAAAACTAAACACCCAGAAACATCTGTTGGATCTGAAAAAGCACAATGCTAATTTACATCCAGAACCATCATCTGCTGAGAAACGAATTAACAGGATGGCATGTTTAATGCATAGTATATACAGCATCTTAGTTGCAAGTGTCTCATCTTCAAACAGAATATAAACTTGGCTATCACACCTATTGCTCAGATGGTAATTAAGCAAATAAAGCTTATGCTTAGATCGCGAGTGATTGTAGGAAGCTAATAATATGATTTTAGCTCTGTAAAGTGAGTGACCTCATGTGTTTTGTTAGAAGTACATGTGATACCATCCAAAAAGCATGGAGTAGGGGTTAGGAAGCAGAGGTTCTAATCCCACCTTTGACATGTGTTAGCTATTTGATCTTAGACAATTCACAACTTACCTGAGTTTATTATTTTTCATCAATTAAATGTAGGTAATATTCCCTACCCTGTCTATTTCATAAGGTAGTTGTGAGGCTCAAATGAAGAAATACACATGAAAGAGCTTCATGTAATAAAGTGCTATACACATGAAGATTATTATGTTAGCTTTAGAACGACTCATGTATGTGGTGTCTTTATTGAATTCCCTTTACCTCTCACTTTCCCTGTAAGGAATTCCCATCACTGTCTCAAGGATAGTCTATTTTCAGTGGGCCATCTTGAGTGTGGTCTGCTATTTTAGTTTCTCAAAACATTTCCCTTTGTATTTAATGAGTTTCCATTACAGGGAGGGATGGTGAGAGTCTGTTCCTGCCACCTGAAATTGTTTCAGAATTTATCTGTTTATTTTTTTATGTTAGAATTACTGTATTAGCTGGCATATATCTCCCTTTTTGCATGTTCTTTTTCTTTGTTCATAGTTCCAATGTTTAAATACAAGATTGCTTTTCTCTATACTATTTCATTCTTGGTGGAATGTTAATTGCTAGCAGCAGTTAGATTCTAAGCTTTGAAGAATGGGTCAGAGCAATTTAAGGCATATAAACTATGTTGATTATAGTAAACCAAGTCGTATTAGTCAGGATAGGCTAGATTATGCTGCAGGAACAAAGAACCAAGGAAATCTCAGCGGCTTCAAACATAAAAGGTTTATCTCCTGTCTGTTCAAGCTGTGCATCCATCTCAGGTCTTTGGAGGCTGGGCTCTGCTCTGCATTGCCGTCACCCTCACTCTAACCTTACTCTATGACTCAGGCTGATGGAGAAACAACTATAGGGAGCATTGCTAGTCTTTGTAGCAGAGGGAAAAAAAGAGACCTTTGAAGGTCCATACAGTAACAATTCTCTGGTTCATAATCAGCATATGTCACTTTCAGTAACAACCCATTGGCCAGAACTAGTCATGTAGAACCTCCGAAACCACACGGAGGCCAGGAAGTGCAATCCTACTACATGCCTGGAAGAGGGAAAATTTAAACATTTTGGCAAGTTTAACTAAATTGCTCACACTTTTTTGAGGCCTCTGATCTGCAAGAGGGGAGATTGGAATCATTTGTTGGTTTTGCTGTGGACAGTCTTTCTGGTGTCTGGGTCATTGTTAATTTGCCTCTGAGATCTGATTTATAGAGTTAAATTCCTTGATAAAGTCAACACAAGCATTCTTTCTGAAGTCTTTCTCTGGTTTCAGTGATGCCACTTGTTATGTTGATGGCAGGATTTGGTAATCTCCAACCCTCCTATGTTTCTTCTTCTAAGTGGTATTAGTGAAAAATGTCATGTCTTAGCAGTGGTAAGAAAACAGAAGGATTCTAGTTTGTTTATGTGACTGTTTTTGTTAATGCTTCAAGTTTCCTATCATTCATTCATTCATTCATATCCATCCATCCATTCAACTAACAGACTTTTGCTGAACACCTCCGGTATGCCGGGCTCTGTGGTAGGTGCTGAAGATAAAAAGTAGAACTAAACATGGTCTCTTTTCCAAGGAAATTTCTTGTTTTCTAATCCATGCCCCTCTTTGATAAACATGAAAATGTCATACTGTTAATGTTTTGAATTTCAAAATGCCGTGACTAAAAACACATCAAAGAAATGACCATTTTAGAATTTCTTTTTAAAAACCACCCACATAACTTTCCCCAGAAGATTTTATGCTCCATTCCTCACTGCTCCCTGTCTCTGTAGCACTCTTTCACCTCCACTCCCACCCCAGGTTGAGAATGTGTTGTCTAATTATGTCATTTGCACTTATATCCATTGTTAGAATGGATATTGGGGAGCTTTCAGGCCGTGTGTATGAGCCTACAGTGACCTTGAAGGATGAAAAGACTTTGGGTGGTCAGATTCAGGTGAGAAGAGATTTTTAACTGAATTATGACACATTGCATTATGATTCTTATTCCCATTCTATTTCTGTTTTTAGTTTCCTTTGTATACCTTCACAGTACTGTGAACATAATAGATGCTTCTTCTACACTTGCTTGTTCGGTGGATAAAGGAGTTAACCTACCCTAAAACTCTTGTTTGGAAGCTCAGGTATTGACAGGCAGGTAGCTGTAAAATGTATTAACTGCAGCAGAAGCAAATTCTCAAATATTAAAGCCTTTCTAACCTTTCACAAGGTATTCTAAAAGACTATAATAGCCTGGATATAGACAGAGACTTTGGGGAAGAGAAACTCAAATTCACTAATTGGATGATTTAGAGACAGAGGTATATAACCTGGGACTGCAGAACCTCCCACTGCTCCCCAGAAACAGCTAGTCCTTGGCCATGGTGTGAGAACTTTGTGTTGTACTGATTTAGCCTTGATTCTTTAGGCCCTTATTATCTGGTTTGAAATCCCCATCACTGATCTAATTTTGCAAATAAAGACTAGGACATTGGCTCTGCAAGACCAGCGTTAAAAGTCAGAGATATTTCCTGAGTATGCATCCCTCACCATATTTTTTTTTTTTTTGGATGTCGTCTTGGATGTCACAAAATGTCTGTCCCAGAAACCCCAAAGGGAAGCAAGAAGGGACAGTGGGAATGAGGGCTTCATGAGAATACCTAGGAAACTCTGAGTGTCACATTAACTCTGCTGATGCCTTTTACCAATTTGGACCTGGCTCCATCTTTTCCTTCATTCTATCTTTGCCGTCGCCTTTCCTTGCTCCCAGGCCACCTGACTTTACTGCTAGGTTGGCTTCCTTCCAAACTGTGCAGCCCTGCTGGTTTGCCTAAGGAATGGCCTTCCTCACCTACTTTAAAGTTTCACTCTGATTTTTACCAAAAGATAGAAACCTATTATCAGCACTTCTTGTCTTCACCTCCAGATTTTACTTTGTGTAATTGCCCAAGTGAATTCCAGGGGGTAATTGCCGTGGAACATTTGGTTTATTGCTTTTTAGAAATTTGTTGTTATCCATGTTATTGTTGTTGTTATTATTATTGTTATTGTATTTGCAGCAAAGAATGATTTTATAAATCTAATAATTGACTCAGATAATCTCTTATGTAAAGGGAAAAATAAATCACATATCAGGTTTCCTTTAAGTGAGACCTTCCTGTCAGCACAGACTTCCTGCTGTTCCTTTTTCTGCAAAGTGGTCCTTCTGTTACTGCTCTGGGAAATTTCAGTGGGTTGTCTTTGGGAAATGCAAAAGGACAACAACCTAATATTCTCTTCAAAGGGTAATGCCTTCTTCAGGACATGGCCACTTTTCTTTTGTACTTCAGATAATCAGCAGCTCTGTGTGCTATAGAATGAGACACGTATAATTTAAAAACCATTTCCTGCATCTTAATATCAGACTTTACCAGGAAACCAAAGTCCTGTTTCTCCCCTTTCTCCATCCCTTTGCCCTTCAGAGCCAGTATTCCTTGAGGCTAAATGAACCCGGACCGTTTATTTTTGCCCCTTTTCTCCTCCCTCAGTTCTCCTGGAGGATCAGCATTAAAAATATTATATTACTGTTTAAGTTTTTGCAATGTGTGTTTCCATTCCCTGAATGCAAGGCTCCTCAACCAGATCAGGTACCTGATGCTTTTATTTCCCTGATCACCTTTGGCATTTAATGATTTCTAGCTTTGCCTTGTGTATAAAAACATGAAATTCAGAAAAACTGTGGATCAAGGCCAGGCCCATCTTCTATTTATAAGGTTTTTCATCGTAGTGTATTTTCTAGCTCTTGGGAAGTTGCATTCATAAAAAGTTGTAAGATTCTAATTAGAATTACTAAACTGCCCAGGAAGAGCCCTATGAGGTGAAGTTGAGAAGGGAAAGCAAACTTGATATTGACCATACTGAGAGAGTTCTAGGAACATCAGCATGGAGAGGCTTTTCATTTTATAGACTCTATGGTGATCAACATCCAGGACAAACCCCTTTAGATAAATAGTCTTCATGGTAAAGATTAATAGTTTAAAGTATCAGAATTTTGTTCCAATTACTTTGTTACTAACCCATGGTTAAAAATCCCAATTTCAGTTTGCATCCTCTGGGTAACCTTCCTTGATGACTCTAGACCAAGTACATTTTCTTCTTTTCTGAACTCTTAGCAGTTATCTGACAATTACATATTACTCTGCACATGAATTGTTGTCTCAAATTGCTAATTTACTCTGATATTATGATTTAAATGTTTTAAAATATGTGTTAATATATCTCTTACCCTCCCACCTCCCAGGACAGACTTTGTATACTTTATTGTAGCTCCTAAAACACTTACTGTCATCCTTTGTAGAACCCCTGTAGATGCTTTTTGAATAAATGAATGTATTAAGTGACAATTCCATTTTTTAAAAAAAAAATATTTATTTATTTATTTATTTATTTATTTATTTATTTATTTATTTATTTATGGCTGTGTTGGGTCTTCGTTTCTGTGCGAGGGCTTTCTCTAGTTGCGGCGAGCGGGGGCCACTCTTCATCGTGGTGTGCGGGCATGTCATTATCGCGGCCTCTCTTTTTGCGGAGCACAGGCTCCAGATGCGCAGGCTCAGTAGTTGTGGCTCACGGGCCCAGTTGCTCTGCGGCATGTGGGATCTTCCCAGACCAGGGCTCGAACCCGTGTCCCCTGCATTGGCAGGCAGATTCTCAACCACTGCGCCACCAGGGAAGCCCGACAATTCCATTTTAAATTACCAGTGAACCATAAATTATTCCAGGCGGATAAGCATATCTTTTTTTAAGACCATTCCAGCCTTAGCTTGGGCATGCTCTTTTGTGATTAATTTGAATCCTTTTTGTTGCACTCTAGTGTAACTCTTCTTAAAGAGAGGTGCTACTTATTCTCTCTGCACTTCTTAAACACTTCCAATGCTTTTCCTGATCTTATTCCATCATTATGGTTGTTCTCCCAGCTCTGTTATTCATCTTCTGTTCTCCTGATACATTCATCTTCTTGGCAAGTTTATCTACTATCTGGCTTCAACTATGATTTCCTTGTAGTTACTTCCCAGATCTACCTTTCCAGTCCTGTCCTTTGGATCTTATTAGTACAATGTTGTCAAAATGGGTGGACTATCACTTGGGCATATTTCAATTACCTAAAAATCAATGTTTTATAAAAGAAATGTATTATTTTTTCTACCACCCAACCTCCCTACTCTTTCTAATTTCCTTCTCCATTCTTGCCATTTGTGTATACTTCCATCATCCAAGTCTCCTAGGCCTTGGGATCTTCTTTCTCACTCCATTCTTCTTCAGCCTTCATGTGCAGTCTATCCCCAGATCCTGTCGAATGTCTCCTTGGAATGTGTTTGAGAGTCAATTCCTCCTTTCTGTGGCCTCTATCTAGGCCTAAATAATAGATTACTTCTAGATTACTGCCACAGCTTCCTAATTACTTTCCCTGGTATTATTGGTAATGATGATAATAATGATAATTTTAGTATAAATATCTACTATTTATTAATTATCTAGTGTATGCTAGGCATTGTAATAATGTACTTTATGAAGATTATCTCATTTGATTCTCACAACATCCAGATGAAGTATATATTACTATTCACATTTTAGAGACAAAAACATCTGTGGCTCAGAGGGGTTGCATAACTTGCCTATGGCCTCATAGGTAATGAGTTGAAAAAACTGGGGTTTTAACTTTGAAGGCCATGCATCAGTAACAAATACCCTGCATATCACTGCTGGACTAGTGTACCCTGTTCACTATGCCACTCAGCTGTTCAAGAACACATGGATATTCCCACTGTCTACAAGAAGAGTGGATTCCTTTATCTGATTCTAAGGCCTTCCATGATCTTATACCACCATATCTCTCATGACTCTCAATATCTACCCATTGCTCCATCCAGGCTGACTTGATCATTGTTTCCCACTCTCTCCCCAGTGCTCAGTTCTGCTTAATGATTTCCTCTAGACCTGCGATACCCTTCCCTCAGCTCTTCAAATCCTGCCTATACTTTTAAGGTCCAGTTCATACCCTACTTCTCCATGAAGCCTTCTCAAAATAGTCCAACATACAAAGAGATCTTGTTTCTTTTCTTAACTCTTCTGCCAGTTATTGTGTGTACCGTAACACTTAGCACTCCATGATGTACTCTTGTGATACTCTGTAGTATGAGATGATTCAAGGGAACTTTTCAAGTTTAGTAAAATTTGCCTTTGATACCCATTCTTTTCTTCTTACCTCCTCACCATTCTCCTGCATCTAGTATCTTCATGTTCTTCTCTGAATTTCTAAGTCCTTACCCCTACCCTAATGCTGACATACTCTGCCCAGACTGCTTTTAGGTCTTCCCAGCTAGAAATAACCTGTCAGTCATCGACCTCTTATAATGTCTTTTATTTAAACTCAGCTAGATAGGTATAAAGAACCTATGTAAAGGTATTTGTGATTGTCCATCTTTCTGAAAGGGTTGCATTTGAGTGGTAATTGCTTGTGAAACCATGTCTGCTTTAGTTGTTGGAATTTCAGAAAGTTGAGAGTGTGGAGTATGGCAGAGGGAAATAAAAGATCTCAGGGAGTGGGGAAGGGAATATATTGGGGCAGGTAAATATTCCTGGAATCCAGTAAAACATATCATGTAGGTCACCTCCAATTCTGCCAGAGTATAAAGTTGGATCTGGCTGCAGTGTCTTTAGGTTTTTCCTCTACAGCAGTAGTTCCTGCCTGTGGCCTGCAGCTATGAGGTATTATATAAGCGTGCTTACCAAGAACTGTCTTGAGATTTAAATAAATGATTTCTCAAAAATGCATACATATAATTTTTCAGATTCATGTGCAGGCTTTATTTAAATACAAATGAATTTAAGAGCATAACTGAATTCATAGCAGCTTTTGGTCATTATTGATTTTCATAATCAGTGAACACTAAAAGTATAATTGATATGAGCAGATCCACAAAATATTGTGATGTTTCACAAGGATCCTTTTAAGAGGATCTATAGCTAGAGGTCTATCAGAAACTCTTGGAGGGCAAAGGCTGTATCTTCTACTTTGTTTACATTTCCCGGAACATGCTACAACACCAGTACAACAGGGCTTTGAGACTCTTGAATGAATGATAGAAGGAAGAGGTTGGATGAAGAATTTCTATTTTTATGTCCTAGTCCCTTCGTTTGTCAAATAAGAGTTTTAGACTAGGTGATATCTGAGTTTCTTTCTAGCTGGTAGCACATCCTAGGTTGGTATATACTTGGATGTAATCCGAATGCTTAACAGGTTCCTTGGCACTAGGGAAGGTTTGAGAGAAGCTGGCTCTTCCTAGTATGACTCTTGGTATCCACTGGAACTTGGTTTATCCATTCCCCGAAGTGTTATGAATCACAGAAAATTGATGAAAGGTTTTAGAAGTTTTCTGAGTTTTCACTACACAGCTCTATTGTTCGGAGTGACCAGTTAAAGGTAAGCCACAGATTAATTTGCTGGCAGTCGGTGACTTGTGAATTATCCTTCTCTGTGGAATAAGACCTCAACCTTATCCTTAAGCACAGAGTCTCAAGAGTTCAAAGTATTACTATCTCTCTGATAATGGGAACCATTCAGTTAGAGGGGGAGTAGAAGAAAATGGCTTCTCACAGGTGTGGTTTTATCTTGCCTAGCCACAGCACTACGTTAAGTGGTCACCCCTCTCTAATTTTGGTATGGAAAATAACTTCTTGCTCATCTGACAAAGGCAGCAACTCTGACCAAGTAGTATCTTTCATTTCTCCCTTACTTTCTAATAGCTAGTTACAATCCAGATTCTGTATCTCATTATCTATATGATCTTCGGCAAGTACTTTTACTGTTCGGAATCTGTTTCCTCTTCTGTAAAACTAGTCTAGTATTGAAAGGATTAGAAGTAGTGGCATATTAAAATGCCTAGAGAAGTATCAGGCATATAATATGCATTCAGTAAATGGCGTTGTCACTGTTATTCCCTTTTTTTTTTTTCTCCTTTACTTTTTTTTTTAACTTCCCTTGCCTCTTATCTCTGTCTTGAGAAATGAGCTTTACCTACTGAGAACAGACTTACCTGGCAAGTGGAAATATCAGCCTCTCATCCTGGGTATCTAGTTTTCCCCTGGACTCTTTCTCCTTGTAATTTGGGATTTCAGGCTTGAAACTAGGGCACTAACTGTGAGTGCTTGATGGCAAGTAACAGTTCGGGAAGCAATTAATCCCAGGCCCACTGCTGCTTCTCAGTGGGCTCAGTCCAGGGGATCTGGGCTAGGAATTGGATCTCATGTGGGTTGTCGCTGCATAGTTATTTCTGAATCTTCTAGATTTACAAATCATTTGGTACCCAGCTGTTATGCTACGTGATTCACAGTTATGGGTGCCTTGCTTCAAACGCTTGTCAGCAGTTTCTTCCCTGTGATTGCCTTGTGATTCAGTTGTTTTCGGTGTGGTGTGCATCTCCTCACATTCATTTGGACTGTGCCTCCCCCACCTTCTGTCATGGAACAGATGAGTCAGTGTCTAATGGTGCCGGCTTGCCATCCAATTACTTTGTTTCCTCTGGTGGGTGGGCGCCAGAGAAGATGCTGCTGGTTCATAGAGGGGGCTGCCTGTCCTGTTGCCAAACTGCCCTGAGAAGGGGGAAACGAATGGCCACATTTCCCAGAATGAATATTCAGGAAGCATTCAGGATAGACAAGGCCAAGGAAAAGGGCATTCTTGTTCAGTAGGTGGCAGTGTGGTCTGGCTTGAAGAAGCACAACAAATTCTTGCATGTATTTGCAGTGCTTTACTCTGATGCCTTTGACAGCTCTGCTTGAGGTTTTTATTCTGAGTATTTTAGTACCTTTTGTCAAGTGCTCTTTCTCAAAAAACAAAAAAAACCCTCAAGAAAACCACTTTATTTCTTTAGAAACTTCTCTTGGTAGTGGTTGGCATGTGTTTGTGGCAAGTACTGTGATCTGAAGCTTTGGGGAGCTCAGTGGCTAATTGCTTAGTTGGACATCTAGCCAGGAAGGCTGGACTTCTGTTTCCTAGCTGTGGTGGTGGGAGTTCTTTCCTAATGGATGCGGTCGTTATTTCACTGAAATTAGCAGTGGGGAACACTTTTCTGCAGCCCCTAGAGCTGACTGGTTTCTCTGTTGGGGAGGGAGGGTCCTGAGACCCAGTGTGTCACCTCTCTCAGGGCCCATTCAGCCTTCAGGGAATAGCACACTTGGTCTGGATGAGTTGGGACTGCGATAGCACGATGTCCTCTGTCCAGCTGAGCACTGAGACAAATCCTATACTCTGTTTTTGTACCTTGCCTCCTACTGCAAAGCCCTTTACCAGAATGGCTTATTTCTCAACAAAAGTAGAAATCTTTGAAAAGCTTTACTTTTAAGTAAGAAGCCTACTCTCCAGCATGAGGCCTGAGCAGGAAGAAGAAAGTATGTCTAACTAGGCCACAGGCAATGTCATCCTTGGGAAGATTGGTGACTGTTTGGCTGGGATTGAAAAGCCTGAGCAAAGGCTTGGATTTGCTGGTCTCCCTGTTTCAGAATTATAGATACTCTATCTTGAGGAGGCTGAGTTTGAGACCTTAGAGTCTCTGTTTATGTGCCTCTGTTCCTGCTCTGCCATGCTGCGGCCCATGTGTGTGTAGATGTGTGCTCGTGAGCTCCAGGAAGCCAGGGTGGGATCGTAGATGTTGAGCAAGGACCCCTTTCACCTCAGACAGGAATAGGAGATTCTCAAAGTATATACAGTTGATTCTTGTTATTCATGGTAGTTATGTTCTATAAAGTTGCCACAAACACTGAATTAGGTTAGGTTAGGTTCCTGTGAGCTGATTTGTCAACTGATCAATACATAACCTGGTTTTATATGTGTCTGTTTAAAGACACCTTATTTAATATATATTGTTGATTCATTAACATTGAACTCATAGCCAACAGCACAGTATATAACTCAGGCCTGAATGAAGCTTATCTAACACACGTATTTTCTCCATAAGGCTCATTGAAGCCTCTTGCACTTAGAAACACCAGACGGCACTTCAGCACTGTCCTTGGGAGCCATTTTAAATAGTGAAATCATCAAGAAAAAATACAAAAATGTGGCACTAAGTAAACTGTGAAAAGGACACTTGTTTAAGGCAGAGGATTCCCTTGTTCCGTCTCAACTGGAAATGTGCACACTGTGGAAATTCAAAAGTTTCTTCACGCTGCGCATTTGCATGCCCATGAATTACTGTGGAAACACCATGAGTATTGATCTAGGGATTACAGATTTAGGAAGAGGCGATTTTGCAAATATGGAATTTATGAATATTGAGGATCAAATGTATCTGCCCGATGATAGGTCCACAGCATTTTCTGTATTTTAGCTGTTAGAATTCTTCATCTTATCCACATTCCTCCATTATGGTAAACCAGGCTGATATGAATTAGGTGGTGGTCAGTTAATCAGATCATGAGGACTGGATTCTAAGCAACTAACTAGGGTGAGCAGACTTTTTCAAATAGCATTGATCTGTTGGTTTTTCATATATATTAGTTAGCAATTCATTGGTTAGCAATTCTATGGACTAGTTAGGTAGGCTTAAAGATAGAGTTGGAGTAAAAAAAATTCAAATCACATTCTGAAACTCAAGCAAACTACCACTTTACATATATATACTTGAGTTTCGGTGTTTAAGGTCAAAGTTGTAATTTAAATTCAAAAGGTAAGGATGATGCCCTGAACCTAAATGGTCAACCTGATGACCTCTAGTAAGTCAGCAAGCCTTCCTGTTCTTCTCCTCTTTGTACAAGGAAAACAAAAACACAAAACTGGCTTATCTGTTGATGATCAATAAAAGAAAATACTTCCACTAGCAAGACATTTATGACTTCCCAAGATAACCCCATTCTCCTGATGGACTATAACAACCCTGAGAAAAATCTTTATTATTTTTAGTTAATATCTGACACCCTGCAGCTTCTGCCCCTAGAGCCAAATAGATTATTAGAATAATATCTCTTCCACATGATTACCCTTTATACATCTTAAGGTAGCACTGAAGTCATTTATTTATATTTTCTTCCATTAATTCATTCATCCATTTATTCAACATATATTTATTGAGAACCTACTATATTGGTAGGTGTTGTGGTAGAAATCGGGGATATATGGGTGATTAAAAGACACATAATCCCCGAGTTCATGGATCTTATGTCCACCTAAGTTTTTTTCTCTTCATGATGAATATCTTTAGTTTCTTGAACTTTTCCACATGTGGCATAGTTTGGAGTCCCCTCACGGCCTTGGTCATCTTCCTCTGTACATGCTATCAGTTTCTCTCTAGGGGTGTGGGTCTTGAATCAGGAGTGATCTGACAAATGATTGGCATATCTGGGTTCAAATAGCAGCTCTGTGTCTTACTGTGTTATATCGAGTAAGGTATTTAACCCCTCTGGACCCCCATTTCCTCTTCTATAAAATGGGAAGAATAATAATTGCCAGGCTGTTTGTGAGGATTAAACAAGATAATATACATAAACATACTTAGCATAGTACCTGGCATGTAAGTGCCTAATAAAGCAGAAAACATTATTTTATTCATATTTGTTAAACTGCCTTAGCTGGCATTAGCATGTTTGGCAGACACATTCCACTGTTATTGCCTCCTGAGGTTGCAATCACCCTAAACTCCCAAGTCATTTTTGTCTTCCTGGGAAATTACTTCTGTCTTCGAGAGCTGTGCTCAGATGTCAGTCCTCTATCAACCTTGTTGAGACACATTTTGACCAACTCTGTCTGTTTGACTGGCTTATGTGTCATCTTCCTGAAAGATGGATGTAATTTCAGTGCCAGGATCCATGTCCTTGACTTGACTTTTCTTTATCTCTGGGTTTGCTATGAATATGGAAATGTGGCTTGTGGCCTCCCTCAGCTTTAGAGTCTTTTCTATGTAGATGAACAGATTATAAATATAACACTTCAAGCAATTGGGGGAAAATGTTGCCCATTCTATTTGTGCCTTGCTTTATTACATTTAGTCAGTCTTTGATGAATATACCTTTACAAGATGATTGTTGAACAAAATGAATCCCATTTCTTAATGTGATGCATTTGATGATGGCTTGGCTGCCTTTGCCTGCTCCATCATTTTATTCTTGGACTTTACCTGGACTGCTATTTATGATTTTATTTCTTGGATGCACACAAAAACACATGTATAACTTTTTCCCTCCCCTCACTGTTCTCCAGAAATCTTTGGCAATAATTCAGAGGAATTATTAAGGAATCATGAGTGGGAATAGGGGTGGAGAGAGGATTTGAGTTGTGGCTTATATAGATTACATGAATGAATATAACCCTATGGACAAGGCTTTTTTTCAGTGTTTCTGAGCCAGACATAAATCAGGAGCATAGGAACCAGGGAACTGGGGTGTTAGAAGCTGTTTGAGCACACTGGTGTGAGAGAAAGCAGTACAGAAGATGAAACAGTGGAGGTTAGAAAGGAGATCCAGAAATAAAGCTCATTTAATTACTTAGGGCCTGTCCAATCTTAGACCTGGGCAAGGGGTGCTACTGCCCTGGGCTCCATGCTCTAAAAGGTCCATACTCTGGCCCTCCTTTGGCTGCCCCTCTCCACAGGGAGAGGACTTAGTGCTGCCAATGTGTTCACCTTTAGGCCTGAAGGAAACTGTGGAAGGCAGTATAGTCTAGGGTTGCCAGATAAAATGTATGACACCCTATATTTCTGTTTGCTGAATCCCACAACCCTAGTATAGTCAGAACTTGGATTTGGGGGCTGGAATATCTACATGCATGTGTGCAAGGCCCTGCACCCTGTAGAACAGAGCTTGGAGTGGGAAGAGAAGGGAGCAGGCCAGTGACCTGGGGCCACTGGCATATTCTGGTGCAGAACTCTGGGGAATCTGAGAATTCAAAATTTGAACCTGGCCTTCGAAGTTATGAATTATATTTTTCAAGGTAGGAGGAGAGAACATATTTTATTTAACTTTTAAAATTTTGATTTATATTTTTAAAATGTGTAGACACCTGGTATGTGGGCCTCCATTTGTGCTCTTGTCTCAGCCTCCACAAGTACTAGTGGAGGGCCTTTAATAATGGCAACAGATTACCAAATCAAGCTCTGTGCCGTATACTTTAGATCCAAAATTTTATTTAATCCTCATAACAACTCTGTGAGTTCGGCACTGTAAGTGTTCCCATTTAATGGATAAGGAAACTGAGGTTCAGTGACTTGAGATAGCTTATCCAAGGTCAAAGAGAGAGTGAATGGCAGAACTGAGATTAGACCTCAAACCTTAGTCTATCTGGATGCATATAATGAGCTTTGGATCTAGACTGCTTGAGTCAGAATCCTGCCTCTGATACTTGCTAGCGCTTTGATCTTGCCTCAGTTTCTTGAGCTGCAAAATGTAGGGGTATATGTGATAATAACAGGCCCGGGATCATTGGGGGCTGGGGGGGGTCATCTTTGAAAGCTGCCTACCAAAAGCATGTGGCATTATGCCAGCGTGTATGAGGCTCCATAGGATAAACGTGATGCATCTTCTTGGAGAGGCAGTTTTACTTACGTGGCAAATGCAACTTAATGTCAAAATGCAGCTGCACTGTGTAATAGATGGCAGAATTCACACAGATTAAAAATAAATAAAAGCATGAAATTCTAAAGATGTCTTATGTTTGTGGTCGCTGCTTTGACTGTACTGCCTTCCCGCCTTCTGTCGATTCTACTGCAGTGATTTTCAGATCACAGAAAAAAAGATTCATTTTGAAAAGGCTTGTTGTTAGGGTGTATGCATTTTCTCTATGTGCCCCAGCGTTCTGTTCCTTCTGGAAGAAGCTGAGCTAGTCATCTCTGTTGCCTCACTGCTGTAAGATTTGAGGGAGGTCAGGGAAATACAGTGTCCAGGGCAACGGTCTTCAACCTCGGCCGCATATTAGAATCACCTTGGAAATTTTTGAAAAAAAGAATGATGAGGTTTGAGCCTCATCTCCAGAAATTGTTGTTAACAAATAATGTCTAGGAGAAGTTATATCACATGTTAACTATGTGTTTATTAGAATGATGGAGGGGTTGATTTGCTTGTGCTCTTGGTGCCTTTCACCACTGATAATAATGTTAGTTAATATTTCATGTACTTATGATATGCCTGGCAGGTGCTGTACTAGGAGCTTTGTGTGTCGTATCTTCCTCAATCTTCACAAAAATATTATTATCCCCATTCTGCAGACAAGGAACTTGAAGCCGTGTTAAGTAAACTGTTCAAGGTTACAAAGCTCACAAGCAGTAGGTAATTGTAGCAAATACTTATATAATGCTCACTGTGTGACATTCACTCTCCCAAGCATGATTTATAGGATCATTTAATCTTCACAGCAGCCCAATGGGAGTACTATTGTTATTGCTGTTTGGCAGATGTGGAAACTAAGGCACAGAGAGATTAAGTGATTTGAGTCCAAGATCACACAGCTAGAACATAACAGAGCCACTATTTAAGCATAGGCTATCACAGGGTGTTTTCAGAATCCACCCTTCTAACCACCTTGCATATTGTTTCTTGTATAATAGTCAAACCCACGTAACTTGAATCAGAGTCTAAACCAACTGCCACGCTACACTGCCTCAAAATACTGGTAGCTAGTATTTACTGAGCTGTCTTGACATGATGGACACAAAGTAAGGCCTTCATTTTGATCATCTTATTTAATCTTTATGATAGCTCTGCTATATTAGTACACAATAGAAGCAGGTAGTAAAGCCTGCCAACCATATCTGGCAGGTTCCAAAGGCCAACTTACCTCCTACCCACGGCTCAGAGAATCTGCCTCCAGAGACTGAGTTCCTGGCCTACCTCTCTACTAGTTAACTATGAAACCTTAAGTAATTAACACAGCGCTTCATATATTTGGAAAGAGTTATTATTCTTTTTCAGCCCCCTTTTTTTTCTTCCGGGCTAGATATTCTCAGTCATTTCCACTCTGCCTCTTATGACTTGGTTCCTAGACTCTTCCCAATCCTGGTTTCTCTTGCTAGTTTAATGTTTCTCATTGGGGATGGATGCTATTTATATTTTAGACAAGAAAGTTCTGTATACATGTAGGATCCTTTTGCACATTTGCAAGATTTTTAGCATCTCTGGCCCTTACCCAATGGATGCTAGTGGTTCTCCTGAGTCATTGTGACAACCCCAAATACCCCCAACACATTTTCATATGCTCACTGGGGGCACTACTGCCTCTAGATAAGAATAAGCATAACCAAACACAGAATCCTATGAAGAAGAACAGCTCTGTTTTTTGGATCAATTGCCTATTGCAGCCTATTTATTGGCTTTGTAATGACTGATAGTACATTTCTCTTAATGCAGTTATATTGGCAGTTTTGAGGAGCCACAGCACTCTGTTGACTCAACAGAATTTGTTAACAGAAGCTTCTAAAACATTTTCATGTGTCAGATCTCCCTGTCTTGAACCTATACATTTGATTTTTGGGACACAAGTGTGGTACTTTATTCCTATTCTGTTTTGACTCGTTATGTTTTGATTCTGTCAACCAATGTATTTGCTCTTCTTTTAAGCTACTTGTCACCTGGAATTTTGACCAACAGGCTCTCTATATCTTCATTCAAGTTACTGATTACCATGTTGTATAGGATTGGATGAAGGTTGACATTGAGCCTTTTGTCAGCGTCAGTTAAGGTTGCACCTCACTGTATTGTTATCTAGACATTCTGCATTTCTTTATCTTGCCCATAAGGATATCATGGAATTCCTTTTTAAAAATTCCTTGAAACAGGGCTTCCCTGGTGGCGCAGTGGTTGAGAGTCTGCCTGCCAGTGCAGGGGACACGGGTTCGAGCCCTGGTCTGGGAAGATCCCACATGCCGCGGAGCAGCTGGGCCCGTGAGCCACAATTACTGAGCCTGCGCGTCTGGAGCCTGTGCTCCGCAACAAGAGAGGCCGCGATAGTGAGAGGCCCGCGCACCGCGATGAAGAGTGGCCCCCGCTTGCCACAACTGGAGAAAGCCCTCGCACAGAAACGAAGACCCAACACAGCCATAAAAAAAAAAAAAAAAAAAAAAAATTCCTTGAAACAATCAAGAATCACTCCGGCAACAGATTTCCTTTGATCTACCACCTCAAAGTATTTTACATGTAACTATCAACTCTAAGGGTCATTATTTTATAGATCAGTTCTATTAGCAGTTAGAAATTACATGGAAATAAGAAATTTGATACGTGATTTAGGGTTTAGTGATTTCATTGCTTCCGACATTCATGAGTGATATCAAGATGAACCTTACCTGCCAGGTCTGTACTTGGAATCAGTCCTAGTTTTGGATGGATTCTCTGACTTCAGGGCACAGGAGAAGGGTTGTAATTCCCCTCACCCCAAATTGCTCACTAAATCCAGAAACCCTTTCAATAGGAGATGACAGAGCCTGTCATTTGACAGTGAGAGAGGCCTTGAAATTTACCCACCACTGGGAAAAGAACACAGTGTCCTACCCTAATAGAGGTATTAATGACACTGCAGGTTTTTTTTAATAATAAAAGTAAATATTGTTTATTGTTGAAAACGTGCAGAATATAGGAAAGACAAATGTAAACGTATCCTCATTCATAATCCCACTACTCAGGGATGCCACTGTGAACACTGCCTGGTTTATACCTGTATCGCTGCATAATTAGAATCCTGCAGTTTGTTTTATGGGAGCAGAATTTGATAAAGGGAGGGGAGAGAGGATGAAGACACTGGTTACCTGTTCAAGATAGATTTTAGAGGGTAGGCAAGCAGGAAGAACAAAGTACAGAAAGGAGAGACTGAGACCATAGAATGTTTGTCTGTTTGGCAGTCAGGCCTTGGATTAGTTCTGTCCTCTACCAAATTTCTATGGAGACTGAAATTTCTACCTTTTGGAATTACTTTTTGAAGATGTTTTCAAAACGTGCCTCTTCTCTGGTTAGAGGTGTCTGTTTATCTGATTCTGACCTGCAATCACCTAGCAGAGAGCAGGTTTTGAAGCCAGAGGGCTTCCTGAAAAGCCAGGGGACAAGCAGCAGGAGGACAGTGAATACTTGGGGTGGGGGCTGGGAGCCCAAAGGGGTTACAGGGATACAGTAAGAGGAGCAGCTGGGTTGCTGAACACCCACATTTATCTAATTAGCAATTTCAGGCTTTTGCCCAGAGCGTGTCTGTCCATATGGCTAGAACCGGCACCCCCTCATCCCATTTGGACACAGATCTAGGCCTGGAAGCCCCTCTAACCCCCTCAGGTGCTTCTCTGCCTCCAGTTTTTCTCTAGTTTGCATTTTTGCTTTTGCAAGCTTCTGTACAATGCTTTATTGGCGATGTGGTTTTTGCATCCTTCTCTAGAGACTGGACATTGATGAATTTAGCTGTACTTCTTGTGGTACATGTAGCATTAATCTGCCTGTGTGTCTTTTTCCTTTTTTCCTTTCCCTTTGAAGTTTGAAGTTGGTCAGCTGGCTGAGCGGCAAAGAGGGTTCTTCCGTTCTTTTTTTTTTTTTTGAATTTTATTTTATTTATTTTTTATATAGCAGGTTATTATTTATCTATTTTATACATATTAGTGTATATATGTCAATCCCAATCTCCCAATTCATCCCACCACCACCCCCCGCCCCACCACTTTCCCCCCTTGGTGTCCATACGTTTGTTCTCTACATCTGTGTCTCTATTTCTGCTCTGCAAACCAGTTCATCTGTACCATTTTTCTAGGTTCCACATATATGTGTTAATATACGATATTTGTTTTTCTCTTTCTGACTGACTTCACTCTGTATGACAGTCTGTAGATCCATCCACGTCTCTACAAATAACCCAATTTCGTTCCTTTTCATGGCTGAGTAATATTCCATTGTATATATGTACCACACCTTCTTTATCCATTCGTCTGTCAGTGGGCATTTAGGTTGCTTCCATGACCTGGCTATTGTAAATAGTGCTGCAATGAACATTGGGGTGCATGTGTCTTTTTGAATTATGGTTTTCTCTGGGTATATGCCCAGTAGTGGGATTGCTGGGGCGTATGGTAGTTCTATTTTTAGTTTTTGAATGAACCTCCATACTGTTCTCCATAGTGGCTGTGTCAATTTACATTCCCACCAACAGTGCAAGAGGGTACCCTTTTCTCCACACCCTCTCCAGCATTTGTTGTTTATAGATTTTCTGATGATGTCCATTCTAACTGGTGTGAGGTGATACCTCATTGTTGTTTTGATTTGCCTTTCTCTAATAATTAGTGATGTTGAGCAGCTTTTCATGTGCTTCTTGGCCATCTGTATGTCTTCTTTAGAGAAATGTCTATTTAGGTCTTCTGCCCATTTTTGGATTGGGTTGTTTGGTTTTTTAATATTGAGCTGCATGAGCTGTTTATATATTTTGGAGATTAATCCTTTGATGTTTCGTTTGCAAATATTCTCTCCCATTCTGAGGGTTGTCTTTTCATCTTCTTTGTAGTTTCCTTTGCTTTGCAAAAGCTTTTAAGTTTCATTAGGTCCCGTTTGTTTATTTTTGTTTTTATTTCCATTACTCTAGGAGGTGGATCAAAAAAGATCTTTCTGTGATTTATGTGAAAGAGTGTTCTTCCTATGTTTTCCTCTAGGAGTTTTACAGTGTCTGGGCTTACATTTAGGACTCTCATCCATTTTGAGTTTATTTTTGTGTATGGTGCTAGGGAGTGTTCTAATTTCATTCTTTTACATGTAGCTGTCCAGTTTTCCTAGCACCACTTACTGAAGAGACTGTCTTTTCCCCATTGTATATCCTTGCCTCCTTTGTCATAGATTAGTTGACCATAGGTGCATGGGT
This sequence comes from Eschrichtius robustus, assembly GCF_028021215.1. Lineage (NCBI taxonomy): Eukaryota > Metazoa > Chordata > Mammalia > Artiodactyla > Eschrichtiidae > Eschrichtius > Eschrichtius robustus. The sequence goes on from NC_090845.1 coordinate 106,851,805, forward strand.
TTATCTCTGGGCTTTCTATCCTGTTCCATTGATCTATATTTCTGTTTTTGTGCCAGTACCATATTTTCTTGATAACTGTAGCTTTGAAGTATAGTCTGAAGTCAGGGAGACTGACTTCTCCTGCTCTGTTTTTTTCCCTCAAGACTGCTTTGGCTATTCACAGTCTTTTGTGTCTCCATATAAATTTTAAGATTTTTTGTTCTAGTTCTGTAAAAAACACCACTGGTAATTTGATAGGGATTGCATTGAACCTGTAGATTGCTTTGGGTAGTATAGTCATTTTCACAATATTGATTCTTCCAATCCAAGAACATGGTATATTTCTCCATCTGTTTGTGTCATCTTTGATTTCTTTCATCAGTGTCTTACAGTTTTCTGAGTACAGGTCTTTTACCGACTTAGGTAGGTTTATTCCTAGGTATTTTATTCTTTTTGTTGCAATGGTGAATGGGATTGTTTCCTTAATTTCTCTTTCTGGTCTTTCGTTGTTAGTGTATAGGAATACAGGAGATTTCTGTGCATTAATTTTGTAACCTGTAACTTTACCAAATTCATTGATTAGTAGTTTTCTGGTGGCATCTTTAGGACTCTCTATGTATAGTATCATGTCATCTGCAAACAGTGACAGTTTTACTTCTTCTTTTCCAATTTGTATTCCTTGTATTTCTTTTTCTTCTCTGATTGCTGTGGCTAAAACTTCCAAAACTATGTTGAATAATAGTGGTGAGAGTGGACATCCTTGTCTTGTTCCTGATCTTAGAGGAAATGCTTTCAGTTTTTCACCATTGAGAATGATGTTTGCTGTGGGTTTGTCACATATGGCCTTTATTATGTTGAGGTAGGTTCCTTCTATGCCCACTTTCTGGAGAGTTTTTATCATAAATGGGTGTTGAATTTTGTCAAAAGCTTTTTCTGCATCTATTGAGATGACCATATGGTTTTTATTCTTCAATTTGATAATATGGTGTATCACATTGATTGATTTGCATGTATTGAAGAATCCTTGCATCCCTGGGATAAACCCCACTTGATCATGGTGTATGAGTCTTTTAATGTGTTGTTGGATTCTGTTTGGTAGTATTTTGTTGAGGATTTTTGCATCTATATTCATCAGTGATATTGGTCTGTAATTTTCTTTTTTTGTAGTATCTTTGTCTGGTTTTGGTATCAGGGTGATGGTGGCCTCATAGAATGAGTTTGGGAGTGTTCCTTCTTCTGCAATTTTTTGGAAGAGTTTGAGAAGGTTGGGTGTTAGCTCTTCTCTAAATCTTTGATAGAGTTCACCTGTGAAGCCATCTGGTCCTGGACTTTTATTTGTTGGAAGATTTTTAATCACAGTTTCAATTTCATTACTTGTGATTGTTCTGTTCATATTTTCTATTTCTTCCTGGTTCAGTCTTAGAAGGTTATAACTTCCTAAGAATTTGTCCATTTCTTCCAGGTTGTCCCTTTTATTGACATAGAGTTGCCTGTAGTAGTCTCTCATGTCCCTTTGTATTTCTGCAGTGTCAGTTGTTACTTCTCCTTTTTCATTTCTAATTCTATTGATTTGACTCTTCTCCCTTTTTTTCTTGATGAGTCTGGCTAATGGTTTATCAATTTTGTTTATCTTCTCAAAGAAACAGCTTTTAATTTTATTGATCTTTGCTATCATTTCCTTCATTTCTTTTTCATTTATTTCTGATCTGATCTTTATGATTTCTTTCCTTCTGCTAACTTTGGGGTGTTTTTGTTCTTCTTTCTCTAATTGCTTTAGGTGTAAGGTTAGGTTGTTTATTTGAGATGTTTCTTGTTTCTTAAGGTAGGATTGTATTGCTATAAACTTCCCTCTTAGAACTGCTTTTGCTACATCCCATAGGTTTTGGATCATCATGTTTTCACTGTAATTTGTCTCTATGTATTTTTTGATTTCCTCTTTGATTTCTTCAGTGATCTCTTGGTTATTTAGTAATGTATTGTTTAGCCTCCATGTGTTTGTGTTTTTTATGGTTTTTTTTCCCTGTGATTGATTTCTATTCTCATAGGATTGTGCTCGGAAAAGATGCTTGAAATGATTTCACTTTTCTGAAATTTACCAAGGCTTGATCTGTGGCCCAAGATGTGATCTATACTGGAGAATGTTCCTTGTGCACTTGAGAAGAAAGTGTAATCTGCTGTTTTTAGATGGAATGTCCTATAAATATCAACTAAATCTATCTAGTCTATTGTGTCATTTAAAGCTTGTGTTTCCTTATTAATTTTCTGTCTGTATGATCTGTCCATTGGTGCACGTGAGGTTAAAGTCCCCCACTATTACTGTGTTACTGTCGATTTCCTCTTTTATAGCTGTTAGCAGTTGCCTTATGTATTGAGGTGCTCTGATGTTGGGTGCATATATATTCTTGGATTGATCCCTTGATCATTATGTAGTGTCCTTCCTTATCTCTTGTAACATTCTTTATTTTAAAGTCTATTTTATCTGATAAGTACATTGCTACTCCAGCTTTCTTTTGATTTCCATTTGCGTGGAATATCTTTTTCCATCCCCTCACTTTCAGTCTGTATGTGTCCCTAGGCCTGAAGTGGGTCTCTTGTAGACAGCATATATATCGGTCTTGTGTTTGTATACATTCAGCCAGCCTGTGTCTTTTGGTTGGAGCATTTAATCCATTCACGTTTAAGGTAATTATTGACATGTATGTTCCTATTACCATTGTCTTAATTGTTATGGGTTTGTTGGGTTTGTTTTTGTAGGTCCTTTTCTTCTCTTGTGTTTCCCACTTAGAGAAGTTCCTTTAGCATTTGTTGTAGAGCTGGTTTGGTGGTGCTGAATTCTCTTAGCTTTTTCTTGTCCGTAAAGGTTTTAATTTCTCTGTCGAATCTGAATGAGATCCTTGCTGGGTAGAATAATCTTGGTTGTAGGTTCTTCCCTTTCATCACTTTAAACATATCATGCCACTCCCTTATGGCTTGTAGAGTTTCTGGTGAGAAATCAGCTGTTAACCTTATGGGATTTCCCTTATATGTTATTTGTCACTTTTCCCTTTTTGCTTTCAATAATTTTTCTTTGTCTTTATTTTTTGTCAGTTTGATTACTTTGTGTCCCGGTGTGTTTCTCCTTGGGTTTATCCTGCCTGGGACTCTCTGTGCTTCCTGGATTTGGGTGGCTATTTCCTTTCCCACGTCAGGGAAGTTTTCGAGTATAATCTCTTCAAATATTTTCTCGGGTCCTTTCTCTCTCTCTTCTCCTTCTGGGACCCCTATAATGTGAATGTTGTTGCATTTAATGTTGTCTCAGAGGTCTCTTAGGCTGTCTTCATTTGTTTTCATTCTTTTTTCTTTATTCTGTTCCGTGGCAGTGAATTCCACCATTCTGTCTTCCCGGTCACTTATCCATTATTCTGCTATTGATTCCGTCTAGTGTATTTTTCATTTCAGTTATTGTATTGTTCATCTCTGTTTGTTTGTTCTTTAATTCTTCTAGGTGTTTGTTCTTTAATTCTTCTAGGTCTTTGTTAAACATTTCTTGCATCTTCTCGATATTTGCCTCCATTCTTTTTCTGAGGTCCTGGATCATCTTCACTATCATTATTCTGAATTCCTTTTCTGGAAGGTTGCCTATCTCCACTTCATTTAGTTGTTTTTCTGGGGTTTTATCTTGTTCCTTCATTTGGTACATAGTCGTTTGCCTTTTCATCTTGTCTGTCTTTCTGTGAATGTGGTTTTCCTTCCACAGGCTGCAGAACTGTAGTTCTTCTTGCTTCTGCTGTCTGCCCCCTGGTGGATGAGGCTATCTAAGAGGTTTGTGCAAGTTTCCTGATGGGAGGGACTGGTGGTGGGTAGAGTTGGGTGTTTCTGTGGTGGGCAGAGCTCAGTAAAACTTTAATCTGCTTGGCTGCTGATGGGGGGGCTGGGTTCCCTCCCTGTTGGTTTTTTGGCCTGAGGTGACCCATCACTGGAGCCTACCTGGCTCTTTGGTGGGGCTGATGGTGGACTCTGGGAGGGCTCACACCAAGGAGTACTTCCCAGAACTTCTTCTACCAGTGTCTTTGTCCCCACTGTGAGCCACAGCCATCCCCTGCCTCTGCAGGAGGCCCTGCAACACTAGCAGGTAGGTCTGGTTCAGTCTCCTATGGGGTCACTGCTCCTTCCCCTGGGTCCCAATGCGCACACTGCTTTGTGTGTGCCCTCCAAGAGTAGAGTCTCTGTTTCTCCCAGTCCTGTTGAAGGCCTGCAATCAAATCCCGCTAGTCTTCAAAGTTTGATTCTCTAGGAATTCCTCCTCCCGTTGCCGGACCCCCAGGTTCGGAAACCTGACATGGGGCTCAGAACCTTCACTCCAGTGGGTGGACTTCTGAGGTATAAGTGTTCTCCAGTTTGTGAGTCACCCACCCAGCAGTTATGGGATTTGATTTTATTGTGATTGCGCCCCTCCTACTGTCTCATTGCAGCTTCTCCTTTGTCTTTGGATGTGGGGTATCTTTTTTGGTGAGTTCCAGTGTCTTCCTGTCGATGATTGTTCAGCTGTTAGTTGTGATTCTGGTGCTCTCACAAGAGGGAGTGAGTGCAGGTCCTTCTACTCCGCCATCTTGAATCAATCTCCGGTTCTTCCGTTCTTGAGCAATGCTTGAGGGAACATGATTTGGCCCACATCTCCTCGGCCCTCAGCCCTCCTCTTCCTTGCTGCAGCCCTCTGCTTGTTCAGCTGCCCTGCCTGCTGGGACTGAATTATGGATTCTAGTCAAGGGAGTGACAAACAAGCCTCAAAGAAGTGAAGTGAAGTTAGTGGTGAGCCTGGTCTGGAACCCAGGTCTCCTGACCCCAGTCCATGGCTCTTTCTGTGGCACCATTCTGCTGGGAGCATTCATGGGAATGTTTCTGATGGTGCCATGTTTGTCTTCTATATCTTTTGCCTAGTGGTGCTGCTACCATCAGTATAAGCAGGCAACCGAGAGAGAAGACAGCAGAGATGATGGCACGGGGGATTTATTGACTGGATAGCCATACTTCCTGGACACTTATTTTTTCTCGTATGGGGCATGCTTGCTGCAAAGAAGTCAAGAATTTCAGTTCTCTGCCACTTGCTCCCATTTCTCTTTTAATCTGGCTTCATCATAACTGTCTTCATCTTATGCCCATACACAGCCTCAGGCTACCACTGGGCTAACGTCCCCCTATTGCTGTTCTCCTGCCCCAGCAGTACCTCAAGTTCCAGTCTTCCTCTTCCCTCTATCTCAAGCAAAATCCTACACACGAAATCAACTTATCTCTTAAGATCACCTTTGTTAAAGAGCCATTAGGAGGCCATGGGTCAATATGTTCATATTATGTGGTTTTTCTAATGGACTACTGGAAGCAATAGCTTATCTGAAGGCATCAGAACCATTCAGAGTACTTGATAACAATATGTACATTACTAGGACCTACCACAGATTTTCTAAATTAGGAACTTAGGGGGTTAGGACCTGAGTGTCTACATTTTAATAAAATTCTTAGGTGATTCTGAAATATACTAATAGTTGAGAATTAATTCCCTTTGTTGTGCTTAGAATTAAAGCATTTGCTGCAGGTGCATAAACACGTTAGCAGGTAGCAATGGTCATTTTTGGGCTAGCTCATGATATCTTGCCTTTAAAATTACATTTCTTTTGTTGCTCCCCCACCCCCTCCCAAATACATACAGTGGACCAGAATCTTTCTCTGAGTCTGGATTTGTCTTCCCAAGAATCTTGGGCTTCTTCTCTTGTATGCTGAAGGTATATGCATAACCTGTGACCTCTGTAATGATTTTTTTTCTGGAAAAAATTCTAACTTCCATGTCTAGCTACACTGCATGATATATTTGATAAATATCTATTGAAAGTACAACTGTGTGTTCCACATGGCAGAAAGCACTCTATTTCATCATAACAAGGGAACCCAACTCATTCTTCCATGATTTAAAAGCAGCTATGACATGAAAGAGGGAGATTGGTAGGTAAATGGGAAGTCTTCAAAAGATGACTGTATTTATTTCCCATCTTGTAGTCTTGTTCTCCTCTCTGGAGAGATTCATGCTTCATGGGTGTCCTGGAAAGTGAGATAGGAAAAAGAAGAAAATAAGAATAGATTATAAAACTCTTTCTCCCTTGGGCTCCAGTGTAATCTCTTCACATGGGCAGATATTTTAAAACTCAGGTATCTGGATTCACTGAAGAGATACATAGTAAATAAAAATATGACTCAAATGCCACCTTGCAGCCAGGGGGGGCTGTTTTCTGCCTGTTCTCAGAATTGGTGCCATAACTTACCTATTGAATTTCATGTTCATGTAATGAATAGATAGTCTCTGACTGCACAGATGCCAGGCTTAGCTAAGTAAGGTATCTCTGCTCTTGATATAAACTGCAGAGCTACTCTGTGGCCATGCTGCTCCTTGTGCAAGTGTGATCAGTGACACCAAAGTCACATCCTTGGTCCGTTTCACATCATTTGCAAGATGGGGGCATGCTTTTTGTCATTCCATCCATTACCCATCAAATAAGATGATTGATTTTGAATTTGCGAGAAATATCTAAGTTCCACGTGTTTAGTAGGACCTTCAAAACTCTCTACTGGGAAGATTTATTTCGGTCTTAGATTCACTCACACCGCAATACTGATTTTGACCACGGGGGTGAAACTGGTGATTGCCCTGGTGGATATAGGAAAGGGGGTGGTAATATGAGCTTATCAAAGCTCAATTGGAAACACTGACCCATTTTCAAATAGGTCTGTCCTTTGGCAAATTCACTCAGTTACTTATACATAGAAAATCTTCCTTTAAGGCTTAAAAATGTCACATTAAAAATCAAGTTAAAATGTTTTTTTTCATTTAATTCATTGAGTTTAAAAAGCAGGGACTTCCCTGGTGGCGCAGTGGTTAAGAATCCGCCTGCCAATGCAGGGGACATGGGTTCGAGCCCTGGTCCAGGAAGATCCAACATGCCACGGAGCAACTAAGCCCGTGCGCCACAACTACTGAGCCTGTGCTCTAGAGCCCGCGAGCCACAACTACTGAAGCCTGTGCACCTAGAGCCCACGCTCCACAACGAGAGAAGCCACCGCAATGAGAAGCCCGCATACCGCAACAAAGAGCAGCCCCCGCTCACCGCAACTAGAGAAAGCCTGTGCGCAGCAACAAAGACCCAACGCAGCCAAAAATAAATAAATAAATAAATAAATTTATTTTTAAAAAAAGCATAAATTTTCAATTAAGTTAACTTTTGCAAATATCTGAAAGCATCACCTTTTGTAACTTTATTGGTTTTTCAGTGGCAAATGGGGACAGGTAAGGTAAATGGATTATAGAGACTCTCTGTCTCTCTCTCTCTCTCTCTTTTTTTTAAACCATGAATCATGCAAGCCAGAGAAATAGAAAGGCATTAATAATGTTCAAGTTTTTCCCTTACCACTAGTTATAGGTAAGGAACCATGCCCGTTCTCTACCTCTGATGCAGAGGCATCTCTCTCTCTGTTACAAGTAGACAACCTCATTTGAGCTTTTGGGAAGAGTAATTCTGCTTTTAATGAGACTCTTAATGAGGTGACAGGTTATTTATGTAATTTTATAGTCATCACACTTCTACACAGAAGTGCCAGCCATTTTCTTTACCATCACTATAATCATCGTAGTGAACTTGATTTATTCACATCTGAGAAGGAGCATTCTGTCCGACTCTCACACAGTCCTGTTCTCTTTGCTATGGCTGATATTTATATGGACATCAGATTCTCCAAGAACTGTGGAGTTGGGATTACAAAGACTGAGTCAGTTAGACTGTTGAGTCATGAACACGCACAAGTTGGTTAGCAGGAAAATAATAAGGCAGACATATAGAGAAATGGAGATGGGTGACCACATGGCCTAGAGGTGGGGGCTGGGGAGGACAGGGAGACAGAGAAGCTGCCTTTTGACTTTCTAGTTCCTGTAAGGTCCAGTACTTCTTACAATAGTATTTTGTGGAAATGTTCTGCATCCATAAAACAAGTCTCCTTTTCTAAAATAAATCTACTTTCAGCAGGTCTCTGCTCCTTGCAACCTATAATCCATGAGAAGGAATATTTTGAACTTGGTACACAGAAGTTGATAGTATATTTCCAAAGGGCTTTCATATCTATTATCTCCATTATTTCCTCTAACAATCCCATGTCCGAAATAGGGTAGGAATGATAATTGATTTGAAAGCTAAAGAAACTGAGGCCTCAAATAGGAAAGGGGCTTAAGTCACACAGCTACGTTGAGGCAGAGCCAGGCCTAAAATCCGTGTCTTCTGGCTCCCAGGCCTGGTGTTGGGCACTTCCTAGGCACCCAGGGATTGTTTGTAGGTTGATAGATATATCCAAAGGGTGATTCCAGTCAGAAACAATGATAAAGTAGCTGGTCTTTTAATAGACATGAGTAATATTCTGAAGGAACCTAACAAAGGAAAGCCTCTGAAGTCTCCAGCAAATTTTCCTACCTGAACCTCTTCACTTAAGGAAAAACAGTGTATTTTCCCCTTGTGCCTCTGCAATAGAGTGCAAATCAGATCTTGCCTTTGAGAATGCTCACCCTACCTCACCTCTCTGCAGCTGCTGCCAGTGGAGGTGCCAATTATGTGGCTCTATTTGGTGGTTTCTACCTCAACATTTAAAAAATAAAATTGCCCCTGGGGTGAAACTTTGAATGCCAACTCAACTAGAAGCAACTTTCCCAGGCAAATTAGAAAGCTCTTGGAGATCATCATTTAGAACCAGAGTCCTGACAGGACCTAGCTACTAATGGAATATTTAGAGTTGCAAATAGATGTATCCCTTTAAGTTTAACTGTTAAGCAGTTGCAACCTTTTCAAGCAAGGCCTGATAGGGCCTGGTTTTAAAGTATTATGTATGTTTCAGTGACATGGTTCTATTTTATTTTCCAAGTAAAGACTGATGTAATTTGTCCTTCCAAAAACAAATAATGAGATGTGTGTGTCAGAAGGAGTTGTAGGGGATGGTTTTCAGGGCTATTTTATGATACCTTAATAGGTGTTAAATAGACCAGAAAATCCATCCTCTCTTAAGAGCATACGGGTTTGACTCAGTATTTCACATGGTCTCTGAAGGTTTATGTTGCCCATTTAAATAAAAGAAAACCAATCAGAGCATGCAACACAAGGTTATTCTGTACTTTCTATTTATAAACAAAGTAGCATTGAAGAGGGATGCTAAGGAAAGAACTGTCTTAGAAGCATGGCCCAATGAGAAAATCTGGATTATGAAACAGTGGTTGTCAAAGAGGGGGTTATTATAGGTTCTGAGAAATCCTTAAGTAAAGAAGCCTGTTTTAACTTTTTTTCAATCAGTGTTTCTAAACTGTTTTGACCACAGGACCCTTTTCTTCGCATAACGCCTATTAACATATCATCTCCCTTTGAGGAACACTGGGTTAGACTGTGGCTTGCATAAGGAGGTAAGGTGAGAGATAAGACTACAAATATAGATTGACAACATATTATAGATGGTCTTGAATACTATGCTAAGAAGATCTGGCTTCATTGTAAAAGCGATGGCATAATTATTTAGCTTTTTTTTTTCCCTTGAATAGCTTCACCACTTGTCTCTGTGCTTTCATTCATACTCCTTTTCAGTCCATCCTGAATAGCACTGCTAGACTAATTTTCCTAAAACTCTGTCCATCATTTGTCTTCCCTACTTGAGAACCTAAATGGTACTTTTTAGGACCCTACATTTTGTTATCTTTTCATCTTCAAACAGATTTTTTTTTTGCACCAAATTCAAAGGTTTATTTCCTAACTACCATTTTTTTTAACATCTTTATTGAAGTATAATTGCTTTACAATGGTGTCTTAGTTTCTGCTTTATAACAAAGTGAATCAGTTATACATATACATATGCCCCCATATCTCTTCCGTCTTGCATCTCCCTCCCTCCGACCCTCGCTATCCCACCCCTCTAGGTGGTCACAAAGCACCAAGCTGATCTCCCTGTGCTATGCGCTGCTTCCTACTAGCTACCTATTTTACGTTTGGTAGTGTATATGTGTCCATGCCACTCTCTCACTTTGTCCCAGCTTACCCTTCCCCCTCCCCATTATCCTCAAGTCCATTCTCTAGTAGGTCTGCCTTTATTCCCATCTTGCCCCTAGGTTCTTCTGACCTTTTTTATTTTATTTAATTTTTTTTTAGATTCCATGTATATGTGTTAGCATACGGTATTTCTTTTTCTCTTTCTGACTTACTTCACTCTGTATGACAGTCTCTAGGTCCATCCACCTCACTACAAATAACTCAGTTTCGTTCTTTTTTATGGCTGAGTAATAGTCCATCGTATAAATGTGCCACATCTTCTTTATCCATTCATCTGTCGATGGACATTTAGGTTGCTTCCATATCCTGGCTGTTGTAAATAGAGCTGCAAGGTACATTTTGCTACATGACTCTTTTTGAATTATGGTTTTCTCAGGGTATATGCCCAGTAGTGGGATTGCTGGGTTATATGGTAGTTCTATTTTTAGTTTTTTAAGGAACCTCCATACTGTTCTCCATAGTGGCTGTGTCAATTTATATTCCCACCAACAGTGCAAGAGGGTTCCCTTTTCTCCACACCCTCTCCAGCATTTATTGTTTGTAGATTTTTTGATGATGGCCATTCTGATTGGTGTGAGATGATATCTCATTGTAGTTTCGATTAGCATTTCTGTAATGATTAATGATGTTGAGCATTCTTTCATGTGTTTGTTCACAATCTCTATATCTTCTTTAGAGAAATGTCTATTTAGGTCTTCTGCCCATTTTTGGATTGGGTTGTTTGTTTTTTTGATATTGAGCTGCATGAGTTGCTTGCATGTTTTAGAGATTAATCCTTTCTCCGTTGCTTCATTTGCAAATATTTTCTCCCATTCTGAGGGTTGTCTTTTCGTCTTGTTTATGGTTTCCTTTGCTGTGCAAAAGCTTTTAAGTTTCATTAGGGCCCATTTGTTTATTTTTGTTTTTATTTCCATTTCTCTAGGAGGTGGGTCAAAAAGGATATTTCTGTGATTTATGTCATAGAGTGTTCTGCCTATATTTTCCTCTAAGGGTTTGATGGTGTCTGGCCTTACATTTAGGTCTTTAATCCATTTTGAGTTTATTTTTGTGTATGGTGTTAGGGAGTGTTCTCATGTCATTCTTTTACATGTACATGTCCAGTTTTCCCAGCACCACTTATTGAAGAGGCTGTCTTTTCTCCACTGTATATTCTTGCCTCCTTAATCAAAGATAAGGTGACCATATGTGCGTGGGTTTATATCTGGGCTTTCTATCTTGTTCCATTGATCTATATTTCTGTTTTTGTGCCAGTACCATACTGTCTTGATTACTGTAGCTTTGTAGTATAGTCCGAAGTCAGGGAGCCTGATTCCTCCAGCTCCGTTTTTCTTTCTCAAGTTTGTTTGGCTCTTCGGGATCTTTTGTGTTTCCATACAAATTGTGAAATTTTTTGTTCTAGTTCTGTGAAAAATGCCAGTGGTAGTTTGATAGAGATTGCATTGAATCTGTAGATTGCTTTGGGTAGTAGAGTCATTTTCACAATGTTGATTCTTCCAATTCAAGAACATGGTATATCTCTCCATCTATTTGTATCATCTTTAATTTCTTTCATCAGTGTCTTATAATTTTCTGCATACAGGTCTTTTGTCTCCTTAGGTAGGTTTATTCCTAGATCTTTTATTCTTTTTGTTGCAGTGGTAAATGGGAGTGTTTTCTTAATTTCACTTTCAGATTTTTCATCATTAGTGTATAGGAATGCAAGAGATTTCTGTGGATTAATATTGTATCCTGCTACTTTACCAAATTCATTGATTAGCTCTAGTAGTTTTCTGGTAGCATCTTTAGGATTCTCTGTGTATAGCATCATGTCATTTGCAAACAGTGACACCTTTACTTCCTCTTTTCTGATTTGGATTCCTTTTATTTCTTTTTCTTCTGTGATTGCCGTGGCTAAAACTTCCAAAACTATGTTGAATCATAGTGTTGAGAGTGGGCAACCTTGTCTTGTTCCTGATCTTAGTGGAAATGGTTTCAGTTTTTCACCGTTGAGGACGATGTTGGCTGTGGGTTTGTCATATATGGCCTTTATTATGTTGAGGAAAGTTCCCTCTATGCCTTTCTGGTGGGTTTTTATCATAAATGGGTGTTGAATTTTGTCAAAAGCTTTCTCTGCATCTATTGAGATAATCATATGGTTTTTCTCCTTCAGTTTGTTAATATGGTGTATCACATTGATTGATTTGCATATTTTGAAGAATCCTTGCATTCCTGGGATAAACCCCACTTGATCATAGTGTATGATCCTTTTAATGTGCTGTTGGATTCTGTTTGCTAGTATTTTGTTAAGGAGTTTTGCATCTGTGTTCATCAGTGATATTGGCCTATAGTTTTCTTTCTTTGTGACATCTGTGTCTGGTTTTGGTATCAGGGTGATTGATGGTGGCTTCGTAGAATGAGTTTGGGCGTGTTCCTCCCTCTGCAATATTTTGGAAGAGTTTGAGAAGAATAGGTGTTAGCTCTTCTCTAAATGTTTGATAGATTTCGCCTGTGAAGCCATCTGGTCCTGGGCTTTTGTTTGTTGGAAGATTTTTAATCACAGTTTCAATTTCAGTGCTTGTGATTGGTCTGTTCATATTTTCTATTTCTTCCTGGTTCAGTCTCGGCAGGTTGTGCATTTCTAAGAATCTCTCCATTTCTTCCAGGTTGTCCATTTTATTGGCATAGAGTTGCTTGTAGTAATCTCTCATGATCATTTTTATTTCTGTAGTGTCAGTGGTTACTTCTCCTTTTTCATTTCTAATTCTATTGATTTGAGTCTTCTCCCTTTTTCTCTTGATGAGTCTGGCTAATGGTTTATCAATTTTGTTTATCTTCTCAAAGAACCAGCTTTTAGTTTTATTGATCTTTGCTATTGTCGCCATTTCTTTTTCATTTATTTCTGACCTGATCTTTATGATTTCTTTCCTTCTGCTAACTCTGGGTTTTTTTGCTCTTCTTTCTCTAATTGCTTTAGGTGTAAGGTTAGGTTGTTTATTTGAGATGTTTCTTGTTTCTTAAGGTAGGATTGTATTGCTATAAACTTCCCTCTTAGAACTGCTTTTGCTGCATCCCATAGCTTTTGCGTCGTCGTGTTTTCATTGTCATTTGTTTCTAGGTATTTTTTGATTTCCTCTTTGATTTCTTCAGTGATCTCTTGGTTATTAAGTAGTGTGTTGTTTAGCCTCCATGTGTTTGTATTTTTTACAGATTTTTTCCTGTAATTGATATCTAATCTCATAGCATTGTGGTCGGAAAAGATACTTGATACGATTTCAGTTTTCTTAAATTTACCAAGGCTTGATTCGTGACCCAAGATATGGTCTATCCTAGAGAATGTTCCATAAGCACTTGAGAAAAATGTGTATTCTGTTGTTTTTGGATGGAATGTCCTATAAATATCAATTAAGTCCATCTTGTTTAATGTATCATTTAAAGCTTGTGTTTCCTTATTTATTTTCATTTTGGATGATCTGTCCATTGGTGAAAGTGGGGTGTTAAAGTCCCCTACTATGATTGTGTTACTGTCGATTTCCCCTGTTATGGCTGTTAGTATTTGCCTTATATATTGAGGTGCTCCTATGTTGGGTGCATAAATATTTAAAATTGTTATATCTTCTTCTTGGATTGATCCCTTGATCATTATGTAGTGTCCTTGTTTGTCTCTTGTAGTAGTCTTTGTTTTAAAGTCTATTTTGTCTGATACAAGTATTGCTACTCCAGCTTTCTTTTGATTTCCATTTGCATGGAATATCTTTTTCCATGCCCTCACTTTCAGTCTGTATGTGTCCCTAGGTCTGAAGTGGGTCTCTTCTAGACAGCATATATATGGGTCTTGTTTTTGTATCCATTCAGCCAGTCTGTGTCTTTTGGTGGGAGCATTTAATCCATTTATCTTTAAGGTAATTATCGATATGTATCTTCCTATTATCATTTCCTTAATTGTTTTGGCTTTATTATTGTAGGTCTTTCCCTTCACTTGTGTTTCCTGCCTAGAGAAGTTCCTTTAGCATTTGTTGTAAAGCTGGTTTGGTGGTGCTGAATTCTCTTAGCTTTTGCTTGTCTGTAAAGGTTTTAATTTCTCCGTCAAATCTGAATGAGATCCTTGCTGGGTGGAGTAATCTTGGTTGTAGGTTTTTCTCCTTCATCACTTTAAATATGTCCTGCCACTCCCTTCTGGCTTGCAGAGTTTCTGCTGAAAGAGCAGCTGTTAACCTTATGGGGATTCCCTTATGTGTTTTTTGTTGTTTTTCCCTTTCTGCTTTTAATATTTGTTCTTTGTATTTAATTTTTTATAGTTTGATTTATATGTGTCTTTTCGTGTTTCTCCTTGGATTTATCCTGTATGGGACTCTCTGTGCTTCCTGGACTTGATTAACTATTTCCTTTCCCATATTAGGGAAGTTTTCAACTATAATCTCTGCAAATATTTTCTCAGTCCCTTTCTTTTTCTCTTCTTCTTCTGGGACCCCTATAATTCGAATGTTGATGCATTTAATGTTGTCCCAGAGGTCTCTGAGACTGTCCTCAATTCCTTTCATTTTTTTTTTTTTTTCTGCTCTGCAGTAGTTATTTCCACTATTTTATCTTCCAGGTCACTTATCCGTTCTTCTGCCTCAGTTATTCTGCTGTTGATCCCTTCCAGAGTATTTTTAATTTCATTTATTGTGTTGCTCATCACTATTTGTCTGCTCTTTAGTTCTTGTAGGTCCTTGTTAAACCTTTCTTGTATTTTCTCCGTTTTATTTCCAAGATTTTGGATCATCTTTACTATCATTATTCTGAATTCTTTTTCAGGTAGACCGCCTATTTCCTCTTCATTTGTTAGGTCTGGTGGGTTTTTGCCTTGCTCCTTCGTCTGCTGCGTATTTCTCTGTCTTCTCATTTTGCTTAACTTACTGTGTTTGGGGTCTCCTTTTCGCAGGCTGCAGGTTCGTAGTTCCCATTGTTTTTGGAGTCTGTCCCCAGTGGCTAAGGTTGGTTCAGTGGGTTGTGTAGGCTTCCTGGTGGAGGGGACTAGTGCCTGTTCTGGTGGACGAGGCTGGATGTTGTCTTTCTTTTGGGCAGGTCCACGTCTGGTGGTGTGTTTTTGGGTGTCTGTGGCCTTATTATGATTTTAGGCACCCTTTGTGCTAATGGATGGGTTTGTGTTCCTGTCTTGCTAGCTGTTTGGCATAGGGTGTCGTGCACTGTAGTTTGCTGGTCTTTGAGTGGAGCTGGGTCTTGGCGTTGAGATGGAGATTTCTGGGAGATTTTCGCTGTTTGATATTACGTGGAGCTGGGAGGTGTCTTGTGGACCAGTGTCCTGAACTTGGCTCTCCCACCTCAGTGGCGCAGCCCTGATGCCTGGCTAGAGCACCAAGAGCCTGTCCTCCACACGGCTCAGAATAAAAGGGAGAAAAAATAGAAAGAAAGAAAGAGGAAGATAAAATAAAATGAAATAAAGTAAAATAAAATAAAATTATTAAGAGAAAAATAATTATTAAGAAAAAGAATTTAAGTAAAAAACAAAAAAAAATAATAAAAAAACTGACAGAACCCTAGGACAAATGGTAAAAGCAAAGCTATAGGGACAAAATCACACACAGAAGCATACACATACACACTCACAAAAAGAGAAAGAGCAAAAAATATATATATATTGTTGCTCCCAAAGTCCACCTCCTCAATTTGGGATGATTTGTTGTCTATTCAGGTATTCCACAGATGTAGCGTACATCAAGTTGATTGTGGAGATTTAATCCTCTGCTCCTGAGGCTGCTGGGAGAGATTTCCCTTTCTGTTCTTTGTTCACACAGCTCCCGGGGTTCACCTTTGGATTTGGACCCGCCTCTGCATGTAGGTCGCCTGAGGGCGTCTGTTCTTTGCTCAGACAGGACGGGGTTAAAGGAGCAGCTGATTCAGGGGCTCTGGCTCACTCAGGCCGGGTGGGGGGAGGGAAGGGTATGGATGCGGGCGAGCCTGCGGCGGCAGAGGCCGGCATGTCGTTGCACCAGCCTGAGGAGCGCCGTGCGTTCTCCCGGGGAAGTTGTCCCTGGATCACGGGACCCTGGCAGTGGCAGGCTGCACAGGCTCCCGGGAGGGCAGGTGTGGAGTGTGACCTGTGCTTGCACATAGGCTTCTTGGTGGCGGCCGCAGCAGCCTTAGCGTCTCATGCCCGTCTCTGGAGTCTGTGCTGATAGCTGTGGCTTGCGCCCGTCTCTGGAGTTCCTTTAAGCAGCGCTCTTAATCCCCTCTCCTCGCGCAGCAGGCAACAAAGAGGCAAGAAAAAGTTTCTTGTCTCTTCGGCAGCTCCAAACTTTTTGCCGGACTCCCTCCCGGCTAGCTGTGGTGCACTAGCCCCCTTCAGGCTGTGTTCACGCAGCCAACCCCAGTCCTCTTCCTGGGGTCTGACTTCCGAAGCCCGAGCCTCAGCTCCCAGCCCCCGCCCGCCCCGGCGGGTGAGCAGACAAGCCTCTCGGGCTGGTGAGTGCTGCTTGGCACCGATCCTCTGTGCGGGAATCTCTCCACTTTGCCCTCCACACCCCTGTGGCTGCTCTCTCCTCCGTGGCTCCGAAGCTTCCCCCCTCCGCCACCCGCAGTCTCCGCCCGCGAAGGGGCTTCCTAGTGTGTGGAAACCTTTCCTCCTTCACAGCTCCCTCCCACTGGTGCAGGTCCCGTCCCTATTCTTTTGTCTCTGTTTTTTCTTTTTTCTTTTGCCTTACCTAGGTACGTGGGGAGTTTCTTGCCTTTTGGGAGGTCTGAGGTCTTCTGCCAGCGTTCAGTAGGTGTTCTATAGGAGCAGTTCCACATGTAGACGTATTTCTGATGTGCCTGTGGAGAGGAAGGTGATCTCCGCGTCTTACTCTTCTGCCATCTTGAAGCTACTCTCCAGATTTTTTGATAAAATATCTTTTATTGCTCTCCGCTGTTACCCGTATATCTGCCATTTCATCAGATAGGTTCTATTCATTAAAATCTGTTATAAAGTGGTTTTCAGCCTTGGCTGTATGTTAGAATGACCTAGGGAGCTTCTTCGAATTCCTGTGCCCAGGCTCCCACCCTGACTGATTATATCAGAATCTCTAGGGTTGGGGCTCAGGCATCAGTCATGCATGAAACGTCCCAGGTGATTCCAATGTGCAGCCACATTTGAGAACCAGTACCTTGTAATCTGGCATGAAGCTGAGCCCCTAGTATATACTCACTTCAGACTTGTTGAAGTCACATTGGTTGTTGATATCACATTGATCAATTTCCATGGAGCTTACATTTATCAAGAGGAGACTAACTCTCCTGTGGGAAAATCAAAGCTGTCAGTTTTGTGCTTGGAAAGAGGAGATGACTTTATTAATAAATATTCTCATTTTTTGAAGCAAATCATAAGTACAACAGGAACTTCCAAGAGCAAAGGACTACTGAAGTTTTTCCTGGTAAACTGATTGCAGATATCTTTGTCAGTCAATTTGATTGATTACAGCATACACACATTGAAGTACTCTTCAATCAGCCATTTGTCTGAAGCCTTGCTGTTAAACCTCTTGTAAAGTAATTTAAGATTTAACCTACAGAGAATTCTGAACTGCTGTTTGAAGGCAACAAGTTCTATTAAATATCTCATCACTGCATATTATTGGAGAAATCAGATGGACATTCAATTTTGGCATTTAATGATAATAACAAAGGTAGTATGTTCAGAAAGGTTGCCTTTTCCTACTTTCCAAGCTTGCCTTTTAGCAGAAAGGATGCCAGCGGAGCCATACAAGAGCATAGGCTGTTTAGGCATGTGGTACTGAGAGAATGTGGGGAGCAAGGGTTAAGCCCCAGGGTATGTGCAGGACTCCTTAAAGAGGCATGAATCTAAGCTCTCTTTGAACTGGCATTTTTTACCCGGGCTAAGCTACATTATTTGACAGTCCTCTTTTCCAGCTTTGTCCATATGGAGAGCAGGAAGAGCACCCATCCACCTTATAAGCATGGGAAGGGGTTTCAAGTTAATTGGTTCTGGATAAATTCTACTGTTCTTCCCAAGAGTGTCTTAATTCTGATCTTCCATGGGACCCATTTTCCCTTGTTTCTTACCCTGGATAATAATCCCTCCACCCACCAGACGGTTATTCTAAAAGTTGTAAAACTTGGGCATCATCTTGGCCATCCCTGTGTCACTTTCTGTTTCCTCCAATAAATCTACAATTTCTACAATTCCTATAGATCAATGGTTCTCAGGCTTTAGTGTGCACCAGAACCACCTGGAGGTCTCGTTAAAGCACAGACTGCTGGACCCTATTTCCAGAGCTGCTGATTCAGTAGGTCTGAAGAGGGGCCTGCGAATTGGATTTTTGACCAGTTCCCAGGTAATGCTGATGATCTGGGGGGGCCACACTTTGATTCTGAGCAGACTCTCTGCTCTAGTGCAGTGGCTGTTCTTAGCCTTAGCTACACATTGGAATCACCTGTAAGGTTTTTAGTATATATATTGATGCAAGTCCTATTCCCCAATGGTTCTGATTTATTTGATGTGGGATGGGACCCAGGCATGGCTGTGATTTTTTTTTAATCTCTAATGTGTAGTCAGGTTTGATAATCATTGTAAATTTTATCTCTCAAATACCTTTCGATTTCTTTTTTCCTCTTTTGTGCTTGTCACCTTTAAATGTTTTCCCATTGCCTGCAGAATATAGACCATACTCCCTAGCATGGTTTATAAGGTCCTTTATGATCTCATTATATTCATTCATTCTTTCAAAAAATCTGTTGATAATGATGGTTGTACAACAATGTGAATGTACTTATTGCCACTTAACTTTCCACTTAAACATGGTTAAAATGATGAATGTTATGTTATGTGTATTTTACCACAATAATAAAAAAATTTACTGAGCACCTTCTAAGCATCAGGCATCTTCCCAACCTCATGAAGCTTCTTGCTTTTTCCTGAACACACCAGGCTTTTTCATATTCAGTCTCAGCTGTTGAGAATGTCCTTCTCTTCCCTGACTGGTAAACTCCCCTTTGACATTAAAGATCTAGTAAATGTCCCTTTCTATATAAAGCCTTCTTAAATTGCTAGGTACAAAGGAATTTACCACATTAAAATTATATTGGTTATTGAGTGTATATACAGTCTATAATTGGGTGTATTTCTTCTTACACTCTTTTCCTTATAGAGTGGACTGTTTCCTCTATCTTACTTAATTTTTTGTTTCTGTCTGATTTCCACCTTGGGGTGAGTGGGTTAGGCAGACTTGACCAGGTGCTGGGGTTGGAATTTGAATTCTGAGGGTCCAGTGCTGGAGCAGGCGCCAGGAAACAATAGGTATCAGAGGAATGGGCCAAACCAGAGCCTGAAGGGGAAAGCTGGGGCTTAAGAGTCAGGGCCAAGTCACAAGGAACAAGTGGCAGTGAGTTCAGAGTTGGGTGAAGATGTGATCCAAAATCTTTCTCCCACTGACCTGCCACAAACAGCTAAAGTCCCTATTGTTAGCGACTTTTTGTTCTACTCAAGGAATAGTGCCTCCTGGAAATAAACTCTTGTGAAAAATATCAATAACCACAGGATATTGTATCACACTGACTCTCCTTTGACACCTCAGCAGAAATGAGTTTTCAGTGATGACTTTGGAAAGTGATGAATAAGAGCCTGAGTGATGTTTCCGGAGGAAAGGGAAGGGTTTTCCATGCTCTAGTAGCTCTAGTAGCAGATTTGGGTGATTCGGGCAGCAGAAAAGCAATGGATTCCTAGGACTGTTGCTGACAGAGAGAATAGGGGTACACTTTACCGTTGTCCAGATCCTGTTCCGAACTGAATCTGTATCCAAAGGAAATGTGGTTCAATCTCTGATCCCTGGAAATTTGGTAGCTATGTGCATAAAATATGGATATTTTAAAGGAAATGAAGGCCAAAGAAAAGTTGGAATATGACTATTCTCTCTTAGCAGCAAACATAGAAGAAGAGAAGAAAGATTGTGATGGATTCAGTGCTTTAGTATAGGTAGTGGGATAAGGAAGGAAGCTGCTTACTTTTCCCCCTAGCTGGCCCTTCTCTTGAGTGTCCTGAGAGCCTAATTCTTTACTTGCTTGTTTGCTGTACGTAGTATGTTCATTGTATTCTTCTTCCTGACTTCCAGCTTACTGTTGGCATCACTTTTAGTAATTGCAGGTATCTGTGGGAGCAGGAAATGCTTCTCTGGCTTGCTGCAGTTTTAGATGCTCCCTTGTTTCCTGCTACATGGCCATTCTTAAATTAGACTGTTTATACTTGTGCTCAACGAGTGTGCTATCTGCTGTAAATGACCCAAGAAGTGAGTATGTGTTGGAATCAAGTCTATACTTGGAATGTACTTAGTTGCTATAGTTTGTGTTTTGTGCATGGGTTGGGGGGGGGGGGCTTGTGCAAATGATAATCACAACCAAATCTGTAAGTCCTGCTTGCAATGCTCAGTAGGAAATTCAGGTGCATGTCAAAGCACTTTGAAAAGTATGAACCACTTTATAAATTGAAAGGATGCTGACAAATACCTAAACACATTGGATAGCCCCTGAAAGGTCCTCATTAGCAAGCAGGCTGAGCCTACTGGGCCAAGTGCAGAGATAAAACAGCAAATTTATTATTATCTCTATCCACTGGAGGATAGTATTGGCACAGTTAATCCAAGAGCAACAGATAATCTAGGCATCCTTGATACCTGAGTTAGAGGTACATCATATTACAGATTAACTTTTGTGTTTTATTGAAACCAATAGAAATACCAGTTGTCTGTCTCTGAGCTTGAGTACATAGGATATGGAGAATTGATAGCTTAGGAATTAAACACTCCCTTGACTAATCCACAGAATGGTTATTTCTCATAAAAATACCGATTTTGAGACCTGAGATTATTCCGTGTGACACCTGAGTCTATATTGTCTTAAAGTGTTCTCCGTTTATTTCTAAGACATGTGGTTTATTGCTCTAACTAGATTATATGACTTAAGAACAAATCCTTTTTTATGAAATGAAACTTTCGTTTATTGAGAAAAATTCTATGTGGTGATTATTTTGCTAGAGTCTTTCACATACATTATCTCATTGACTTCTCAGAACATTCACGTGAAATGGAACTTTTATCTTTTTTTTTATAGATGAAATGCTGAGAGCTTAAGTAAACCTGTGCAAGGTCACACTATCACTCAATGATGAGCTGGAACTCAAAGCCAGGCATTTCTGTCACACGTCACTGCTTTTCCATTTTTGGTACCCCTTAGTCTCTTTTATCTGGCTCTATGATTTCCCTAAATGTTGGGAAGAATATGTCTATTCCCTATATCTCAGTTGATGGAGAAGTGACTCCGAGTCTCTTTGTTAGTTAGCAATGTTAGAAAGGATCACAATTCTTTAACTGGAAACAAGAGGAGCTTAAACCTCATTTGAGACTTTTCTAATGTAGAAACCTGGAAATTGTCATGATGTTTTTCACTGTTCTGTGGTGTACACTTGAGGAGACTTTTGGAAAGCACACTTTGAATCTCTTACTTCATCTGTGAATTTCAAAATGTGCATGGAAAATGGTATGATTGTCAGGGGAACAGAGAGGTAGCTATTTCTCCATAGGCACTAAGCTGTCTTATCCATTTTTCACCAGTCACTCATTTTCTAAAAATGAATCTGCCATGGTTTTTTTTTTTTTCTTTTTTTTTTACAAGATGGAACGGGAACTCATTTATGTTAACTTTTCAGCTATAAAATCCACTTTTAATCTTTCACTGGAGTACTAGTATCTCAGTCAGGAGAAAAAGATCTCATTAAAAACAAAGATGATATACAGTGTCTATTAATCAATTGGATGGAACTGCTTTATGCCCTGAATGCAAAATGTTGAAATGTATCTCTTAAGGATCAATATTGTTTCTAAGTAACTAAAGCTAAATCAATACCAGCTCCACACTTCACTTTGGTAACAGATGATTAGATTCTCGTGTTTCTGAACCTGTAACTACAAATACAGAGTGCCCAGAAATAGTTTTCAGACTAAATTTTTCCCCATTTGTCTTTTTAGATGTTGATTTATTTGTGTTTTCTGTGTTTAGTGAAATCCTTTTATAATATTACTGTTGAGGTAAAGCAAATTCTCTTAGAGGAATTGTATTAGACTTTATTGTATAGGGTTTTTAAGTCTCAAAGGGCTTCCTTTGACCTATGTATGTCCAAAATCATGTAATAACAGTGTTCAGCTGTATTTTGTATTATTGACTTTTGCTTACTCATTTTAGTTTTAGTGTACACTGGACTTAGAGGGAATTAATGAGTTCTGTGTTAAATGTTTAAGGACAAAAGGGCAAATTCTAAACCATAGCATTATTGCATTTCAGGATTAAAGAAAACCCTAAAGGTATATGGTTCAACCTCTTAGGTGAGGCTTTGATCAGTACCCTGTATAGGATCCCGGCAAGCTAATTCACTCTTAGGTTGGATTAAATCAAGCATAAAATTTAGAGGGAAGGAAGTTGAACCATTCACATCCCTGGCAGGAAAAGGTTATACCCTCTAAAGGCAAATTTGAGAAGCATTTTATTAAGGGGGCATTTACAGAGGTATGGGGAGGGCTATAGATACTAATAAGAGATAAGTGAAGCACTCAGAGGCTAGCAATAATATGGAACTGTGGGGGAGGAAAAATAACTTTCCCTCTACCCTTTAGGTTCTTGGCTGAGAATGCCCTGTAATAAAAAGATTAACAGGAGAAAAACAAAAGTTTAATAACATGTATACTTCCTGTATACATGGGAGAGACCCAGGAAAACTGAGCAACTCCCTGAAATGGCCCAGGCCCAAGCTGCAACCTTACATACCATCTCCAGCCAAGGACAAAAGAAGATGTTGGGGGTGGGGTGCTGTTGAGGGGAGGGGAAACCGGTTATGGGAGGTGACCAGGAAGAGCACAGTAAACAACGGTAAGGTTATTATGCAGATTTAAGTGGTCACAGTCTCCACTGACAAGATTTTCTAGAAATTCATTCTTGGTAGAGGGAGACCCCTTACAAATGAAGATTTCCCTTATAAATGTAAATATCTCTTACAAAAGGGTAACTTCTACTCTGTTTTCAGAGCTTTTCCAGTGTCTACTGTTTCTCAAAAATAATCAGCCTGAAATATTCCTTATGCCAAAGAGGTATATTTTGAGGTGGTATATGCTACTCCTCTTCAGAACCATTGCCCTTCTTAGACCTGAAGGAGCAAGGAGGGGAGAGCAGTTCCTGGAACTCCAGGAGGGTAGTTCAGAGAGAGCATCTACTGATAGGAACTGTACCTTGGGTAGAGAAACACAACTACAGCCAACCTGAGACCCAGCAGGGGTGAGTGCCAGGGGAATAAAATACCTTCCTCCTCATCTTCATGTTCCTCCTCCATTCTCTCTCCATTGATTTCCATAGGCCAAAACCAACTGAGAGCCATAGGGCAAGAGAGCCTAGTTAATGCAATGCAGAGAGGTCAGTCTTGTAGGACACAGAGCAGAGAGTAAATTGGAAGAGGTAAACAGAAGATATTCAGCATGGAGATGACAGCCCCCTTCTACCCAGACTCCATCAGAGCGTATCTAGAGGGCAGTTATTAGTTCTGAACAAAAGGGCTATAGTCAAGCAAATGTGTTCAAAGAAGGAATACCAATACAATGAGTGAACTGAAAAGCTGTCCATATAAAAATGTTTAGAGGAAGTAGGATTGTTATTTCTAGAAAAGATTTGAGGGTCAATATAATATGATAGTTAAGAGTACAGACTCTGAAGGCAGCTCTGAATTTACTAGCAGTTTGACTTTGGGCAAGCCACTTCACTTCTGTTTGCTTCAGTTCTCTTATTTGTAAAATTGGGCATAATAATAGTATCTACCCCATAGGGTTGTTATGAGAATTAAATGATTTAATATTCAAAGCACTTAAAACAGTGCTTGGTATACAGTAAATGTTATATAAGTTACATAATTGAGGAGGGGCACAGTTGAGAAATTTGTGGGGGTCTTGAAGCAGTTAAATCAAGTCCAGTGGGTGAAAACTCTAAGATGACAGATTTTCATTCAGTATAAATATAACTTGCTTCATAGACATAAAAAATGATCTTATATGGTAGTGAGTTCTCCATCCTACAGGTAGTCAAATTTAGATTAAATAACAAATTATACAGAGCGATTCAAGCATAAATTGGGAGGTTGGATTAGAAGACCTTCAGAATCCATTCCTGGCATATCTATGATTCTTCAGCAAAGTCATGTGCATTACCACTGAATGTATAACCGTGTTAGCTAAACCTCTGCCTTGAAGAGCCAATGATTGCTTTGTAGATGTTGACCTAAAACAAATAGACTGCCAGTTATTTCTCCAGCAAAAATGGGTTTATTCAGGATCAGCAGAGAATTGCAATTCTGGGTTTGCAACCTTGGCAAGCCATGTGCAAGCCCCCAGTAAAAATGGAGAAGAGAACTCTTATAGAGGGGAAAGGGAACTTGGGAGGGCTATAGTAATCAAAGAGTCCAGGACTGTTCATTGGCTGAGCTGTTGCCAGTGTCAGGGAAGAAGAAAATTTTCTCTCCCCTTCTAGGTTTTTCTGGCTGGCCTAAGAATTAAATTGACATGAAACAGATTAACAGGGGAAATTCACACAAAATTTTAATAACATGTATACATGGGAGAGACCCAGGAGAACTGAGTAAGTCACCAAAATGGCTGAAACCCTCATCTTGAATACCATCTTTAGCTACAGGCAAAAGAGGTTGTTGGGGGTAGTGGTTTGGGACTTCAGAGGGGAAGAAAGCAATTCACATGGAGATGGAAAAACAAGTGTTTGGTAAATAAATGTTCCTGGGCCAGGCAGGCAGAGACAATGGGACACAGAGTAGACTCTGATCTTTAGGCTCTGCCTAGAGTTTCCCCCAGCACACCTAGCCCATAGTCTTTGCAGATAGCTCTGGTGATAGCTTTATTCTAGGAACAGATCCTCTATCTAAATTCTTTAGGTAGCTAAGGGAGAGGTAAAAAAGAAAGATTTCCTGAGTCTCCTGTTTTTTAAAAATAATCAGCCTAAACTAATCCCCATGCTGAAGAGACACATTTTGGAGTGGCAAATAGGAGGAGGTCTTTGCTATTGTCTCAGGGCATGAGAACTCCCCGTTCTGGTCTCCCAACTCTATTTAATTTAGGTTTCTGTTTATTAATTTTTACATAGGGCACACATTGCCCAGATATCATTCTTGACCTTTAGGTAGTGCATGAAAAAGCACATTCTTAAGGCTGTTTGTGATTATATTGTTTTCCACCCTCCATCATCTTGCAACCATCTCTCCCTCCAGTTCTGTTTTCTTCAGTGAAAATAAATGAAGCAATGGTCAGTTTGCTGTTTAAGATTGTAGGCTCTACAGTTATATAATTTAGATTTAAGATTTAAGATCAGCCTTCTACTACACGTGTGATTTTGTACAGATTAGTTAACTTCTTAGAGCCCGGATTTTCTTCACTGTAAAACACAGATAATAATGAAACCGCTGACCGATAGGTGTCGTTTCCAGGGGTCTCCAAAGAGCCCAGTCCTTCATATCTCATCACAGAAAGAATTCAGCAAGAGGCAAAGTGTTAGATAAGAAGTGATTTATTAGAATAGGACGCTTGTGAAGCTTACAAGCGGGTGGGTGGGAGAGTGCTGCGCCCTGAGAACTTAGTGGGCTACAGTTTTATAATCAAAGGGGCGGGGGTGAAAGACTACTTTCTTCTTCATTCTTGAGTAGACGTCATGCTTCCATCATCAGCTCCTCCTCCAGGTTGGGCAGGGGAGTATTTTTTGTCCCTACATGGTCAAGCCAGGACTGTAAAAAGTATTTGAGGTCTCTGTACAATGAGCACCTTTCCATAAATTATTGTTTTTTATGTGTGCAGAGAGCATGTCCTAGGTATCATCAACTTAGCTCACTGGGCAGGATGTGGGCCTCATGCCACCATTGTTTTATTGTTTTGGGGCATGTCTCATGCTTCTGTCTCATGGTTTTGTGGCTAGGCAAGCCTGCTTGGTTTTGTGGTTAAGTAAACCTGCTTTCTTGAGTAATCATTAATTTACAGGGATCTCTCATATTTTTCTACTTACAGTCCCCTAGCGGGATTAACTATTTAATCACCTATTTTGTTCCTTTACTCTGTCCCTATCAATAATACCCTTTACCTCACAGGCTCATTGAAAAGATTAAATGAGTTACTGTTTGCATGCAAAGTTCCTGGCATATAGTAAACTTTCAATAAACGTTAGCACTTGTTATAATGCTATATTTTATCATATATTAATGATATATTATGTAATATGTTGTTATTATAAAACTAGTTCCTGAGATGCGTGGTTACCTTGTATACAGCAGATTTTCACACTCCCTTTGAAAGGAGCCTGCACTCTCCAGTTAATTCTGGAGGATTTCTACAGGGATTTGTAAAGCTGCTGGGGAAAAGGAAAAGAGGTAATTTCTCTTTCAATGAGAGACATCTTCCTCCAAGGCCATCCCCATTCCAAAGTCATGAGTCATGAGGAACTGTATTCAGCAGAAAAGCAGTCCGTGCAGTTCCTCCAGCTGTATGGAGGAAACCTTGTCAAAGAAGGGATTCTTGCCTCTCAGCAGCCAAGCATGAAGTTTATATTTGGATTTTCATGTGAATAAAACTTCAGAAGTTAGAAGGGGCCAGCTGCAAAAGGCCTAGTTGCTCTTTGACCTGTGGAACAAGAGCTCAAAACAAAGAAAAATAAGAGAGAAATACCACCTTCCCCGTCTTTGTCTATGTAATGAAAGGAGTTTTCAAA
The DNA here is from genome assembly GCF_028021215.1 of Eschrichtius robustus. Lineage (NCBI taxonomy): Eukaryota > Metazoa > Chordata > Mammalia > Artiodactyla > Eschrichtiidae > Eschrichtius > Eschrichtius robustus. The sequence continues at coordinate 106,878,633 of NC_090845.1, forward strand.
CTTCCTTTAGCTGCAAATAATTTTAATTAGCATTTTAGAGGGGACTGAATGTAAATACCAATTCTGCTTAGGCTGGAGCCAGTTGATTAACCATTGTATGAAGTGCTAAAAGCTTCTGGTTGGGGGAGGAGGAAAAACAGACACTCTTGTTTGGCATTCTGTTCCGGTCCCCACCAGAGGCTTTGAGTCTTATTCTCCCTCCTCTCTTATTCATCTACCCACCCCCAAATGCAAATCGTTTCTTTAGGGGTGGCATCTCAACGCTAGGATGACAAGGAAAGGACGTATAAGGGCAGGATGACAGATTCATCCTAGTTTGTTCATCCACTTTTAACCCTGAAAGTCTTGGATATACCCTCAATTCTGGGCAAACCAGAATGAACACTCTATCAAGAAATATTATTCAGAAAACCATGGGTTAAGTCCCCTATAAAAAACCTTGACAGGCTGAAGGGTAGTGTCTCCACATCAATAGATACCCTAGACCACAGTGAAAGTTCTTGAGACTCAGTGAATAAGCTGAAACACACTAATTGGAGGAGAAACAATATTAATAATGAGGAGGAAGAAAAACAAGAGGAGGAGGAGGAGAAGGAATCACAGCTAGTATTTATTTAATGCTTTCTACATGCCGGGTTCCATGTTGTTATTTTATAGATACCACCTAATTCAATCCACTATTATTATGCTCATTTTATGGATGAGAAAACTGAGGCTCAGTGATCCTGTGACTTGCAAGGTCAAGTGGAGCCAGGATTCAAATCCATGTCTAACTCCAAAGTGTACACTCTTAACCACCATATGATACTGTCTTATTTACTGAGAACTTGCTATATTTCAGGCACTGTGCTAGGCCTCTGGGATAGAGCAGTGAGCAAAGCACACATGATCCCTACCCTCATGGAGTTTCAATCCATGTTAGAATGACCCATATGAAAACTGGATTCTTTTGTTTTGATATCATTGCAGTTACATAAGTGCCACTTCTATCTTACCAGAATTCCAGAGAGAGAGAGGTGTGCTGTTTATTGATGTTCACGCCTAAGCAATTACAGAAAATGACTAGACTAGCTGTTGACTAGCCTTAGAAGGATGAGGCCTTTGTTTTAGGAAGCTAAATTACGTATGCCGGGATGAGCAGCTACTGATGAAATAGGAAAGTGAAGGTGATTGTTCTCTATCAGTTTCCTACTATATATCAAACAAAAAGGAAATGATTGAAAACATTTATTCATGGTGTCTCTTTGGAACTAAAGAATACCTGTTAATATGGATCTCCTGCCAGTTGTAAGTTTCTTTCTTTCTTTTTTTTTTCCTGCTGTCAGTAACTGTCAAAATTAAGATCTCATATTTAGAGCTGCTATTGTGGGGGTTTGTGACTCTCCAAATCTGAACCTTACAATATTACGAGACATGACACCTCAGGTGACCCTGATAATTGGTGTAGCCTATTAAGTTCTGCCATTATCCATTTCTGACTCTACAGGATCAATATCAAAGTCTAAATATATATCACCTCCTTTTAGGATCTGCTTGATCCATACCTAGGTTAGGAATTGGCAACTATGGTGTCAAGGCCAAATCCAGTCTGTTGCCTGTTTTTGTATAGCCTATGAGCTAAGAATAGTTTTTACATTTTTAAATGGTTGAAAAATTCAAATGAAAAATAATATTTTGTGACATGTGAAAATTATATAAAATTCCAATTTCAGTGCCTATAAATAAATTCTTATTTGATCACAACCACCCACATTCTTTTATATATGGTCCGTGGCTGATTTCCTGCTACAGTGGCAGAGCTGAGTAGTTACTACAGAGAATGTGTGGCCCACAAAGCCTAAATATTTACTATTCGATCCTTTATGAAAGAGGTATGCTGACCGCTGGCCTAGAGGAAGGGGCTGATCCTGTTTATAGAACATGTACATGAGAAAGCTCATAATTACAGGAAAAGTGAACCATCATTGCTTTGTTTTGGAAGGAACAACAATAACAGCAAACATAAGTTGACCCAGTAGTTGCAGGTCATGTGGAATGTATAAAAGTTAAGAAAAAACTTACACTATATCTCTAATCATAGTCTTCCTAGATATTTCTAAAAACTTCTCTTTATCTTGGCTATGATCAATAGCTATTGGTCACTGATAACTAGAAGCTACAAGCATTTACCTTAAGATTCATATTTTAGCTGACATTTACCTACGTAGTACATGTATAATGTGTATATACAGTGTAAATACTTTATATGTCTCTGTTCATTTGAGTTTGCCTTCTGGCTTCATTGTGACTGGTGTTAACCCTGGAGACGCCACTGAGTCAAATGATGTAAAGACATGATTTACTTTTTGTTACCTGTTTCTCAGAGTTTCTTAGTAATACTTCTGACTCAGAATTGTGGTGCTACTTTTTCCTTCAAAGCGAAGAGAGGAAAGATTGTCTCCCTTGCTCTCTTCTCCCTGGCTTATTTTCCTGCAGCAGTACCATTCATTACCTGCTATGCAGAGATGATGAGCTCAAAAATATTCAGTTAAGATATCACTGTCAGTGTTGGTTTAATAAATCAACACTTGAAATTAAACGATTAATTTTTCAAAACATTAAACAGCAAAGGAGCACCAGAAGAAAGATGAAGGGAATAGGAAATTAGCACCTAAGAAATATTTACCCTTCATGGTAGCCCTTGTATAACATTGCAGATTGAGATTCTGACATTTGTAATTGAATAACATAGCAAAGGAAACAGGTTGCTGTACATCTTTTTCAGAGCTGGCCTGGGTTCTGGGTGAGTGAGCAAATGAGCAAAGGTCTAGGGACTGAGTAGGCCAGGTCAAAGGCCACTGTAGTGAAATATGGAACAGACTCAGATGTTTTCATCATACTGAGAGAAGCTGATGGGGTTCAGGGTAGGCCATCCCAGAATGTGCCACTTTGGCACGTGGATTATTGTGAGCTGAAAATAATCAAGGCCCAACAGACTCAAGAGGAGCTTTTTACCTCCCCCTTAACTGCCTAAAAGAATTGAGATAGAGGGCCTGGTCCAGGAAGAGGACTATCACCAGAGATAACTACAAAGAGTATGGGCTCAATGTGGTAAGCTGGGGGTAGCTCAGCAGGACTTGTTTGTTCAAATTTCTCTCTGTGCCCCATCATCTCTGCATGGCATGGCAAACATTTATTTACCCAAAATTTGCTCTTCCCATCTTCCTGTGAATTGTCTTCCTCCCCTTTGAAGTTCCAGACTCCATCCCCATCTCCTTAGCTCAGGATGCGTGTAAGCCTTAATTGCCTGACTGTCTTTGAGCCTTCCATGTCTATGTGAGACTCTCGGACCTACAAAGTTAAATTTGTTTTTCTCCTGTTAATCTGTCTTATGCAAGTTTAATTATTACAACAGCTAACAGAACCTAGAAGGGGAGAGGAAAAATTTTCCTCCCCTACAAAGCACAGTGATTGGGAGCATGGACTCTGGGACCAAATGGACTTGGGTTTGAATTCTGGTGCTGCCATTTACTGGCTGAAGGGTCTTAGTCAGGTTATTTAATCTTAATGAACTTTGATTTCCTCATTTGTAAAATGGAGATAATAAGACTACTTCCTTTTTGGGGTTGTTGTGAGAATTGAATGAGATGTTCATAAATGTGCTTAGCAATGGGCCTGGCAAAAGTACTCAATGTATGTTTGTTATTTTTGTTGTTAGTATGGATTCTAAGTGAAATCGTACCAGAAATCATTGCAGTAACTAGCCAATACTTTGTTAAATGGCAAATCTCTGCCTACTCATATAAAGGAAGGTAGTGAAAGGAATAATGAGTGGAAATTAGGAGAGCTGTGCTTTAGTCTGAAAAAATAATGACAGCAACAATAAAAGGTTAGGATTTATTAGGCCTTTGCTAAGTGTTTAATACTCACAACAACCCTAAGTATGTAATGTCATTATCCCCATTTTAAATATGGGGGAACTGAGGTTTAAAAAGACTTGGCTATTGTATAAGGTAACACAGCTAGCACTTAGCAGAAGTGGGATTTGAACTCAGGCAGATTGACTCCACATCCTCCATACTTAACCATGAACCTTCTTGGTTCTACAGTTAGCTAGCTCTATGACCAAGGGCCTACAGGATACACATATGGTTGTGCAGGTTGTGCACTGCACAACTCAAAGGGGGGTATTCTACTCATATTGGGTACATGCAGTGAATAACCTGCACACTTATATGGGTGGCCGTGGCTTAGTTCCTTAGCATATCTGAATTTTAGTTTCCTTGTCGCTAAAATAAAAGGTTTGAACTAATGGTCACTGGACCTCTTCTAGCTGAGGGTCTAGTATGAATGTGTGGATAATTTAAAAATAATTTCTAATTTGTTTTGGAGAGTTTTATACATATATTTGAATTTGTCAGTATCTGATGAAACGAATTCCTAGAATAAACCAAATAAAGCCACGGCACTGGGAAGACCTGGAGCTGGCGGATTAGGGGAGCTGCCTAGTCTTCCTGTCAGGTTCCCCTGCTCAGGTTCTCCATGCCATGTAGAGACAGTTCATATCCGCAGCTGATGCAATGAACAGCAGAAACCAAATGTCCCTTTCGTAGATATCCCCAGGATTGGGATATGGCTAAGTGAATGGATTTGCAAGGCTTTCTTTACTATGATGTGAACTGCATGAAAATTAAGTGTAAATAACATCGTAGATTTGAAAGCAGATATTCAAGTAAATTAGCTGTTGTCTACAAAAACCCATTTTAAAGAAGCAATTAATTAAGCAAGAATTTTATGTGCTACTTATCAATAAAGGCACACTTGGTTGATAATATTGTGAATCTATACATATGTACAGGTAAATTAGCTTTAGGTATTAGGATATCACTATCACTATAGTAGGACTCAGACTATCGCCTCTTAGATATTTGCTTTCTTTCAGTTAAATGATGCTTTCTGTAGGCATGCTTAACTGAAAAATAGATGAGCATGTTCTTCTACTCAATTGTATTCCACCCCTAAATAGAATTCTTTTTTAATAGTTTACACATCACCATTAAAGATATATAGTTAAGGTAAATAAAAAAAAGTATAGCAGTCTTGTTCTTCTCATCCTTCCACCTACCCCATCCCCTACACACACACCGCCCCCAACCCCTGCCCCAGCAAGGCTTCTTTCTAACTATTCTTAGAGTTACAATTTCTCCCCATTCCTAAGAAGCTTTCATGGCTCTGGCACCTCACCAAGTGTCATAGCCTCTGCAGCCTGTCCTCCTGTGTAAACAGTCAACTTAGCTCCCCTGTGAGAAAGATATCTGCTTACAGCTAACCTAAGGTCAGGAATTCCTTTGCCATTTCTAATGTTCCTTAAGCTTTAAGGTGACTTATTGTTCCCTATTCCTGTCATACTGGTTTATTCATCATTCCTTGGCTCCATCCTTCTTCTTCCTCCCTCAGAGCTTTTGCTTAGGCTGATTTCCTTTGCCTGAAATTTCTCTCCCCTTTACTCATTTCTGCCTGTCACTCGCCCTGTTCAAAGCCCAGTTTAAATTGCAGTTCCTCTAATAAGTCTTTCCATCTTCTGTACCCCACAGCAATTTGCTTATACTTTAGTTATAACTACAGTGACTGCATTTGCTGAACTCTAAAATCAGGACACATGCTTTGACAACTGTAAGTATACTTATAGGAACAATGTGATAGATTATTTGAAATCAAGATGTTTCCAGAAAATTCAGAGTGCATGTTTTCCTTAATTATAGCATTCATTACAGTCTGCCTTGTGTTGGCGTTAATTATGTATTTGTTTGGATCCTTTCTGATGTTGTGAGCAAGAATTGTGTCATATGCATCCTTGTATCACCCCACACCTGTCAGGTTCCTTTGTCTACAGTAGGCAATCTTTCTTTTACGCAGTCATCAACTACTTATTAAGCTCATATGATGTGGCAGGCACTGTGCTAGGTGCTGGGGATGAGATGAGGTATTTTCCACTATGAAATAAACACCATGAGATGAGTGCCATGTTAGGGTAGACCTGAAACACATAGAGGTCCCCCTCACCCAGACTTGGAGAGTTAGGGAGGTCTTGAAGGAAGTGGTTTATAAGCAGAGAACTGAAGGATGAGAAAGATTTTGTCAGGGAATGATAGGGCTTAGGGGCTGCGGATTACAGAGGTGACAAAGGTATGGTCCTTTGCTCTCAGAACTCTTGTAGAGAGAACAGTCTGTGTAATAAGTCCAAAGATGAGAGAGAGAGCGGCCTATTGCAGAAATTCAACTTTTTTTCTTCAGTCCCATTTGGAGTGTGGAGTGTGAAGCGGGGAAAAAGAGAAGAGGCTGAAAATGGAAGCGAGTCAGGTGCTAGGGATATAGGCATGAGTAAGACATGGCCCCTCGTCTCCCAGAATTTACATTAGAGGAGAGGTTCCCCTGTACTGTAGGAACACGTATTAAGGCACCTTACCCTCCTGAGGGTAGGGGAGGTTTACCCAAAAATGTGAGCTCTAAGTTGAAATCTAGATCACTTAGTGCAGAAGGAATTAAATTGCTAGTATTTAGATATTTTGCCTTTTCTGCTTTTCTGAATCTTAGCGTGAGATGGAAACTGTCAGGGAATAAGAGAAGGACAGCATCTCCTCTCTGCTTCTGTACTACTACTAGCTTTCCTCTCTACATACATGCTGAAATAGAGAGATTGATTACATAAAACATAATCTGTTTTTTTTTTTTTCCTTCCAATCAGAAAGCAGTTTCTCCAGTCACTTTGTTACTTGGCTTGAAGCTTCTTCCCTTTTTTTCTGATCAATATTTTAATCGAGTCTTATGTAAAATGAAATTTACATTTAGGTGTTCCCTTAGCAACCATAACATAAAATCAAATACATCTGCTTTCAGAATCAGTTCATCTTTTGAAAAAGCTTGTAGTTACCCAATTTTCTATTCTTAGCAAAACTGCTTTCTAAATGGGCTAACAAAGCATTTTAAGAACCATATTTAAATAGAATTTATGAGGTTTTAAAATAGAGATAAGTGGCTTTACCATTTATTTAATCAATCTGTCAGTCAATCAATAAATATTTATTATTACCTATAGGTGCTATGTTAGGTGCTGTGGATTACAAAGATGACAAAGATATGGTTCTTTGCTCTTAGAAATCTTGTAGTAGGACAGACACCTACAGCAATAACTGTAATACAAGGTTTAAAGAAGAGGATGCAGATTAAATGTGGGAGCATGCACATATGAGTTTGTTTTAATAGGATTTGTTAAAATGATCTTTAACTTCTTTTGAACTGAATTTGAGAGATATCAGCTGTCAGCTCCTAAAGCTCTAGTCCCAGAAGTAAATTCTAAAGATCTAAAAAGTCCTTGCATCTCGGAGTTCTCACATTGTCATAGGAATCTGGAAAAAAATATCCTAAAGTGCCATGAGAAACTGTCAGAAACCGTTTGCTACATTAAGTTGATGTAAAGTTCACAGAGGGATTTCTGGACTCTAATTTTGCAGTAAATGTGGTGTTCTTGCCAAGGAAGAACATGGAAAACTGAAAGGATGTAAAATGTTCAAATATTACTATGCTTAAAATAATATTTAAAATAACCTGATAACCTGAGCTAGGCTCACCAGCAATTTAGACTTGCAGTTGTCCAACAAAGCAGGATTCTGACCAGGATTACAAAAGACTGAAGAGCCAGTGAACATGGATTCTAACAGTGGTTTAAAACTCCATAATGTGGAATTATGCACAGTCTCTCCCTTCATCCTTTTTCCCCCAGTTTTCTTGGGAAATAATTGACATACATTACTGTATAAGTTTAAAGTGTACAGCATAATGGTTTGATATACATAATATTGTGAAATGATTGCCACAACAGGTTCAGGTAACACCTATCTTCTCACTTAGATACAGTAAAAAGAAAAGAAAGAAACAAAGGAAAAGAATTCTCCTTCTGATGAGAACTTTCAGGGATTACCCTCCTAACTTGCCTATATATTATCAGCAGTGTTAGCAATAGTCATTATCTTCTACAGCATTGTTTCATCTTGCTAGCCCCCCTCCTCATGCTCACCTGTGTTCCAAAGCCTGCCCTCCAAACATGTGATCTTCCGGGCATCATTTTAGCTCTCTGGAAAATGTAGGATAATCACTCTCCATCCAACCTACTCGCTACCCTGAATGTTTCTTTTGTGAAGAGTAGTCTCTTAGGGCCCATCTGCTTTTCCCAGTTCCTCCAGAAATTAGGGAAATATTTTTTCTTTATCTTTTTATGCCTTCATCATATAGCTCTTAAGGTTATATTCAAATGGTTTGCTTACTTGTTTCTCTCTTCCACTGTAAGGGTGGAAGAGACCACATTTGTGATATTCATTACTGTGTCTCTAGGGTTTAGCACAGTGCTTGACACATAATAGATCCTTAATGTATGTATGGTAAACTGTCTTTTGAACACATTTTGGAAAGCTTTGAGTTAGTGCTCGTGCTAATGTGTTCAAGGTTTGTAGGTTTGGTCTCTGGGTAGGGCATTTTCTTTTGTTTAGTTCCATAGTCAAATTTATACCACAAAGTCATGTTAACTGGGTACTTTGTAAACAGACACTGTATCCTATACTGTGTACTACGAATAGGTTAAAAGAATGAATAAAAGCTACCTAATGAAAACTGGCCCTGTTCTAAGCACTTTATGCACAAATTACATTTCACAACAATCTCTGTGAAATAGATGTTATCATCTCCATTTTCCAAATGGAAATTGAGGCACAGTGAGGTTAAGTAACTTGTCCAAGGTCATGCATCTAATAAGCAGAATAGCTGGGATTTTTGCCTAGGTAGTCTAAGAACCTGCTCTTAGTCACTGTATAATGCTGCCTTGAGAGCACAAGGATAAGATTGTCATGTACAGATTGTAAAGTCTGTAAGCATTAGAGAAGAAAATCTTCTCAAGGGATGGAATAATCACAAAAGTCTGCATGAGAGAGGTACACATTGCAAGACAAATGGATATCTATTTTATATTCAACTGTAATTGGCTAGAATTGTTTTTGCCACAACCAAATTAATATAAAGACTATAACCTTTGGATTGATGGTCAGCAAAAGCCAAAGCTGTTGGCACTGGATGGGCCACTTGACCTTTCTTCCACTGTGTGAGTTATTTCAAATGGCCAGTATATTCTTGGGATTGGCTTACTGGTAGTAGGTCACCTGGTTTGTTTGAATTGCACAGGAATTAGAAATGCCTTGGTGTTGACAACTTAAAAACATAATTCACACTGATGGTCTGCTACCTTTTTTGTGAATATAATTATCTGGGTTCAGATTTTAGTGCCCAGAAATTTAGAAGCCATGTGTCCTCAGAGTTATTTGCAATTCCTATAAAAAGGTGCCCATATTCAAAAAGTCCTTTTTCTCTTAAATATTCAGCAAAATACTTTAAATTATAACAGGTATTTTGTAATTATCTCTTAAAAGCTGTAATGAAGCTCATAGATAATATCTTTATCTAGGAATATGTATATATTCATAAATGTACTATAAATGCTAAAGGAGAAGAAATAATTTTTAATGGAATATGTATTTGAATATGTATATGCTCAGGTACTACTATTGATATATATAAGTTATAATAAATATTTCCATTCACATGTTGAACTACTATGTATACAACTTCTATAAATGTAGGGTGGTGTGTTGATGACTTAAATGCAGTGATATTTATTGCCATTGGTGATATAATTATCTTAAATGGTGAACAGTTCTTGCTTAAGTTGTGAACTTATATAAGCAGAACAGTCTCCTGCTTATATAAGTAGATGCTTTCCTGGAAAATTCAGTGTATATTAAAACCATGCAAAAGCATTTTATATAAAATGAAGTTGAGATCTTGGCTCAGATAGTAATAAACAGATTTTTCACCTGAATAAATATCTGGTGGGGTGTCAAAGATTGGGAGAAACATGGTCACATTAAGTCTTGGTTGTATGGTTGCATTTAGGAAGTCTAGCAACCCTAGACCTCTCCTGGTCAGTATCTCCTCCCATGCCAATAATGTAGACTTTAAGGCAAAAAGAATTACTAGGGTATAAACCAGATTGTATATAATAAAAGTTTCAACCACTCAGGAAGAAAACAATTATAAATTTGTATGCACCTAATAACATAGCCTCTAAATATATAAAGCAAAAATTGACTGAAATACCAGGGAAATTTGGCAAATCTGCAATCAAAGAAATTTTACACACCTCTCTTGCTAAATAATAGGAGATAAATATCTTTGTTCAGGCCGCTATAGCAAAATACCATAAACTAGGTGACTTATAAAGAACAAAAGTTTATTTCTCACACTTCTGGAGGCTGAGAAGTCCAGGATCAAGGCATCGGCAGATTTGGTGTTGGCTGAGGGCCCACTTCCTTATATATCGCCCTCTTCTAGCTGCAATCTCACATGGCAGAGGGGGACTAGAGAGCTCTGTGGGCTCTCTTTTTTAAGACCACTACTCCTATTTATGAGAGCTCCACCCTCATGACCTAAGCCCCTCCAAAAACTCACACCTTCTAGATTTCAGCATGTGAATTTGGGGACACAAATATTCAGTCCATAGCAATAAATCAGTCAGGATATCAAATATTGAACTATTCAACTGATGATAACTTGATCTAATAAGACATATATACAGTGATAAAGTAGCCCATACTGACTTGTGAGAGTCACATGTGTGCATCAGTGATCTCATGTTGATTGCTTGCAATTGGATGGTGAGAGTATTTACCCCATGGACATTGTCCAGCAGTGCACATCTGGGTATCTGAGAGTCAGTTGTTAAACATTTACCAACATAACACTGCATGTACAGAGAACTGCGTCTAACACTTGCAGATTATACATTTTTTTCAATTACATACAGAAATGTTTCCCAGATTGGCCATATGCTGGGCCATAGAGCAAATCTCAATAAATTTTTATGGATTTAAGTTACACAAAGTGTATCATTTGGCCATAATGGAATCAAGCTAGAAATCAATAGCAAAATCATAACCAGTAAATTATGAAATATTTGCAGAATTAGCAGTATACCTCTATATAATCCGTTAAGTCAAAGAAAAAATTATAATGGGCATTAGAAAATATTTTGAATTGAATGATAAAAATATATATCAACACTATGGGATGTAGCTATTATTAGAGGGATATTTGTAGCCTTAAATACATTAGAAAGAAGACAGGCTGAAAAGCGATGATACAAACATCCATTGCATGAAGTTAGAAAAAGCAGCAAATAAAATTCAAGAAATATAGATTGGGAGTTTGGGATTGACATGTACACACTGCTATATTTAAAATAGATAACCAACAAGGACCTACTGTATGGCACAGGGAACTCTGCTCAATATTCTGTAATAACCTAAATGGGAAAAGAATTTGCAAAAGAATAGATACATGTATATGTATAACTGAATCACTTTGCTGTACACCTGAAACTAACAACATTGTTAATCAACTATGCCCCAATATAAAATAAAAATAAAAAGGAGAAAGTCAATTATCTTCTGATAACCAAAAAAAAAAAAAAGTAAAGACAAGAGCAGATATGAAATAGAAAACAAACCTACAGTAGAGAAATTCAACAGCACCAAAAGTTGGTTGTTTGAAAAGATTAATAAAATATATAAACTTCTAGCAACATTGTCCAACTAAAAACCAGGGAAGGCACAAATAACCAGTATCAGGGATGAAAAGGGGAACATTCCAGTAGATTTTTAAATGTAAAAAAGATATGAACAACTTTACGCTGGTAAATTTGAAAATTTAGTTGGTGTGGACAAATTCCTAGGAAAATACATCTTACCAAAGCTGGCAGAAGAAATAGAAAATTATAAATGGTTTTATACCTTTTGACATGGTTGTGTTGTTGTGTACTTACTATTTTGTGCTCTAATTTTTTTCACATAACAGTTTTATATATTATATATAACAAATTCCTCTCATTTGTCACTTTTAATATCTATAAAAGATCTCTTTGTTACATTATCAGTAATAAAGAGCATTTGGACTCTTTCCTAGTCTTTATGTTGGATTGGCCAAAAAGTTCGTTCGGGTTTTTCGTAGCATCTTACAAAAACCTGAATGAACTTTCTGGCCAACCCAATAGTTGCACAGAGCACTGCCATGAGAATCATAGTACAAATCATGTTTTCCTTTTGGTTATTTCCTTAGGGGTGTACTCCTTACAATGGGATTACTAGGAGAAAAATTATGAGTGGTTTCTTTATTTTTTTTTTATAGCCAAATTACCATCCTGCAAAACTGAATCAATTTACAGAGCCAATAGCAATGTATAAGCACACCCATTTCCCCAAATTCCTGCTAGCAATTGACTTTATAAACTGTATGTGTTTATGTTAGTTTAATAGATAAGCAATGGAACTTTTAAGTTGTTTTAATTTGTATTCATTTAATTGCTATTGAGGCTTTATCTTTTTTCACATGATGATATCCTATTTCAGTTCTTTTTATATAAACTGCCTGTTCATCTTCGTTAACTTATCAAGTAGAATCTGAGTATTAGCCTGATGTATGTGCATTAATTTTTTATTTAAGTTGGATAGTGAGCCTTTATCAGTTACATTTTTCTCATGAATTTTTCCCATTATGATACTTTCTTTTGATATTCATTTTATTACATTTCATAGCTTAACAGCCTTTTTATTTTTAAGGCATTTGAATACATTTATCTTGTACGAGATGGCATACTTTATTTCTTTAAAAGTCAGAAATATATCTCCCTTCCACAGCTGCAATAAAATTCCATTTCGTAGTGAGCTATCTGGTTCACTATCCCCAAGCTCTTTAAATCCTCACAGTTAGAACCACTTAACCTCTGCTTGTATACTAAGCCTGAACTGGATCAATCCGTTTTCTACTAACTTGGTTTCTGCCTCATTCCTTGTAATTGTGTTTATACTTGTACAGCAGTTCTGTGACAGGGCCTCTGCTTTGATAATCTACCTAGTTTCTGATTCTTATAAGACTGGGACTTTGGGGACTTCCCTGGTGGTCCAGTGGTTAAGAGTCTGGTTTCCAGTGCAGGGGACGTGGGTTCGATTCCTGGTCAGGGAACTAAGATCCCACATGCTGCGGGGCAGCTAAACCCACACACTCTAGAGCCCGCGTCCCACAACTAGAGGGAAGCCTGCAAGGAAGAGCCCACGCACCGCAACGAAGACCCAGCGCAGCCAAAAGAGAAAAGACTAGGACTTTGCCTTTTCCTCCCCTGTTCTTTCAGGAACTTGAATTCTGATTCTAAGTCCCAGACTAGCAACTGGGACTGCAGAACTTGCTGCCACAACTCTGGACATTTACTGCCTAGCCAAATAATGCCTATCTTCATTGCCACTCACATTGTTCTTTACCTGTCTACCACATCACCAACAGCTGCCCCTTCTCCTGGCCTTCCCTAATGCTGACTGCTTACCTGGACTGCCATCTCTTATCCCCAGATTCTCCAGGCATTGGCCTGCCGGGCTAGACTTCTTCCCCATTGCCTTTAACTGAATCTATCTTGTCCCAATATAGTGAATGTGTTTTTATTCTCAGATACTAGCTTTGTTTGACTTCTCCTGACACTGAATTTCAATTCTTAAAACATAATTTAACTTTATAACTTAACAAAATACTTTGTCATTAAAGCTTTGACTGTTACCTGGAATTCGCTGCAAATGTACAGTGTAAGGCATGGGTCTGAGTGAGTTATTTATTTTTAACCATGTATGTAACCAACTGGTAAAACATTTATAAATGATTCTCTTCTCCATTTCCATATTACTTATATTTTTTACAATAGTTTTAGTTATTATAATAATAATTTGAGTCTGTTTCTGCACACTCTATACCACTGATTAGTCTCCCTCATTTAGTTAAAATATCGCATAATTCTGACAACTGTTGTAGTATGTATTTGTGAGTTTGAGTACTCTCATCTTTAATCTTTCTAACAATGAGGAAGGTACATTTCTTCATTTGTTTAAATCTTCCACTTTTCACTCATTAGGGTCTCAATTTTCTTTGTGTCACAAACTTAATTAATGCACAGGCATTAATGTTTCTAGTAGCTACTGTGAATGTAATCTCATTTCTTTTTTGAGTTATTCATTGTATTTTCTGTATTATTAGTATATAGGGATGCATTTAATTTATTTTTGTGGACTTACTTCACTCCACAATTCTGATGAACTCATTTTATTACCTCTGGTAATTTTTTGGTTAACTTCTTTGGATCTTCTAAGTACTGTATATTCATGTCATAAGCAAGAAATGGTTTTTAGTATCTTCCTTTCCTAAATGTACCTTCAGTTCCTTTTTCTTCTCTCTGATAATCTTAGTCAATATTCCATTAAAAGAGAGTGGCAACCAGGAAAAAAAAAAACAGCTAGCATTTGTGGGGTTCTGTTTTTGCCTGTTCTTGATTTTAGAGAAGGTAATTCCGGTCATACTTCTCTATTAAATATATTATTGATTCTATTTTTTAAATGTGTCCTTTTCATGTTAGGAATGAAAACGTGTAGTTTTGTTAATCAAGAAAATATGTTGAATGTTACCAGTGTTTCTTGGCAGCTATTGAAAAAATAATTTAATATATTTTCCCATTAACACATTATATTAGCTTGTATTCATAGAATAAACAGTTATAGTTGATACTTTAAAAAATTATGTCCTAGTGTTCTATTTCTTAAGACTCTAGGATTTTAGTCAGGTTATACACACATACATAGATCAAATAATATATAATAATATATATTATATATGTATATACAAACACATACACATTGTTTGGTCAAAAGTAAGATCAGCCTAGAATGCCCTCATTTGGTACTTTTCTTCTCAATTTTAGAATAAAACCATATCTGCCTTATACAATGACATGGGTAGCATACCTTCTTTTTCTGTATTTAAAAATAATTTGAAGCAAAAGAATGTGTAGTCTAAGAAAGTTTGAAAGAAGTTCTACTGAGTCCATCAGTTCCAGTTGACTTAAGCATTTGTCTTAAAAAAATGTATTTTTCTATTGTTGGAGTGTATGCATCTCTATTTCTTAGAGAAATAGAGATGCTGATTTTTATTTTTATTTTTTTTGTATTTTAGTAGAAATTTATTAGTAGAAATTTATTCTTTTTTAATGAATGATTACCAAATGTATTTGAAAACCCAAGAGGATTTAAGTTTTCCTCTTATTCTGATTAAAACATGTGGTTGAATATATTTTTTGAGCACTTACTGTGTGCCAAGCGCGCATTCAAGCACTAAGGATGAAGCAGTTAAAAAAAATAGATAAAAGGCTCTGTCCTCATTTATAGAGCTTGTAGTCCAGTAGACAGACCTGGTCATGTGGGTAGGGTGGTCTACTTTAGATTGCATTATCAGGGAGGGCCTCTCTGAGGAGGTGATTTTTAAACTAAGTCGGTCAAGGAAAGGGCTGGGGGAGGAGTATTCTAAACAGGGGGAACAATAAGAGCAAAGACCCTGAGATGGGAGAGAGCCTGGTATGTCTGTGGTTTGCATTTTTCCTCTTTTTAATTAATTGGTGTAATCTTTTATTTGCCAGTTGTAGTATTTTTCCCTTATACCCAATCATTGGCTTTATTTATTACCCTGCCATTTTTTTCTTTCTGTATTTTGCTTCTATCTCAGTGTTCTTGTTTTCCTTTCCCTTTTTTTATTTTTGGCTTATAATACGTGTTTCTCTTTCTGTTCCTAAGAAATTGGATTGTTTTTTTCTTTACTGAACAACAACAGGACTCATGTAACCCATTGGACCTCCCTGTTTGTATCAATTGCTGGGATGCCCTGAACTAAGTTTGTGACCATTCTCTAGGAAGTGGAAAGACATTATAGTGTGCATTTTTTTAAAAAATTAATTAATTAATTTATTTATTTATTTTTGGCTGTGTTGGGTCTTTGTTTCTGTGCGAGGGCTTTCTCTAGTTGCGGCAAGCGGGAACCACTCTTCATCGCGGTGCGCGGGCCTCTCACTATCGCGGCCTCTCTTGTTGCGGAGCATAGGCTCCAGACGCGCAGGCTCAGTAGTTGTGGCTCATGGGCCCAGTTGCTCCGCGGCATGTGGGATCTTCCCAGACCAGGGCTCGAACCCGTGTCCCCTGCATTGGCAGGCGGATTCTCAACCACTGCACCACCAGGGAAGCCCTATAGTGTGCATTTTTGTACTAACCTCACTGCTAGTTTAATCTGAATTGTACTGCCCATGTGTTTTCTCTGCTATGATTTCCTTACTCACTTTTTTGGGGGAGGGAACTTCGATCATCACAATTTATTGCATTGTTATTTCAAATGATAGCACTTATTTTTAAAATGATTATAAAATTTGTTACCTTTTGCATTAGATCTATTTGTAGCCATATCCCCTCCTTTTTTGAAACAAGTTAGGACTCAAAAATGCAAATAGTTTCATTATATAAGTACTTTAAGTGAGGCTTTTTTTTTAATTAAAAAAAATTGAGGTATAATTTACATACAGTAAAATTTGCCCTATTTAGCATACAGTTCTGTAAGTTTTGACAAGTGCAAACCAACAAAATTAAGATATGAAACAGTTCCAGTGGCCCCCCCATCTCTTTTCTATCCCTATTGTTTTCCCTTTTCCAGAATGTCATATTAATTGAATCATACAGCGTGTAGCCTTGTGCGATGGCTACTTTCACTTATCGTAATGAATTTGACATTCATCCATGTTGTTACATATCTGTGGTTCATTCCTTTTAATTGCTAAATAAGCTTTGAGATTCCGTTATTTGATGTGATGCACCACAATTTATTTATGCACTAGTTGATAGGAATTTTTACCCAGATTTTAATGATTAAGAATAAATCCTGCATAAATACTCACATGCATGTTTTTGTGTGAGTGTAAGTTTCATTTCATTTAGTTAAACACCTAGGAACATAATTACTGTGTCATATGGTAAATGTATGTTTTTTTTAAGAAACTGGCAAACTATTTTCCAAAGTGGTTGAACCATCTTACCTTCCCACCTAGGTAGAGATTTAATTCATTACATTTCTCTTTTTCAGGTGCTACTCATATTTTTATTGCTTTTGGACAATGGTAGTTGTAAGGTTTTCAAAGCAAAGAGAAGATATGGTGTGTAATATTTAAAATTAGCTATAATTTTCAAAACAAAAACTAAAAGCATGTCACAGGTAGTACGTTCATTTTGATTTCATAAAATGTCAAATCCATTCATTGATTTTGTTTTAATCTTGCAATTTTCTTTTGGGCTTATCCTGCTTCTAATAAGTGATGACAAGTCTAAGATAGCTCTATTTTGTATGGAGTGTTGTCCTTTAGCAAGTAATGTTGTATTGAGAATGAATTAAAAATGGGATATTTATTTAAGAGTGGAATAGCATATTGAAAGCCTTCTATTTTATTTTTCTGTAACCTTACATTTATTTACATATTGAACAAATATTTGTTGAGTATTATGTACAAGTAACTGGGCTATGTGTTGTGGGCAATACAAAGATGTGTGAGATAGAGTCCCTGCTACCAAGCAAACTCCCATGGGGTCATTTTCTCAATCTCTTTCCCAGATTCAGCTTCTCCATTTGATATATAAAAGGTTGTATTATGTGTGCAGTTGTTGCTGTCTTTGGAATGTAACAAAACCAGACTCAAACCCTGACTCTGTTACTTACTAGATGTGTGACCTTGAGAGCAAGTTGCTTAATGTTTCTAAGCATCACTTTCTTCATCTAATAAATGGGCTGATAATACTTTCTTTACATTTTGCTATAGGATTAAAATTTAAATGCAATAATATATTTAAAGTGGTCGTAGAGTAACTGATACATAGTAAGTGTTCAAAATTGGTACCTTTAAAATTATTTCTATGACATTTACAATTTATAATCTAGTAGTCAAGATAAGATGTATACCACTATTGTAGTTTAATTGCCTTGTATAACCATGAAATGGTTCTTTTGTTGCAAAACACAGTCTGCATCAAAGGTAATTGTTTGTTTGATTAAACAAGTCCTGGTCATTTTACCATTGTTAGAATATTCTTATTTTAGGCATATGGGATATATACTAGTGCCAACTGAGGAGCAAAACTCCAGAGACCGTTCATTTTCTTAAAAAAAAAAGTTATATATAGTTGGTGCTTTGGCAACTGAGAGGCAAATTCTAGTTAACTTACTGATAAAGAGGCAACTTACAAGTTTGCAAGTTTTAAAAATGGGGAAATCTCTATTGAAATAGTTGAAGAAGGGCCAAATATGCATGCAGAGTGTCACAAGCAGAGAGGTGTGAGCTCTCAAAATATGCATGTTTTGACCTTTTTTCCTTTGTTTTGGCTTTCAGCCCTGCAAACTATTAGAAAATGGAGGACTTCGGACATTTTGGTAAGTTGGGATGGACTTTCATTTCAAATCACTTTGATCCAATACCAGTTTCCTTTTTGGATATGGTTTAGTGCCTGTGAGTCCAGGGAAGCAGTCGTTGGCTTGGACGGATTTGTGGCCTGGTGCTGAGGAAATGTAGAGCTGTAGAGCCATGCCCAAAAGAGATGTGCAGGGCCAAGTAGTTGGTAGCTGTGAACAAGGAGAATTATTTCATGCCAGGGAGAATTCTTCAGCATTTTATGTCTTCTCATTCCAGGGTCAGAGTTTCTTTCCTTTCCAATTTTAATTAATATCTTAATTACATTGTTCTTTTTAAAAAATGAAACATTATATATGAGACAGTAGACCCAACTCCAGTCTACTCTTTCTTCTCAGAATTGACTTCTTCCATGAGTTTGATTTTTATCCTTCCAAAATTTTGCCAGGCTTTTTCATACTTATATATGTATGTTCCTATTGGGGTGTGTCTGTGTGTGTAGGTACCTGTGTATTCCTGTGTGCATGATCACATAATTGGTATTTTTCTGTACAAAGTGTCTTGCAACTTGTTTTTTCTTTACTCAACAAAGTGTCTTGGGAGAGTATTTGTTGCTGCATGTGTATCTAGCTCATCCATTTTACTAGCTTTGTATTGTTCTATAATACGAACACTCCATAGTTTACTTAGCTGTTCTCCTTTTCATGGGTTTTTAGGTTGTTTCCAAATTGTCACTAGTAGAAACAGGGCTACAATCAACAATTTTGTATATGGCTTTGTGTGTACAGGTGCAAGTATTTTCTGTAGCGGTAATGGAGATGATTGAATTTATTTTATCTTTGGGTACAAGCAATCTTAATAACTATGTATTATCAAATTGCCCTCCAAAGCTCTTCGTGGCATTTTCTTCACATCTTATGCAAATATTATTAACAAAATCAGACTTTTAAAAATTGAAGTGTAGTTGATTTACAATATTGTGTTAGTTTTAGGGATACAGCATATTGATTTAGTATTTTTGCAGGTTATAATCCATTATGGGTTATTACAAGATAATGGCTATAATTCCCTGGGCTATACAGTAAATTCTGGTTGCTTATCTATTTTATTTATAGTAGTTTGTATCTGTTAATCCCATACCCCTAATTTGTCCCTTCCCCCACCCTCTCCCCTTTGGTAACTACAAGTTTATTTTCGATGTTTGTGAGTCTAGTTGTTTTGCATATACATTCATTTGTATTATTATTCAGATTCCACATATAAGTGATATCATATAGCATTTGTATTCCTCTGTCTGACTTATTTCACTAAGCATAATATTCTCTAGGTCCATCCATGTTGCTGCAAATGGCAGTATTTCATTTTTTTATGGCTGAGTGATATTCCATTGTATATATATTCCACATCTTCTTAATCCAGTTGTCTGTTGATGGGCACTTGGGTTGCTTCCATGTCTTTGCTATTGTAAATAGTGCTGCTGTGAACATTGGGGTGCGTGTATCTTTTCTTTTTTTTTTTTATAATCTTTATTGGAGTATAATTGCTTTACAGTGTGTGTTAGTTTCTGCTTTATAACAAAGTGAATCAGTTATACATATACATATGTCCCCATATCTCTTCCCTCTTGCGTCTCCCTCCCTCCCAGGTATGCTTCTGGAAAAAATGAAAACACTAATTTGAAAAGATACATGCATGGGGTGCATGTATCTTTTCAAATTAGTGTTTTCATTTTTTCCAGAAGCATACCTGGGAGTAGAATTGCTGGATCATGTGGTAGTTCTATTTTTGTTTTTTTGAGGAATCTCCATATTGTTTTTCATAGTGGCTGAACCAATTTACATTCCCACCAACAGTGTACAAGGGTTCCCTTTTCTCCTTATCCTCACCAACATTTGTTATTTGTAGGCTTTTTGATGATAACCATTCTAATAGGTGTGAGGTGATATCTCATTGTGGTTTTGATTTGCATTTCTCTAATAATTAGCGATGTTGAGCATCTTTTCATGTGCCTGTTAGTTATCTGTATGTCTTCTTTGTTCCAAAGTCTATTAAGGTTTTCTGTCACAAGTAACACCTAGATTAGCAAAGTAGGTGAGTACTATAGTCTAAGCAGGTTGCCACAAAATTAACCATTACAAGTAGTTAAGTGGAAGAAAGGGAATTGTGAACCCTTTCATGATTGGCTATAAAGCCTCCATATGTAACCACTGGGATCCTGTCTTATTTTCCTGTATCTGAGTTTTTAGAATAAATAAATAAAATTAATTAATTAATTAATTTTACTGGATGAATCAGTAAAATCAACTACCTCAATAACTGAATTTCTTGACTTTATGAACCCCAGTCTCTCTGGGACTCAGCATATTTGCTTTAGGCTGTACGCTGTTCCAACTGACTGCCTGTTTGGCCTAATGATTAATTGAATATCCAGAATCGTGGGATTACTTTCCACTGCCCTACCTATTCTTTCTCATACCTGGTTTTGGATTTCCCCATGCCTGTCTATCAAAAGTAATATAACTGACAATGTTTCCTGGATCAGATGCCTGGCTTTTTTGGCCCTAAATTCCAGGACCCAGGCTTTCTCAGAATCTCCTGTCCTCTTCTAACCTAAACCACAGTTCAGGATGTTAAGGGTATCGTGGTATAAATCAGTGATCATGGTTCAGGGTTAGTATTAACAAGCAAGAGACTGGGCTGAATCTGTACCGACCTCAGGGCTTTTCCTAGAATTTGGCTTGTTACTACTGATGTTTTTAATAAACCTCTGACACAAGCTTATCTTGTGATAATAATCTTTCTACTAAAATGTGAACACAGTGGGGAAAAACAGTTTAATTGAAAGGACTGTTAGTTGGATTCCAATTAATTGAGATTTTATGGTATTTGTTTTTGATAATGTAACAGTTATCCTGGCACTATCTTATTTAATATCTGCTAAAAACAGAGAGAGAAGTGAATTAAAATAAATGACAAGGAAGTCCATTGCCAGTCATTAACTCTTATGAAAGAGTGAGAATGTAAACAAGCATGGTGGCAAATCACAGTTCCTACTTACCCGACTAGAGTGTAACTTATTTCAAGTAGTGTCACTTTCTCTACAGTATTTGGACATCAGAAAATATCCTGTGCCGAGTTGTAAGAAATCAGTGCTTGCTTTAGCTCTCTAGGCTGATTGTTTCCTGTGAAGTGAGGTGAAACCACTAGATTTGTATATACTCATATTTAACAATTGTAAAGAAATTTATTCTTAAAAAGGACAGAGAAAAATAAATCCTTCCCACAGAGCCAGTTTGGAGTACTTATTTGTGAAAAGGGCTGGTCTGCGATAACCTCATGTAAGTTGTTCCTAGCATTCTCATTATTGTTCTCAAGGGAGCATTTCCTAGATGCATTCCTGGAATAAGCCTGGCCCACAGGATCATTCCCTAGCTCTGAATTATTTCAGCACTTATATTGCTTTGAAATATTCACGAGTTGTAAGAACTTGATTATAATTCAGTCATTTAACAAGTATACCTACTGTGTGCCTATGTAGCACCTACTATGTGCCATACACCATTCTAGGCAATGGAGGATAAACCTATGAATGTAATCGTAGAGTCTTTAATCCCTGCTCCAGCTAGCCCCACACAGGGTCAAACCTACCTTGGTCTTCTTAACTAATGTTGTTGCTTCAGCTTCAGTATCCCTGACTTACTGAGCTCTGGATTTCTTTCTCCTTGGTTCCTGAAGACCTGCCTGATCCTGGGGTATAGTGGAGTCAGAGAGTGGATTCCAGACCTGATTCTGTCAGTTTTCCTAAAGAGTATGCATTATTTCCTTTCATCTCCTTCCCTGCAGTTCACACAGACCTTCACAGAAGCCTATGTGTAAGAGATTGGAGGATGGTAAAATGCTGGGCCTTGTAAGCAGTAAAATGTTGGCTGTGTCACTTTACTGGGTGTATGACCTTGGGCAAGTTAATCTTTCTGAACATTAATTTCCTCATCAGTAAAATGAGAATAATATCAGTCACATAGAGGGGAGCTGGGAGGAAGTTTAATAATATTATTTTGCAAGTAAGATGCCTAACATATAGTGCTAAAGAAATGGTATCTGTTGTTATTATGTTATTGCACGTACCCCAGAAGACAATAATGATTTTAAGGACTTGACGTATTCAAACAGCACAGGGTACTAAACAAGCTAATCAGTACAGCCAGCCTCTCCTCTGCTTCTTTCTCCTCTTTATCCCCAATTTCTGGATTTTCTAGGCCTTACATCTCTTTATCTTAGTGACGAGACATCTGGGCTTAGCTTTGGTTTCTTTATCCTGCTGTGGCCTATATTAATGCAAAATGCTGAAAGTGCTGAATTACTCAAATAAGTTAAATAGCATCCCAACAGAAGCTTAGTGGCCAGGAACTCTTTGGGGATATGTGGTCCTTGGAATATGAGGGATTTTAGTGAGATGTAGGAGAGAGAAGTGGGGATAAAGGTAGCTTGTCAGATTCAAGTTTTTTAGAGGCCTTTAGGTACTCCCTGTTTAGGTAAAAAATTGAGTTTGCTTATTTAGGCAATTCTAGTTGATCCCACATTTCTACCAATCATGTTTTAAAGTCGTGGGATAGAGGGAAAAGAGAACAGTAAAAGGAATTAAGAGGATTGAAGTCTCATTCTTTTTTTAAAAAATATTTATTTATTTAATTTATTTGGTTGCGCCGGGTCTTAGTTGCGGCTTGCGGGCTCCTTAGTTGCAGCTCGCCTGGCTCCTTAGTTGCGTCATGCATGTGGGATCTAGTTCCCTGACCAGGGATCGAACCCAGGCCCCCTGCATTGGGAGCACGGAGTCTTAACCACTGCGCCACCAGAGAGATCCCGAAGTCTCATTCTTTATTTGTCACTGAGTAGTTATATGATCTTAGGTTGGACATTGAGGAATAATCGAGGAATATTTGGGTTAAAGAAGAAGATTTAGTTTGGACACGATCGCTGTCCTCCAACATTTAACTTCTACTAAGTGGCCTCAAGATATAAGAGCTAAGGCCAATGGATAGAAGCTATAGTAAATATAGACTTTGACTTAATATGAGAAAGAAGTATTGAAAAAGGAAATAAATGTCCTTCTTAATGAGCTTCCCATAACTGGGATTTTTCAAGCACTTGGAAGGAATTGCAACATCTAATGGAGAGTTAGGTAACAAGACCCTTAAGGATCTTTTCAATCCTGAGATTACATTTTTTTAGTCACTTTATTTCTGTGGACCTTAGTTATTCCATCTAAAATGAGAAGCATGAATTATATGATTGTGTGGTTGCTTTCCACCTTTAAGAGTCTACAGTTTGTCTAATGAGCAACATGTGGAGGAAGTTCAAACTAGATTTCTTTTTATTGCTCTTACCTGAGGCTTGCTTTTGTGGGTCGTGAGACAAGTCAGTAGATAAATACGGTAGAAGAGGCCCAGTAGTCTCAGTCTGGCGGCTTTGTGTGTCTAACCAATGCTTTAGCACTTTAAGTCTCTTATAAAAATTATTTTAGGGGCTTCCCTGGTGGCGCAGTGGTTGAGAGTCTGCCTGCTAATGCAAGGGACACGGGTTCGAGCCCTGGTCTGGGAAGATCCCACATGCCACGGAGCAACTGGCCCCGTGAGCCACAATTACTGAGCCTGCGCGTCTGGAGCCTGTGCTCCGCAACAAGAGAGGCCGCGATAGTGAGAGGCCCGCGCACCGCGATGAAGAGCGGCCCCCGCTTGCCGCAACTAGAGAAAGCCCTCGCACAGAAACGAAGACCCAACACAGCCAAAAATAAATAAATTAATTAAAAAAAAATTATTTTAATTTATCTTTTTTTCTGTGGTAATTCATGAATTTTGCCAGTTATGGGGGGAAACTGTTTTATTTCTACTCTGGCGATTTGTACATACCAGCACTATAAAGAAATTCAAAGCAATGTATTACTTCAATTTCCTGTATTTTCCCTTGGAGGAAGTTATTATTAGTCAGGTCTGCTCATTGTAGCAAAGTATTTAGCTGTATGGGAATTTTATCAAAGAGGAGAATAAGCTGTGACATTCACAATCTATAAGACTTGCACATGAACATAGGCCTCTTTGTAGTGACCAGGCATGTAGAAGGAAATGTTTCAGATAAAGAAAAGAAAGGAGGGAGTTTTCTGATAACTAGCACTAGTTCTATTGTTCATCTTCAGGGATTGCATTACAGATGAAGACGGGCTGCTGAGTTTGAGGGGTCCAGTACAAAATGAAAATGTGAGGCCTCTTGTTCAAAATGCAAGGACTACGTACCATTAAAAAGTACTAAAATATAAAGTTTTTCCCTTTCATTCTTCCTTGATGTCTGTTTCACTCTCCCCATCTTTCTCTTTATCTCTCTCTCTCTTTCATTATGGTGTTTTTATTTATTATATAAATATAATATATTTTATTATATAAATGTTATTCAAGCAGTGCTTCCAACTTCACAGAAGTTTCGGGGATAAGGTTGGCATTATGATTTTAAGCTGGAACTGGTAGTTCAGAGGAAAGCTGGCAGTATGTTGTGCACACATTGTAGAACATCAACTACACCTAACAGAGCTAACAAGTACACATGTTCTCTGACCCCTCCATTTTAGCAGGGTAGGTATGGGCGGATAAATGGAAGAGGGGGATGAGGTATTTTTGTTTACTCAGCAGTGTAACCAGGGGCCATTAGAGAACAGAGAGAAGTTCAACAGTGTTCGGCTCTTGATACTTAGAATATGATTTTTTTCTTAAATTCTGTTGTACTTTCCAGAAGCACCTTTCTTCCCTAGAATTTTTACTACTAATTCTAGATATTCTGGCAAGGATGGCCAAACATGACACCTGTAGCTAGAACTAGGACATTTTCCACCTTGACTAATTAATAGCACTTTACTTTTTAGATTTCTTTTTCTTGGTAATGTACAGCGCTAGAGCCTGGCTTCCTTCTGCCATCACAAATTTACCCAGGAGATAGACCAGTTGGCAGGAGAAAGCATACATTTGGTTATCTCATCTGCCATTTGATCGTTAGGCAAGTCAAGAGAAGATGAGTCTTTTCCACTGACTAATGCACACTAGTTGCACCCTTTCCTTTGTCTATAATGCCTTCTCTCCCTGTGTACTTGGTGAACCAACACTCAAGGTCATCTCATGTGTAAAGCTTTCTCTGACCCTTTCAGCCAAATAAATCACTCTCTTTTATTCCTTAGTATTTTTTTAAAACCTAAATCTCTTATAGACTTCATCATGTTGTATTAGGGTTATGCAATTCAGATCTCAGCCTTGAGTTGTGTTTACCAAAGCATTCAGAAAAGTTTTGGCCCACCAGAGATCTATTTGTGTGTAGGATTGAGGACTTCTGGGGAACAGCTTATCATAGGGGTAAAAAGAATGAAGTTAATAAAGTGACTTCCTCGACACTAGGAACTTAAGGGCTGTTTTCTGGGGATAGTAGGTTATTACTCAGACCTTCTTTTTATTGCATGCCTGAAATAAGTGTGACTAGAATTTTGAAGAGCTGTTTCTTTCCTTTTTCTTCTTTTCAGTAAATACGTGAGCTCCTGAGAGTTTAAAATATCAACAGTATTGGTGGCAATGATGTCTTTAATGTATCTTTGGCATGGAACTTAGGTGTTCATGGTATAGACATCGGTACCATACCCTTTGCACAGAGTTGAGTGCAGCTGACTGTGGTACCTTTGGTGGGCATCAGTCATGTGACTGCCACTTTTGTCTTTGGCAGCAATCAGGCATTGCCTTTGCTAGCTGAGCAGGACAGGAAAAAAATGTCAGATCCCACATGGTGGTTGAGAAAAGCAGATCTCAGAGGCATTTGAGATACCCGCTAAGGCTTCAGAACTCTTTGAGGGGAATTTTGGGGAAAGGAGGGGTCAGTCTGGAGTTCTGCAAAGTAGATTAGATAGAGTCAAAGAAATGTATGAGGTGGTAAAGGTGAGTTTTGGCTGTTTTTTTCCTCCCATATGTCTCCCTTACTGGGCTGGGAGTTGTTTATGATAGGGACCATGTGGATAGATTGTATTATTTGCTTACAGTGCTTCCTTTCATCTTTACCCTCATTGTGGCTCACTGTGGGCACAATATATTTTCCTATCCCATTGATTTTGGACTTGGTCATGTGATTTTGGCCAGTGGAATATGAGTGGATATAACAGCCTGCCAACACATCCCTCTTGAGCTTCTGACTTGTGCCATGAGAAGAACATGACCCAAGTATCCATTCTTCCTTCAGCCTAGGTCCAGGGATGAAGACTGGAGCAGACCTGGACCTAACCTGAAGTCTAGAGTCCAGTTTACCTTAGATGAGCCCAGCTGAGATCAGCCAAACCCCAGCTATCCCACAGACCCATGAATGTGCAAAATAAATGTGATAGTCCACTGAGATTTTGAGATTATTTGTGATACAACATTATTGCATCAGAAACCTGACTAATACAGATCATATCTTGGAGTTTTTATATCCATAATACCTAGGTCAGTGCCTAGTAGATAGTTGCTGAATGAGTGAAGGAAGGACTTTACAAAGGTTGGACTGATTATATTGCCTCACTTATTACCTCAATGGTATTTCAGTTGTTAGAGCAGGGTACTTGGGGGAGTCAAATCCAGCATTTATGGACTAGTTTTCTTCACTTCAAAATCCAAGGCAGATGTCTCAATAATACATAAGCCTTTCAACGGATATCAGTCTAGCTGGAGGGGGGAAAAATGAGTTAATACACAGCCACATTACTACCAGAAAAGCACTACACACGTCTTGCTGCTGGTGGATCAAAAGGACTATCTCTACATATGAAGGTCACCTCTGAATGAAACAAATAATCCTTGCTAGTTTATCCTTTTTAGTGTATGGTTTTATATTAGCTCTTAGGAACACCAAGGGTTTGGAGTTTGGATACCTGAAGGGTTCCAAAGGAAATGGAAGTGGTATGGTTTGGAGTTAGTAACAAGCAAAGAGAGGTAGCAGAAGTGAAGAGGCGCTTTAAAAGGAGTGGAAACCTTGAAGAAAGAATTGTCAGGATGGAGGGGGAAGGAATTACACACGAGAATATGGGTGCCCTTTGAGGATGCTGTAAGCAGGGTGGTCTGGGGGTGGAAAGAGATGGGGTTTTGCAATAAGAGAGAATGATACAGGCAAGCAGATGGACTTGTTGCTGAGACAAGGGAGGTCCTGGATAAAGATGGGGGATCAAACTAGCATGGGTATCTTGGGTTAGCTGCCAATAAGTAATTTGGGGCATTTTTCGAGATTTTGTAACCCAAAGAACTATTTATTTTTAGTGAAAAATACTGCATATTCTGATTTTTAAAAAATTGAGTAATAGTCCTTGAAAACAGAAAAAAAAGAACACTTTTAGAATCTGTTTTTCAATGATGCTCTAATCCTAGTGGAAGAAGTGCTGCTTTCCACAGTTTAAGGAGGATTTGGAACTCAGACAACAATTGATTGATTTTCTCTGGGATAGAGGTTGGAATTAGGTCTGATTAACCTTTTGATTACTTTAAAAATATGTACAGCATTTTATTTTCCTTTTGTGTCTTTAAGACTAAGGAACAAGGAAAGAAAAATTATGCCATGCCCTGAGTAATGGAAGCTATTACCAATCAGATTGCTTGGTGGTGGGGAGGAGGAGGGGCTCAAAAGCAGGTTCTTTCAAAATTTTTTTTTCCTTTTTGCTTACTCACAGGGTTTGGAAAATGGTTATTTTTGTATGAAAAATAATTTTGTTGGACTTAGTGATTGAT
The DNA here is from genome assembly GCF_028021215.1 of Eschrichtius robustus. Classification (NCBI taxonomy): domain Eukaryota; kingdom Metazoa; phylum Chordata; class Mammalia; order Artiodactyla; family Eschrichtiidae; genus Eschrichtius; species Eschrichtius robustus. Next base: position 106,906,779 of record NC_090845.1, read on the forward strand.
CACAAGCAAAGTGCTTACTAATGAGATTTTGATTCTTTGGCATTTCTAGTCAATAATACTTGAAACATAAGAAAGGAGTCAGATGTTAGTTATCTTGGGCTTAGTTATTTCTTGAAAAGGCAATTAGTGACGCTTTGTTGTGAATGCATTTTGATCAAAGGGTATGATGTCTTATGGCTCAGTGGTAAATGCCTTCAAGTTGATAGCTACAGTTTGAGTATCCTGGCACAGTAAGTGTTCCAGGATTTTTTGAACATTGTTTAAAAGGTAGGCAAATACCCAGGACTTTTTCCCAGTCGGTTCTGTTGTTTCAGTTTGAAAGGGACATCAGGTGGCTTTGGTGAACAATTTCATTGGTACTCTTATTTAACAACTTTGTATAGGTGTCACAAACCAGGGTTGGTTGATTTCTTTCGTTTTCTTTCCTCCTTTCTTTTCCCCCTCGTTCTTCCCTTCCTTTTCTGTCTTCCTTTCTTTTTAATTCTGGAGGCTGTGTATACATATATTTGAATCTTCACTTTAGTTGTTCCCAAACTTCTTACCAGCTAGTTCTCTAAACCTTACCCCTTCACCTGCTTTCTGATTATTTTAATCTCAATTTTGATTCTGAAGAGAATGCATTTTTTAAAGATAAGCCTGTTTTTAATCAAATGTATATGTTCATAACTATCTTACAAAAGAGAATAAAGACATCAGATACAATTGTAGGTGTTTGCCATCTTTAAATAGACCCAACACGTGAAGAGGCAGGTTTATAAAATTAATAAGTATTTGCTATGCAAAAAATGATCACTTTAGAAAATAATTCATAGCAGCATTCACAGAGTCAACGAATCAAAAGAATCATTAAGTTTGAAAAGACCTTAAAAGTTACTACTGAAGCTGAATCCAGCCTCGGTACCCCGACACCGAATTAAATCTTGGAAACAGAGTTTTGCGTGAAGTAGAAAAGGATAGCTTTATTGCTTTGCCAGGCAAAAGGGGTCACTGCAGGCTAATGCCCTCAAAACTGTGTGTCCCCCTTGGAGAGAGGGTAGTGAGAAGTTTTATAGTAATGGTTCAAAGAAGGTGTGATCAGTTTATGGACATTCTTCTGATTGGTTGGTGGTGAGGTAAATGGGAGTCAACATCATCAACCTTCTGATTCCAGCCCATCTGGGGTCTACGTACTTAACTTCTCCCACCTGGTGGGGGTTTAAGTATCTGCAAAACAGCTCAAAGATATTGTTGTGCGTATCCCTTGATGAGGAACCAGGACCTTGCCGGAAGGCTGCACTATTGTTTCTCTTGACTGGGATTGTTTCTCCCTTGTCTCATATCCCCTCCCTTCCCTAATTAACAACTACTTGAACCTGCCCTTTGGAACTCAGGGAAGGTCATGGAGGCCGAATAAAGCCTGTTTCCTGTAATCAAAGGAATGGGGGACACAGAAAGGCTTTTGTGCCCAGGAACTACACAGGGCCCTGCTCGGTATCACTACTGTAAATCCAATGACTGAATTGCATTACTAAATTCATGATAAGTATTATTTGCCTATCCTTGGATGTCTCTAGTGACAGGGAACTCACCACCACCAGAGGCAGTCCCCACCCCATTTTTTTTTTGTTTACTATTATGCCATATTATTATTTTAAATGACCGGACACATTTTTCATATCTGTTCTTTTACAACTTTTATATATTGCTTCCAATTTTATTTATTGCTTTTGCTTGGCCCTCATAATAAAAGGAGGTTAGTTAGCTGAAGAAGGTGTCATTTTCAAAAATTTGCAGGTAAGAAATTTGGAATGTGGAGAAGATATGTGATTTGCCCAAAATCTGATAAGAAGTTAATGAATTCCTGATCCCCAGCCTCTTTTCACTTTTTGTGATCTGAGTAACAGAATTACACTTACATCCAACTGTTAGGGAAACATATCTTGCAATGTGAAATTCGACAGTGTATGAATGCAACCTAGAGAATATGCATCTGAGGTCTGAATGCAAAAAAAGAGAAAACAACCCACAAACTTCTAGAATCTTCCTTTATTTCCTCCAATATGTTTTCAAACTGTATTTGTAGTTACTGTTGCTTCAGCATAATTCTTTATATCTCTGTAGAGGAGTATTGTTAGTCTTCTGTGAGAAGACATAAAGAAGAGAAAGATGCCCAAATATCTGGTGGATTTTTGGGTACTATTGATTTGGCATATTGATGGTCCATTATCTGAGAATAAAAAGGACATCATTCTCTTACTCCTTGCCCACTCCCTGCCCAAGAGCCCTGAGACACTTTGTTCTTTTATTTCTAAATTGTAGGTGGATAGTTAGCTGAGAGTGTTCTCTCTGGCTTTTAATTTTGGAAAGATGTCCAAAGTGAATTGAAAGAAAAAGGAATTCTAGCTAAGAGCACTGGGCAGATGCCTCATGTTTGCGTCCGTGATGACATAAGCTTTGACCTTGGGTGTGTGTCATTGTTAAAGGAGTAGTCACACTCACCACATCTGGTTTTTGGTGTATAATAGTAATAATGGTGCTAGCTTTGGGGGAAGTGTAAGTTTAGACCCGCTATGATTTTTCATATTTTGTGGGACAACTGTACTTGAATTCTTCTTCATTATCCAATGATTTCTTTGTATTTCCATGACAGCCAAAATGAGCTGTTTGGTTACCTTGTGTGTGTGTTTATTTTTGCATGTGAAAAGGACTCCATGTAGCTTTATTAAACCGCTTTCAAGAACAAGCAGTTTAATAATCAAATGTTGAAATTGTATGCTTGTTTTAACTGTTAGAACTATTTTTCTGTTTTACTGAATTTTTAGTTCCACTGTCATCTGAATAAAATTTAAATGCTTCTTTATTCAGTTATGTATGTCCTTGAATGGATTTTAAGAACAAATGTGCTCAAAATGCGAAGAAACGTAGGGAAATACAATATAACGAAAAAGAATTTTTAGCTGATCAGATTGATCCTTAGTCATAATTGAAAATGTGTTTTCTTTGCTTTCTTCGTGTGTGCGTATATGCAAGGCTGTTAGTATTGTGGGGCAATGCATTTTGCAGTGGGGTGAGTAGTCCACAAAGAGGAAGGCCTGTCTTATTGGCTTCTCAATGGCACTAGCCCTGTTGCTGCTAGGCATGTTTTAAGAACTGCCTCCTCAGACAGGAAGAGAGTCAAAACTCAGACAGGAAGAGAGTCAAAACTCAGACAGGAAGAGAGTCAAAACTATCTCCTACATCACAAACCAAACCTTTGCTTAGGCTTGCCACCCTGTTAACTTGAACCTCAGTGTTCCAGAAGTTCTGTTATTTGCTTATATTTCCTAGGTTCAAACAGAGAGTATTTTCTCTTCGAATTAAAGACCTTGAGGATGTTCATTTAGGCTTTACATACCTATTTGACTTCATAGGCCAACAAGTCCAACTGCCAAGCCTTTGAGTCTAACAGCTTTGCAGCTGGCAGGAATGCTGGGGATATGGGTTTTCTTCATATTTATGACAATTGGGAATATATATATATATATATATATATATATATATATACATACACATACACACAATATATATACTGAAATATACAGTATTTCAGTATATATATTGATTATATACTGAAATAATAGCATTCCTTTTTTATATCCCTGGAAAACAGAAAGTTAAAATCTGTAGGTTTTTGTTTTAGATTTCGGCCAGAAGTTGAGCAGAGGAGAGAAGGGAGAAGAGAGTCATTTTATAAAAATGTACACTAGTACTTGTAGGTGTTAAGATTGTTAATATCCTTGTTAGAGAGTAAAATGGCCTCCCAAAGTATAGATCCTTTCAGCCCTTAGTCTTTCAGCAATAGCTATATTTAAATTATACTTCCATGTGGCAAGCATTTAATTTTTGCAGCAGCGTTTGTTCCTTTTACTATTCCACACATCATTTTTTTTTCCAAGTCAAATCTCACCCTTTGCCATGAATCATTTATCTGGGGGTAAAGTAAATCTGCCTGCTGCAGGTCATTCTGTGGGCTGCTCCTGTTTCCCTCCTAAAGTGGCCTGGGCTTACTGAAACTGGGATTAGTCAGTTAGTCATAGAGATCACCTCGGAGCCTGTAGTTGATACCAGATATGGTAGACAGTCGTATGAGGAAGAGAATTAGCATATACCAATTGTTATACATCCTCAATAAACATCATTTCAGATTTTCCAGTCTTGATGTGATTAATTTAAATAGGCAGACAGCTTTGCATCATGTTCCTCTGGTGGAGGGAGGCTGACTCATGTCAGTTTAAGAATAAAAATAGGGAGTACTAATATCCACAGAGTTTTTATAGAATGTGTCCCCATGTTTGTCATCCTTTTCTTCCCTCTGTTCCTTTTAAATCAAGAGATTTGCTCTCTCTTGGCCCTTCCCGGAAATTGTTCGTGCATTGAATAGGCAGACGGTGGGTTGAGCTTTGAGAGACCTAAAAGGGCATAGTCGTGCCTCTAGCACAGATGCCTGTTTATGCGTTGGTATCTGGTAAACCTTTGCTTATTGCAGTCAGATCTTAATTTTTAGTGTAGTTCAATACTCTTTTTCTTTTTTACAATTTTCCATTCTTGAGTCCTTATGTAGTTGGCCTCTCACCTAACTGCAAAGTATTTATCCTCATTCCCTCTGCATATACAGATCAGTATGTAAAGGAGGAGGAGGTCACAGCACTCCCAAACCAAATAAAGCAGCTGGACTGAGTTCTGGGGAGCTGGGAGTCATTTTGGTAATATTAAGCTAAGAAATGGGAGACAGGATTTGAAGTGCAGAAAGATGGTCCTTGATTAATCCCCATAGCTCTGGACCTTATTCTAGGCTTTCTCAGAAGAAATCATGAAAGAGAGTGGAATTCTGTACTCAATGTTTTCCTTCCCTTTGTGGCAACTTACTGTAATTTAACTTCACCTGTTCTGTTTGAGTGTCAGTCAGCTTCAGAGCTGTTCTTAGATTTATCTCTTCTTTCATATATTCTTATATGTATTTCTTTTTTTCCATTTGGATTTTTGGAGAAGTCAGAGAACTTAGACAGAATAATCTAGAAAAGTTGACCAAAACATACTCAAAGTACCAGAATGAGGCTCTCCTTTAGTCCTGCTTACTCAAATATTAGAAACAAGTAAGATATCCTAAGGTAATTTTATCCTTAGGAAGCATCCCAGATACCATCTTCTCTAAGGCCTCTTAACTTCCTGAGATTTTGTTCTATAAAGTATTCCCTCTATAAATAATTTCAATCTCTATTACTTCCTTTGCCTTACCCTGTACACATACTTAAATAGCTTTGGTTAAAAATAAAATCTTCCCTTCGTGCTGTGTTTTCAGATAGACAGTATTCTTTCTTTTTCAGTATAGTGTAGCAGTTACCAGCTCAAACTTTGGAGCCAGATATCTTAGTTTGAATTTCAGCCATTCCAATTACAAACTATGTGAACTTGGGCAAAGTTACTTTAGAAAACAAAAAAACTCTCTGTGTCTCAGCTTCCTCATTTGTAAAGTGGGGATAATAATTGTACCTGTCTCATAGTTAAATGACTAAATATTTGTAAAGCACACAGAACAGTATGTGGCAGTTATTAGCTTTATTTAAATATCTGTTATTATAATTCCTTTAGAGATAAGCTTTACTACTCTTTGTCTGTAATACTTGACACTTTCTATCATACTACATAATTGATTGCTTTGACCTTTTTTTCCCCCCACTCTCTCTCTTCCTCCTGCTAAATTATAAGCTCTGTGAGGACAGGGATTTTTTTCTATTCTCTTCATTGCTGTATATCCTCTGTGCTTAGCACACAGTAGGTGTTCAATAAATATTTGTTGAATGAACTCATTGTAATCTGGCTTTCTCTCCTACCAATCTATTGAAATTGCTCTGGCAGAGGTTATTAGTAACTGCAAACCTGTGAACCATCTTTAACACCTCCCCCTCTCTTGCTCACAGTATCTAATCAATGATGACATCAGGTTAATCGTACTGCCGAGTATCTCTCAAATCCATCTGTGTCCTCCCAGCTCCACTGCTACTACCTTCTCTAGTCCTAGCCGCCATCTGTTTCCTGAGTCTTGCAATAGACCTCTAATTAATTTTCCTTTATCCATTTTTGCCTCTTTCAACCCATTCTCCATATAGTAGCCAAAGACGGTTTTAAAAATGTAAATCGAACAATACCATACTTTAAAAACTCTTTACTAGCTTCCTATTGTCCTGTAGAGTAAAATGCAAAATCATTTGATGATCTACATGAAACTCTGATATCTGACCCTTTAGTTACTTAAAAAGTTAGTTACCATTTGACCCAATAGTTCTACTCCTAGGTATATACCCAAGAGATTGAAAATGCCCAGGTATAAACTTGTACACAAATGTTCTTAGAAGCATTATTCATAATGGCTAAAAAGTAGAATCAGGTCAAATGTCTGTCAATTGATGAATGGATAAACAAATGTAATATTATCCATACAAAGGAATATTATTCAGCTGTAAAAAGCAATGAAGTACTGATACACGCCACAACATGGATGAACCTTGAAATCATTGTGCTAAGTGAAAGAAGCCAGAAACAAAAGGCCACGTATTATATGATTCTATTTATATGAAATGTCCAGAATAGGCAAAAGTATAGAGATAGAAAGTAGATTAGGGGTTGGGAGGAGGGGAACGTAAATGCTAATGGGTATTGGACTTCTTTTTGGGGTGTCAAATGGCAAAAATAATACAATTTAATCATGAGTTTGATGTCCTTTATTCAAGGGAAAACAATCCATGGGTTGGGGGTGTTGACTGAAAAAAATGCACAACCTAAAGGTTGAGAGTTATGCTTTATTCGGCGGACATTCTGAGGACATCAACCCAGGGAGACAGGACTCTCAGATCACTCTGAGGGACTGCTCCAAAGAGGCAAGGGGTGGGGGCAGGATATATAGGAGTTTTTGCAACAAAGACCAGGTAGTTGTAACATCAAAAGATTACTGTTAATTAAAGAAAACCAGATATCTCAAGTTAAGGAATTCAGCGCTTTTCTAGGTATGGGAAGGTGCAAAGTCTGGGCTCATTGAAATCATTTCTTTGATATGCACCTCAGCTCTCTGGGGCCAGTATCCTGTGTTTTGTCATTCTGAGTCTCCTCAGGGTGCACCATTGTTGGGGGTGGCTGCAGCAGTTGACTGCTAGGTGGTGAGCATCCTGTTCCATCCTGAGTCCCCTTGATGGCTGCAACATCCTTTGTTTACTGATATGGCAGGCGACATTTTTCATTCATGGGGCAGTACCTCACAAGCAGTGGAGCATTCTTCCCAAGGGATTTTGGGCAAGAGCGAGTTTGATGGAGAGTTAGACGAGGCAACGTGGAAAAGGGCATGATTGGCTAGGAGGTTGGGGATTTCCTTATAAGACTAGCATGTCCTGTTTTCTAGGGTAATCTTTAATTCACTAAAGCTGACTTGGAGGATTATAATTGGTTTATGTTAGATTTCCTTGACAGGTGTTTCCTGTAAGTGTAGGCTTACTTAGGTTCAGATTTGTGATATGGGCCAGGCCACTGCGTGTGACCTCCATTTTGTGGGTCTGAAACCACGCAACCCAGATTGGGACTTGAACCTAGGTCTTTTAATTGAGATCACACACCTGGCCTCAGGACTTAATGAAGCTCAGGTTCTTTATGTCTCATTGCAGAAAGAATTCAGTGAGAGACAAAGTGATAGGTAAGAAGTGGATTTATTTAGAGAGATACACATTCCATAAACAGAATGTGGTCCATCTCAAAAGGCGAGAACGGCCTTGGGAGAAACACACTTTGCAGACAGAGTGTGCATCATCTGAGAAGGCGAGAGGCCCTGAAATATAGTGTGGTTAGTTTTTATGGGCCGGGTAATTTCATAGCCTAATGAGTGGGAGGATTATTTCAACTATTTTGGAGAGGTGCATGGATTTCCAGGAATTGGGCCACTGCCCACTTTTTGGCCTGTTATGGTTAGCTTCTGAACTATCATGGTGCTTGTGGGTGTGTCATTTAGCATACTGATGTATTACAATGAGTGTATAATGAGGCTCAAGGTCTACTGGAAGGTGAATCTCCTGCCATCTTGGACCTAGTTGGTTCTAACCAGTTTTTGTCGTGTCCTATGGCTCTGTCATTCTTTTAAAGGTTGTGCCCTGCCCCCTTCCCTGCTGTTTCAGGTCCTGATATACGAATGAACTTTATTAGGGGTGATGAAAATGTTCTGAGAGTAGATAGTTTGATGGTTGTATAACTTTGCGAATGTTAAAGAAAACACAGTGAACAGTATACTTTAAACTTTATAGTATATTAATTATATCTCAGTTTAAAAAAATTTAGTCCTTGCCTACCCTCTAATCTCACCTCCTGACATTTTCTCTCTCACTTGCTATACTCTAGCCACAACGGTCTTCTCTCAGTTTCCCAAACATGGCATGTTCTCTCTTATCTCAGGACCTTTGTGTGTGCTTGTCTGTGTTATAAAACTAATTTCCCATCTTCCTTACCTAGCTCACTCTTGTTGATTATTCAGGATGGAGGTGAAACACTACTTCTTCCTTCTTTCAGGAAGCCATCCTTGACTCCCTTCAAATTATGCTTGTTCCCTTTTTATACATTCCCCACAGCATCCTGCATTTCTCCATTAAAATTACTTGATCATATCTGTCCTTCTGATTGGCTTCATAGACCATAAGCTCCATGAGATCAGAGACCATACCTATCTTTGCTTATTCTTCTCCCTCCCTCGTCCCTTCTTCAAACCCAACAAATATTTATTAGGCAGAGACTATGGTGCTAGGCCCAGTGCTAGCTGCTAAGAATACAATAATGACCAAAGGAAACAATGCCTATGCCTTCATGAAGCTTACTTTTTAGTGGAACATAACAGATAAATAAGAAAACAAATATCTCAACAAAATACTTTATTTCATTGATTCTGAGATCCCATTTTTTTCTACATTTTAACATCTATGTAATTGGGGTGTGTCTTAGAATCAGTGTAAGAAGGAAGCATTTTCTTTCTTTTTTATTAATACCTAAAATATTTGTGTGCCTTGCAGTTGAAGATATCTTAGATTTGATGAAATAGGATAGTTAACAAATAAGTTAAATGCTGCAAAGGAAATAAAGTGATAAGAAAGATGGTAAGTTTGGAGGACAGGCTATATTCTCAGTATTTAGAATCATGGTTGGTACCATTATAAATATATCTTGAACTCACAGTCTTTTCTAGCTTCCTGAATAACCTCTTCCCTCCCGCTTCCCAGTACTTGCTATGTTGTTTATTTAAGGACACTTAGATCCACCTAGTTGACAAAGCCAGAAACCTGTGTTACATACCTGATTTTTGCCCCAAATCTTTTAGTTTACAACTGATCTCCAAGTGCTGTTGAAATCAACATTTTATATATCTTCCACATCCCCCCACCTCCCACCATCCCCGCTGCTACTGCCTTTTAAGATTAGGCATTCATTGTTTATTGACTTAATTATTGCAATAGCCTTCTAACTCAGTCTCTCTGATTTATTCTTTTATTTCTTTAACCCATTCTCTCAGTGCCAACAAAGTAGTCTGCATACATTGCCAAACTATTCCTCACTCATCACCCTCCATCACCAAAGACCCATGACATTTTGTATATATTTTGGTTCATAGCTATTATCACCTTGTATTATCTCTTGTAAGTCTCAGGAGGGCAGGGATCATGTCTGCTTCAGTTCACCATTGTGTCATGGCAATCCAGGCACATAGTGGATACTCAATAAATGCTTGTTGAATAAATGACTGTTATGCTTTCCCCTTTTAACCTCAGCTATCTGAGCATCAGCACAGATGTTTAAATGTGGGAAGTTTAGGTGATTTTCTGGTTAAAACTGAATATTCCCAAATGTGGCCCTTTGTTGCCTTTAGACATTCTCAGTCTGTGCACTTCTTTATAATGTATCAATTTCTTGGCATTTCTAGTTTTCTTTGAGGGGGGTTGGTAAATAAAAGTATCAAACAAATTGCCCCAGGAGTACACATCAACTCATAGTATAACATGTCCTTTTTTTGGACATGTAAGCCTCCTCCCCCACCCTGTACCCATGGGAATCAGTAGTGAAGCATTGTGACAGTAATAGGAGACATAAATTGTCATCCAGATACGGGCATTCAGCGGTATAACTCTCTTAAGTAAAAGGAACTTTGTATGCCTTTTAAAAGGTGCCTGTTATATTAGAATCACCTTTCAAAATGCAGCTAGTATGTGAAACTTGAAGTGGTAGAACCAAAATGAAGTTGAAAAGAGAATGTTGAGTGCTTCCGTGAGTTGCATAACAGTAGTTTCTCTTCTTCCCCTGAGCTCACCATGAATGGTTAAAAATCACCCCTCAGGGTCTTTGCTTGAATCTCCTGCTTGTAACAGGAGGTTTGTGAGCAAAAGAGCAGCTACCCATCCCCTAGGAAAATGAAAGGAAATAAATCAGGCTTATCCATTTTATGCTGAAGATCCTTGTTATCTGAGGTGGCTTTTAAAAAAGTACTTCTTAGTTTAAACTAAATGAAAATATAGCTTATTTCCTAGTCATAGAGGCAAAAAAAAATCTTAGTTTCTTAAAATGAATCAACCTCAATGAGGCCTTTAAATCATTAGTGATCTGGCTAATTTTTTTGAGGGGATTATTTATTCTATTTATTTTTGATATATACAAAAAGCTGTGTATAATTAACGTATACAACTTGATGAGTTTGGAGGTAAGTATACACCCATAAAACCATCACCGCAATCTATGCCATAAACTATCCATCACCTCCAAAAGTGTCTTCCTGCCCTCTATCTATTATTATGATTTTTTTGTGATAAGAACACTTAAAATCTACCCTCTTACCAAATTTTTCAGCATACAATACAGTATTGTTAACTATAGGCACTACCTTGTACAGTAAGTCTCTAAGGCTTATCATAACTGAGACTTATACCCTGGATCATTTTAAAAATTATTGTTTTTCTTATTACACAAGTAATGCATGTACATTTTAGACAATTAAGAAACTCAGACAAGCAGAAATAGGAAGAAAAATCACTATAAGCTCATCAGACAGACAATGTTAACATTTTGATATGTGTGCATAGCATGATATATGTGTAATGTGTATTTGTGACAACAGAATTGGATCATACTGTACGTGTTTTTATAACCTGCTTTATTCACTCTGTTATATCATGAATATCTTTCCTTGTCAATAAATATATGTGTAAAGCCTCATTTTGAATGGCTACATAGTATTAACTATATGTAATTATTTTTTTAAATTAATTAATTAATTAATTTTCTGGCCGCATTGGGTCTTCGTTGCTGCATGTGGGCTTTCTCTAGTTGTGGCGAGCGGGGGCTACTCTTTGTTGCGGTGCACGGGCTTCTCATTGCGGTGGCTTCTCTTGTTGTGGAGCATGGGCTCTAGGCACGAGGGCTTCAGTAGTTGTGGCTCGCGGGCTCTAGAGCGCAAGCTCAGTCGTTGTGGCACACGGGCTTAGTTGCTCCGCGGCATGTGGGATCTTCCTGGACCAGGGATCGAACCCGTGTCCCCTGCATTAGCAGGCAGATTCTTAACCACTGCGCCACCAGGGAAGTCCCTGTAATTTTAAATTCCTATATTATGGGGCTTTTAGGTTGTTTCCAATTTTCTAGCGTTATTTGAAAAATCTGTTTATGCACATTTATACTTATTTTTTAGGATAAACTACTCTATCAGTTAGGATAGGCTCGGTTATGTGGTGACAACAAACACTTGAAAATCTCTGTAGCTTAAAACAACAATGGTTTATTTTTTGCTCACACTACATTGTAGGTTGACAGGAGAGTTCTGATTATTAAGTAGAGACCCAAACTTACTGAGGCCCCTTCATTTTCTGGCACCCTCTCAACATGTGCTCTCATGAATACCTTGGCAGGGAATGAGAATATAGAAAATTGCCTACTGGCTCTTAAGTGCTTTTGCATAGAAGTGAAACATAGATGCTCACAACTCACTGGCCAGAACTAGTCATGTGGACACATTTAACCTCAAAGAGGTGGGGAAAAGTCCGTGCTCCCATTTGCCCCAAAGTACAGGAGAACCAGATATTGTCTCCCACAGTAGCTAAATGCTGAATTAAATGCTGAAATAGCTATTAGAATATGCACATTTAGTAAATGTTTGTGTTACCTATTTAAAAATTACTCTCCAGGAGGATTATAACATTTTATGTTCAAACCATTGGTGATTTAAGGAAATTTCCCTACGCTTTCCCTCTTCTAATCAGTAATATATTTTTAAAATATCTTTGACAATTTAATGAACAAAAGTGTATTTTTGTTTAATTGACATTTCTTTGATTATTAAGAGGATAACCATTTTCATATAGTTACATGGCCTGGTTCATACTGATGGCTTTAAGGAAGCTTTTAAAAACATGACTTTGAGCATGATGCAGTGATGTTGTTATATCTGGAGTGACTGCAGTAGTGGAATGCACCTTAAAAGATATAAATTGCTATTGGTATGGTGCTCTTTTGGCTGTATTTTCTTATCCTTCAAATTCAGCAAGAAATTGAGCTCATGAATACAATTAAATTTGGAATAAATATAGCTTTCTCAAAGAAGGCATGGTAGAATATTTGAAAATTATGCCTATGTGTTTAGTCAGGAAATAGAAGATTCTCTACTTGTACCCAGATTTTAGGAATATGTTAGTTCTATAATTGTTTCATGCAAAAAGCCTCACCTCCCTTACCATATTGGCAGCACCTTATTGTTAAAGGCATTATCCTCTTCTTTTGACTCCCCATGTGTCTAACAAAAGTGCCAGGTATGTAAGGAGGATCTTAGTAACATGTATTCAGTGAAATTAATTGAAAAGGAAGGTAATTTATTTTGCATATGTATTATTCACTCATCTTATGTCAAGCATTTGGGTTGGAAAGTGCTTCTTTGCTAAGAGAAATTTTAAGTATTTTGTAATACTGTCAAAGGCAAGACCAAAGACAGTGTTATGTCCGTCTTTGTGTCTGTAAGTGAGAAGCCATGCTGAAAGGAATTCTCCAAACCTGGATAGAGTGTAGACATTTTTACCTCACAGAGTGCTTTTATAAACTATGTTTGGTTGGGACCATGGAGATTAAAGGCCTCCCACTTATGATTTAGCTTCTGTTGAGATATTACACTAAAAATCCCCCTAGCCTTAGAGCTGAAGAGTCCGTCCTGAGGAGCCAAGGTGGACTTTACCACTTTGGCCTGATTTAAGGGGGTCCCAAAGTTAAAAGGGATTAAAAAGCATTCTCATGACCTGAACTGTAAGATATTGAGATTTCATGTTAACACACTGTTGAACTTTGACAGGTCGATGTGTACCAAGATGGAGAGGATTTATTATGAATTTCCATTTCTTTGTGGTTGTGTTCGGCATTTGACCAAAACTGCGAGGATTGGAGGCTGGACATAAAGAGAAGGGAGTAAGATTGTTCTCTTCTGAATTAGTGATCTAGCATGAACCAGTTCTCAGTGGCTCTGGCAACACGATACCCAACTGAATCAGTCAGTTTAAATGAAGAAGAAATAATCAGAGGAATCACTGTGTGTTTGAGATAGTATAGATTAATGTAGGCAATTTCATTTTCAGAAAGTAGGAATTTTTAACGTGGGGGGGGGAGATATTGGAAGTAACATTCAAGGTAAGAATTGGATGTTTCTGTCTCTCTGTTCTTTAATAAGAGAACTAATTTGGTTAAATACCCATCTGCCTGAAGACAGGAGGCTGGACCAAATAATCTCTTGCTGTTCCTCCTGTCAATAAGACCCCAACTTTATACTACCGCCCTCTGTTACTAGTTCAGAAATCTAATTTTCCTTCAGAAAATACTTCTTTTTCTTTATAAAATCCATCCAGTGTGGAGATGGGGGGCTACCATTAACCTCCTCTGTTTCTCTGAATCTTAACTGTTCTTCAAGATTCCACTGGTTTCATCTTGTCCAGGAAGTCTTCTCTGACCACCCCAGCCCTCACTAATCTTGCCTTCCATTCAGCAAGTAAAGCACTTCCTCTCTGTGCCTGTCATTTGAAACTTAGTACACACTGACTTATCTTATCCTTTGACTTGGTATGTGTTTGTCCTAATCACCTCTCAGTGCCCCAGCCACATGATGTACTGCTTGAAGTAGAGGCCGTCTTAAATCTCTTTGACTCCATCTTCCTCAGAAGATACCTTGTTATAGTACGTGATCCGTAAATATTTGTTGGTTGACTGTCATCATCACTTACTTTAAACAGTCTTAGAGAACTCAGTTATATTTAGGCATATAGTCCCCATAGAAATTGGCTAAGGAGTTGTACATTCTCAGTTCTCAGAAGGCTTTTAAGCCATTATTTTATTTTAAAATACATAATTTAGCAGACAATGAGATTAAGTAGGGAATTGTACAAAAACACAGAATTACTTTTCTAATTCTTAGATCCTGTCCAACATACCCTTCAGCTTATTGTGAATTCATGATGCTTCTGTTTTTTTGGGTCATAAAATGAGAAGTGTTTTAATTAACTATAAGAAAAATGTATATCATCCTAAAGGAAGCAATTTCTAAAGTAAATGTCCACCTCTGGACATATTTTGAACCTAATTTGAACTGGAAATTATTGCAATAATCCAGTAAGACCCTTTATCCTAGGTAGAAATGTCTATTCTTACCAAATTTTCAGGCTAAGCCAATAGGAACAATTTCTTCTTTCCTCTACAGTCCTGACCTTGGGGTAAATATTTGATCTTTCTGTCTGTACAATGATGTGAATATGTTTATAGGATTTATAATTGAGAGTTGGAAATTTATCAGAATTATCCAGTGTTTTCAAATTGAAAATGAGTACCTTCGTATTCTAATGTGAACTAGCTTAAGAATTCAAAGCTCTGCATTAAGATGCGGTATATTGGGTGGTAAAAAGGATCATTCTTTTGTGCTTATATAGACAGGGTACTGGGTTATGATTGGATTGCTTAAATTGGAAGTCCCAGTAGGGAAACAGTTTTATATCTTTTGAGCAGCAGTTGTCTTTGACTTTTAGAATTTCAAAAATGCGTATGACTTGAGATGATTATTAAGTAATAGCTTGGAGTTAAGTGGGTGCTTCCATGCTCAAAATAAATGCACTTCTCCGTTGGCATTTTGGGAGGGGTCAAGATGAGCCCTGTGTTTTTGGAGTTAGACAGTCACTCCATTGATCTACATTGGCTAAGATAAAAAAAGGAACCCTTTATGCTTGAGGTAAGGCCACCCCTTACTTGGCCTCTTGTTGGCTGGAGTCAGTAGGGAGCCTAGATGCCTTCTGACTGCTCAGAGTAAGCCTATTCCTCTATGGAACTTGATACCTTTGTGAACAGGGCTCAAATGTGTACCCCCAAACACTGCATGTTTCTGATAAGAAGCCTGTTTTTCCTCTACTTCGTGACATAAACTAACAGCTTACTTCCCCCCCTCCCCTGCCCACCCCATTTGCATTTAGAACCCTGGCACTGATCTAATTGTGTTCTTTATCTCTTTATTTTAGTCATCACAAGATGTCCAGGTAATCACTTGTCCCCCAAACTCTAATCTGCATATCCTTCCACATACCCCTTTTCTGATCCCATCTTCTATTCCTCCCCAACCGCCTTTCACTGAGTCCTCTGGAATTCATTGTTAGTCATCAGCAAATCTCCTATATCTTCAACTGCTTTTTGGAAAGCTCTTTTCCCTTTTTGCTTTAATTGAAAGCTGTGTCTCTCCTGAGGATACTGCTTCTCCTGCAGCCCTTTCATGTGACGGTTGCTTGCTTTCTTACATCCTTCACATAAATAGGCCTGGAGATGGGGTAGATGCCCTCCTTTCTCTCCCCATTGCTCTTTACAGGCTTTTTTTTTTTTTTTTTTTTTTTACCAGCTCAAAACTGCCCAGCCTGGAATCTTATGTCACTAGACTTTATCTCCTTGATACTTTCATTAGCTAATCTATAGTTCACTTTCTCCCATTCCTTAAAGACTTTAGCTCCTGGCTCACTATCATTCCCTCCAGTGCTACTCCCATCATATTTTCTGATGATTTTATTATGAGTAAAGATGATCTTTCCAATAACATTGACTTTTAAGTCCTTCACCTCCACTCTTCTAAATAATATCTGTCCTCCACCCTACCTTTAGACATTGACTTGTATGGTCATACTCCACACCTTGTCTTTAACAATTGCTGTAGCCCATTAGAAATCCCAGTTTTAGGCATTCTACTTTGAGTGCTAATTCGTCTCTCTCTAGCTTACTTTCTTTAGAACCCAATTCCAACAATATATTAACTCCACCAGGGCTTACAGTCCATTGATCCTACCACCATTTTGCTGTCCCTTAAACCCCTCATGTCTTTACTTCTTATCTAGCTTACATGTCATGGGCAATCATTATAATTTCTTCCTGTCATATACCCTTAACTCTGTCTTCACTGTTTCATTTTGTTTTTTACTTACTACTTGGCAAAACCACAGAAAAGATTAAATGTAACTCTCACCCTATTCTATATCAACACCTGTACAGCTGAATATGGCTGGAGGAAAACACATAACTGTGTTGGCTGGTCTCATTTTAAATTCATGATTAGTAATCTCCAGTGAGCCCAACAGTCTTATTTCCCTACTCTAACATTCAGCTGATGACCTTGTTTCCTAAACTATAAATAATTAACCATAAACTGTTAACAGTGCATCTACTCATCTTCTTCTATGCCCACCTACCCTGCCTTCTCTTTTCTTACTTTGGAAAAAATGTTCTTGCTCCTATCACAGACGATCCTCTGTAGTGTGCACTAAATCCTGACTCTCCTACTTAAGAATATTGCTCCAAATGTTCTTCCCTCTCTCTCTTGCATCACTTTTCTCCACTCTACTGGATATTTCTTATCAGCATAGATATGCTATTATTTTTTCCAGTATTAAAAAATTCTCAGGGAAACAATAAAAGAAAAGGAAGAATGCCAGCTAATAAATGTGGAAAGAATGATGGAATTAAAAAAAAAACTATTTGCAGGGCAGGAATAGAGATGCAGATGTAGAGAACAGACATGTGGACACAGTGAGGAAGCGGGGTGTGATGAATTGGGAGATTAGGATTGACATATATATACACTACCATGTGTAAAATAGTTAGCCAGTGGGAACTTGCTGTATAGCACAGGGAGCTCAGCTCGGTGCTCTGTGATGACCTGGATAGGTGGGTGATGGGGGGTGGGAGGGAGGTCCAAGAGGGAGGGGATATATGTATACATATTGCTGATTCACTTCGTGGCACAGCAGAAACTAACACAACATTGTAAAGCAACTATACTCCAATTAAAAAAAAAGTTAAAAAAAACCCAATTTGTGACCTCCAATGTAATAATTGGTTGAGGCAAATGGCTGCTGAAAACAGTGGCTAAAAGGCTTTGGGGAGAAAGTTTTATGGTGTCAAAGTTTTTACTCTAAAGATAATTTTAAAATGCAAAGAGAAAAATGTACCTTTATAAAAGAAAAATCTGGTGATCAGTATCTTAATAAAATGACCAAACTTCCTATCACTAATAGTGGAATGACCAGGAATTTTGTGCCTTGGTGCTTTGATTTAGGCAAAATCAATTACACAAAATCACCTTTCAAATACTTGCTCCAAAATGTTCAATCTAAATCTAATCAAGCCTATAGATCTTAATGTTACAGAAAGAGGAGGTACAAATTAAATAATGATACAAGGACATAATCAGGCAAATCTAGAATGTGGGATATTCTATAGGACAATTGGCCTATATTTTTCAAAAAGTCAGTGTCATAAAAAATGGTGGTGGAGAAATTAGACTAAAAGAGATGAGAGGCATAACAATCAAATGTATTTGAATTTTCATTGGATCCAAGCTATTCAAAATAACAACTATAAAATATATTTTGGGGCAATTGGATAGCTGGGCTGGTTCCATCATCTCTTAATCCTGAGGGAATTTTCTGGTCCTGATTTTTTTTGACCTTTGAAATGTGGAATGGATAGTATGTAGTTTTGAGTCATAGTCGCTAATACCTAGAAAATGGGAAGAACCTCCTCTGTATTTTGTTTCAACATTTATTATAATTTTCTCAGAAAAATACATTTCTGGTTTCCAGGATATCCAAATATATCAAAAGAAGAGCAACAAAACTGAGAGTTTCTCATTTTTTGCCTCCATCTGTCATGTCTCCTGTTATCACTATTAACAACAAATATTGAGCATCTACTATGTGCTTAGCACTGTTTTTCTGCTGAAATAGACCAGTGATCAAAACATCCATTGCCCTCCTGAAGCTTAAATTTTAGGGGAAAAGAAAGAAAATAAACAAATATGCAATATTGTAGATGCTGATAAGTGGTTTGTAGAAGAATAAAGCAGAGAAGTGGAGTAGGGAGTGCCAGAGGATACAGTTTGCATTTTAAATAAAATGATTGGGTAGGCCTTTGCCAAGAAATTGAATTTGAGCAAAGATCTGTAGTTATCAGGGGGAGGAGCGTTCCAGGCAGAGGAAACAACATTCAGCAAGGAAACAGTGTGACTGGAATGAAATAAGCAAGAGAAAAAGCATAGTAGGAAACGAAGTCAGAGAAGTAACAGGGAAACTGAACATGCAGGGTTTTATAGGCCCTTTTAAGGATTTTGATTCTTACTCACTGAGGTAGGGAGCTCTGGAGATAATTGAGCAAAGAAGTGACTTGATCTGACTTGAGTTTTCACAAGAGTGTTCTGGCTGTTGTAATAAGACTAGGCTAAAAATTGGCAAGGTTGGAAGCAGTAAGACCTGTTAGGAAGCTATCACAGGTATCCAGGTGAGAAATAATGGTGGCTTGTCTTCAGTAAGGGGAGATTGGCATCTCATTTCCTGAAAGGGCATAAATCTTACTAATATGCACCTTGCTAAGCTGGGCAAAAGTAACCTGTAGAGAGGCAAAAGGGTGAGAATATGTGCTCTAGTGAATCACTTTACACTCTCATGGGTTGTTGTGGAAGGGATGCATGAATTTTCCATGGGTAGTTGGTCACTGCAGAAGGTAGCTAGACCTGAGCTGTCTTGCTGATATACCATCTGAGAGGGCTACTCATTAACAGGGATGAGTTTACTCTTCAAGTGGGTGGAAGTGGTGGAAGATAGTGAACAGGAGGCAGATGGTTCACATTAGGGAGCTGTGCATAGAGTCTTCTGTACCAGTTCCCCAAAATCTCGTGCATCCCATTTGATGCCTGATAGAGAATCCATGGTCAGTCAGCATTAGCCAGAAAAATGGTGACAACTAGCAAAGAGGGGATTATAGTCGTGGGCAGTTAAGAAACGACATTTGTACTTCCTCCAATATTTCCCTTTGAGTACTCCAACACCAGAGAAGTGAGGCATTGAATAGAGAGAGGGAGGAAGAATCCCAGAACTAGACTTTTAATTCCCCTACCCCATGGTTCTGGAAAGGAAGGGGAAGTATAAGTGAAGCCCATTCCTTATTCCCACTTCTCACTGTGAGTCCTGGGGCTGTGAGCCCTGGCCAGCCTGGGGGGTGGAGGTGAGTGGCAGGGGCAGGGAAGGGATTAAATTAAATTGAATATAATATTAAAGTTTTAAACTGGGTTGACATGTAATAGTCGAAAATGACTAAGTATTTCTGAAATATGCCCAGGAGGCAGTAAGGTACCAGAAAAGCAATTTCTGTAGGGTTAAGGAAAGCAGTGATTGGAGAAAATTAGAGCCACTCAGTTCAAAATGCTTAGTAAATCAATTACACACAGAGGATGTATTATATGTAGTTGACTTTATATGTTTTATCACAGTTAATCTTCATTGGCAACCTAGTTTCACACATACACATAGCAAAAAACCCAAAACATACTCAGAGACTTAGAGAGTTTAATGATATGTTCCATCTCACATGCGTAACAAGTGGCATAGCAGGGATTCAAACCCAGGTAGTATGAATTTAGAACCCAAGTTCTTAACAGTCATACTCAGTAGAGTAGTGGAATGGGAATTAAGGATTCCACCGCTGACAAACCATGTAATCCTGGTCTAGTCACTTAACTTTTTGTTCCTTAGTTTCTTTATCTTTAGGACATGGAGAATAAAAATTTCTTTACTCCATTGGGTACATGTCGAATAAAATGAGATGATAAATGGAATATAATTTGCAAAGTAAGGCATTATCATATTATCATGTATGTATTTCTAGAATTCTATAATAAGGCACAGAGGAAGAAAAGGTGTTTAAAGAAATGTGAAGGTTTAATATCCCTCTTCTGTTAACTTTTTCTCAACACCCCTGCCTCCCCCCACCCCCAGTCCTCACTCCCAGTGTTGGAAGATCAGGTAAGAAATCCTTTGCTTTCCTTGTGGGTTTTTTTTTTTTTTAACATCTTTATTGGAGTATAATTGCTTTACAATGGTGTGTTAGCTTCTGCTTTATAACAAAGTGAATCAGTTATACATATACATATGTTCCCATATCTCTTCCTTCTTGCATCTCGCTCCCTCCCACCCTCCCTATCCCACCCCTCTAGGTGGTCACAAAGCACAGAGCTGATCTCCCTGTGCTATGCGGCTGCTTCCCACTAGCTATCTATTTTACGTTTGGTAGTGTATATATGTCCATGCCACTCTCTCACCCTGTCACATCTTACCCCTCCCCCTCCCCATATCCTCAAGTCCATTCTCTAGGAGGTCTGTGTCTTTATTCCCATCTTGCCACTAGGTTCTTCATGAACTTTTTTTTTTCCTTAGATTCCATATATATGTGTTAGCATACTGTATTTGTTTTACTCTTTCTGAATTACCTCACTCTGTATGACAGACTCTAACTCCATCCACCTCACTACAAATAACTCAATTTCGTTTCTTTTTATGGCTGAGTAATATTCCATTGTATATATGTGCCACATCTTTATCCATTCATCTGATGATGGACACTTAGGTTGCTTCCATGTCCTGGCTAGTGTAAATAGAGCTGCAATGAACATTGTGGTACATGACTCTTTTTGAATTATGATTTTCTCAGGGTATATGCCCAGTAGTGGGATTGCTGGGTCGTATGGTAGTTCTATTTGTAGTTTTTTAAGGAACCTCCATACTGTTCTCCATAGTGGCTGTATCAATTTACATTCCCACCAACAGTGCAAGAGTGTTCCCTTTCCTCCACACCCTCTCCAGCATTTATTGTTTCTAGATTTTTTGATGATGGCCATTCTGACCGGTGTGAGATGATATCTCATTGTAGTTTTGATTTGCATTTCTCTAATGATTAACGATGTTGAGCATTCTTTCATGTGTATGTTGGCCATCTGTATATCTTCTTTGGAGAAATGTCTATTTAGGTCTTCTGCCCATTTGTGGATTGGGTTGTTCGTTTTTTTGTTATTGATCTGCATGAGCTGCTTGTAAATCTTGGAGATTAATCCTTTGTCAGTTGCTTCATTTGCAAATATTTTCTCCCATTCTGAGGGTTGTCTTTTGGTCTTGTTTATGGTTTCCTTTGCTGTGCAAAAGCTTTTAAGTTTCATTAGGTCCCATTTGTTTATTTGTGTTCTTATTTCCATTTCTCTGGGAGCTGGGTCAAAAAGAATCTTGCTGTGATGTATGTCATAGAGTGTTCTGCCTATGTTTTCCTCTAAGAGTTTGATAGTGTCTGCCCTTACACTTAGGTCTTTAATCCATTTTGAGTTTATTTTTGTGCATGGTGTCAGGGAGTGTTCTAATTTCATACTTTTACATGTACCTGTCCAATTTTCCCAACACCACTTATTGAAGAGGCTGTCTTTTCTCCACTGTATATGCTTGCCTCCTTTATCAAAGATAAGGTGACCATATGTGTGTGGGTTTATCTCTGGGCTTTCTATCCTGTTCCATTGATCTATATTTCTGTTTTTGTGCCAGTACCAAACTGTCTTGATTACTGAAGCTTTGTAATATAGTCTGAAGTCAGGGAGCCTGATTCCCCCAGCTCCATTTTTCGTTCTCAAGATTGCTTTGGCTATTCGGGGTCTTTTGTGTTTCCATACAAATTGTGAAATTTTTTGTTCTATTTCTGTGAAAAATGCCAGTGGTAGTTTGATAGGGATTGCATTGACTCTGTAGATTGCTTTGGGTAGTAGAGTCATTTTCACAATGTTGATTCTTCCAATCCAGGAACATGGTATATCTCTCCATCTATTTGTATCATCTTTAATTTCTTTCATCAGTGTCTTATAATTTTCTGCATACAGGTCTTTTGTCTCCTTAGGTAGGTTTATTCCTAGATCTTTTATTCTTTTTGTTGCAATGGTAAATGGGAGTGTTTTCTTAATTTCACTTTCAGATTTTTCATCATTAGTGTATAGGAATGCAAGAGATTTCTGTGCATTAATTTTGTATCCTGGTACTTTACCAAATTCATTGATTAGCTCCAGTAGTTTTCTGGTAGCATCTTTAGGATTCTCTATGTATAGTATCATGTCATCTGCAAACAGTGACAGCTTTACTTCTTCTTTTCCGATTTGGATTCCTTTTATTTCTTTGTCTTCTCTGATTGCTGTGGCTAACACTTCCAAAACTATGTTGAATAATAGTGGTGAGAGTGGGCAACCTTGTCTTGTTCCTGATCTTAGTGGAAATGGTTTCAGTTTTTCACCATTGAGGACGATGTTGGCTGTGGGTTTGTCATATATGGTATTTATTATGTTGAGGAAAGGTCCCTCTATGCCTACTTTCTGCAGGGTTTTTATCATAAATGGGTGTTGAATTTTGTCGCAAGCTTTCTCTGCATCTATTGAGATGATCATATGGTTTTCTCCTTCAATTTGTTAATATGGTGTATCACGTTGATTGATTTGCGTATATTGAAGAATCCTTGCATTCCTGGAATAAACCCCACTTGATCATGGTGTATGATCCTTTTAATGTGCTGTTGGATTCTGTTTGCTAGTATTTTGTTGAGGATTTTGGCATCTATGTTCATCAGTGATATTGGCCTGTAGTTTTCTTTCTTTGTGACATCTTTGTCTGGTTTTGATATCAGGGTGATGGTGGCCTTGTAGAATGAGTTGGGGTGTGTTCCTCCCTCTGCAATATTTTGGAAGAGTTTGAGAAGGATAGGTGTTAGCTCTTCTCTAAATGTTTGATAGATTTCACCTGTGAAGCCATCTGGTCCTGGGCTTTTGTTTGTTGGAAGATTTTTAATCACAGTTTCAATTTCACTGCTTGTGTTTGGTCTGTTCATATTTTCTGTTTCTTCCTGGTTCAGTCTCGGCAGGTTGTACATTTCTAAGAATCTGTCCATTTCTTCCAGGTTGTCCATTTTATTGGCATAGAGTTGCTTGTAGTAATCTCTCATGATCGTTTGTATTTCTGCAGTGTCAGTGGTTGCTTCTCCTTTTTCATTTCTAATTCTATTGATTTGAGTCTTCTCCCTTTTTCTCTTGATGAGTCTGGCTAATGGTTTATCAATTTTTTTTTATCTTCTCAAAGAACCAGCTTTTAGTTCTGTTGACCTTTGCTATTGTTTCCTTCATTTCTTTTTCATTTATTTCTGATCTGATCTTTATGATTTCTTTCCTTCTGCTAGCTTTGGGGTTTTTTTGTTCTTCTTTCTCTAATTGCTTTAGGTGCAAGGTTAGGTTGTTTATTCGAGATGTTTCCTGTTTCTTGATGTAGGCTTGTATTGCTATAAACTTCCCTCTTAGAACTGCTTTTGCTGCATCCCATAGGTTTTGGGTCGGCGTGTCTCCA
This sequence comes from Eschrichtius robustus, assembly GCF_028021215.1. NCBI lineage: Eukaryota > Metazoa > Chordata > Mammalia > Artiodactyla > Eschrichtiidae > Eschrichtius > Eschrichtius robustus. The sequence continues at coordinate 106,930,535 of NC_090845.1, forward strand.
TTGTCATTTATTTCTACGTATTTTTTGATTTCCCCTGTGATTTCTTCAGTGATCACTTCGTTATTAAGTAGTGTATTGTGTAACCTCCATGTGTTTGTATTTTTTTTAACAGATCTTTTCCTGTAATTGATATGTAGTCTCATAGCGTTGTGGTCAGGAAAGATACTTGATATGGTTTCAATTTTCTTAAATTTACCAAGGCTTGATTTGTGACCCAAGATATGATCTATCCTGGAGAACGTTCCATGAGCACTTGAGAAAAATGTGTATTCTGTTGTTTTTGGGTGGAATGTCCTATAAATATCAATTAAGTCCATCTTGTTTAATGTATCATTTAAAGCTTGTGTTTCCTATTTATTTTCATTTTGGATGATCTGTCCATTGGTGAAAGTGGGGTGTTAAAGTCCCCTACTATGATTGTGTTACTGTCGATTTCCCCTTTTATGGCTGTTAGTATTTGCCTTATGTATTGAGGTGCTCCTATGTTGGGTGCATAAATATTTACAATTGTTATATCTTCTTCTTGGATTGATCCCTTGATCATTATATAGTGTCCTTCTTTGTCTCTTGTAATAGTCTTTATTTTAAAGTCTATTTTGTCTGATATGAGAATTGCTACTCCAGCTTTCTTTTGATTTCCATTTGCATGGAATATCTTTTTCCATGCCCTCACTTTCAGTCTGTATGTGTCCCTAGGTCTGAAGTGGGTCTCTTGTAGACAGCATATATACGGGTCTTGTTTTTGTATCCATTCAGCCAGTCTGTGTCTTTTGGTGGGAGCATTTAATCCATTTACATTTAAGGTAATTATCGATATGTATGTTCCTATTATCATTTTCTTAATAGTTTTGGGTTTGTTATTGTAGGTGTTTTCCTTCTCTTGTGTTTCTTGCCTAGAGAAGTTCCTTTAGCATTTGTTGTAAAGCTGGTTTGGTGGTGCTGAACTCTCAGCTTTTGCTTGTCTGTAAAGGTTTTAATTTCTCCATCAAATCTGAATGAGATCCTTGCTGGGTAGAGTAATCTTGGTTGTAGGTTTTTCTCCTTCATCACTTTAAGCATATCCTGCCACTCCCTTCTGGCTTGCAGAGTTTCTGCTGAAAGATCAGCTGTTAACCTTATGGGGATTTCCTTGTGTGTTATTTGTTGTTTTTCCCTTGCTGCTTTTAATATGTTTTCTTTATGTTTAATTTTTGATAGTTTGATTAATATGTGTCTTGGCATGTTTCTCCTTGGATTTATCCTGTATGGGACTCTCTGTGCTTCCAGGACTTGATTAACTATTTCCTTTCCCATATTAGGGAAGTTTTCAACTATAGTCTCTTCAAATATTTTCTCAGTCCCTTTCTTTTTCTCTTCTTCTTCTGGGACCCCTATAATTTGAATGTTGGTGCATTTAATGTTGTCCCAGAGGTCTCTGCGCCTGTCCTCAGTTCTTTTCATTCTTTTTTCTTTATTCTGCTCTGCAGTAGTTATTTCCACTATTTTATCTTCCAGGTCACTTATCCGTTCTTCTGCCTCAGTTATTCTGCTATTGATCCCGTCTAGAGTATTTTTAATTTCATTTATTGTGTTTTTCATTGTTGCTTGGTTCCTCTTTAGTTCTTCTATGTCCCTGTTAAATGTTTCTTGCATTTTGTCAATTCTATTTCCAAGATTTTGGATCATCTTTGCTATCATTATTCTGAATTCTTTTTCAGGTAGACTGCCTATTTCCTCTTTATTTGTTAGGTCTGGTGTGTTTTGATCCTGCTCCTTCATCTGCTTTGTGTTTTTCTGTCTTCTCATTTTGCTTATCTTACTGTGTTTGGGGTCTCCTTTTCACAGGCTGCAGGTTCGTAGTTCCCGTTGTTTTTGGTATCTGTCCCCAGTAGCTAAGGTTGGTTCAGTGGGTTGTGTAGTCTTCCTGGTGGAGGGGAGTAGTGCTTGTGTTCTGGTGGATGAGGCTGGATCTTGTCTTTCTGGTGGGCACGTCCACATCTGGTGGTGTGTTTTGGGGTGTCTGTGGCCTTATTATGATTTTAGGCAGCCTCTCTGCTAACGGATGGGACTGTGTTCCTGTCTTGCTAGTTGTTTGGCCTAGGGTGTCCAGCACTGTAGCTTGCTGGTCGTTGAGTGAAGCTGGGTTTTGATATTGAGATGGAGATCTCTGAGAGATTTTCGCCATTTGGTTTTACGTGGAGCTGGGAGGTCTCTTGTGGACCAGTATCCTGAAGTTGGCTCTCCCACCTCAGAGGCACAGCCCTGATGCCTGGCTGGAGCCCCAAGAGCCTTTCATCCACACGTCTCAGAATAAAAGAGAGAAAAAATAGAAAGAAAGAAAGAAAGAGGTTAAAATAAAGTAAGATAAAACAAAATAGTTATTAACATAAAAATTAATTATTAAGAAAAAAAAATTTTTTAAAGTAAAAAAAAAAAAAAAGAAACGGACGGACAGAACCCTAGGACAAATGGTGAAAGCAAAACTATACAGACAAAATATCACACAGAAGCATACACATACACACTCACAAAAAGAGGAAACTGGGAAAAAATAATATATCTTGATCCCAAAGTCCACCTCCTCAATTTGGGATTATTCGTTGACTATGCAGGTATTCCACAGATGCAGGGTACATCAAGTTGATCGTGGAGATTTAATTCACTGCTCCTGAGGCTGCTGGGAGAAATTTCCCTGTCTCTTCTTTGTTTGCATAGCTCCCGGGGTTCAGCTTTGGATTTGGATCCGCCTCTGCATGTAGGTCGCCTGAGGGCGTCTGTTCTTCTCTCACACAGGACGGGGTTAAATGAGCAGCTGATTAGGGGGCTCTGGCTCACTCAGGCCAGGGGGAAGGAGTGGTACGGATGTGGGGCGAGCATGCGGCGGCAGAGGCTGGCGTGACGTTGCAGCAGCCTGAGGTGTGCCGTGCGTTCTCCCGGGGAAGTTGTCCCTGGATCACGGGACCCTGGCAGTGGCGGGCTGCACAGGCTCCCGGGAGGGGCGGGGTGGATCGTGACCTGTGCTTGCACACAGGCTTCTTGGTGGCGGCAGCAGCAGCCTTAGCGTCCCATGCCCGTCTCTGGGGTCCGCGCTGCTAGCCGCGGCTCACGCCCGTCTCTGGAGTTCCTTTAAGCAGCGCTCTTAATCCCCTCTCCTCGCGCACCAGGAAACAAAGAGGGAAGAACAAGTCTCTTGCCTCTTTGGCAGGTCCAGACTTTTCCCCGGACTCCCTCCTGGCTAGCTGTGGTGCACTAACCCCTTCAGGTTGTGTTCACTCCTTGTGGGTTTAAGTCAGCCAACTGAAGATAGTAAATGACATAGAACGAGAGTGCTGGGATGCTTCATGAACCTAACAACATTCCTGCTCCCTTTGAGATTTCCTTAAGAGTGGCTATCTTTGAGCTCTCAATTTTTAATAGGTCCCAAGCTTCTCATTCTCTTTGTATGCAGCTAATTGGGTCGTAAGTTGTCCATACTTATTGACCATTAGTGATCCGTTCGCTCTCAGTACTGGGCTGGTTGGGTTTTGCAAGTGATTGCGTTAATTGAGCCAACTCATCAACTAAGGATGAGGAAGAAAGATTTCCTGGCTTTTTCTCTCCTAATTTTAGTCTGATGGAATAGTCTTCAATGTGTTCCAGGTCCTCTTGGTTAGCAGGCTGAAGTAGAATGCAGTCTCTCTGGTAAAGGCAATCTGAAATTATAGTGGAGCTGTTGGAATTTCACCTAATTGAGCCAATTTTTCTCAGAGAATGCTCAGTTAGTTTTGCTTTGTTGCTTAGCTGGACACTGCAGCCCTCATTAGCACTAGTCATATTCCTTGTAAACGTGGGTCACTTGTCACCAGGGGCTTCTGAATAAAAGAGTATGGCTGTCTCTTTGCAAATCCATCCTTCCCTGTAATAACTGACAGAGCATGTTCTAGTATTGGTAGGCCAGGATGTCATTACTGTCTATAAAAGGACAGAATGTTCTGACAAAATGCTTAGTATGGGATGAACAATTCTTAATAAGTTGGAATGAATTAACCACATTCATTTTATAATGTCATAGCCTTGATTTCCTCCCCGTTTTTTACTTAGTTTTCTCCTTTAGTTTGATTTAGTTAAATTCCAGTTTTCTATAACATTTACTTTATCTTTGTAAAAGTACTTATATTTGGTATAAATCCATGATTGCCTGGTTCTGGAATTCATGTACTCAATATAATCATTATTACTTTTTGCTTCCATTCTAGGATCATTTTCTGTTTTCCTGGATTATAGTCTGTGAAATTTTCGTTAGTAAATATCTGTTGGTCATGAACCCTTTCAGTTTTGTTTGTCTGAAAATCTTTAACTTGTCTGAAGATCATTTTCTGGATACACAACTCTAGGCTAACAGTTATTTTACCTCAGTACTTTTAAGGTATTACTGCACTATTTTCTAGTTTTTATTATTACTCTTGTATAGTTCACTGTCCATCTATTTTTAAATTTTTGTGTGTGTGTACATTCTGCCTTTTCTCTCTGACAGCTTAATTTTTTTCATTGTCTTTGCTATTCTGCAGTTTCACTGTGATAAACTGTGGTTAGATTTCATCTTACTTGAAATTCATTGTGGTTTCTGTATCTGAGGATTCATTTATGTAACAATTTTGGAATATTGTCTCTTTGAATACTGCCTCTCCCTCATTCTTTTTTCTCTCTGTAATACAGTAGATGTATATTAGATGTCTCTATCTTCTGTGTTTCTTAACCTTTCATATTTTCCACCTTTTGTTTCTGCTGTATTCTGTGCTACTACTTCAGCTATTTTCTAGTTTACTGATTTTATCTTCAGCTATACCTGTTCTGTTTTTATACTGTTGGTTGATTTATTTTTGCAATTTTAATTATATATTGTTATTTCTAGATGTTCTGTTTGGTTCTTTCTGATCATTAAAAACATCTCTTGTTCCTTATTGATACTTTTGATACCCTCTTAAAAATTAAACTTACTTTGTAATGTGTATCTGGTAAGCTCATTTCTGAAGTCTTTTTGAGTATGATTTTGCAATGTTTGTACATATGTGCATGCACATTTGTGCTGGATTTTGACCCTAGTTTCTTCCTTTCTTGTGTTTCTATAATTGTTGGTTGTGAGTCCATGTTAAATAGAACTGTATTTGGGGAAATTTGCTGATACCTATGATCGAAGTGCTTTCCTGTAGAGAGGGCTTTGATTTGCTTTTATCAGATACTTGGGTTTTCTATTAACCCACTACAATTTAAAATAAATTTTCAAGTTGGGGTTTTTCAGGCAAGAGATAGTGGAAATTCAGACTGCACTTCCATCCGAGATCTTTGTTGTTGTTAGATTCTCAGAGAAGATACTTTTCTACCTCTACCCTGCATTAAGATTGAGACTGGAAGGTATGCAGGGTGTCTGCCTCTGTGGGGTGGGCTTTTCTCTAGTTCGTGTTTTTTTGCAGAGGATGTACTCTTTCACAGTCCTAGCTTTGTTCAGGAGTTCCTTATCAGACTCCTGCCTTTGAGCACCCTAATTGTCTTCCATGCTCTTCACCATGTATAGCCATGGAAACAGGGGCTCAAGACCAAGAGGAATCAGCATATGCCTTCACAGCATCTGGGACTTCAGTTTTTTCTTATTTACCTCTTTAGTAAGGCCTGTGAAGATTGCTTTACTTTCTTTTCAGTTCATATATATATAAATTATATATATATATATATATGTAATTTTACCAGACTTTTAGTTGTTTTATAGCAAGAAGGTTTTTTAGGATACATGCTATTAATTTTATAAATGAACATGCAAGCCAATATTGTCAAATATACAAGTATTTACTCTGTGAGGAATGTAAAATGAGACTAAACCTTCTTTCTATATGGAGTTTTCCAATTTAAGTGGGAAGGAATTAGAAATAGCAAATATTCAGAAGAAGTCATATAATGGAATACTGAATTTGGCACTAAATGCCAAGAGGAAGTTCATTGTGAGTTGAAGAAGTCAGAAATGACTTCTTGTAAGAAATTGTTTTTAAAGAATTTGGACAGGCAGAAAAGAGGGAGCTTCCATTTTATAAAAATATAAACAAAGATAAATGTATCACATATGCCACATGAAACATTGGGAAATAACATCTTAGTGTTTTACTCGGAGACTAGAGAGAACATAGAGTTGTATTAGTTTTTATTCATTTTGAGACAGTATAGCTAAAAGACTTCTGTGTCATTATTATAGAAATGACTAAGTATCATCTTTTTTAAATATATGAAGTACTGTCAAGAAATTAGATTATATATCTGTTTATATGTGTGCATCTGATTAGATCTGGAGTGAAGTATAAAAAATAATTTTAAAAATCCTTACTATTTTATATGGCTGCCTCTATTAGTAGAGAGAACTGGATATATTATCAAAAAAGCCAAATTGTTTATCCTTAATAAAAAGAAAAATCTCACCTTAGATATTTTAAAATCCAGTCAGATATTTTAAGAAAATTTCTCAGTATATGTTTACTTGAATTTCCCACAATGGCCAAGCTGATTGGCTTTAAGGAAATCCAGTTAGCATTTATTTAAAAATATCATTTCAAAGTTAGTGTTATTATACAAATTTTTAGAAAATACATGCAAAAAGAAGAAAAATAATTCTGTGATGTAATTACATACATGGGATAATCAATGATAGCATTTTGGTTAATATCCTTCTAGTTCTTTTTTAAAATTGATATAATAACACTTACATTACATATTTTTTATGTTACAAATCATTTCCAGTTTTGTACATATATTTTAATCTTGTTCTGTTTTATAATCCTTATTATTTACCATTAAGGTTTATAATCTTTATATAGTCAAATCTTGCATCATTTCCATTATAGTTTGTGGCTTTTAGGGCATGTTAGAAGTATATTAAATTATATTTATATATAATAAAGTCATATTATACATTTAAAATATTTAAAAAGGAAATCATACTGTAAAAATTGTTTAATAACTTATTTTACACTTAATGTATTGTGAACACTTTCCATTACATTTAATATTGTTCATTAATATTTTTATTGGTTGTATAAAATAATTTTGCACAGATGCACCATAGTTGTTTATACAAGTCCTCAGTTTCTGATAGTTAGGTTGTTCCTAATTTTTGACTTATGAAGAATACTCTAAGGAACTTCCGTATAGCTTGATCTTTGAATGTATCAAAAATAATTTTCTTAGGAGAACCTCTGTAAAATATGATTAATATATCAAACAGTATGCGTTTAAGGTTTTGATATCTATTGCCAAATTACCCTCAGGAAAGACTGTACTGTTTATACACTCCCCATCAATGTCTAAGACTGCCCATTTTCTCATGTATTCAAGAACACTGGAAGTTTTAATAATATAAAAAATACTTGAGTCATTTGGGAAGTGGAAGATTGTAATTTATTCTTTTTTTTTTTTAATTTGTTTTGCTTTTCTTTTTTTTTTAAATTTTTATTTATTTATTTATTTATTTATGGCTGTGTTGGGTCTTCGTTTCTGTGCAAGGGCTTTTCTCTAGTTGCGGTGAGTGGGGGCCACTCTTCATCGCAGTGCGCGGGCCTCTCACTGTCGCGGCCTCTCTTATTGCGGAGCATAGGCTCCAGACGCGCCGGCTCAGTAGTTGTGGCTCACGGGCCTAGTTGCTCTGCAGCATGTGGGATCTTCCCAGACCAGGGCTCGAACCCGTGTCCCCTGCATTGGCAGGCAGATTCTCAACCACTGCACCACCAGGGAAGCCCGTAATTTATTCTTAAATTTGTCCCTCATATGACTTCTAATGAGATGAGATATTTGAAAATCTTCATTGATCTTTTGTATTTGTATTCATTTTTTTAAAATGTATTTATTTATTTATTTATTTACTTATTTTTGGCTGCGTTGGGTCTTCGTTGCTGCATGTGGGCTTTCTCTAGTTGCGGCACACGAGCTTCTCATTGCGGTGGCTTGTCTTGTTGTGGAGCACAGGCTCTAGGCCTGTGGGCTTCAGGAGTTGTGGCATGCAGGCTCAATAGTTGTGGCTCACAGGCTCTAGAGTGCAGGCTCAGTAGTTGTGGCACACAGGCTTAGTTGCTCCATGGCACGTGGTATCTTCCCGAACCAGGGCTCGAACCCATGTCCCCTGCATTGGCAGGCTGATTCTTAACCACTGCGCCACCAGGGAAGCCCCGTATTTGTATTTTTAAAATCCCTGTTTCAGTCCTGTTGAAGAGCTTATTTTATTTCCTTTACTTAGTCTCAAATGGGGATGCTAATAATCAGTGAAGAGACTAAAAGGTTAGAAGAAGCTATGGAACTGAATAATCCAAAAACTAGGTTCCTGAATTTATGTATTATTCAGTACATATTTATTGAGTACTTTCTATTTGCCTGGCATTTTTCTAACTACTGGGGAAGACAAAATTTCTGCCCCTCTCTCCAAAAAAAATTATAGAATTAAGTAACATAAGATCTCTTAATGGTAAGTGCTAGGAAGAAAAATAAAGCAAGTTAGAAGATAAAGAGTGATGAGTACCCTAGCTGTTTTATTTAGGGTAGTCAAAGGAGGTCCCTATGAGGAAGTGACATCTGAGCACAGACTTGAGTGAATTTAGGAAGCAAGGCATGTGACTGTCTGGGGGAAGAGTATTCCAGGCAGAGGCAACAAGTACAAAAGTCCACCGTATTTTAAAGATTATTAAAATCAGTTTACTTCAGTTATTCACCAAGGTATAGCCCTTTTCCCTCTTGAATCCATCTCTGTAGCTTTTCTTCCTAGTCAGCTTAGTTTTAAAACTAATGAGTGGAGATGAAAATCAGCCAACTCTTCCTAACCAAACTTGCATGATAATTAGAATTTTAAGAAAATACATAGGGCAATAACTGTTTTAAGTTAAATTTAGTATAATGGTGATAGTTTTACTTACTTCATTTCGAGTATCATGTAATTACCAGGAAATGGTTTCTGTAGAAGTGCTGAGTGATCAAGAGCAGCTTACTGCTTTATAAACTTACAAGTGATGGAAATTATTTCTTTTAATAAAAAAAGAAAAATGGAGGATGTATCATGGGCTATAAAAAGAGGCTAATAAGAGCTAGGGCACAATCACAATTTATTCTTCAGAATAGTTTTGTATCTAAGAAAATGGCTGACAAGTGGGGCATATGGCAGACCAAGAACAGAAGCATATTGATTTCAGGGAAGATTTTATAGAAAATATCATCACTCCAATGAGTCAGAAAGTGTGCTATGATGTTAATTTCACACTGGATGGCAGATGGAAGTGTGCTTCCATATAAAGTGCAGTCTTTGGTTTGAATTTCAGGGTGTTAATGGGCTGCCCTTTTTCCATCTGATTCTGTCATAAGGAGATCCATGCTCAATATTTGTAACAATCCATTATTCTGTAACTTTCAACTCTTGTGTTCTTATCCTGTTCCATTTTTTACCTGTGTGGTTTTGAAATGTTTTAGCTTTCTGCACATTTTCTCTTCATTAAGTCTAAAAAATCCTTAAGGACAGGAACACATATACTCAGATCAACAACTATAGCACTGTTTTGTTAGGCCCTCTAAAGTATATGATATAAGACTGTTCCCTTAACAGGTAATACTCATGCTAAACAAATGAAAGAATGAGTAGTTAGTGGCAAACTCGGAGATTTTTCTTGGAGACCACTAATAGTTGAATAGCAGTACATATTGATAAGTATGTTGAGGAGTCACTCCTGCAAAATGGAAAAAAAAAAGCACAGATTTTAAAGCCAGTGATTTTAGTTCAAATCCAGTCACTATTATTTGATAGCTTTATACCTGAACCCTTATAATTAGTTAAGATTCATTTAACTTCAGGGAAAAAGCCAACTTCAAAAGTAGTTTAGGTAAAAAGGGAATTTATTGCCTTATATATGTGAGAAATTCAGTGATAGGGTTTGCTTTAGGCATAGTCTCATCTGGAAGTTCAAATGCAGAAATCCAGAATGTCTCTCTGTTCCTCCTTCCACTCTTCCAATCCTCCACCATGATTTAGTGACTGTGTCCCTTTTGGATGACTTTATTCTCCAGCTGACATTCTCCATGGGGTTGCTGGTTCTAAGCCTCTAAGTTTATGACATGAGTTAGCAGTTCCAGTGGAAGAGTGTTCTCATTGCCAAAACTCTCATAAAATGTCCTGGAATTAAGTCTCATTGGGCCAAATACCTATCCGTGAACCAATCTCTGAGACTAGAGGGATGGAATATGCCAGTTAGCCAAGCCTGGGTCACATGCTCATGCCTGGAGCTGAGGGTGGAGTGGTGTCAGTCTACCAGAAATGTATGGTTAGAGAGTGGGGAAATAATGGTCCTCCATAGAATAGGAGTCCTATTGTCAAAAGGAGAATGAGTCCAGATCAGGCAGAAACAGTAGATGCCAACTTTAATAGATTTCTTGGCACAAAACTTACAGCAGGCGCTCAGATGTTTTGGAAATGACTGAATCTTTGGGAGCCTTGTTCTTTTTTTGTTCTGTTTTGTTTTTAAAATCTGATAAACTATGGTAATCTGTTATCCTTTTGCCTTTAAAAACTTGTAAGGATTAAATAGAATGATGTATAAAATGTTAAGCACAGTCTCTTACACATTTTTCTTGATATTATATGGATTTTACATCACCTTGGATTTAGAAGAATGGTAACTAAGCAAAATATCAAGCCCTGATGGCTAATTATTTTTACATTTAAAGTCTTACATGAAAATAATGCAATTTTAAGAAGTAGTTTATTCTTCCATAGTTGATTCAGACTTGCTCAAATGACCAACTTCCTTGATTCATGAATGCAGCACGTAATTTTATTTTATTTTTTTATTATTTATGTATTTGGCTGTGCCAGGTCTTAGTTGCTGCATGCAGGATCTTTGTTGCAGCACGTGGGTTCTTTAGTTGCGGTATGCAGGTTCTTTAGTTGCAGCATGCGGGATCTAGTTCCCTGACCAGGGATTGAACCCGGGCCCCCTGCCTTGGGAGCGTGGAGTCTTAACCACTGGACTACCACGGAGTCCTGCAGCACGTAATTTTAAATTCAGTGTATTCTTTATAGAAGGCCTTATTTTTCAGAGGTACACCTGTATATCCTTCCTCCAAAGTCCTTCATTTATTTCATTTAATGAAAATCTATTAAAAGAAAACTCCATATGGACTGCTACCAAGGGCTTCAGTGGATGTTCCTGATGCTATACTTTATAATTGTGATGTTGCAATGAATGTT